>NC_140587.1:880831213-882031213 GCF_964204655.1 Triturus cristatus | reverse complement strand
CAACATAAAAACACCACCACTGTCCGCTTTGCTAACCAAAGAATAGCAATAGACCTTTCTCACGAAAATTCCGTCTTTCCCGAGAACAGCGCTTACCTCTGCCCTACTACGGAATCGTTACTTCCGTTGATAAAGTAGCACATCCCTCTACCTTACCCTTCTAACAAGCATTAGCTAACCGTTTCTCCAGAATTAAGACACATAGTTGGAGACCCAATGCTCCTGAGAAATAAAACTAGAGTTTCACAATTAACCCGAATGCCTTTACATTCACACACTTTCACCCTAGAAAAATGTAGTACATTCACACAGAATTCTGTCTTTCCCAAGAACAGCGAGCAGTCTGTCCTACTACAGAATTATAACATACGTTAACAAAGCAGCGCTTCCCTCTACTTTGTCCTTCTAGCAAGCTCAGAGAACACCTGTTACCTTTCCAGTGATAACCGTTATCGGAATGCCATTTGGACACCTGGCACCTAAGACCAAAATTTCACAGGTGACCTTCGCTATCATACACACTTCTTTCACACAGAAAATGTCTCTAATGGCAACACATGACGATGTAATCGAATCGAACCCAGACAATGCGTCGTGCAACTTCAATCGTTACACGTTTCTCCCTGTGTACCTACAGGGTAACCACAATTCCATCTTTCCCGAGAACAGCGCTTACCTCTGCTCTTCTACGGAACCGTTACAAACTTCCGACTCCCTACATCCCAGAAGCCGTGCAAACAACATAAAACTAAACACAACTCACCATAGAGTGTTAGTACATAAACCAATATCAATAACCAATGATCAATAAGCAATTTACAAGCAATAATCACCAAACCAAAACAATAAAAAACATAACTCTGCTACCAGAAAAACTGTTGCACCGTGGAACATCAAATTCCCCTTCGTCGCAGACCAAATACCTCAATAGCAAATTCACTCAAATACACTCATTGGTGGGGCCCATAACACCAACACTCATACTTCGTTGATCTGCTTCCCTAGAGGAATAAGCTTACAAACGTTGACATGAAAGGAATATCTTTACCTAAAACCCTAAATGCATTTAATACTATTAACTCCAACCTTGTGATATTCCCCTCATTAGGAGATGAATCATTTAGTTGCTTTGTAGTTTAGTGGAACCATTCAGCTATCTATACTCTACTCTTTATCCTAGTTTATTTTCAAATAATTGACACAACACATTTATCAATTAATCAAATATCATTTATCTAAGAAAATTGCAAATTGTTAGAAATCATCATCAAAACCACAGGTCATCATATTTACCTAATCTGGCTAATAGTCGTCCTCTAAGTCAGTCAAGTTGTGGAAAACCCTTTAAAATTAATCAAAGTCAGGCTGCAATTCAGTCTCTCAAAGATTCAGGATAACAGCTGTCCAGCAGTGTCACCGTCCTCTCCATCAGCATAACGTCAGGAAATCGAGTTCGTCAAAGAAGACGAGTTTTTTTAGTTCAATTCCCTACCTACTTTTATAATGAATTTTATGTCAGAATGTATCAAGATTGGGGTTTTGGAAAGTTCTGATTGGAGGGCTTGGGGTCGTCCGGTAAAGTTCTCACATAGTCCGCAAAATGAAGTCATCGCACTTGCTGGTTCCGGTTTTTAGACAGTCCTTTGTATTGTCGTTGGCGAAGCTCCCAGAGTGTCCTTGACTAGAACATCATCTCCTGGGGTCAGGACTAGGCCATTGTTGCTGGCGGTGACGCATGCGCACTTCACCCAGAACCTCGTGTTGTCAGGAGCAGTCACGTTAAGCGTCTCGTTCAGCCATTTTGGATTAGGCCGAAATGGTCAACTTAAGCAAAACAAACACAAAAACGTGATTAAAACATGGAAATGGCTAATAAAATGTTAAACACTCACTAATTCCCTTATGTGTAAGTAATTATCTAGCAGATTAGCAACATCCAAAGCGTTTATACTCACTCAATGATGCGCAACTTAGAATTACATCACAAAAGCAACATATATCATGCAATATTCTAATCTTCTACTATTAGTATGCGTACATATGTCAGTTTACAATTAGTTTAGCCATGCAATGTGCAATTCCCACGTGTAATTCTTTTGTTAATATAGTTGGTAAGTCTTTCACTGCAACAAATTAATAAAATTACTATTAGTTGATTATTCAGATTAATGTAAACATGCAGAATGGGGGGGTATACAAAGTTTTGTACTACCCACTCCATCACACCAACCGCCTGACCTCTTGGTCCAGCGTCAATGACGACGAGACACGCAAGGTCATGAACTCCATCCACTCAGGATCTCCATCAGACCCGTGCCCACACCACATCTTCAACAAAGCAGACGCAGCCATCGCACCCCAACTACGGAAGGTCATCAACATCTCCTTCGAAACAGCGACATTCCCGGAAAGCTGGAAACACGCCGAAATCAACGCCCTCCTCAAGAAGCCCAAGGCAGACCCCAAAGACCTCAAGAACTTCCGGCCCATCTCCCTGCTCCCGTTCCCGGCGAAGGTCATCGAGAAAATCGTCAACAGGCAATTGGCCCACCACCTATAACACAAGAACGTCTTGGACCCGTCCCAATCCGGATTCAGACGAAACCACAGCACCGAGACAGCCCTCATAGCCACCACAGACGACATCAGGCACCAACTAGACAACGGCAAAACATCAGCCCTCATCCTCCTAGACCTGTCAGCCGCCTTCGACACGGTCTGCCATCACACTCTAAAGACACGCCTCCTAGAAGCCGGAATCCAAGAGAAGGCCCTTGACTGGACGACATCCTTCCTCTCCGGCAGAACCCTGAGCGTCCGCCTCCCACCCTTCCGATCCGAAGCCACCGACATCATCTGCGGCGTCCCCCAGGGCTCATCCCTCAGCCCGACGCTGTTCAATGTCTACATGGCCCCCCTTGCACAAGTGCCCCACCATCACGACCTCAACATCATCTCCTACGCCGACGACACCCAGCTCGTGCTCTCCCTCACCAAGAACCCACACACCGCCAAAACCAACCTCCACGACAGAATGAAGGCCGTCGCCGACTGGATGAGAAGCAGCCACCTTAAGCTGAACTCGGACAAGACGGAGGTCTTCATCCTTGGACCCACCCCCTCAGCCTGGGACGACTCTTGGTGGCCGACCACAATGGGAACAGCACCAACACCCACCTACCATGCACGCAACCTAGGATTCATCCTCGACTCCTCCCTCTCCATGTCCAAGCAGATCAACGCTGTTTCCTCCTCCTGCTATAACACCCTCCGCATGCTCCGCAGGATCTACAAGTGGATCCCGACCGAAACAAGAAGAACGGTGACACAGGCCCTCGTCAGCAGCAGACTGGACTACGGCAATGCACTCTATGCAGGAATCCCAGCCAAACACCTACGACGACTACAACGCATCCAAAACGCCTCAGCCCGACTAATCGTCGATGTCGCCTGCCACAGCCACATCACGCCCCACCTGAAAGACCTACACTGGCTCCCCGTCAACAAAAGGATCACCTTGAAGCTCCTCACCCACGCACACAAAGCACTCCACAATACCGGACCGGCCTACCTGAACACCAGACTCAGCTTCTACACCCCCACCCGCCAGCTCCGATCCACCAGCCTCTCCCTCGCCGCTGTACCCCGCATCCAATGAACAACCTACGGCGGCAGATCCTTCTCCTAGCTCGCCGTCAAAACCTGGAACACCCTCCCTACCCACCTACAGCAGACCCAAGACCTATTCGCCTTCAGAAGAGTCCTCAAAAGCTGGCTCTTCGAGCAGTAGCGGCACCACCCCCTCAGCGCCTTGAGACCCTCACGGGTATGTATCGCGCTTTACAAGTACTCTGATATATTGATTGATTGATTGATTGATTGATTGATTGGGGGCGTAGCCCATCTTATACTCTGTCGGTTACAGAGAATACATTTATTAGGCAGGTGCTGGGACTACCAAGAAGTACGCCCCTAATCCCATTGAGGATGGACTTGGGTATTGGCCCTATTCCTGATTTAATTGCCCTGCGTCCTCTCCTTTTTTGGCGTCGCATATGGAGCGCGCCCGAGTTGGTCAGCTATAGGAAGGAACTGAGGGATGTTATGTCCATACTGGGAGCAGCCAACTTACCATGGCTGCCTTATGTTAGGAATTTATGCCACTCTACGGGATGGGCAACTATGTGGCTCAATCCGGAAGAGACATGTCCCAGTATCCCGAAAAAGTCCCTAGTCCTTGCTCTTAAAGAACACAAATTAGCCTTGTTGACCCAGAGTACGAATTCATGCTGTCTGACATCAAGGTTTTTGGATCTTAAGCAGCAGTACAAACTAGAATTGGCCCTGGATAGCATCCAACCGTTCATTGCTAAAAAATTGTATTTACAATTTAGGCACGGCGCGTTACCGCTCCGTGCATTTACGAATAGATGGAAGGGTGCAACCAAGGCTGATTGCCCTGGTTGCTCTGACTCCGAAGAAACAGAACTCCACGTAAAGCTCTTTTCTCCTGCTTATATTAGGCCCAGATCGAAGTGGATCCTCCAACATTGTAGGAACCTTGGGCTTAGAAACTATGTCAAGGTCTTTAGGCTACTTAAATATGAAACACTTCATTATTTGTAGTCGCTACCTCGAAGTTTCTATTTGCAATGTGGTGCGTACATGGAGGTATTTTAAAGGGGAAAGAGCTGCGGCGTATCTAGATGCTGCTTATTTGCTAATAAAGTAACTGTCCTATGTTCCATATAGCCCCATCTAGAGAATTGTAATAACATTTTTGTAAAACAATTTTAATGTTTTTCTTTTAATTTATTTATTAATTTATTTTTCTAAACCTGGTTTTAATACTTTTATAATTCCCATTAAGGTGACCTCAAATATTCTGGTAATTATGTATGTCATTTTTGGGGGGTCGGGTAGATCAGGTGGCGACAGCCAATTTCATAATAAGAATGTTTTATACTATTCTTTATTAATTTATTGATGTCTTGAATATTTCTACTCGACTTCATCACTTTTGTAAGAATAATCAATTATATTTTTCGGATTGTAATATGCTTTGTGCTTTTATGGCTGTATAGCCGAAATAAAGTTATTTCGAATTGACTTGACATCCATCAAAGTGCCTCATTACAAGTGGGCCCCAGTGAAATGTTATTTATGTACAGTTATAGTGTGCAATTTCCACCATATTGTATTATGGTTGTTATGCAAAATGTCTGAGAATACACCAGATCATGTAATTGCTGATTTATACAGGTAAAGATTCTTTTGTGGGAACACGAAAAAAAAGAGCATGAACAGAAAAAGGACAGCTGTTGGTAGCGTCATGCATGATTTTCTTGGTACAAAATGCATTTTTGCATTCAAACTGCATATGAGGAGGCTTTTTGTGTTAAAATATAATGCAGAATATAGGACAGACATTTTGCATTTTATAAATAATTCTCTATTATATTTGGGGCATTTTGTGTAATTTCCACATAGGAAATTTGTATACATTTTACAAGGCCTAAAATGAGTGGCGTCTTAATTCTTATGGGGTATGTAGCACAATCTGACTTATAACATTTGTGTGAACAACACTGAGGTCAGTGCTAAGTTTGTAAAAAAAAGTGAGTGCAGGGTCCTAAATATTTCCCAGGAGACTATTGCAGCTTGCACCACCCACTGCCCCTGCCACCACTGCCAAATGCGGGGTACCAGTGATATCCACTAACCATCACACTCCTACAAATCTGTCAGTTCAACTATTCAAGGTTACCCAAAACTGTAAAAATGGCCTGGTATAATTTATTTTAATGTATTGATATGCTATGTACTTTGTTGATGTGCTAATTTATATCTATTTATATATCTCTACCATGTGGTGGACTATCAAAGTGCTGATGTTAAAAAAAAGGATCCAGTGTTAATCACAGGAAAACACTGGTAAGAATTAGGCATTGCTGGGCTCTATATTTTCACATGGAGATTTCATCTTCTGAAAACAGCCACAATTTCCTTGTGAAAGCCTGGTCCAAGATTAGGGCTGGGCAGAGTTTATGGAGTTCTGCAATGCAGAACTCCCCAAAGTACTGAAAAAACTCTGACCCGCAGAGTTTCGCAAGTGGTAGAGTGCGGTAAGTCGTGGTGCTCACACTAATCTTTAGGACTGGGAGCATGTCCAGCGCTGTAAAATCAGGACGAATGGCACCACGCTCAGCGCACTAGAGCGCCGCTTCTTTCTGCTGCTTGAATAGATGTTCTACTTGAGCAAAAGCTTCTTCAACATGAGCGGCAGGTTTCTCAACGCAAGTGTTAGCATAATACCGCAACCGCCTACGTAGAGAATCTTGCCGGGAGGGGGTCTAGCATATGATTTTTCTCGCTTGCACTTCCCAATTTAACATTGGCTAGCCACACGAGAGGAAAAACTCTGCGCCAAATTTTTCAGAGCTTCATACTCTACAAGGAGCGTGGATTGGGCAAAACTCTGCAAACTCTGCCGGCGGAGCATAATTCCCCTCCCATTCCTATCGAAGATGAAAAATTACCATGCAAAATTAAACCCATACTTTATGGTTCCCCCAGGAATTCCTAAATTGTTAGTGGATCCTCCGGGTCCAAATAGTAATGGGCCAGATACTCCCCACACAAGGATGTAGTGGTACCCCTGATATTGGAAACTCTGAGAGAAGAAACAATCTGGACCATGTCCCAGTCCACTCATAATGAGGACCAACAAGTGGGATAAGGAAGATCAAAAGGAAAGAAGGAAGGAAAGAGGTCAGACAAACAAAAGGGGAACATAAACAGCACCAATACACAAAATTTGGTCAGACTGGGGATGCAACAAGTGAGATAAAGATTTAAAAGGAAAATATACCTGATTCTATCCATAGTTCCCTATGAAGATAAAAAAGCCCCAACAAAAAAAATGCTAGAGAGGATAAAAATTCAAATAAACACTGGAGTAACTAAAATAAATAGGATTTCACATGGTACTGTAACAGAAAATAAGTATAAAGATAGCAAATCTCAATTATATAGAACATAATGTTATGGTAACACAAAAGATAATGGATGGAATGCTGGACAATGTCAAACATTCAGCCCCAGTTACAGATCTGGGTTAAATCCATTGTTTTTTTGCTTACCATTCCACCCCAGTTTGTACCCAGCAATAAGCAAATCAGTCCTGACTCTGCTCTCCATGGGAACAGTCCAGCTCTAACTGCCAGGTCAGGTCCTCCTTGGACCGGAAAACAAGCATCATGGGACAGGTTTCGGGTTATCACCACTCATCAGCCAGGCTAGCTTGAATCCAGTGGTATAGAGAGCACAGGACCATATCTGGGAATACCCTTTCACACCTGGGGTGATTGTAGCAATGCAAAAAGATGATGGATGGAATGCTGAAAATTGTCAAACATTCACTCCCAGTCACATATCTGGGTTAACTCCATCTTTTTGTTGCTCACCATGCCACCCCAGTTGGGACCCCGCCATATGCAACTCAGTCTTGTAGGGACTGTCCAGTCCAAACTGCCAGGCCAGGTCCTCCTTAGAATAAAAAACAAGAATCCTGTGACCGGTTTCGGGGTGTCACCCCTCATCAGCAGGCTAGCTTGAATCCTGTGGCATAGCGAGCATAGGACCATGTCTGGGTATACCCTTTCCCACTTAGGGCGACTGGAGCAACACAAAAAGAAGATGGACGGAATTCTGAAAATTGGTAAACATTTACTCCCAGTCACAGATCTGGGTTAACTCCATCTTTTTTTTGCTCACTAGGCCACCTCAGTTAGGACCCAGCCCTATGCAAATCAGTCTTCTGGGAACAGTCCAGCCCAAATGGCCAGGCGAGGTCCTCCTTAGACCAAAAAACAAGAATCATGGGACCGGCTTTGTGGTATCACCCCTGATCAGCAGGCTATCTTGACTCCTGCAGCATAGTGAGCATGGGACCCACGTCTAGGTATACCCTTTTCACTTAGGATGACTACAGCAACACAAAAGGATGAAGTACGGAATGCTGTACATTGTCAAACATTCACCCCCAGTCACAGATCTGGGTTACATCCATTGTTTTTTTGCTCACCATGCCACCCAAGATTGGACCCAGCCATATGCAAATAAGTCTTCATCCTGCTCTCCATGAGAACAGTCCACCCTGAGCTGCCAGGCCAGATCCTCTCTGATCCAAAAAACAAACATCCTGGGACTGGTTTGGGGTGTCACCCCTCACCAGTCAGGCTAGCTTGAATCCAATGGCATAGCGAGCATGGGACCCACATATGGGCATATTTTTCCACTTTGGGTGACTATTGAAACACAACAAGATGATGGATGGAATGTTGAACATTTTCAAACATTCACCCCCAGTCACAGATCTGGGTTAGTTCATAATTAAGGCTCCCTGTTTTCCGTTTTTACGGATTTATACAGATAAATACAGACAGAAAACAATGTGTTTCCTGTCTGCATTTATTTTTAAAAGTGGATAAATACAGAAAATTGTGCTTCTTTTAAGTGACTCTCCGTGCTGCAATTTCTTTAAATAATGGCATATGTCAACATACATTTATGGTATAATGCTAGTATTTACCAGTGGATGTATTGTTGTGTAATATTTGTCAGCTTAAATAGCTAAAACACGACAGACATCAAAGTATGAGTGCGCGTCTATCAAACTTCATTTGTACCCAAAACAAGAAATAAATATGGATAAATACAGATCAAATGGCCCAAAAATAAATATGGATAAATACAGACGGAAATGGACAAAAAATAAATACCATAAAACCGGGAGCCATATTCATAATGTAATGCCACTTTTTTAGTATGGTGTTAAACCTTATGTATAGCACTTTTGAGGCTGCTTCGAAGCACTGTGGATATACAAAAGAGGGAAAGAAGAAGGAGAAAAAGAGATCATACAAAAGAGCTAAAGAGAAGACCTAACATTAAGTCTTCTTCTTTCAATAACCCTCAACGCTGTTCGCTGCACCACCCAAAGTGTTCTAATGAGACACAGATTTTAAGTAGAGATTAATTAAACAAGCATTTGCAATGCTATCGGTCTCGCATTTGGGAAAGTAAGAGCTATTTGCGTTGTAAATGATGTCGTTTTTTACTTATGTTTTTTTCATTTAGTGGAGTCGACATATGTTGTTTGTAGTGGAATTATGTTGTTTGAATTGGAATTGTTAGTTGTGGAATTGTGTGGGTGAGATTATGTGGTGTGTAGTGTATTTGTATATTGGAAATATGTGTCATTGTGAACAGGCACCGACAAGAGCTGTATAAAATAGATAAAAAGTTAATTTGAGAATGATAGGTAGCTTTTATAGGAAAAGGTAAATGAACTCTAGATAGAGTAGTAGAAAGAGTGTGTGAGAAAGAGAGAATGAAGAGGAGAGAAGGTTATAAACACATAAAGAGGTTGCACTTTGTACACAGAAGACACAGAAAGAAAAGGAGGAGAGCATGTGTCTGCGTTTTGGATTTAAAAAAAAGTTATGGTAAATAAACTGTACTGAAAGACCTGAAGTGAACTAACATAAGAAATGCGAGCTGAGTGTGTGCAATGGAATTATGTAGATAATAATTATGAGTATTAAATGCAGTGGACTTCTGTGTAGTGGTATTGTGTGTTGTGTAGTGGGATGTATTGTGTAGAATTACTTGGTTTGGTCCTGAATGACGTGGCATGATGTGGAATTGTGTGGTGTGTATTGGATGTATGTGGTGTGTAGTGGAATTGTGTGTTGTGGAGTGGAATTTCCTGTGGTGGAATGGAATTGTGAAGATGATTTGTATTCGGTAGAATTGTGTGGTACTGAGTGAAAATATGTAGGGTGGAAGTGCCATGGTGTGGAGTGTTTTGATGTGGAGTTTTATGTGGCATGGAATAGATTAATGTGGATTGTAATTATGTGGTATAGAGTGGAGTGTAATTATGTTGTGTGGTATGGAATTGTGTGGTGCAGCATTGGGTGAAATTCTGTTGCATGGTGTGGAGTGTAAATATGGGTCACATTGTAGAGTTGAATTTTGTTGAGTGTAAATATGTGTTTTGAAGCTGAGTGGCTATATATGTGGAGTGTAATATGTGGTGTAAAGTGTACTCATGTAGTTTGGTGTGTAAATATGTGTAGTGGAATTATCTGGAGTTGAACTGTGTTACGTGGAGTGTAATGGAATTATGTTATATGGAGTGGTATTTTGTGAAGTGGAACTATGTGGCAAGGATCGGAGTGAAAATTTGTGGAGTTGAATTTGATGGATTGTCATTATTTGGTATGTAGTGGAATGATGTAGTGTTGAATTGTGTGGTGCAGAATTGTGAGATGTTGAAATGGTTTGTGTAGTGGAATTATATGCCATGCATTTGTGTGCTGTGGAAGTGCATGGTAATTAATTGTGTGGCGTTGTGTTAAATTATCTGGAGTTGAATTTCTTGTTATGTTTGAAAGACCTAAAGTGAACCAATATAAAAAATGCTGGATGAGTGTCTGCGTGTCAGTGGAATTATGTGGATAATAATTATGTGGTTTTATGTGCAGTCGATGTATGTGTAGTGGTATTGTGTGTTGTGGAGTGGTATGTATTGTGTTGAATTATCAATCAATCAATCAATCAATCAATCAGCCATGTTGTCGAGTGTATTTATGTGGAGCGTTTTGTAGCATGGAGAAGATTTATGTGGATTGTAATTATTTGGTATGGAGTGGAGTGTTATTATGTTGTGTGGTATGGAATTGTGTGGTGTGGCATTGTGTGGAATTGTGTTGCATGGTGTAAAATTATGTGGAGTGTAAATATGGCTCACTTTGTGGAGTTGAATTTTGTTGAGTGTAAATATGTGTTTTGGAGCTGAGTGGATATATGTGGTGTGTAAATTTGTGGCGTGAAATTTTATTATGTAGTTTGGTATATACATTTGTGTAGTGGAATTATTTGAAGTTGAATTGTGTTGCGTGGAGTGAAATGGAATTATGCTGCATGGTGTGGTAATATGTCAAGTGGAATTATGTGCCATGATGTGAAGTGTATTTATGTGGAGTGTTATGTGGCATGGAGTAGATTTATGTGGAGTGTATTTATGTAGTAAGGAGTAATTATGCTGTGTGGGATGGAATTGTGTGCTGCGGCTTTGTGTGGAATTATGTTGCATTGTTTGGAGTGTAAATATAGGTCATGTTGCGAAGTTGAATATTGTTGAGTGTAAATATGTGTTTTGGAGCTTGAATGGCTATATGTGGAGTGTAAATACGTGGCATGAATTGTAATTATGTAGTTTGGAGTGTAAATATGTGTAGTGGAATTATCTGGAGTTGAATTGTATTGCATGGAGTGTAATGGAAATATTTTGCATGGAGTGGTATTATGTGAAGTGGAATTATGTGACATGGAGTAGAGTGGACACTTGTGAAGTTAAATTTTATGGATTGTTATTATGAGGAATGTTGTGGAATGATATAGAGTTGAATTGTTAGTTGCAGAATTATGAGATGTTGAAATGGTTTGTGTGGTGGAATTATGTGGTGTACATTTGCGTGTTGTGGAATTGAGTGGTATTTAATTGTGTGCGTTGTGCTGTATTATGTGGAGTTGAATGCTTGTTGTCTTTAAAAGTAATGGTGTTGATGCGGATGAATACAGGACTTTGAATTGGAGCCACATCAACTCCTGCTAGAGCTGTGGATCGGATTGCATTCTAGTGCACTGGCGGTCAGTACCTCTCTCTGCAATTTCAAAAGATACATGTATTCTCAGATAGAGTTACAGATCTCTCTGGCACTGGCAAGGCACTCCCAGCTCCACTTACCATTTGCCACTGTAGCAGCTTGGCTCTGTTAGTGGCAGAGGGAATGCTGGGAACAAGGTTTATGTGTATGGATTGGGAAGAAGTGATTTTTTGAGAGAGTCGTGTTATTGTTTAGCCAACGCATTCAGAATTGAATATGACTCGGCTGAAACTGTCTCGTCTTATTGGCATTTCAGAATAAAGAAGAAACAGATGGGGCCTGTTTTTTTGGTTGCATGGTTCTCCTTGACAGGGGAGTGAGGAAGAGGGAGGGGCTGGACAGTAAATCCACACTCGCTGCAAGTCTCTGCCTCTGCTCTCAGATGTGAAGGAGTTCTTGCTCTGTGGTATGATAGAATAAAAGGTAGCTGAGCACCATAGGACTAAAATATTTACAGTGCACCTCCAAGATGAGAAAGCAGCTGCCAGACTCCCTCGCCATCTATGTTTGTAAGAGGTATTTATTGACACCTAGGTAAAGAGCCGCTGTTCTAAAAAATGCACGCCTCACAGGGTCAACAGAAGAAAAAGCAATAAACATAAAAAAACAAGTGAGCAGAGGAGCTGTAGTGTGCCTTGAGGAAGCTGGGATGTGGAGTGATGCAGCTAGGAGGATGAAAAGCAGAAACCCCCTTCCCACACAGGCAAGAGCTGTGGAAAGCGAGACCTACATGTTAACAGATGAAAGGCGGCAGACGCCGTGTTGATCAAAAATGAAAGTAATGCCACAAACAAACATAAAAAACAAACAAAGGAAGTACACATGTAAGGTGGCAGTCTGCTGGGAGTATCCGGAACAGCAACAGGTGGGATTAATTAACCACATTCACGAATGTAAAGCAGCCATTTACAAAGAACATTAACAGGAGCCAACAGCAAACATGGGAGGTTCTTCCAACCCATATACTAGATACAGCATGTCTCGCAGAGACAGTGTAAGAAGCACATGTGCTGCCTAGGCGAGACCTAAAAATATAGGCCAGAGACATAGCAGTCTGAAAAAAGGTAGAGGAAGATTTTAAAACCATGAATTCATAGTTTTCCTAAGAGGATGGTGCTTGTAATATGCCTCGCAGAGATGGACAAAACAGACAGTGTTGGGCCTGAATGAAGAGGTGGGGTGACTATTCACCTTAAGGAACAAGCAGAATCCTTGTCAGGGTAGACCACTAAAGTCAGTAAATTAACCTAAGCTCAACCCCCTCACAGCACAAAGAATACAGGCTTAACTTAGCAGCAATATATGATTTATGCAGTATAAAAACAGTGATAAAATCACAATACAATACAATAAAATCCCAATGCAAATTGGAAAACCAGTTTATATTTTAATTTTAAGCAAATTACATCAAAATGACAAAAAATCGAATATAGCAAGTCAGAGATATGAATGTTGAATGTTTTAAATAGAAATAGCACCTAAAAGTGCCAACTGAGATCAACTGTTTGTGGTAGACATGCTAATGCCAGGCAGAAATGGGTTTTACTTTTTATAAATAAAAAGGATAATGCCCCTTGCCATGGAAGTCATCTCCCATTGTGAGGGGGCATCATTTCTTACTTAGTGTCCCTCACTGCCAGGGAATCCCTTGGAGTGACAGACAGTAAAAAGAAGGCTATCTGCCCCCCATCCTAATTGGGTGGATGGAGATATCGCCAATTCTCCTATGCCCTCTACTGTGTTGGGCCATTGAAGGGGTCTAATCATGGTGGATATGGAGTAGTCTCAGCATTGGTTATGGCAGTGGTCCACCTATATATAAATCAGGTGGGCAGGCCATGATCTTGTCGGTAAAGGTACTCTGTTTCCATTGTGATGAAGCATCTTTACTCTCAAGATATAAATCTCCCCATTACTTTCAAAGGGTGAAGTCCAGAATTTTCAGTCTAGTAAGGCAGCAGGCAGCAGGCTGTAGCTGAGGAGGGCCCCATAAGAGTCAGATTGCCCTCAGATGAAGTCTCGCTGAAATTGGACAGGAAAGTTCCAAGTGGGAGGCATTTAAATTTAATTCCGGGGAAGGTCCATTACCAGTCAGATACTTTTGATGCCTTTTTCTTTTCTTTGTTCCCATTTAGTCACTATTTGGACCTCTGATTCCTCCAGTAAGGCAAGGCTGAAGACTGTAAATGAAAATGGCTCTACAAGGCTGGATACTGTCTTTGCAAGGTCCAGCAGAATTGGGTTTGCTGCTGCAGAAAAACCCAAAGCAGGAGAAACCTGAATATCCAGTCCAGTGGCAACTCACATTGGTCAGATCGGCTTGGCAGGTTTGCTCCGGTCCTCCCGAGGTCTTTAGAACCAAAATGATTATAAGTCCCAGCTTTTCTATATGAATAGGAGAACTCCACCCAGACCCAGCCCCGGGTTTCAGCACCTCAGGAACTGCAACTGAAGGCCAGGAGTCACTCTAGCAGAGGCAACCTGCTGGGTCCAGGGCAAGCCCAGTTGGCACTGGTCAGCTGGAAATATTCAGGAATAGTCTCTTGTAGCTTGTTGTGTCCCTGAAGCATGAACAAAAGGTCAGCCTTATTATCTTTAGAATCCACTTCCTTGTCCTCAGTACAAGAGAGAGAGCAGGTCAAGTTCCTCGGGTTCTTCTCCTGTCTCAGACAGTATGCTCAGTCCTCTTCTGTTTTTCCACAGATCCAGTAGTATTTCAGAGTTGGCTAATGGGGATGCCACATGCATGCCTGACACCAGCCTCCCTAATCAATGGGTAAAAGTCTCCACAGTTTGCGTTACCCACTTCATGTGTGCTTTACTTCAAACAATTCCACAGTGCCCCCGTCTGATTAAACCTAAGATGGTGAAACCCTTCTCCCTTTGTGTAGAGACTCTGAGCCCACCCCATAGGTGTTGCCAGGCAAAGGAGCAGCATCTCCTCTGAGGTCACTTCAAATCAGATCTGGGGGAAGATCCCTACTCACTGGGATTGGGGTCTGGCTGACTGACTGGGAAACAAAGAAGGGGCCTGTATGTCAACTAACATCTGCATGTGACAGTGATTCTCCATAGGAGGTTAGAAGCCATGTTTATGCTGGCACTGCATTACATGGCACAATATGAGCTGCAGTCTACAGGTAGCCCTTAACTTACAGGCCCAAGAACATCTTGTGCCATATACTCAGGGTTTTCCGTCAAGGTAAGTGTGCCGATTATGGTTATGGCAATCGAACAAGTTAACAAGTGGGAACACAGGCACTTTACTACTGGTTAGTAGAGGTAAAGTACAGAGTTCTTTAGCCAGCAAAAAACAGATAGGGAAAAAAGCTGGAGGTGCACATCACAAAGGATTGTCATTTCCTACATGACCTTTGAGGGGATAAGCAGGAAGGAGCAAGTTTTGTCATATGTTAGTGGGCAGTAGCTTGCTTATCTTAGACCTGCAGACATACCTCTTTTTAGTAAGTGCCAGGTTGAAGACATGTGTGTGTGTTATTTTGGGGCGGAATCTTCATTAATGGCTAAAGGTTTACCAAACATAGGGCCAGATTTTGACTTTAATGGACGGGGTACTGTTCATTGAGATGGTGTAGATCATTGCCTCCACCAGCACAATAATAATCCATCTTATAAATTCAGAAAAGACAGCCGGTCCAGTGGCCAACTCAGTAAGTTGAAACTGCAGTTGCGTTCAAGGTACCAAATGTTTAGCGGGTAGACTCTCCTACCACACCTTTAAAAGTTTTTTTTTATTTTTTGTTTCACAAGCAAACTCCCACAGTGGGATAATGTTCCTGAAAACTAAAAAACGAATGACCCCAATATCCTGGAAGTTATCCTACAGGGAGTGTGTGTGAGGTGGTGTCATTATTGTTTTTCATTCTGTATGATGACAGACACAAAAAAGGACGTTACATCCTCCACCTGAAATAGGGCAGGCAGTGTAATGTCCTTACCATGATGGACATGGGTCCATTGGGCTGATTGAGAAAGCTTTCTGTGAACTGAGCTAATGAGGGCCCCATGAACGGAGAGTTTACTATCTGTCACTCATTGATTGAGGCGAGTGGATGAAGAATTTGTCAGATAGGGTATTATGGTGTGTTTGGGATGGATTACCTTTTCTATAATGCTTTTAGACAAGCGAAATTCACCGTGAAAAAATAATTTGCCTCAACCCTCTTGAATACATTGTTCCCTTTCATACAAGGGCTAAGTGCTGGAATCACAGACAGAAGCCTGCTACCCACACAATGACTTCATGGCTTTAATAGAATGTCTGTTTTGCAGACTGTACTATTGTGAGAGTATTCTCCCTAGCTGCTTTAACATTTTTTTTGACATCGTCTTTTTGTTCCATTTTATCATCACAGTCTTTTAGGTATATTTTATTAAAGCCCAGTTAATTAAGCAGTCACTGCTAGAGATGAATATGTGCCCTACATGCCACGTGCTCAAATCCTGCCTTGGTCAACACATCATTGTATCATTTGAAGGTCACAGAAAAGACTACTGTGTTAGATTGGTGAATACTAATTGTATACAAAAAGTTATTTGCAGAGGGTTTTGGAGAAAAAGCAAAGTATACTAAACAAGTTTTTATTATTAGAGGTGATTCATTTTCTGCTGATTCTAATATCCGCATGACTCACCCATTGTATGGATATCCTCACCTCTTTTAGAGGAGACCCAAATACACTGAATAAAATGTGAACTATTGTAAATTTGATCTACAGGGTTAAAGACGATAAAAACAGCATTGTAGGAGTAGGAGGCACATGAGGCATTAAAAGGCACACAATGATAAAGCCATCTTTAAAGCAGCTAACAGGACTGCCTTTGGAGTAGAAGGAACTCACAAAACGAAAGGAACTTCAGACAGTACAATTATTGGAAAAACCTTCCACTCATATTCAACTGCTTTTGCGGGTATGATGCAAGAAACCCTCTGAATGCTGTCAGCGGCATGTTGCCTTTTCTACTATGTCTGTTCTCCCAATTGCAGAATTATTGCAATATTATCGATTACCCCTTATTTAGATTCAGTTATGGTCCATTTAAATCCTCCTGCTTCTAACAGCAGCACAGATATGGTCTCTCTCCAGTAATGAAGCGATTGTGGATAGCACACAACTTTCTGATGTTAAGTCATTCTAAAGCGGAGGTTGTCCTCGCTCTGCTGGGATTCCAAACAGTGACCATCCTCTATAAAAACCTGTCCCAAGTTCCTGCCCAAAGATGAGATCCTTCTGAGGTGTCAGGTAAATGCAGTATAAAAACCTGTGCCCGTCATTTAAAGTGATTACAACATATCTTTTCACAGCTTTAGACTCCACAATGTATTTGAGTTGCAGAAAATGTTATTCAGTCTGCACTGGCACGTGACAGCAATAGCATGACTTCTTCCATTTTCACAGCAGTTACAAAATGCCACAGTTAGAGCATTGCTAACCCTAAACATTTTTGAACAAATATTCCCAACATTGGCCAACTTCAGTGTATGTATGTTCAGAAATTCATCTTGGATTTGAATGTATTGGATATCCTCACAAAAGCAATTATAAAACCTTTAGAAAAGGAACACTGTGATCACACTAATTTTGAAGAACCCACAGATGTGTGTGATGACCATTTTTTGAGGTCGCAAACGAGGTATTGGCCCGTTTGCGACTGCAAAAAAGGGTCCTGGCAAGCAAAAAGCTATTTTGCGAGTCAATGACTGTCACAATACTGTTTGCGACTCTCGCTATTGGGATGGGGTGTCCCTTCCTAATAGCGAGTCACAATGGAATGTACCATTGTTTTGCGACTGCATTTGTGGCCGCAAAACACTCGTAGTTTACCACCTACTTCAAGTAGGTGGTAAGCCACTCCCAAACAGGAAGGGGTCCCCAGGGAAGGCGTTCCCCTTTGTGAATGGATGCAAACACATTTTTAAAGAGCAGGAAGTGGTCCCAGTCGCCGTAAAAAAATAAATAGAAATGCAGAATTTTTCTTTTTTGAATGCATCCCATTTTCCTGTAAGGAAAACGGGCTGCATTTTAAAAAAAAAAAAGCTTTATTTAAAAAGCAATCACAGACATGGTGGTTTGCTGACCCCAGCAGGCCACAATCCCTGGGAATGCTAGCCATTCCTAATAGGGTCGCAGATTACACCTGCCTCCTGAAGATTAATGAGGCATGCAATTTGCGACCCCATTAGGAATCGCAACGAGAGTCTGAGACACTGTTGTACAATCCAATTTGCGAGTCGCTAAACAATGCAATTTGCGACTCACAAATTGATAGGGTCGTCTATCCGGCCCTAAGTTTTGATTTATTATCACTTGAGAATGCTTCCATCTTGCAATAATACATTTTTGTATATATTTATTTTCTCTTAACCTTGTGTGTCTACCTGCGTGATTCCATGCGATAGGCGCTTAAAAACCTGTAGCAAGTGATCTGTTACAACATAGGGGAAAGTGGCTAAGCAAGAAACGTTGAAGGCCTAATTCTGAGGTTTACAGATAGAGTATAGGCAGTCACGGTGACGTATGACGTTTTATCTGCCACCTTGCCTTTACCCCGCCTGTCAAATTTAGATTCCACCTCTAGAACTCCGATGAGCTCTATGGTGTTTTATCTACCACCATCACTGCGGTTCATACAAAACTATTTAAAATTGTGTGTCCATCTTCGGTGATGGACAGTTACAGCAAACTTTTAAGGGTTTTTACTTTAAAAAAAAGAAACTCCCAAATGGGATACAGTTAAAATAGTCATCTGACCTCCCACTCTAAATAGAGCGGATGGTCAGATGGTGTTCATCTGACAGCCTGTACTCTCTGGGGCTGTTGGAGGAAGGTTATATCAACAGTGTAGAATTTTACACTGACTGCATAAATCTGGTGTTCTGGAGTCTCAGAATTGGGCGAGCAGACAGATAGTTTGGTAGACAAGGTACTCCATCACCGTTACAATGGAGTACACTGTCCACCAAACTCTAATTGAGGTTCTAAGCCCCTGATTACAAGTAGTGGGGAAATGCATTACTGAGGGGCCGATTCCGATCTGGGTCAGAAGGGCACCGAACGCAATCCGGCCGGAAAAAATACGAGTCGTACGCATGTTTTCCGGCCGACTCGTGCAGCTGTACGAGCGAGCAAGTACGATGCGAGCTACGTGAGATTCACTGACCGAGTCGTTTCCAGTTCCGAACTGCTCCGTACGTCTCGGTCGGAAGCTAACCGTGGCATGCAATGGATGCGATTCACAACCGAGCCAGTACGATGCACGTGTCAGACAGCCTGTGCGAGCCAGAGTGACCGGCTCGCAAAAGCTCCCGGAGTCGGATTTCGGGGGTCCGCGTCGGACCCCCTAACACCCGCAGCCCTACGACTCAGACACAGGGGGAGACCTATGGGTCTCCCCAACACAGGCATGTACGGTGCGGATGGCACCGACACGTACCCACTGTAGGGTGCGCACTTGTTTGAGACGTACCCATTCAGTCAATGGGAGCGCATGTATGCGTCGTACAACTGGCTCCCATTGACTTCTATGGGAGTCTGACCGAACCGAGTCTGACAGCATACGTGCGCATCGTACTCGCTCGGTCGGACTGTAGGGGTCCGGCTCGGTCGGAAAACACTCCGGATCCGACTCGGTCGGAGTGCTTTCGACCCGGATCGGAATCGGCCCCTATATGTTTTCATTCCGTTTTACATTATTACAAGATCTTCTGCATACAGATTTAGCCCTTACTGAAATACTGTACCAAAGTGACCTCAAATTAGAGTAAAAGCTACTAGTCAAAATCAACATCTGTAAACATATCATTGGTATAGGATCAGCATATATCAAAATACAGACAATGCAGATTAAATCAATGGTTTCCTTTACAAGACTTCCTACTTCTCAAAATGTCACACTTCCATGTATATCATTGACTTGAATAGACCACTAGGAAATATATGAACAGACAGGTCTCACTAAATTTCTGTAAGACTTTTAAAAACCATCAATGTCTGTTTTCCCTCACTTTAATCCAGCACCTTGGAGCAAGTGTCCACACCAACTATTATTTCATGCAGCATAAATATACATGTTGAACCCACACACACCTATGCGGCTGAAACTGGATGAATAATACCACCAATGTAGGCCATTACCCAGCCATGCAAATTGTCATCAAATGTTTTTAATGCTGCACTTCCTTATTTAAATTTGCATCATCCGGCTCACATAAATAACATAATTTTTCACAATTATTCTGCAAAATGAAAAATGTTTGCAAGCAACCTATTATAGTGTAGTAGAACTTGGGGACATGTTCTCTAACATATATAAACAGAACTGCTAAGCAGTACTGCCTCTCAATTTATTTCAATAAACATATGTAGAACAAAATAGCAAACAAGCATTGTATATATATTTTTTGTTTACTGTGATGGGAAATGCACAATGCGCTAACATCAGTTTGTGAAACCAAAAGCAGCCTGAGCTATAGCTCTGCTCCTCTAAGCACAAATAACAATTAAAAAGGTACCATTGGAAAGGGAAGATTGTCCTCTTTGTAATTATATCTCACCCTAGTGGATCCCTGCTTAGAGATTTTTGCAGGAGGACGATCCACAAACAAGGATGCACACATTAGACATGTGGGATTTGAAAGAATGGAATGGCCTGCCTCAGGCCAAGGTAATTCTCTCCAACTCACCAAGGTCCCAAACAGTCTCTTTTACCATGGGAAATAGATTGGGCGTCTATAACATTTTGTCAGACCTGAGTAGTTCAGAAAGCTGACTAGATAAGACGGTTTTTTAATATCAAGAATAGGATGGGGCCTGGCACATGTTAGCATCTAGCTGCAGACCCAAGAAGAGCAGCTTGAGGGATATACATCAAATCTGTCCTCCCCTTGGGGGCTGAGAAACCATTGGACACCAGGGAGAGATTTGTTTAAAAAAAGAATGGAGTTGGGTAGGCACAATGATGGAATATTTGGTAATTTACACCCAATATGCCTTTCACATGTGGGGAGAGAACACACTGAACTTCAGGGATAGATTTGTTTTCAAAGAGTGGGGTCCAGACCAGCCCATCCTGGAATTGGGCCTTACCCTATTCCTAAAGGTTACTGAGGCTGTTCTCGATTGAAGGACAGTTTGGAACATTTACTCCCAAATTGTCTCTCCTTGTGGGAGAGGGGGGACAGAAAGCAAAGTAGACACAAGGAATATATCTAAAAATAAAGAATGGAGTTGATACTGGCTTGTCCTGGTATTACCCCATAGTACCCAACCTTAAATCCTACTCAGCCTTTCTGACCCCCTTAGAAGTCCGCCCTCCCAGGGAAGGACGAAAGCACATTAAACAGCATGGATAGGTCTATTTAAAAAAAAAGAATGCATTGGAGGTCTGTCCCACTTTGCATAAGGTTGGATCCCCACCATTAAAGCCTACACAATGCTTATGTCACTCCTAGTGAGGGTTTAGGGATTTACCTCTAATATGCCTTTCTCTGGTGGGAGACAGAAGACACACTAGACACCAGAAATATATATGTATTTTGTTTAAATAATGTGCTGGAACCAGCCCATCCTTGCTTTGGGCTGCGCACACCATTACTAATGCCACACTATCTTTCTGAGCCCCCGTTGGGGAGATTAGGGGTTCTAGACCCAAAATAGGATCCCAGAAGGGGTGGTAAGCAGACTAGACACAATGGGTTGTTTTTAAAATAATGTTGTGCATGTGATGTCTAGGCGTTGGGGGGGGTATCCCGAACCCCGGGCCCAAACAGTCTTTCTTCTCTCCCTCATCCCCATGCATGGCATTTCAGTGATTTTACCTGCACTCCCCTAGAGGACAGAAAGCACACTAGACAGTAGAGATGTTTTTTTCTTTTGAAATAAGAATGAAGTGAAGTGAGCCCATCTTGGTATTGGACTGCACCCCCACCTGCATGGCATATTGGGAGATGTACTACTTTTCAGCTATTCACAAAATCCGAGCTTAGATTTGCTCCAAAATTGTAATTTACTCTATGATTTTTGTGAATTGTTAACAAGTAGTACACTTATTTAAACATGTAAATTAGACAGTTACGTTACACTTTTGTAGTACAGTTACACTTGGATTATGTGAATAGCTTGAAAGTAGAAACTTACTCAAAAGTGTAAATTACACAGAAGTGTGAGTTACATATGTGAAGCAGGCCTTTTCACTTTGCGGTTGTGCTGTATTTCAGAAGTTGCTGCAGAGGCAAAAAAAACTGACATTAGACAAACTGACTATCTGCTAAATAGAGGTGGCGCTCAGTCAATGTGTTCCCTGATGTCTTTCTCTTGGAAGTGGCTGATGTGGTCCCAGCGACCCTCAGGTTGTGACAGTGCTTAATTTGTGCCGGTGCTTTCCGGTGCATAGCATCAGCACTTAATTATCAGGGCCGGGTCTACACATCTGCAACGCACATCATACCTTGATGTTTTATAAAATTTACATTACTGTACTCTCAGCGTGTTTTTCACGTCTCCCGAGTAACTGATGGTGGTGAACAGTAAACTTCTTAGTCACTTAGCCTGCCCTGTTGCTGAGCCCAAGAGAAGTTTCATAGAAATGAATAACAATAAATAATTTGTTGACCATGGCGGCCGCCGCCCTTAGTTCAAATTCCGTCAGTGTTGCACTGTTGCAACTTGCAGGTGGGCGGGCAAGCAGGACACACACATTGACACTGATTTATTTGGTTCTGATGGGGGTAGGGGCTGTGTGCATGGTAGTGATGTAGCGCTTTAAAGTTTGAAAATTGTAGGGGTGCATTATACTCACTGTTAGTCGGCACCCGCATATAATCAAATGTGTACTCAGGTATTTTATGTGCAATGTATTACGAATTGTATAACCTATATCGATTTTAATAGAAGTGTTAGCTATGTACAAGCATCTTATGTATATATTGAAGTAATGCATAGAGCTTAGTCCTTCTTTTCGAACAATGTGATGTTAAAACGTGTAGATTAGAATTCGTGTCTGTAGACTGTTTAGTTTGACCACACATGAAAGAAAGACGTAAATGTCAATACTGTGATTTAAACCTGCTTGTGTAACCGAAGTAGTGGCCAGAATTCGCATATATCGTTGAGGCGAAAGGCCTGGTATTTTCTTATGTTAGCCAAGGGCAATAGGCCAAAAAGGATTTATTCCAGTAGAGGTTTTAGGCTGTAGTAAATTGCAACTTAAAAGATGTGAAGAATGTCTGCTTTGCATGATCTCACCCCAGGTGCAAGGACAGTTGCTCGTTAGTAGAGAAGCTCTTTGTTCACAAATTGACTTATGTAGTAAAAGCCAGACATGGGAGTGCATTGGAATGTGCCAATCGTAACTCCTAGTGCGGATGGCGTCTGGGACTCAAGGCCAAGCGATGGACGATGGAACTGGACAGCGCTCTGTGGAAATTTACTGAAAGAAGACCCCGCAGAAGAGGAGGCGCAAAGGGCGTGTTCTGGGATTTGGGGTTCTGTATTAGGGACAGCGCCCCGAGGGTGGAGGCAGATCAGAGCAGCCCAGAGCAGAGGAAGGCTAGGCGAAGGGATAGAGGGGGCAACTTAGACCAAGCTCTCTAAGTGAAGTCTTCTTATGAAGTTTCACTCTGACGCCTTTTATTCGATGAGGGTCTCAAGGGATTGCTAAGTAGGGATGTCATCTAGTGCAGAGTAGGGACAGAGATGGTATGGTTCAGTGTCCCTAGTATCGACATTTGCTTGGTGGTGTTCTACCTCATGCTTTTAGAGATTGTACTTTTAGTTATTTTTAGCCGTATGCGGATTCTCCGTAGAGTAGCTTTTGTGTTAGTGCCTATGTACTTGTTGTGCCTCGTATTGAGGACTTTGTATCTGCAAATCTTTATGCTGATAATAAAAACCAGAGAGCCAAGAGATTAAGTCTCGAGTCCTTGATTATGGCAAATTGCGGACAGTAATTTTGATAATTGTGTTTTTCCCTCCACGCTATTGGGCAAGTAAAAAGGTTCATCTGACCAGAGTGGGTTCCAGTAGATAATTGCGAGATACTAAAATGGGCCGGAGCAGTTGGTAGCAAACGAGGATGGTTTCTTACTGATAGCGAGGGAAGATTAGATAAGGATAAGTGACCCTTGAGGCCCAAGAGACGATAAGTGATGCTGAATCATCAGATGGCGAGCAGCAGACGGCAGCAGATGAGCATCGACGGCGAGTAGCAGCACGGCCGAAAGCAGCAGTTCCAGGAGTGAGTATGAAAATGAGATGTTGTAGATTGCGGTGTTGATTTGTTGTGTGATGTCTTGCGGAGTTGTTGTGTATGTCGTGTGATTGTGAGATCAGGCTGTGAGCGCGCGCAGCCCGGGAATTGTGGTGTAGAAGACACCTGAGATAGATTTTGTTGACCACCCAAAGGAGATCGTGAGGTACCATCGATCACCTGGACCGAGATAGGGGGAGCGAATGCGTGTGTGTATGGCAACTTAACGCTGGTCGTGGGTTGTGGTGTGCAGATCGGAGTGTTAGTAACCTATCAGAGGCGATCTGTCTGGCCGGACGGGGGCAGACGGGCGCCAATTGAGGTCAACAAGGTCGAGAGACTGTGGACGAACAGTCAGAGGCTGTGGACGGACAGCCAGAGAAGTAACTTAATTGGTTATTTCAGTGTGTGAATGGGACGTGAGTAAGCTTGAAACGAGTTTTGGAGAAGGGAACTGCTGCGAGCGAAGGAAGGTGACGTCAGAGAGTGTTGCGCTGTGATAGGCCGGTTGGTGTGAGTCGCGCTGTTATTGGAGGATTCGAGAACAAGAAGTAAATAGAGCGCGAGATCGAATTTGCTCATTATGAAGTGCCTTAGGGCTTCGCGAGAGTTGTGTAGAGGCGATAAGCATGTGGTTGTTCGTGAGGGAGAAGAAGCCCCTCCCGAGGATACCCCGGCACATTACATGGCACAGAATGTGGGGTTACATACTATAGTTTGGATCGAGAATTGGCACAAGGTTACACAAGGCGAAGGGGAACTAGCTTTCCCGAGGTATGGCTCATTTAGACTAGCAGTGCTGTACCAAATGAAGACGGTGATGGGGTCCTTAAAAACCTTGCCAAGACCAGCACAGTTTGAAGCATTACATGCGTGGATTAGAGCAGCGCATGATAAGGAAAAGGGAAGAAGTCAGGAGAGAATGAGGAAGTCGATTAGGGCATTTCAGGATGCCAAGTGGGACGCAGCGGAGAAAAGATGGAGAGTGCAGACAATTGAGGAAGCGAAACTGTATCCCGCGCTAATGGAGGAGACTGGGATAAGGCATGGGAAAGCACAGAAAGAGGAAGATAGTGATTCCGATGATGGGGTATTGCAAAGATTGCTAGACGAGAGACCACCCCCTTATAATCCAGATGAAGCGGATGATAGGTGGGGTGAGAGGGGAGACTCTAGGAGGGTAACAATCCAGCCTGAGACCCGAGTGGAAGGGTTGGTTTCGTTTGAAACTGCGAGTTCACAGGGTCAGTCTGAGGCTAGTGGGAGGATTGAAAGAGAGATGAGGTTACCGGATGCCTTAAGGGTACCGGTCACCATTGGACCGATTGTGTCGATATACAGTCCGGAATCAGAAGAAAGAGAGAGGACAGAACGAGTGGCAGAAAGAATGAGGAGAGAAAGTGGGGAAAGTGAGTTGGAAGGGGCAACGGCCCGACCTCCAAGCCCTGTACAATGGAGTACACCATTAGCAGCGGTGTCAGACACATCTAGGGGCGAAGAGGACGAGAGACCGGTGAGGCCGAGGACTCTGATGGAGTCGAGATCAGATTCAGGGTCATGGGTACCGCCAAAGAAGCAAATGAGCTGGAATATGGGCCGAGCGGGGACAACCCCAGTTGCCTTTACGAGCCATTCTGCTCCCATAGAACCACCAGAAGAAAGGAGAGAGCAGGAGCCGGAATACGAGTATGATGAGGGACGTGGAGCAAGTTGTCAGGTGTTGAAAGGGGCCTTGAAGGCAGGAATGATAGATGTAGTAAGACTTAAAGCAGAGGCGGATGAAATAATATATGGGAACCTACCTCTTGAGAGAGTAGTGACATATACTCCAGATGAATTGCTTTTTGTAGCAAAAGATGTGACTCGTAAAGCACGAGCGGCACATGAGAAACTGGCGGGTTTGGCTAGAGAATATGGGGTGGATCTATCCAAGACTAGAGCATTACAAGGGAACCATAGGATGCATTGTACTGAGCGGGAATTGGAAGAGAAAAGAGTGGTTGGTCTAAGGTCACATACTAAGGAACTGATTGTAGCTATGAGAATATGGCTGATGCTTGACAAATGGCAAGAGAAATGGGCTAGGAAAAAGAATTCTAGGGGAGCGAAAGGAGGGAGCTCTGAAGGAGATTTGCAGGAGGTAAAGATCCTTCCCTTGAGAGAGGTGGCGAATGGAGGATATGTGCATGTACCATGGAGCAGGGGGGATTTAGCATCATTTACGAATGATTTTCCCAGGCTCAGGGAGAAGCCTGCAGAGTGGTACAAGCAAGTTGAGCGTTTCGTTAAAATTTCGAAGGTGTTGTGGATAGACCTGAACACCTTATTCGATATTGTGGTTCCAGGAGATCTGTGGAACGCATGTAAAATTGCTGTTGATTGGCCGGACTATGAGCCTGATAGGAACATAGTTACAAATGGTCCGTCGCCCGTGGTAATGAGGCTGTACGATAAGGTAATTACCTGGTTGAAATCGAAGGTTTCACCCCAAGACATCGATTGGGTGAAGATAGACAGGACAGTGCAGGAGCCAAAGGAGACAGTACATGAATTTTACGAGAGACTTTTGAAGGCTTTTAAGCAGTACAGTGGTTTAGATGAGCTGGAAACGAAGGACATGGGACAGTTTGTGTCTAAGTTCGTGCTGGGTTTGAAGCCCGAAGTCAGTCTCATGATACAGCAGCATTTGATTTGTTGGCAGAATAAGCCTGTAGATGAGATCTTGCGGTATGCTAGGTACTGCACGGATGAGATTGAGTCAAAGCACAAGAAGATGAAGGATAACCTATTGCTCATCCAGATGCAAGCTGCTCAGGGACCGCCGAATGGGGGTCCGGTGGTGCGGAGACAGGGAAATTATCAGACAGGGAATCAGAACGCGCAGGGTCAGGGAAGGCCGAGGCCCGTTGACCCTAGGACAGGCATAGATGTAGCAATCTTGAAGAAGACGACAGCTTGTCACCAGTGTCACCAGGTGGGACATTGGAGGCGCGAGTGTCCCTTGAACCCCTATAATCAGCCGCAGATGGAGGGAGGAATGGGTCAGGTCCCTGGGGCAGAACAGGTACAGACGGTGACTGTACCGAGAATGATGCAAGGGGGGACCGGCGTCTCGCAGGTGCAGGTTCCCCAGCCACCCCGGATGCAGAACATACAGCAGGGAGCTCGGACTTATTTGCAGATGCCCATGTTCGAAGTGGGAGAGGAGAGGGATGCAGATTTGCTGGCGCAGTTAAGCCTAGGTCAGGATGATGATTGCCTACTTAGGGCTATTCTAGAGGTAGATCAGAGAGGACCCTTTGTGGAAGCAGAACTCGATGGACACCCTACTACCTTTTTGGTAGATACGGGGGCTACCAGGTCAACTATAAGGTCAGCAGTAATTCCGGGGGTAGCCCTTTCGGGGGAATGCATACAAGTGGTTGGAGTGGCGAATAAGAGGCTAGTTAGCCCCTTGACAGAACCGATTCCAGTCAGGATAGGCAACTTTAGGGATCGACATCAGTTCGTGGTGTGCGATTCCAGCCCTGTTTGTTTGCTGGGAAGAGATTTGCTGTGTAAGCTCAATTGCACAATCTACTGTACCCCGAAGGGAGTAGAGGTACAGACAAGGGATGATGACGCGACCTTTAAGGTTGCAAATCAGCGGGTGTGTGTGGAAGTGTACCCAGCTTTGACAGTGGAGGAGCTTCCACAGGATTTGAGGGAGTCAGTGTCGTCTGACGTGTGGGATTTAAGCGGAGAGGAGATCGGCTTAGTCAGGGGAGTGGAACCAGTGAAGATACAGGTTAAGCCGAACGCGGAATTCCCGAGAACACCCCAGTATAAACTGTCGCCTGAAACAATTGCAGGGATCAAACCTGTGATCGAGTCTATGATTAGGCAGGGAATACTGGTGGAGATCATGGGTAGTCCATGTAATTCACCCATTATGGGATTGCAGAAACCAAGTGGGAAGTTTAGGATAGTGCAAGACCTGCGGAAAATAAACGACATAGGTGCCGATCACGATCCGGTAAAAAATTCCCCCGTGCGACTCGTATCGGGTCTTTTTACCGTACGAATCGTACAAATGCCGTACGAACTGGCAATCACGATTCGCATGGTAAAAAGTCCATACGACCCGCACCGGGAATCATTCCCCACACGTCCTCGGGTCGGAAAATGTGTCCGACACGTCCTCGGACGATTTACCTTACAAACGTAAAAATCCAAGTCCGACCGAGGAATCACGATCCATCCCGTGCGTCCGAGCCTACAACCGTATGGAAAAAACACCGTCCGCACCGAACACCAATAGCAACCATGGAGACATGTGCCCGCATACGCGCCCAACACTCCCCCCAGCCCCCGTACGTCCGACACGTACCCCCCGTATATGTATACCCCCACCTGTCTATGTACACCCCAGTACGTTCCAGTCGTACCCCCACCCCAGTACGTGTCGTACCACCGTCAATGTAAACCCCCCCACCCCTGTACGTGTCGTACCACCGTCTATGTACACCCCAGTACGTTCCAGTCGCACCCCCACCCCAGTACGTGTCGTACCCCCCGTGTACCTACACCCCAGTACGTTCGAGCCACACCCCCACCCCAGTACGTGTCACAGCCCCGTCTACCTACACCCCAGTACGTTCCAGTCGTACCCCCACCCCAGTACGTGTCGTACCACCGTCAATGTAAACCCCCCCACCCCTGTACGTGTCGTACCACCGTCTATGTACACCCCAGTACGTTCCAGTCGCACCCCCACCCCAGTACGTGTCGTACCCCCCGTGTACCTACACCCCAGTACGTTCGAGCCACACCCCCACCCCAGTACGTGTCACAGCCCCGTCTACCTACACCCCAGTACGTTCCAGTCGTACCCCCACCCCAGTACGTGTCGTACCACCGTCAATGTACACCCCCCCACCCCTGTACGTGTCGTACCACCGTCAATGTACACCCCCCCACCCCTGTACGTGTCGTACCACCGTCCATGTACACCCCAGTACGTTCCAGTCGTACCCCCACCCCAGTACGTGTCGTACCACCGTCAATGTACACCCCCCCACCCCTGTACGTGTCGTACCACCGTCAATGTACACCCCCCACCCCTGTACGTGTCGTACCACCGTCCATGTACACCCCAGTACGTTCCAGTCGTACCCCCACCCCAGTACGTGTCGTACCACCGTCAATGTACACCCCCCCACCCCTGTACGTGTCGTACCACCGTCAATGTACACCCCCCCACCCCTGTACGTGTCGTACCACCGTCAATGTACACCCCCCCACCCCTGTACGTGTCGTACCACCGTCCATGTACACCCCAGTACGTTCCAGTCGTACACCCACCCCAGTACGTGTCGTACCACCGTCAATGTACACCCCCCCACCCCTGTACGTGTCGTACCACCGTCAATGTACACCCCCCCACCCCTGTACGTGTCGTACCACCGTCCATGTACACCCCAGTACGTTCCAGTCGTACCCCCACCCCAGTACGTGTCGTACCACCGTCAATGTACACCCCCCCACCCCTGTACGTGTCGTACCACCGTCAATGTACACCCCCCACCCCTGTACGTGTCGTACCACCGTCTATGTACACCCCCCCACCCCTGTACGTGTCGTACCACCGTCAATGTACACCCCCCCACCCCTGTACGTGTCGTACCACCGTCAATGTACACCCCCCCACCCCTGTACGTGTCGTACCACCGTCTATGTACACCCCCCCACCCCTGTACGTGTCGTACCACCGTCCATGTACACCCCAGTACGTTCCAGTCGTACCCCCACCCCTGTACGTGTCGTACCACCGTCCATGTACACCCCAGTACGTTCCAGTCGTACCCCCACCCCTGTACGTGTCGTACCACCGTCAATGTACACCCCCCCACCCCTGTACGTGTCGTACCACCGTCTATGTACACCCCCCCACCCCTGTACGTGTCGTACCACCGTCAATGTACACCCCCCCACCCCTGTACATGTCGTACCACCGTCCATGTACACCCCAGTACGTTCCAGTCGTACCCCCACCCCAGTACGTGTCGTACCACCGTCAATGTACACCCCCCCACCCCTGTACGTGTCGTACCACCGTCAATGTACACCCCCCCACCCCTGTACGTGTCGTACCACCGTCAATGTACACCCCCCACCCCTGTACGTGTCGTACCACCGTCTATGTACACCCCCCCACCCCTGTGCGTGTCGTACCACCGTCTATGTACACCCCAGTACGTTCCAGTCGTACCCCCACCCCAGTACGTTCCTGGCGCACCCCCAACACAACCTCCTAAGTACGGAGCGCACCCCATGCCCCAACATCACAACCGCATGTACGAGTCGTACAAAGCCACACACAAGGACCAAATCGTACAACCAAATGGCCCATGTACACACCGTACACACGCTCAAAACGCACGTACACAACAAGGACAAAACAAAACAACTCAACAATACACCATTCGAAAGGCACACAGCCACTAAACATGGCCAACAACCACTAAAATAACACAATCACTGACCTGCAACTGTCAAAAACAAACAGAGGCCCAATACACCACCACTCCTTATAACACACCCACCCAAAATTCAAACACTGCCACACCCACCCATGGACCAATAAAAAGGGCCCACACACACAAACCATGAGCCTTTGCAACAGACCCACTGCTGCCAGACACCACAGAACCAGACTACAAGCGACACCACATCTTACACTTGCACACCTTCACACGACCACCCTCACAAACACCCTCTCATCACATTCACACACACACACAACCATCCACACCCCCCCCCAACATCCACACACCCCCCACACCCACACCATCCCCACCCACACCCCTCACCATGCCCACTACCAAGAATCCAAAGTTCAGTCACCGAGAGTTGGAGGTCCTTGTTGATCAAATCCTCAGAGTCGAGCCACAGATCTTTGGAACATTGGTCAGAAGCACCAGCCAGGCAGCCAAAACAGCCATGTGGCAGACCATCGTCGATGCTGTGAATGCTGTTGCGGACACCAGGAGGACCAAGCAGGATTGCCAGAACAGGTGGTACGATCTGCGGAGGAGGGTCAGAGCCAAGAGACAGGAGGAACACGACCAGGCCAACGCCACCGGAGGAGGGCCCTCCCGCAGACCCGTACAGTACCATCCCTGGGAGGAGAGGGTGATGGCCATACTGCCGGTGGAGGCAGTTGAAGGAGTAGAAGGACTCCGAGACCCGGGTGAGTACACAAACAACGCACCTCACATGGGGGGAACTGCAACCACAAACAAAATTACTAACAGGCACGCAACCACCACAAGCCATCGCATTACTCAACCACACTCCATGAGCAGGCACATGCCACTGCTGCCACCATGCCCCATGCACCCAGCTGGACAATGTCAAGTCACAGGCCACAGAAGACAACAACACATGACACGGTAACCCGGATGGCGGGAGTGTGGGCACCAAGAATCACATAGTGCGACTCCAAAGCAGACAACAATGCCCTCTGCCCATATGGCCTAGGTCACAGCCAGACAAACACTGTGTCCCAACACAGGAATGACTTGCCAGCAAATGGCGGATGCCTTGCATCAACACATGGGGGTGAAGGCACTGTTTTGCACATGCCAGCAGCTAATGAACAGCCAACAGTGTGAAAGAGTGGCAGCACACACCACCACAGCAGCAGCGCACAGACACACAGCAGACAAAATGGGTGCCTGGAGATCAGAAACAAACTCACATCAACAGGCCAAGGGCCACTCAAAGATCTGCTAACAGTGTGTGCCCAGGAAGCTGGGCCAAGGTGACAGAGGGTGACACACGGAGGGAGGGAGAGGGGGACACAGAGGGAGGGAGACACAGGAAGATGGACAGAGGGAGGAGGCTGACACACAGAGGGAGGGAGAGGGGGACACAGAGGAAGGGAGAGGGGGACACAGAGGGAGGGAGAGGGGGACACAGAGGGAGGGAGAGGGGGACTGAGAGGGAGGGAGACACAGGAAGATGGACAGAGGGAGGAGGCTGACACACAGAGGGAGGGAGAGGGGGACACAGAGGGAGGGAGAGGGGGACACAGAGGGAGGGAGAGGGGGACACAGAGGGCGGGAGAGGGGGACTGAGAGGGAGGGAGACACAGGAAGATGGACAGAGGGAGGAGGCTGACACACAGAGGGAGGGAGAGGGGGACAGAGAGGGAGGGAGAGGGGGACAGAGAGGGAGGGGGACACAGGAAGATGGACAGAGGGAGGAGGCTGACACACAGAGGGAGGGAGAGGGGGACAGAGAGGGAGGGAGAGGGGGACAGAGAGGGAGGGAGAGGGGGACAGAGAGGGAGGGAGACACAGGAAGATGGACAGAGGGAGGAGGCTGACACACAGAGGGAGGGAGAGGGGGACACAGAGGGAGGGAGACACAGGAAGATGGACAGAGGGAGGAGGCTGACACACAGAGGGAGGGAGAGGGGGACACAGAGGGAGGGAGACACAGGAAGATGGACAGAGGGAGGAGGCTGACACACAGAGGGAGGGAGAGGGGGACACAGAGGGAGGGAGAGGGGGACACAGAGGGAGGGAGAGGGGGACAGAGAGGGAGGGAGAGGGGGACAGAGAAGGAGGGAGACACAGGGAGAGCAAATCAGTCCTTTGGTGTGTGGGAATGTCTGCTCGTCAGCAGGTGGACTGCGTGCATGTAGACAAGGGTGCCCAGTGCCAGAACCCCCCCTCTTCATCATGGCAAAACGCAGGGCCATGTTACAACCTGTACACGAGCACAAGGACAGCCACCTGCATCATATGAGTGTGTGGATCCACTCCATGTGCACATGTACAGTGCTACAAGGAAGGCGCAAACGCATAGCTCGGCACACATGCACACTCCACTGCTGACTGCAGTCACACTTGACGCAGCAAGTAAGACTGTGCCACACATAGTTAAAGGGGCCAAATTGGTGCCCAAGGGACACACACATGCACAAGTGCACTGTGAGTGGAATGCAAGACAGATCCTAATTCCAAGAGGAAATGTGCCAACTTTGTAACGGATGCAACATGGATGTTGCATGGATCAAAAGTAACATTGTCTCTCTCACACACAGGTCAACGTCGTGCTGCACCCCCCAACACTGGGGGGGAACACTCACAGGACCCGGATCTGCAGGAGACCGATCCCACCGGCAGCGACCACTCTCACCACTCTGCGGACGACCCCGACCGACCTGGCCCCTCTGGTGTCCAACCACCTGCAGCACCTGCGTCAGGTACAACCGTGCCAACCACCACCCCCACTCCTGCCACATCCCAGGAGACACCCAGGATCCCTGCCCCAACACCACAATGCAGCCAGGCTCGCCAGGAGGGACACGGTGTCCCGGGCACCCAGGAGGAGGCAGGCGACAACGCCAATGCCACCCCTCAGGGGTCCCGGAGACCCCATGTGCCCACAAGTGCAGGCCAGACGCAAGTGGGCAGGGGTGGTGGGAGTGGAGAGCGGCGGAGGCGCGAGCCTGACCAGTTGGCTGGGGATCCGGTATTTTCCCATGTCCGTAACATCCTGGACTCATACCGGCAGGACACCACGGGCATGGCCCAGGTTGTGTCCGTCCTCGAGGGGATCAAGGTCCAGCAGGCCCAGCAACATGCGGAGCTAATAGCCTGTCTACAGCTACACCAACGGAGGATGGAGGACAGACAGGCTGAGCAAGTGACGGCGTCCCAGGGGATTCACGCTGAACTCCGTCGGATGGCCGACACCATGGCCGACCCTCCCTGTGCCAGAAGGCGGAGAACCTCACCACCCACAGGGAGGGATCATGAGGAGGAGGAGGAAACATCCGACGGAGCATCCCAGACGTCGTCACGGCCTGCTGCTGAGGTTCCCCGCAGGAAGCCGGGTCGTCCACGGAAAGGACCGTGAGGGTGGCTGCTACATCACCATCTCCCAGGACACCTGGCCTGGCACCTGGCCCACTGGAGCAACAGCATCACAGCATCAAGAGACATTCTCTGCCACATGGCCCTGCTGGTCACTGGCTGACCAATGTTGACAAAGACTGTGGCATGGACTCTGAGGATTTCCAATGGCAAGGACACCAACTCCCCTACTGAACTTTGGATTCCCTAATCCCGGAAAGGCCCTCACTTGGCCCCCCCCCCAATAATAAATCACACTATTAAGAGTAGATGCCTGCTGGTAGCATTATTACCTAACATGAGTCTTGTACAGTCTAAACATGCCTGAGTCATCTGTTCACTTCAACCATCCACACCCTGGGGCCTGAGTCTGGCACAGGACACATGGGTCACAGTTTTCTAGGCAAGACAGACATGGAGCACCATACACACCCGTGATGGTCAGAACCAGCTGAGGGGGTGGCCGAACAACCGTGCTGACAGACACATTGAGTACAGCAACAGTCATGCGCAGAGGTCAGGGATCCTGGCCCGTGTCCTGGGGGGCACCCAGGTACGTGTAGACAGGTGGCAGAACCATGTCCTGCAAGCTTGAGTCCGGTGGATGCAGAGAATGGGGTCATGGACAACGTTGGATGCATGGGGATGGCACATGTCACAATACCCACACAGTCATGGACATCATGCCCATTACACAGTCTCAGCACACACACACAGCTTGCATCTTGCCACTCGACACATTGACACATAGCCACAATCAGGGAATACCATGCCAGACATGCAGGATGCACCGTGCCAACACACCAGCATTGACTGAGAAGAGGCACCTTGGAGGCATAGGGACACCTTTAATAGTCATGTGTTTTGGATTGCAGAGGCAACTTGAAGTACACATGAACACATCATGTGGAGTAACATGTGGCTCCAACACTGGCACCCCCCTTCTGCAGCACAAATGCGTGATAGCCATGGAACTGGCACACAAGTGTCGGATAATAGCTAAATACCCACAGCTGCTCACGGAGAGCCTGCCATACACCATACATCCGCTGATGTGGAAGTCCCACGCCATGTCAAGACAATGTTAACCGTATGTGTCCGAGGGCAGTGTCACACACATTGATGCCTTCATCACAATCCACCATCCCATCACTGATGACTGACAACCAGGCAGCCCATCTATTCAGGTGTACCCAGCTGCATGTCGTGTCCCATGGGGATGCCACATGTCTGCAGAGGACCCAAACCCCGACCGGGGCAGTGTGCACACATCGTGAACAACTGCCACACCCAATACACCCCAGATGCATCCCTTACCCCATGGAGACTTCCAAACGTGTCCGTGCCTGTAACGCTGAGTCAGCCCACGATGCCATGTCCATGAGGAATAGCAGTGCCACAACAATGCAACCAGCAAACGGCATGCGCAGGTACCTGGGGAAGAGAGACACACAAGAAGTCAGCCACAAGAAGCACAGCCACTTGCATGTGCATGTACTCGACACATGTATGTATGACAACATGCTAGGTCACAATTATGTCTGGGGAAATACTACCATCACTGCCACCATCACTCCAGTGACACACCCACACACACCTCTGACCCACGTGCCATACATGCAGGTGGAGACACACATCACAACGCATGCCACACGGGGACCAATGCGTGCACACTCAGACCCTGGTACTCACCACTAAGCAAAGAAGTCGCGTATGAGCCGAGTCCGGATGTCCTCTTGCGGCTCCACATCCTCCACATCACTAGCCCCATTGCCAAGCCCTTCGTCCTCCACGGGTGGATGGTCCTCGTCATCTTGATCCAGGATGAGGGGCACAGCTCTTTCAACTGCCATGTTGTGCAGCATGCAGCAGACCATGAAGATCTTGCAGACCTTCGCCGGGGCATATGGGAGTGCGCCGCCGGTCTTGTGGAGGCACCGGAATCGGCTCTTCAGCATGCCAAACGTCCTCTCTATCACTCGCCTTGTCCGGCCATGGGCGGTGTTGTAGCGGAGCTGGGCCGGCGTGATGGGGTTGCGGAGAGGTGTCAGCAGCCAAGGCATGTTGGGATAGCCAGCGTCCCCTAAATGGAAAGCACATGGATATCGTTAGAACAGGCGAAGCGGTAGTGCTGCTCGGCCAAACAGAATACAGGACAGACAGACTGTACCCACCAACAACACATGCACGTTCGTTGCGCAGCTGCATCATCATATCAGGCATCCCGCTACGCCTCATGATGTAGGCATCGTGTGCTGATCCTGGAAAACGAGCACAGACATGTGAAATCACCATGTTGGACAGACACACCACAAGGGCATTGATGGAGTGGTAGTGCTTCCGATTGCGGTACGCCACCTCCCGTGCGTGTGGTGGTACCAAACCTACATGTGTCCCATCTATGGACCCAATGACATGGGGCATCCCTCCCAGGGCATAGAAACCACGTTTGACCTCAGTCATCTGTTCAGGGGTTGGGAACTTGATGAAGTCATCCAGGTGAATCAACATGGCCTCCAAGAAATCATGCAGCACACCGCTGAACATGCTCTGGGACATGCCACCAACATGAGCTATGGTATATTGGAAGGTACCCGTGGCAAGGAAATGTAGGGCAGCCATTACCTTCAGCTGGGGTGTCAGTGCCGTAGGATACCTGTGCTGCGGTTGCAGGTGTGGTGCCAGTCTCGCCGTCAGCTCCAGAATCAACGGTTGGGTGAAGCGGTAGAGCCGGATCCTGTCATTCTCCTGCATGGTGGCCAAGTCTGGAATTCTTCGGGCAACAGGAGGCGCTCTGCAGTAATTTGGAAGTGACAAGGAAGAGTGAGTGCACTACGAGAACAACGCATGTCTACTGAGCACATGTAAATCTGCCAATACACACATGCCACATAGGGAGTCAGGCATGTGCTACATGCCCAGGACACGTATGGATGCAAGGTGACACTCCTTCCAAGACCCAGCCACACACGGTGATTGAGAACCTCCCCATGCCACGCCATGGGAATAGCTGTGTCCCAGTGCAAGTGAACAGCCCGACGCAAGACAGAAGTGACATACACCCACACATCAGCAGAAGTAGGATGCCGATTGTAGAGACTGGTAGCGGAACACCGGAGCCACAGGTCACATGACATTACACTAGGCCTGCCCACACACCTTGCCATGAAGGTGCACATGTCATGACTCACCACACATTCCTTGTGAGGATGCTGACATGGCCTTGTCACGCTACTCCGTGTCCCATGCATACATGTGCACCTCACATCAGATACCACATGTGGCATGGTGTGCGGAACAGTGTGCAATGATAATCTACACACAGACACATGTTGGTTGCTGCAACGGCTGCAGCTTTTGAGGGTGCTACAACATCAACCTGATGTAAATCCCGGACACATAAATGACATAGTCACATTGTGCACTGTGGGTAGTGACAAGTCAGGTTTCATGACCCCTGTACCGGCCATCATGGGACACTTCCGTGTGTTGGTGTCCGTGCCATGCCAGTGACGCTCACCCCAAGTGCGCAGTACGACATGCACACATGTCAAAGGAGTCAAGGGCATGCCTGGCACACATTGCACCCTCACACAGTACACCTGTACACATCTCATCATACATCTGGTGCCTCCTCCACTCAGGAGGCATGTTCCACATCACAGCCTGTCACACCTGTGCCCCACACATGTAGTAATGCACAGACGATGCCTTGATGTCCATTCCTGGACAAGTATGTCCATCCATGGACAAGTATGTCCGCCCTATTCCTACCTGTGTGTCGACTATCACCACAGTGATGTGTACAAACCGGCGTACTGCTGCTAAGAGGGCCTGTGTATGTTCCCCAATCACTGTGGGAGTGCTGCCGTATGTGTACCCATCGTGATGGCGAGCGTACAGGCATTTGTACGGTCCGTACCACAACGAGTACGCATACGCGTGCAGACCCATAGTGATAGTGAGCGTACATGCGAGTGTACGGCCCTCTCACTATGGGTCTGCACGCGTATGCGTACTCGTTGTGGTACGGACCGTACAAATGCCTGTACGCTCACTATCACTATGGTTCTGCACGCGTATGCGTACACGTAGTGGTACGGACCGTACACTCGCATGTACGCTCACTATCACTACGGGTACACAGACCCATAGTGATAGTGAGCGTACAGGCATTTGTACGGTCCGTACCACAACGAGTACGCATACGCGTGCAGAACCATAGTGATAGTGAGCGTACAGGCATTTGTACGGTCCGTACCACAACGAGTACGCATACGCGTGCAGAACCATAGTGATAGTGAGCGTACAGGCATTTGTACGGTCCGTACCACAACGAGTACGCATACGCGTGCAGAACCATAGTGATAGTGAGCGTACATGCGAGTGTACGGCCCTCTCACTATGGGTCTGCACGCGTATGCGTACTCGTTGTGGTACGGACCGTACACTCGCATCTACGCTCACTATCACTATGGTTCTGCACGCGTATGCGTACACGTAGTGGTACGGACCGTACACTCGCATCTACGCTCACTATCACTATGGGTCTGCACGCGTATGCGTACACGTAGTGGTACGGACCGTACACTCGCATGTACGCTCACTATCACTACGGGTACACAGACCCATAGTGATAGTGAGCGTACAGGCATTTGTACGGTCCGTACCACAACGAGTACGCATACGCGTGCAGAACCATAGTGATAGTGAGCGTACAGGCATTTGTACGGTCCGTACCACTACGTGTACGCATACGCGTGCAGACCCATAGTGATAGTGAGCGTACATGCGTGTGTACGGTCCGTACCACTACGTGTACGCATACGCGTGCAGACCCATAGTGATTTTGAACGTAGGCATGCATGTACGGGCCGTTGCCATGCATTTGGGGTGCCCTAGGGCCCGGAAACGCACCGTACCTGTGTGTGATTCTCCTAATTACATAGGGGACAAGTATTAAGGCCTACATGCATGCTGGTTGTCATGGCGACCAGGTTCAAATTTCGATTTTGTTCTGGAAGGTGCACAGCAGAAGTCAGTTGGAATTCTTCTACTTTGTTGCAATGTGTTTGTGGGGCTGACATCATGCAGGAGAATGAAACCGATAGAGAACCCACAGACTGCTAGGTTTGAAGGGATTGGTGGAAACATAGGATGCAAATGTGAGTGACCAATCACTCTGTACTCCTGTGCATGAGACTGGGCAGAAGGCCACATATAAGGCAGCCAGGTCCCATGAGGGATTACTTGCCTGCACATCTTTGCATTTGTCGACCAAGCTGCTGCTACTGATTCCCTGGAACCATGTCAAGGGCTGTGGAGAGGACACAGCCATTCACCCTGGAGGAGAACATGGCTCTGCTGGATGTGATCCTCCCACAGTACCCCATGCTGTATGGGCGACCAGGGTATCAGGTGAGTGCATAGGCCACTGCCACAGACTGTCCCTATGTTGTGACTGTGTCTTCAGGCATTGTGACCCGATGTGACACACATGCCATGTACTGTCGGGGGGGTACCAGGGGGGGGGGTGCCTGATGTCTCCCAGCAGTGCCCTGAGACAGGAGGGGTGTGTGCAGAGTCCTCCCAGCAGTGCCCTGAGACAGGAGGTGTGTGTGCAGAGTCCACCCAGCAGTGCCCTGAGACAGGAGGGGTGGGGGCCTATAACTCACAGCAGTGCCCTGAGACAGGAGGGGTGGGTGTGGAGTCCTTCCAGCAGTGCCCTGAGACAGGAGGGGTGGGTGTGGAGTCCTCCCAGCAGTGCCCTGAGACAGGAGGGGTGGGGGCCTATAACTCACAGCAGTGCCCTGAGACAGGAGGGGTGGGTGTGGAGTCCTTCCAGCAGTGCCCTGAGACAGGAGGGGTGGGTGTGGAGTCCTTCCAGCAGTGCCCTGAGACAGGAGGGGTGGGTGTGGAGTCCTCCCAGCAGTGCCCTGAGACAGGAGGGGTGGGGACCTATCACTAACAGCAGTGCCCTGAGACAGGAGGGGTGGGTGTGGAGTCCTCCCAGCAGTGCCCTGAGACAGGAGGGGTGGGTGTGATGCACAGTGTGAGCCTTGATCATTGATTGTGACATTGCCATCATTCCACCTGAGTACCCACTATGGCACGTACTGCCTTTTCCCTCACCAGAGGATGATGTCCCTATGACAGAGGTGCAATGCGTTGGCTGCATTACATGCCATGTAGTAACCAGCTATTATGTTCACATATGTCTCTCTGTGACATGTGGCTGGTGTATTGATGTGGTGTCACTTGTACTTCCTCACAGGTAGGCGCCTCTGCCAAGGAGCAGATCTGGCTGACCGCCGTCAGTGCCGTGAGGCGTGTGGATGGTCGGAGGCGGAGCCTGTCCCAGGTGAGGAAACGCTGGCAGGATATCCGGTGCTGGACGCGGAGGATTGCACGGCTCCTGCTGGGGGACTCACCTGAGAGCCACAAGAACCGCGGCCGCCGCCGTCTGACCCACCTCCACAGGCGTGTGCTGCCGGTGGTCTTTCCAGACCTGGAGAGGCGCTTACAGGCGATGCAGCAGGCGGAAGGGGGTAGGTACATGTGCGTTTGTTGTGTGTCACCGGCATGTGTAAGGGCACAGTGGCATTAATTCACTGGCAGGGTTTAAAGGTGCTGTGCCCATCCAGTTTGCCCAAGTGTAGCGCTGCGCCCCTGCCACCCTTCCCCTCCTTGCAATGTGTTCCCTGGTCTGTGTGTAGTCACTCCTTCACAAGGTAATGTAGGCTGGCGCTTTGTCCACGAGAACAATGACTGTAGCATCATGGGTGGTGGTGGTGGGTAACAGGTTGTGGGACCTTGCCTGTGAACTGTCAAGTTCACTGCATGTGGGTTCCATGTCAGTTGGCACTGATGCTGGCTCCAGACATGGGAGTTGGTCTCTCATGTGTCATGCCTTACAGCGCGCATGTCCTATGTAGTGGCCTGTGACATGATGTGCATGAGTGTGCGCTACGCATAGTGCAGGGATGGTGACGTGTGTAGCAGTCATTCCCATTCAGCCATTCAGTAGCATGTAGTTGCGTGCCCAATACTGTCCCCTGGGGCACCTTATCCTCAGTGTTGTTTGTGTCATCATCAACGTGGACACTCTCACTGTCTACAGCGTAGGTTGTGCTCTGTGCCATTGTCCCCTGTCACCATGTATATAGACGTGCTATTATGTACAGGTGTCCACTGTGCAGCCTGACCTGATTGTCCCTCTTCATACTCACAGTTGCCAGTGCCTGTGTGTCTTGTTATACTCATCTGAGGATGGGCACTGGTACCTCATTATTTGTACAGGCGCACCTTTGCTGTTTTGCGTCCAATCTTGCCTTTTGCCTGCCACTGTGTTTATCACCCAGACTATGAGATGTTGGTGCCACCTGTGTCTCAGCAATTAGCATCGTGTGGGGGTTGCTTGGGGCGGGCAATGCCTATGTGTCAAATCCTGATTCCTAATTGCTGGGTCTGGACAGTGTGTGATGTTACTGGACACACACGCAAGGTGCAGTGACCGAGTTATGTTGGGCATGTTTGCAGCATTACCTATGCAGCATGTGTCTCAAGTTCATGGATATTGTCCCTGGTCATAGGTATTTTCACAAACGCTGTGTGGTGCAGAGGCAGTGCAGGATTGTCCCCAGGGCCTGGGTGCTATGTCAGACTCCGTTTCCTGTCATCAGCTATTGTCTCATGCTCTCCATGGTATTTCAGTGGCATGGTGGCTCAACCAACTGTGTTTCATGCCCTACATCGGTACCTTGTTTTGCAGATGTTAGGGATCTGCCTCTTCAGGCTATGCAATGTTGACTATGTAGATTGGACTCATGTGACAGATGTGTACAGGTGTCTGATTAATTTCTGTCTCTCCACCCTGCCCACAGCATCGTCGGGGGACACAGAGGGAGACATGGACACGGACCAGGCGGAGGGACCGAGCACCAGTGGCAGCCGTGACATCGGGGCTGGCACATCGAGTGGGACAGAGGCGGAGGATAGTGTGGCCGAGGACCTGTCGACTGGCACATCAGACTACGAAGCTGACAGGTCCGAGGAGGATGTCTCAGGGTTGGCGGAGGCTGCACCAGCAGCTGACAGTGGAACAACACCTGCCACCGCCCCCTCAGTTCCCACCAACCGCCTCCCACTTGCTCGTGTCCCTTCCCAGCGTGCCCGGTCACCGCATGTCTCCTTCCTGCCAGGCACCGCACCCCCTGCCCCTGTCTCCACTGCTGCCGCCAATGCTGAGTCTATGGACATCCAGCGGCAAATGCAGGTTGGTCAGGCTGCGATCCTGAATGTCCTCCATTCCCACGGGAAAACCCTCACCAACATCGAGGCATTCTTGGAGGGCATTCATTCTTTGCAGGCTGACCAACGCAACTTGCTGAGGTCCCTAGACTCCACACTGACTGCAGCAGTGGGTCTCCTGCAGCGCGACCTCCCCCCACCTACCCCTGCCCCATCCACACTTCCCACTTCCATGCCTGTCCCACGTACACCCAGACGTCGGCATGCACCCACCACAACAGACACAGGCACCACACCAGCAGGGAAGGTCCACCGCACTCCTCCTGACACGCACACACAGGGTGAGATAGGCACACCCACTGGGTCGGGGGGCAAACGTGTGACACGCAGCCAGAGTGGGAGTCCGCATTCCACACAATCCACTCCCTCCAAATCCCCTCCCCTCAGCTCTCCTGGCCACATCTCCCCCAAGGACTCCTTCATGGCCGCTCTGTCCCTGAGCCCCACAGTTACGCCACCACGCAAGCGGTCAAGGAAGTCCTCGGTCAGGGTGGTTGAGTCTCCCCCCCTGTCTCCACCCTCCCCCGGTGGCGCTGCAACCCATCCCTCTGAACCCCCCCCCTCCTTGGGGCCTGAGGTCACTTCGGGTGCAGGGGACTCCCTGGAGGACCTTGCTAAGGTGTGTAGTGCCATCCTGGCCTCCGCCTTTGGCCATGACACACCCCCTGTGGTTGAGTCCTCCATCCCTGCACCCACAACGCCGCCCCTTTGCCCTGATGTCCCTGCGGTGCCTGTTGCTTCCCCCCCCCCTGATGCCCTCACCAGTATGGAAGACGATGGCATTTGACTCTGCAGGCAAGGTAGGGGACACACATCCCACTGTGTCCCCCATGCAGCTGGGAATAATTGACTGCCCTATGGCCTTTGTTGACTTTGAACTGCCGTTGATCCACGGACATTGTGCTCATGCTGATTAAAGCTTATTTTTTTTTTCATTATCACACTCCTGCTATGGTGGTATTGGTGTTGGTGGGGCTGCTACATTGTTTTGGGTGGTGTTTAAGGCTTTGGGTGTGTGGGATTTGTAGTAGTGTTCTGCTCTTTGGGGCCACCCTAGGATCTGTGTGCCATCACAAGGTGTTGGCTAACTTCCTTAGGTCATGTCAGCAGTTACTGCATGGTTCAATTGTCCCAGGGTGTATTCCTTCCTCTGTGTACCCAGTTTCTTCCCTGCAGGGTGTTCCCAATGTTTAGCGCAGAGCTGTGTGTACATGAGCTGTGTGTGTGACGGAGCCCTTCTACTTTGGCCATGCATGCATGGCCATGTCTCCACCTGCAACAATCGTGGCATCCTTGGTGATCACTGTACTTGTGTGTGGAGTCAGTTGACATGAGTTCATGGGGACATGTTCCCTTGTAGGCAGTATGGATGTGGGTAATTGTGGCATCACACACATGTGTTACACCCCTCCTGGGTGTGGACACTGCTGGGAGGACTCTGCACCCACCCCTCCTGGGTCTGGACACTGCTGGGAGGACTCTGCACCCACCCCTCCTGGGTCTGGACACTGCTGGGAGGACTCTGCACACACCCCTCCTGGGTCTGGACACTGCTGGGAGGACTCTGCACACACCCCTCCTGTCTCTGGGCACTGCTGGGAGGACTCTGCACCCACCCCTCCTGTGTCAGGGCACTGCTGGGAGGACTCTGCACACACCCCTCCTGTCTCAGGGCACTGCTGGGAGGACTCCACACCCACCCCTCCTGTGTCTGGGCACTGCTGGGAGGACTCTGCACCCACCCCTCCTGTGTCAGGGCACTGCTGGGAGGACTCTGCACCCACCCCTCCTGTCTCAGGGCACTGCTGGGAGGACTCCACACCCACCCCTCCTGTCTCAGGGCACTGCTAGGAGGACTCTGCACCCACCCCTCCTGTCTCAGGGCACTGCTGGGAGGACTCTGCACACACCCCTCCTGTCTCTGGGCACTGCTGGGAGTGATGGGCACCCACCCCTCCTGTCTCAGGGCACTGCTGGGTGGACTCTGCACACACACCTCCGATTTCTGGATATGTGCGCTTGGCACATACACGGTGGGGTTACGCACACTGCATTAGAGGTGAGGGTACGAGTCTACTGACACTGGTGTGGTGGGGGTACGCTCCGTACGTCCGCGGGTGGGGGTACGGGTCGTACTTACACTGTTGGGCTGGGGGTACGCTCCGTGCGTCCGCGGGTGGGGGTACGGGTCGTACTTACACTGTTGGGCTGGGGGTTCGCTCCGTACGTCCGCGGGTGGGGGTACGGGTCGTACTTACACTGTTGGGCTGGGGGTACGCTCCGTGCGTCCGCGGGTGGGGGTACGGGTCGTACTTACACTGTTGGGCTGGGGGTACGCTCCGTACGTCCGCGGGTGGGGGTACGGGTCGTACTTACACTGTTGGGCTGGGGGTACGCTCCGTGCGTCCGCGGGTGGGGGTACGGGTCGTACTTACACTGTTGGGCTGGGGGTACGCTCCGTGCGTCCGCGGGTGGGGGTACGGGTCGTACTTACACTGTTGGGCTGGGGGTACGCTCCGTGCGTCCGCGGGTGGGGGTACGGGTCGTACTTACACTGTTGGGCTGGGGGTACGCTCCGTACGTCCGCGGGTGGGGGTACGGGTCGTACTTACACTGTTGGGCTGGGGGTACGCTCCGTGCGTCCGCGGGTGGGGGTACGGGTCGTACTTACACTGTTGGGCTGGGGGTACGCTCCGTACGTCCGCGGGTGGGGGTACGGGTCGTACTTACACTGTTGGGCTGGGGGTACGCTCCGTGCGTCCGCGGGTGGGGGTACGGGTCGTACTTACACTGTTGGGCTGGGGGTACGCTCCGTACGTCCGCGGGTGTGGGTACGGGTCGTACTTACACTGTTGGGCAGGGGGGTACGCTCCTTGCATTCGTGGGTGGGGGTTCGAGTCGTACTTACACTGTTGGCATGGGGGGTACGCTCCATGCATACGCGGGTGGGGGTACGGGTCGTACTTACACTGTTGGGCTGGGGGTACGCTCCGTACGTCCGCGGGTGGGGGTACGGGTCGTACTTGCACTGTTGGGCTGGGGGGTACGCTCCTTGCATACGGGGTGGGGGTAGGGTCCGTACATATCCGTCCCCACGCTATGTGATGTTTGTGCGGCCCGTACCCAGGCCTTTGCCACGTGGGTGCGATCCGTCCCGCCATTGTTGGGGTGACGTGTGTGGGCGTGGTCCGACTCGTACCCACGCTCTTCAGGCGTGGGTACGGGACGTACCTGTCTGGTTGTGTTGCCGGTTCGCGTGGTGACGGACTTCCGTTGTGGCGGTCGCTGGATTATCAGGACACGCCCCCACCCCCTCGTGGTGACCAGGGCATGGGAGTCAGGTATGTCCAGGCCATGTGTAGTGTGTCACTCATGTGGTTGTTTTGTGGCCTGCCCTGGTCGTGCCACCCCCACCCCACCCCACTTTCCCCCCTCCCTTAGTTATTCTGACCTTCTGCGGCGTCTGCGTCGTAACCTGTAGAGGAGGTGTACTGCTATGAGGGCAGGGATGACTCGTAGGTTCGGGTCCATGTCTGTCCGTCGCGTACTGGTACTCCTTGCTCGCGTCGTCCTGTCGCGTACGGGTCCTCCTTGATCGCGTCGTCCTGTCGCGTACGGGTCCTCCTTGGTGGCGTCGTCCTGTGTGTCCGTCACGTACTGGTCCTCCTTGTTCGCGTCGCCGTCTGTCCGTCGCGTACTGGTGGTCCTTGTTCGCGTCGTCCTGATTTCCCGGCAGTTTTTGGCTGCCGCAAAATATTCACCGTGCGGGGTGACGTCGGTGCGAATCGTGATTCCTGGGTCGTGAATGGCTGGCTGCGTGCGTCCCGACGTCAGGTCGGCACTTTCCCGGATCGCATTGGTAGGTGTTTTTTGTTCGGTCGGTCTTTTTTACGATTCGTACGGTAATGGTGTACCCGTGCGAATCGTAATTCCATGTTTGTATATTTTGACGACCGGGTACGCGTCGGACGGAGAATATGCTCCGTCCGACGGTTCGTACCCGGTTTTTGCCGGATCGTGATCGGCACCTTAGTTGTTCCATGTTGTCCAGTGGTACCGAATCCATCTGTGATACTGTTCCAGATCCCATGCGAAGCTGGATGGTTCACAGTGATTGACTTGTGTCAGGCATTCTTTTCGATTCCCCTACATGAAGAGAGTAGATTTCTTTTTGCATTTAGGCTAGAGAATCGTATATTAACATGGTGCCGTATCCCACAGGGGTATACGGAGAGCCCGTCAATTTTTAATCAGCTCTTAAAGAAGAATCTTGAAGGTCTTGTGTTGCCGAAAAACTCTGTTTTGGTGCAATACATTGACGACCTGCTTGTTGCGTCAGAGACAGAAGACGCTTGCAGGGTCGATACCATTGCGTTGTTGAATTTCCTGGGAGAGAATGGTCACAAGGTGTCTCCAAACAAGTTGCAATACTGTTTACCTGAGGTACAGTATTTGGGGCACAGGATTGAAAAGGGTAAAAGGAAAGTGTCTCCAGATCGCATTGATGCGATTCTGAGGATGCCAGTTCCCTCGACACAGAGGGAAGTTAGAATGTTTTTGGGAATGGTGGGCTATTGCCGCCAGTGGATCCCAAACTTTTCCTTTGAAGCGAAGCCTTTACAGCGGCTGACGCGAAAGGATGTAAGTGATCCGGTACCATGGGACGACGACTGTTTGAAATCATTTCTGAGGCTGAGAGAAGCCTTATGTAGCGCTCCTGCGTTGGGAATGCCGGATTACAACAAGGCATTTGCATTATTCTGCTGCGAAAGAGAAGGTTGCGCATTAGCAGTGTTAACCCAGAATCATGGAGGTGTCCGTAGACCAGTTGCTTATTTCTCAGCTACTTTAGATCCAGTAGCTTCTGCGTTGCCCGGATGTCTTAGATCCGTTGCGGCAACAGGTGTCAGCATCGAGAGATGTGAGAGCATTGTGATGGGTCATCCTCTTACTGTACATGTGCCACATTCTGTTGAATTGTTGATGACTAGGACTAAAACACAGCACCTCACGAATAATAGGCTGACTCGTTATGAGCAAGTTATCCTTGCAGCCGATAATGTGACATTGAAGAGGTGTGCTGTTTTTAATCCTGCTACATTGTTACCTGTTCCAATTATAGATGATAATGAAGATTGTGAGGACCATGATTGTCTCGACGTTACGGAACTATGCACCAAACCGAGACCTGACATTGTCGATGAACCGCTCCCAGTGTCAGATGAGATTTTCTTTGTGGACGGTTCATGTTTAAGAGACAGTGTCGGTCGATTGAGAGCAGCATTTGCTGTATGCACCATCACGGGGGTGGTTGAAGCCGCTTGTTTAGAAGGAGTACACTCCGCGCAGGTGGCTGAGCTCATTGCCTTGACTCGTGCCTGTTTGGCAGCCGACAAGATCCGTGTAACTATTTACACGGACAGCCAGTATGGGTTTGGTGTGGTTCATGGCTTCGGACAGCTATGGTCCCAGAGAGGGTTTATGACGTCTTCAGGTTCTCCTATAAGAAATGGTGAACATGTACGGAAACTGTTAAAAGCATTGCAAGGTCCTGATGAAATTGCTGTTGTTAAATGTGCTGCCCACACAAAGGGAAATGATTTCGTCTCGTTGGGAAACAACTACGCTGATGAAGTAGCTCGATTTTGTGCAGAACAGGGATGCAACTTCACTGAGACCCACGTCGAGGAAACTGGGGAGGAGGTGGGGTACGGTCAGATGTTAGCAATGGCAGACTCATGGGAGGAACTGAAACAGCTTCAGGAAGGGGTCTCGGATCAGGAACGTGACAGTTGGATACGAGCGGGATGTGAGAAGGGAGATGTGGATATATGGGTTTCGAATGATGGACGAGCGGTGTTGCCGGAAAGTTTGTTGAATCCCATGGCGAGGTTGATACATGGTGCTGTACATCTGGGTAGGGATGCCATGATGAGAGTGTTTCGTCAGACTTGGTACAACCCGAAGTTTCGTGCAGTGGCTGAAACTGTGTGCCAGAGGTGTGTCACTTGTCAACAGATGAATGTGGGGAAAAGAACCGCTGTGACGTTGAGCCACATAGGGAGGTCAGGGGGACCTTTCAATAGGATGCAGCTGGATTTTGTTGAAATGCCGAAGTGTAATGGGTTGAGGTACATATTAGTGATAGTATGTGTCTTTTCCAGGTGGGTGGAGGCATACCCTACACGTAGATGTGACACGCTCACGGTAGCAAAACTATTATTGAGAGAACTCATTCCAAGGTACGGGTTCCCGACGTCCTTTGAATCGGACAGAGGAACTCATTTCCACAGCGAAGTTATGAAGTTGCTTTGTGCTGCTCTGAATATAGATCAGAAGTTACACTGTAGCTATAGACCAGAAGCTTCAGGGATAGTGGAGCAGGTGAATGGAACTCTGAAGGCTCGGATGGCGAAAGTGTGTTCGTCTACGTCTCTGAAATGGCCTGATGCATTACCTTTGGTCCTGATGAGCCTCCGAAGTGTGCCTGATAGAAGGACTGGGTTGTCTCCCCATGAAATCCTCATGGGAAGAGCGATGCGTTTGCCTGCAATACCTGCTACTGCTCTGATAAATATCACTGATGATATGATCCTGGACTATTGTAAAGGCCTTGCTGACGTGGTCCGTTCTGTGTCTCAGCAGGTGCAGACAGCAACGGTTCCAGCTGCGAGTGACCGGTGCCACGACTTGGACCCAGGCGATTGGGTCCTAGTCCGAAAGCACGTGAGGAAGAGTTGTTTGGATGCTAGGTGGCGTGGCCCTTTCCAAGTGATCCTTGTCACGAACACAGCTGTCAAGTGTGGAGGTTTACCGAACTGGGTGCATGCTTCTCATACCCGTAGAGTTCCAGCACCCTTGGAAGATACAGCCCCTCTCGAGAACAAAGATCCCAGTGAGCCGACAGAGCCTCCTGAGAGGGCCAGTCAAGCTGTAAGGGTTGCTGAAGCGGCTGCTGGTGCACTGAATCGTATTGGGGAAGAGCGTGAAAGGAATACTGACCCAGAAACCGGCGAAAGAGCAAGAGGTGCAGTGGGTAGTACAGAATCAAGTTCTGCCGAAGAAGAGGAGGTCAGTGCACCGGGTATTGGAGAGAAGACCGGAGGTGTTGCCGAAGCAGAAAGGGTTTGGCCCGCAAGACAGAACCGGGTAAACCTGAGGTTGGCTCCGGACACAGACCTTGCACCAGTTTCGGAGGAACCAGAAGAAGAATCAGGAGACGAGGAGAATCCTCAAGGTGTGAGAAGGTCAAAGAGAACGAGGGTGCCAAGTCGGAAGTACGCTTCACCCGAGTGGGCATATCAAGTGACTGATGCCAGGGTTACCGAGCACGGGAAGGTTGAGGTCGATGACATTGGTCAACAGTGTCCCGCTCCAGAGAGTGGAAGTGTTGCTGAAGGTTCCGGGATTGGAGATCGAAGGAATTTTGACGATTCATATTCCGAGTCCGCCATTCCTGAGTGTCATTCGAGGTATGATCTTGGACAATTTGGAGTTCCCGACGTTCACGACTGTGCCAGACCCACAGGAACTGATCATTCTTAAGCTCGAAATATTGCAGGGAGTCTTGGAACTGTTGGGACCAGCGCTTATGTTAGATTGATTTGAGAAGGGTGCAAGTAGAGAAGAAGATAACCTAGATCCGAGCGGAAGAAGAATAAAATTAGGGATTTTTCCGTTATAGAACGAAGAAAAGTTAGGGAGGTTTGCCTAAGTTCCCGAAAGAGACACTGATGAGAAAGAGACTTACCCTTTCAGAGACTGTATTGGACACTGGGTACATTCCGAAGATGGCAGATCCTGCAAACCCACATCGTAGGGCTAAATTGATAATAGGCACATTGGTAGGAGTTGTGATAGTCACCATATTTGCGGTAGTGATAAGTTCATACATGGTGGCTCACAGGCAAGAGGGGAAGGTTCAGGGAGCACCCACACCTATTACCCTAGGGCAGTGTGGTGTCAGTATTAGAGAACAGGAAATATCGAAGTTGAGGGATGATCGCAGACTCCACATGGATTTGTCAAAGGGTGATTTTAAGCTTAACGCGTATGCAAGGTTGCTGTATGAGTATGTTGATGCGATGGATGTGAAGGATTGCTATGTGTGTATGCAGTTGCCTGCTTCAGTGGATGAGGGTATCAAGTATCATCATCTCCCATTGACATATGGGATTTCTTGTAGTTTATTACTCAGTTTATTTTATGACAGGAGACAGTTCGAGTATTTCTTTTCAAATTTTGACACGGTACTTCCTGAAGTTCCAGCAATCAAGCATTTGAACAAATATGATTCTAATAAGAAAGAGGACAGACTCCTGAAGTATTTTAGACCGACTATGAAGTTGGATACGGCGCATGCTCACAGGAATAACCTGACATGTGCGTTATCTGAGATAGAGAAGAAATTCATAGACCAGGTAGAGGACAGATACAGACAGTTGACCCAGACACGACACACTGGAGATAGCCCAGTAGATTGGACGGACGAGGAGAGAGCTCATAGATCCAAGGGAAGTTATGGACCAATAGCGTTAGATGAGGTACAGAGAGGGAATTTGTGTATTGGACGGCCTCAATCCGATACGGATAAGGTCGCAGTAGGACATAGCACTTGTTCTCAGACCTTCACAGTGGAAGCTTCTGCTAAGAATTTTATGGTAGGTCCAATAGAGGTAATTCCGACAGTATATTATGTATGTGGGAAGAATGCTTATGTCAGGCTACCTGCGAATTGGTATGGCATATGCTATTTGGCTATTATATTCCCGAAGATTTATCACACCGAGGACTTGGAGTTGTTAGAGACGAAGCGACAGTCTAGGAAACGTAGGGCTACGAACGCCGGTGCAGTGATTGGGGACATATACGGAGCAATGATACCTAGTATGGGTGTGGTGTTGAATGATGTGAAGATTAGGAGGTTGGCGACTGTGGTTGATGAGTTGTCTATGAATACGGCGAGATCTTTGTTGTTGGTGGCTGGAGAGATGTTGTCGATACGGAATATGGTTATGCAGAATCGCCTTGCTTTAGACGTATTATTAGCAAAAGAAGGCGGAGTCTGCAAATTATTGAAGGTTCAGGAATGCTGCACATATATTCCAGACAACACGAAGGAGATAGGGAAGTACATAGATAACATCACGACTATTCACAAGGAGATTATGGATTTGACGGAGGAGAATGTGTGGGAGAAGATTGGATTAGGATTTGGAAGAGTGGGAACTTGGTTTGCGAATTTGGGAAGAGGATTTCTGGGATCAGTGTTGAAGCCAATTATCATTGCTGTGGTTTGCGTGATTTGTTTGTGGGGATGCGTAAAGGCATGGAAGTGGTATCAAGGAGGCAAGGTTGAAAGGGCTCTTAAGGCAAACGAGAAAAGGATGGCGAAGCTCCAGGAGCAGCAATATGAGAGTCTTAAGAGACTGGAGGGAGTTCGACATGGCAAGGTTATGACTAGCGCGGTCTAAATCAGTTCTAAAGAAGAGAAATGTAATGGTGTGATGACGGATGTCATCAAAGGGGGGAACTGATGTAGCGCTTTAAAGTTTGAAAATTGTAGGGGTGCATTATACTCACTGTTAGTCGGCACCCGCATATAATCAAATGTGTACTCAGGTATTTTATGTGCAATGTATTACGAATTGTATAACCTATATCGATTTTAATAGAAGTGTTAGCTATGTACAAGCATCTTATGTATATATTGAAGTAATGCATAGAGCTTAGTCCTTCTTTTCGAACAATGTGATGTTAAAACGTGTAGATTAGAATTCGTGTCTGTAGACTGTTTAGTTTGACCACACATGAAAGAAAGACGTAAATGTCAATACTGTGATTTAAACCTGCTTGTGTAACCGAAGTAGTGGCCAGAATTCGCATATATCGTTGAGGCGAAAGGCCTGGTATTTTCTTATGTTAGCCAAGAGCAATAGGCCAAAAAGGATTTATTCCAGTAGAGGTTTTAGGCTGTAGTAAATTGCAACTTAAAAGATGTGAAGAATGTCTGCTTTGCATGATCTCACCCCAGGTGCAAGGACAGTTGCTCGTTAGTAGAGAAGCTCTTTGTTCACAAATTGACTTATGTAGTAAAAGCCAGACATGGGAGTGCATTGGAATGTGCCAATCGTAACTCCTAGTGCGGATGGCGTCTGGGACTCAAGGCCAAGCGATGGACGATGGAACTGGACAGCGCTCTGTGGAAATTTACTGAAAGAAGACCCCGCAGAAGAGGAGGCGCAAAGGGCGTGTTCTGGGATTTGGGGTTCTGTATTAGGGACAGCGCCCCGAGGGTGGAGGCAGATCAGAGCAGCCCAGAGCAGAGGAAGGCTAGGGGAAGGGATAGAGGGGGCAACTTAGACCAAGCTCTCTAAGTGAAGTCTTCTTATGAAGTTTCACTCTGACGCCTTTTATTCGATGAGGGTCTCAAGGGATTGCTAAGTAGGGATGTCATCTAGTGCAGAGTAGGGACAGAGATGGTATGGTTCAGTGTCCCTAGTATCGACATTTGCTTGGTGGTGTTCTACCTCATGCTTTTAGAGATTGTACTTTTAGTTATTTTTAGCCGTATGCGGATTCTCCGTAGAGTAGCTTTTGTGTTAGTGCCTATGTACTTGTTGTGCCTCGTATTGAGGACTTTGTATCTGCAAATCTTTATGCTGATAATAAAAACCAGAGAGCCAAGAGATTAAGTCTCGAGTCCTTGATTATGGCAAATTGCGGACAGTAATTTTGATAATTGTGTTTTTCCCTCCACGCTATTGGGCAAGTAAAAAGGTTCATCTGACCAGAGTGGGTTCCAGTAGATAATTGCGAGATACTAAAATGGGCCGGAGCAGTAGCGTGCGTGCGCGGATATCTTTTACATTTCCACACCCCAGCATAACCACCGCAGCTCACCACGAGTCATTCAGCGTGGAGACGGAGTTTCTTCTTGTATCCTGGACTTTCCCTCAGTAGTCCGTGAAAACTAACTCTGGTAACTGGGCATCACATGTGAGCATTTTCTCAAACATGGTGAGGCTTGTGGTGTTTTATTAATCTTTATATGGGGATCCCCCCTGACCCCGCATTATGACTTACGTGGGCTGCTGCAAGCAGTGGGAGCTTTTGAAACGAACTGTTTGAAATGCCGGGGGTCTGCTTTTATTGCACACTGTGCACGCTGAACGGTGGAATTTCGACCTTTTGTCTTTCACAGGAACTATGCAGTAATTTCAGTGACTCTTATGTGATCTGTGCAATGGGCCCATACCGTGACAGCACTTGAAAACATTGAAGTTGATATTTCTCAGTTTCTCGGGACACTGAGTAGATAATGCCATATTACGGTGTTATGGGACAGGGTAGTCCCGCATTAGTCCTTGAATGAGGGTTTGGCGAGGTTGGGATCAGTTGTAATGCCAATGGTTATTGGGGCAATTTGCATCACTGCACTTGGTCGAAATAATGTTGCTAATTGATGAAATTGGTTGCTGCATTATGAGATATTGACCGCAGTTTTCAAGTCAGCTTTGAAGACAATAGTATGTGATTAATTATCAGCAGCCACCACGGCGAGCAGAATTTGTTAATATAACTTGGCATTTCCTGTTGTCAGTATGACCCATATACATTCAGCCCGATGTTTATGTTAAATTAGTGAGAGGTGGTTGACGCCATGCGCTATTTAATTGAAGTAGATGCATTGTATTAAAGGGCTGCATTTTATATTTAGGATTTATATAATTGCACACATCGCAATATGATTTTGTGCGACTGAGCAGCTTTTTTAAAGATATGAATGTATTATAAATGCTTTTAGCAGCTCATGTATTATGTATACTATTAGTATTTTCTCAATTTCTATGTATTAGGCACTGTATATGCTGTATAGAAAATGGCGTCTATCAGATTATATATATATATATATATTATACATATATATATATATATAAAATCTGATAGACACCATTTTCTATACAGCATATATAGTGCCTAATACATAGAAATTGTGAAAATAAATTGTGTATATATGTATAAAAATATGATGAACTTATCAACAAAATCAGACAAAGAAATGATGTAGTGGTTCGCTGGTCGGACAAAGGAGGTAATGTTGTTCTGTGGCCCCTAGAGCAATACAACAAGGAGGCATTTAAACAACTTAACGACAAAGAGTGTTACATTCGAGTGAGCCCTAACATCTTGGTGGGAATAAAAGAAAAACTCCACAAAGATCTATACAATTGGAAAAGTATCGGACTCATTTCGAAACAAGAATTTGAATACCTGAAATGTGATTACCCAGTAACACCTCTGCTTTATTTAATTCCCAAGATTCACAAGAACCCTACGGACCCTCCAGGTAGGCCTATCATTGCCGCAATAGGAGGATTGTTCGAGAACACTTCTAGATACATCGACTACTTTTTACAACCCTTTGTGTGTAGCCTTCCGGCATACATAAAAGACACTGGAGACTTTCTCAGAAAAATTTATGATGTCCAATGGGAGAGTGACTTACTTATGATGACGCTCGATGTAAATTCATTGTACACGAGCATTAGGCACACAGATGGACTCAATGCACTTCACCACTATCTGGGCAGGAGACCTATGTCTATGTTTCAACACACTGAGATGCTTGTGAAAATGGCAAATTTGTGTTTGGGTAACAATGTATTCTTATTTGATGGCCTTATGTACAAGCAAATGCAGGGCACAGCCATGGGTACCTGCTTCGCCCCCAGCTATGCTAATTTGCATATGGGCTGGTGGGAGGAGCAGGTACTCAGGGTGGAGCAACAAGCTACATTCACAGAGCATGTAAAAATATACGTCAGATACATCGACGATATATTCATTCTGTGGAAGGGTTCAGAAGAGAGTGCTACCCAATTTTCCAAAGAAATTAACAACAACACCCTGAACCTCAGCTTCACGTGTAACATGAGTAGGGAATCTATCCACTTTTTGGATCTGGAGCTTTTCGTAGAAGGAGACAGCCTTCAATCTAAAACCTTCAGAAAACCGACAGCTGGTAACGCCATCCTACACGCGCACAGCTTCCACCCCAGCTCTCTTAAAGCCAGCATACCATATGCCGAGTGCCTACGCATGAAGCGAAATTGTAGCACTAACACCGGCTTCAAAGAAGCCACTCATGAATTGTGCAACAGATTAGCCCACAGGGGCTATAACCAAGAAATCCTAGATAAGGCCAAATCCAAGGTAGCCACTAAAACCCGAAAGGAACTCCTTGCTACTAAAACTACTACTACTGTAGGTAGTAAAGAAAGTTCCACTATCAACACCCCGAGATTGGTTACGGGATTCAATGCCTACCATGCCCAAGTACGCAAAATCATCTACAGGCATTGGAATGCAGTAAGGAATGATCCAGTTCTAGGCACGTCCATTAACAGCAAACCCCAAATCACATTCAGAAAAGCTAAATCTCTGAGACAGGAAATAGTGAACAATGCCCCAAGCAGAACAAAAGCTGAAGGTTCCTGGCTTAGATTGCCTACAGGTTTCTACAAATGTGCCAAATGTAAGGCATGCAAACATGGTAAAAACACGAAAGATATTGTCTTACCATTCAGGCAATCACCTTATGTGATCAGAAAGCATTTCACATGCAAAACAGATTTTGCTGTTTACGTATTAACCTGTACATGCGACAAACAATACGTGGGAAGCACCATACACCCCGTACACGTACGCATTCTTCAGCACTTGAGAGCCATCACGCACAATGATGTCACATACCCAGTTGCCAGGCACATAAACACTCACCACAACGGCAAAGCGGAAGATCTCACTTTCTATGTGGTTGACAGCATCCCCAAAAACCCTAGGGGAGGTAACAGACTTCTAGCTCTAAGGAGATTGGAATCCCGTTACATTCTTTTGTACAATTCAAAAATCCCTAATGGTATGAACGCAGACGAAGCGCTTAATGTCCACCTTTAGTCTAGCGGGTCTCTTGCCGCTATTTCCTATCTTTCTCTAATATTCTGCAACAGTCTGTTCACACGCTTTTTTATTTTCTTTTTACGTGTGCTTTACATCCTAGCAACCCACCCTTTACTCGTACACTAAAATCTTAATTTTTCTTTTCCTTGCCTTTGTTTCTGTCCTCGTTTATCTGACTTCATTAGTGCCCCAGGGATTGTCTACACACACTCCTTTATTTTGAGTACACCTCTCTACACCTTTCTTTCAATCTTGGCCCACTTGGGCGGCACCCCCCTCCATTTTTCGTACCCATAATTCGCTTCATTAGGACCACAATAGACGCTCTCTGCTTGCTATAGTCCGACACTTTGCCTGGGTATCCTATTTTCTCCCCGGCTGCTCCTGTCTCATTTGTGAATGTTCACTTGAACTCTTCACGTCCAGACAGGCACCCGTGTGAGACACAATATTTGATAGCGTCCTTCCCTTTGGACCTTAATTAATTCTAGCATTTGGGTATCTTTTCTGACAGATGCACTTTGCATCTCTTATGTTTATTTAGAATGTTTTGATGAAGTTTCCCGCCGTGGGCTTATTTTCATGTCTTTTATGTCCATACATGTACACGGGACAGTGAGACATATAAGGCACTTTGTTTTAATTTGCAGTTAAAGCAGAATAATTGTCTTTTTCATATATATATGCCATTTAATATATGTATGTGCTTAATTCTTCACATGTTTTAATTTATATACGTTGATTTAGTATGTTTGTGTTTTTCGCAAAGTCATGCCGATCAGACCGGTCATGTTTCTTTATGTCTATGATGACAGAGTGGTGGTTGCCATGACAACTGCACATTAACATATGTAAAGGTCACTGACATGTGTAACAGACAAGTGAACAAGGTGGTTCGCCGTCGAAACGCGTCTTGCCGCTGTTGGATTAAACTTCTTTTTGCCATTATTTCACGGAGTCTGTGCCTGTCTGCTCGTCGACTGTCAGGATTGGAATTTCATATATATATATATATATATATATATATTCACAGAAAAAACCATAGGTTTCAGGCACGTTATAGTTAGGAATTAGCATTTAAAAAACCTCAGAAATTCACTGAAAAAACCATAGGTTTCAGGGGTGTTATAGTTAGTTGGACTTTTCACTTGTACAAAACCATTGAAATTCCCCCGTTATAGTTAGTTCAGCTAACTATAACTCGCGCGCCCGCAATGCACTGCTGATGACGTCACATATTACATCACTCATGACATGGTCAGTGACATCACTCATGACATCACTGATGACATCTCAAATGACATCACTGATGACATCACTGATGACATCATCCTTGTGATAGAGTGGCAGACCTCCTCTCACCCTAATATAACCTTTGATACACACATTCAAAAATAGAGACTCAAATTTTCAAAACAATGGTCATACCATAAATATATATTTATAGACACACCTAGGACATGCTGGACAAACCATACGTACCTATCACCATGACGATTTGTGTGATATTCATTAAAAGGTGACTATGCATACAATGAATCCACGTGGAATGTATTTACACCACTAGTGAAGCTCTGACATGTCTGATGCCCTACCGTGCCTAATCCCGGTAGACACCCTTGTCGTTTATTTATACAAACATGGGTAGCTATTGACGGGCACATTTAATACACATGCACACCAAGCCATTCAAAGGGGATTCGACAAAAATTCGACCAAAACTCTGCAAGAAAACCCCCTCACGGTTAATAAAACACACATCCACTGCCGGATGTGTAATACTTTTTATTTTACTCTCTGGAAAGGGGACGAACATCACTTGAGAGTCACAGCGCGCTCCTGGCAGAACCCAATGCTGTGTTACACCCACCATTGCCTGCCGAGTGCCACACACCTCTGTGTTGTATTCCACTAGCTAGTGCATATGCTATGACACTCTCTAGCCCATGTGCACTGTAACACCACCCCGTGAATATGTCATGCCACACTTGTCTTCGCACGGGTTATATTGCCCCATCTAACGTGCCTTCCTCGATGCCTATGTTATAACGCACAGTGCTATGCCATACATATTACAATCTGGGATCCATATCTTTGTCACAGTGCATATGCAATGTTACAATCCCCAGCACATATTTTATATTACAACTTTAGAGACTAGTTAGGTTACACAACACTGCCCTGTGCATATTACACTCCAAGGCGCATATCGCATAGCACGCGCTAGTGCCTGTGCTATCTCGCACTCTCCAATGAATCTGTCATTGTGCACAATGTATTGCATATTATATTTCACGCCCGGTTCATCTTATATCACACTTTTTGGTGCATAGTTTATACCATACACTATCTCTAGTTTTCATTTTCAATCGTGCTCTCAGGACTATGTTCTATATAACACTGTGTTCACCTACCCTTTTCACGGGCATTACATTTTGCGATGGGGGGTGGAGGGTCAGGGGGTGTTTCTGCCAAGTGAGCCTGGAGTCACAGTCACAAACGTCCTCTTCTTCCTGAATAAAAGTGAGATTATGCTGCGTACTTGTTCATATTTTAAATAGTTCGCACAGACACACGTTTTAAAAACAATAAAGTTCCTAATAACCGCCTTCTCTGAACAGTTAGCTTGCTGCCCCATCCCCCTCCTCCCTATCCTCTGTTGTGTGAATCCATGGACTAGCCTCCTCCCTCCTGCCATGCATGGTCTGATGTGCTGCCACTGCCCTCAATTTAGTATGATTTACCAGTCCACTCCTCCTGCCCTCCATTGCCCAATTCTATGCCCCATCATTGACCTCCTGCTTAAACTCTGTGCTTAGCTTGCTGCCCCTATTCTCCTTCCCCCTGCCCTCCGATGTCTTTGTGCATGCTCCTGCTCCATCCTTTTTGCCCACCATGTTCCATGGAGCTGCCACTCCTATCTACTTTGAGTGTTCTGTTGAGCTGCCACTCCCCTCCCACCTGCCTAGCATTGTCAGATGACTGTAACCTGTCCCTGCCACCTCCACCCTGCCTGTCCACATGCCATGCCCCTATCCTCTTCCTCCTGTCCTACATGGTCCTTTGAACTGCCACACCCTTCTGCCCTCCCTGGCCTGTTGTGCTGCAACTGCTCCTCCTGCCTTCCCCTGAACTTTCTTGTCTGTGCACAGGTCCTGACCCTCCCTTCTATCCTCCATCGTCCTTTGTGCATGCCCCTGCACCCTCCTTCTTGCCCATCATAGCCATTGTGCTGCCACTAACCCTCCCACTTGCCATGCATGGTCTTCTGTGCTGCCATGGCCCCTCCCACCTTCCCTGTGTGGTCAGTTAGCTGCCCCGACCCCTCCCACCTTCCCTCCATGGTCTGTGTGTATGCCATCACAGTCTCACTGTTGCTCTTCATGGTGTGTCTTGCTTCTAGTGCCCATCCTGCCTGACCTCCATGGCTATCTTGCTGCTCCTGCCCTGCCCCCTTGCCCCCAGCCCTCTGTTTACATGTGCAGACCCCTACTCCCTCCCTCCTGGCTTGTCTGTTCCATTGTAATGCCCCTGATCCGTCCCTCCTGCCCTTTATGGTCTGTTATGCTGCAGCTTTCTCTCCTGTCTGTCCATTATGGTCAGCTAGCTACCATTGCCTCTTGCCCCTCTCTTGTTCTCTGTTGTCCATGTGCATGGTCCTGTCCCCTCCCTCTTGCTTTCTATGGATTGTTGTGCTGCACTCCCGTCCCGCATGCCCTGTGTGGTTTATTGTGCTGCTGCAAACCCTGATGCCTGCCCTGCAGGGTCAGTTTGGTGCACCTCTCCATGTCCCTCCTGTCCTCTGTTATCCAAGTCCATGTCCCTACCCCATTTCCTTCCATGATGCAATGTACCATACTTGCAAACATTTTGAACTTGGTAAGAGGGAGATTTTGAAAAAAAACTGGGGTATTGATTTTCCCCTTTGAGTTACATTGAAAAAGAGGAGATTGTAGACAGGAGACAGATCAAATAAAATCCATTTGACCTTAAAAACATTGGACGTTTCCTGGCTGAATTGGGTCTGTTGGCATGTATGGTTGTACTACCATTGCCTCTTCCTTCTGCCCACAATGGTCTATTACATTGCCACAGCCTCTCTTGCAAGTCCTGTATTGTTGGTTTGTTGCCCCTGCCCCCCTTTCCACTGCCATCCATAGTCTGCTGTGCTGCCATGGCCCTTCCTGCCTGCTCAGTGTGGTTAAATTGTTGCCTTTGCAACCTCCTACCTGCCTTCAATTTTCAGAGTCCGTGCCCCTGGCCTCTGCCTCTCAACAGTATCCTAATGAACAACTAGATTTCTAACATTCTATATTTATTACAAAAGTGTGGAATGCCTGACGTCATCTTGATGTAATCAAAACTGCAATACCTAGAGCATTACCTTTAGAAATTACATATATGAGAGGGTCTTATTGGCATCAAAATTATGGTTAGTGCTCTAAAAGACTAAAATAAGGACATATTTTCTGAGTTTTCAAATAGCGACAAAGCACTTTTAAATTATTTGTTATCTTTATGTTTTTTTATCCAGTTGACCACTTGATTAAATGTTGCACTTAGGGGAGAGGATGTGGTGTTACTTCCAGAACTGCAGACTTTGCAACTGGGGAACCAGGTTGGAGTTTCTGCTTCAGCTCGACATTCTGTGATTCTGGTCAAATCACTTAGTCTCCCCATGTCTACAACCAAAATGAATTTGTTCTTGTCTGATGTAACCAATGCTCATGTAAAGCACTCCAATACCTGACAAGTCTGCACTATATAACACTGCAAAAACACAAAATAATAAGTGTTTTGCACACTTCTGTCATTGGGCAATATTTGGGCTACATCTGGGTGATTTTGGGCTACATTTGGGCTCTTTTGTCTCCGGTGGCCATCTTGGGAGATTTATTTGTTATGAAGTTTCCTAATTTCCTCATGTACTGCAGTCTCCTCAGTAGGAAATGCTTTCAGTTTTTTACTTTGATTCCATCATGAAGGTATTCAGATATGTCACACATTTGCCATAAATTCTGAATGTTAGCACTCTAGTTGTTCATTAGATCACTGTAGTAAAACTACTGTTCACCATGGAATTCTGCTCCTGGTATTAAAAGTGCATGTTTCAGTCTGCATGTCAGAATGTTTTAATGAAATAGAAGAGGATTTGAGAAGTCACTCAAAATGTGCCCTCATTTTCTTTCTTCAGCATTAATCATAATTTCTATGGCAAAATGAACCCCCTCATTGTGTTCCTTTTTGAATTAAATGTTTTAAGTGTTACCAGTTTATTCCAATCAAGATGGCTTCAGGTGTGCCATACTTTTGTCATAATGAAGACAGTAAGCGCTCTAGTTGTTTTTAAGAACACTCTGGGACATTCTGTCATTGGGCTATACTTGGGCTACATCTGGGTGATATTTGGGCTACATTTGGGCTCTTTTGTCTCTGGTGGCCATCTTGGGAGACTTATTTGTTATGAAGTTTCCTAATTTCCTCATTTACTGCAGTCTCCTCAGTAGGAAATACTTTCAGTTTTTTACTTTGATTCCATCAAGAAGGCATTCAGATGTGTCACACATTTGCCATAAATTCAGAATGTTAGCACTCTTTTTGCTCATTAGATCACTGTAGTACAGCTACTGCTCACCAGGGGAAACTGCTGCTGGTATTGAAAGTGCATGTTTCAGTCTGTATGTCAGAATTTTTTAATGAAATAGAAGAGGATTTGAGAAGTCACTCAAAATGTGCCCTAATTTTTCTTTCTGCGCACTAATCATACTTTTTATGGAAAAATGAACCCCCTCATTTTGTTCCTTTTTAAATTAAATGTTTTAAGAGTTACCACTTTAATCCAAGCAAGATGGCTTCAGGTGTGCCATACGTTTATCATAAGTAGGACTGTTAGCGCTCTAGTTGTTCTGTGGAACACACCTTGGGAAGCTGCAGTAGAACACAAAGGAATCAACTGACAGTCTCTGCCCTTGTTGGATGTACATGTTTTACTGAGAATGTCAGACTTCATTCTCACATGACTGAGAAAGATAATGTGAATTTACAGAAAATAAGCTCTCAGTTTAGCTTATAGATCACCTACCAAACCTCTGTGGGAAAAGCATGAGAAAATATTTTTCTCTCAATCATGATATCCCAGCAGAAGGCTTTTTCACATGGTGAAATCACCTTAGAACATACCACAATTCCTAAAATGAGTATGGTACCATCAACAAATGATTTATAATGTAACTAAAGACTTAAAACCTTCCATTAACTGCAATGCTTTTTAATGAGGTGCTATCATGTATATTGGTCCCAAGATGGCTGCCAACACTTCTTGGATGAAGTGCTGACAGCCAATCAGATCTCAGGATGAGATGTGTGGTTAGGCTCCGCCCACATATATATATGATTTTACTTTTGATTTTCTCAGGAACTACTGAACAGATTGACACCAGACCTGCAAAAGGCACATCCCTGACCTGAGGACTACCTCTCTGCCAAATTTCAAGTAATTCTGTTCAGCCGTTCGGGCTGTACCTTGGACTAAAGGTCCCTATGGAAAATTGCATGGGAAAAATGCGTTTTGGGACCCCCCTTTTTTCTCGGCCCCCGCTTGACGAATCTCCCCGAGACTTTCAGGGTAGGAGCGGAACGGAGCGCCCCACCTATTTTGAAAGTTTTGCGGGGATTCGTCAACCGCCACCAAAGTTATTCCAAATAGAATGTTGCCGATTGACGAATCCTCGCGAAATTTTCAAAATAGGTGGGGCGCTCCGCTCCGCTCCTTCCCTGAAAGTCTCGGGGGGATTCGTCAAGCGGGGGCTGAGAACAAGGGGGGGTCCCAAAACACATTTTCCCCATGCATTTTTCCATAGGACCTTTAGTCCAAGCTACAGCCCGAACGGCTGAACAGAATTACTTGAAATTTGGCAGAGAGGTAGTCCTCAGGTCAGGGATGTGCCTTTTGCAGGTCTGGTGTAAATCTGTTCAGTATTTCCTGAGAAAATAGCATTTAAAAGCATATATATATATATAAGCGCGCACCGTGCGCGTACGGTAAAACTTACCGTATGCGCACGCTGCCGTGCGCGAGCGCGATTCTGATTGGTTGTTAGATCTTAGTAAACATTCGAATCGGTCGAAACCAGGACGTGTCGGACGCCATTTTGTCTCTCGCAGTCTGAGGGGGTGAAAAACAAAGGTGGAGAACGTGAAAAGGGGGCAGGGTGGACAGTTCCTGACCCCCTAGCCTTTGTGAGGGGGTCCCAGAAGGACCCCCAAGGGCCAAAATTTTTTTGGCGAAAAATCGCGGAGTACGCGTAGCGTGCGCGTACGGTAGATACGGAAAAATTCCGCGAACTGCTTAACGTGGTCGCGCGGTGCGCGAAGCGCACCGTGCGCGTACGGTACACGCACGGTGAAAAACCTTAAAAAAAAAAAAAATACATAACTTAGCATTTAAAAAAACGTACAAATGCACTGAAAAAAACCATAGGTTTCACACATGTTATAGTTAGCTGGACATTTCACTCGTGAAATACTATTGAAATTCCCCCGTTATAGTTAGTGCAGGCAACTATAACTCACGTGACCGCAATCCTCTGCTGATGACGTCAGATATTACATCACTGATGACATATGTGTCTTTCTGAAAAAAAAATATTTGTAATATATGTATAGCTAAAGATTAATGAAAGAAGACATAAGTGTCTAAATACAGTGATGTAATATCTGACGTCATCAGCAGAGGATTGCGGTCGCGTGAGTTATAGTTGCCTGCACTAACTATAACGGGGGAATTTCAATGGTTTTTCACGAGTGAAATGTCCAGCTAACTATAACATGTGTGAAATCTATGGTTTTTTTAAGTGAATATATATATATATATATATATATATATATATATATATATATATCACAAAGAAAGCAAAGCCCAACTCCGTCTTCCTTGACAAGCTGACTTTTATTTGTCGCATGCAGCAAGCCTCACAACACTCTTTGCTTCCGACCGGTTTCGGCGTCATCGCCTTTTTCACAGGTGAGTGTCTTTAAGTAACTCCCAAGTGGTCACCTGACCCGTGGCAACTACTACGGGCCCCAGAATGCACCAAAATGTTTATCACATTGTCTCAAAAATTAGGTTTCTCCATAAGGTGCATAACATTCAAAATAAAACGCACAGTGCACTTTGCTGCCTTGCATGTAAAATAGGTGCTTGAAAATGCGAAGTCCCAGAGAGAGAAAACTCCCTCTTCCTCCTTTCTCCTTTACGTTACCAAATAACCTTGGTCATTCCAGTGGCTGGTACGCAGTAAGAGCAAGTCATGCCCCCTCATTTTAATGTTCCAAACAGCTCCATTTCACTGGGGGCCCCCGACTCTGCAGGGCGGGCTTTGTGACAGGAACGGAGATCCTGGTAATGTAACACCACAAAGAAAGCAAAGCCCAACTCCGTCTTCCTTCACAAGCTGACTTTTATTTGTCGCATGCAGGCAGCCTCACAACACTCTTTGCTTCCGACTGGTTTCGGCGTCATCGCCTTTTTCACAGGTGAGTGTCTTTAAGTAACTCCCAAGTGGTCACCTGACCCGTGGCAACTACTACGGGCCCCAGAATGCACCAAAATGGAGCTGTTTGGAACATATATATATATATATATATATATATATTCACTGAAAAAACCATAGGTTTCACACAAGTTATAGTTAGCTGTACATTTCACTCGTAAAAAACCAATGAAATTCCCCCGTTATAGTTAGTGCAGGCAACTATAACTCACGCGACCGCAATCCTCTGCTGATGCTAATACTGTATTTAGACACTTATTTGCCCATGTCTTCTTCCATTAAATTTTAGCTATACATATATTACAAATATTTTTTTTTCATAAAGACACATATGTCATCAGCAGAGGATTGCGGTTGCGTGAGTTATAGTTGCCTGCACTAACTATAACGGGGGAATTTCATTGGTTTTTTACGAGTGAAATGTACAGCTAACTATAACTTGTGTGAAACCTATGGTTTTTTCAGTGAATTTGCAAGGTTTTTTAAATGCTAATTCCTAACTATAACGTGTGTGAAACCTATGGTTTTTTCAGTGAATTTGTACGGTTTTTTAAATGCTAAGTTACTTTACGCCATTCGTGGCGTGCGCGCCCAGTTAACGCAGTTCGTTCCGTGCGCGCACGGTGCGCTTCGCGCACGGTGCGCGCACAGTGAGCACGCGGTGCGCTTTGCGCACCGCGCGCCCACTTTACGCAGTTAGTGCCGTGCACGCACGGTGGTCACGCGGTGCGCTGTGCGCACCGCGTGCCCACGTTACGCGGGATGGGCCATGTACGCACGATGCGCTTCGCGCACCGTGCGCACATGGGGGACATATTATGCGCGTCGTTGTGAATGGTATTCATTTATACTTTCTGTTAGTAGATAAGCCATGCACAAATGGTGCCCTTCGGGCACCATTTGCAAACTGGGTGGGGATAGTGTGGATAATTTTTTATTTTTAATAATTTTAACCGTACGCGTACGGTAAGCGTAAGCGGCGATTTTTCGAAAAAAAAATAAAAAAAATGTTTTGGCCTTGGGGGTTGTTTGGGGACACCTATATCGATGCTGGGTGGTTAAGAACTGAATATACTGCCCCTTTAGATGTTTTTTGTCTTTGTTTTTGCTGCCCCCCTCAGAGTGCGAGAGAGAAAATGGCGGCCGCCGCTTCCTGGTTTCGACCGATTCGAATGTTTACTTAGATCGAACAGCCAATCAGAATCGCGCTCGCGCACGTGACCGTACGCGTACGGTAAGCGCACCGTAAGCTGGCTCAGATATATATATTGATTTGGAGGCTATTTTCTCAGAATCTACTGAACAGATTTACACCAAACCTACAAAAGGCACTTCCTTGACCTGTAGACTACCTCGCTGCCAAATTTCAAGGAACTCTGTTCAGCCGTTCGGGCTGTAGCTGTGTCTAAAGGTCCTATGGAAAAATGCATGGGAAAAACGCGTTTTGGGACCCCCCTTTTATCTCAGCCCCCGCTTGACGAATCCCCCCGAGACTTTCAGGGTAGGAGCGGAGCGTAGCGCCCCACCTATTTTGAAAATTTGGCGAGGATTCGTCGACCGGCGCCAAAGTAATTCAAAATAGAATGTTGCGGTTTTCCTATGGAAACAGGGTCTTAACTATAACTACCTACTGGCGACCGCCAGTAGGTAATATATATATATATATATATATATATATATATATATATATATCAAAAAGACCTGCGCCTGTAACTCCCTTGGGAGGGAGAATGTTTCCTAAATGCAATATATGTATATGTTGCCTAACTAATTCAGTGCAAGTTGACATTGTTCATTACTAATTCTGACAAACACAATGAGTATATTTAACACCAAGATGTGTGCCACAGGGCGCCAAAGATCTAAGGGGGAGGAAAACCTAATGTATTTGGTTCATACAGTTCACCAACACCACAACAAGCAGTGGGCTTCAAAATGCTCCACTGCAACAAACCACACTCTCACCACTTCCGCCGGAATGGGCAATGCTATTTGCTATGTTTGTCTTTAGTGTGATGTTTAGATTTTTCACAATCTTATGACTTCTTCAGTGATGTAACATCGAGGACAGCACCAACACTTTGAAAATTGTTCCAGCGCCACAGGCTTAGGTGTCTTTCTTTGATATTTTCATGCTTTCTGGCCTGGGTGCCTTTGTGTGATGGTTCCATGATTTCTGGCCTGGGTGCCTTTGTGCGATGTTTCCATGCTTCCTTGTCTGAGTATTTATGTGTGAGATTTCCATGCTTTCTGGCATGGGTGCTTATGTGTGACATTTCCATGGTTTATGGCCTGGAATGGATGCTTATGTGTGATAACACACATTTCCATGGTTTATCGCATGGGTGCTTATGTGTGACATTTCCATGCTTTCTGACCTGAGCTCCCTTTCTGAAATTCAGATCAGGTATTACATCTGACTTTAAGCAGTGCCAGTTGAAGATGTGGGTTGAGCTAATATAGTAAGTGGGTGGGGCCAGTGGCGGGAGTGGGTGGAGCCAGAGAAAAGTAGGTGTGGCCTCCAACAAACATTTCAGCACCTGCACTTCATGTTTTACAAATTCCTCCCAGGCATCTCTCTCTTTAAAGAAAGGCCACAGCTCCTCCAGAGAAAGAGAGAGCTGCATTCTGTGTTACACTATTGCACTCCTCCCAATGTACGAACAAAAGTTCACACTTTTTTCTGTAACACTATTATGGCTTGCATTGGGCACATCCAATTAAGGGTACTCCCTTGAAAAAACAAGGACAGTGCTTTCAATGTTTAATTTTGCATAGGATTAAAAGAGAATGTGATGGGGCTTCAATGCTGCAGCCATTCGCCTTGCAAGTGAGAGGAAATTTGGCATTTCGTGCAAGGAAAGAGGTCGAAACTGCCCATTCGGCATACTCTGGTTGGCAGAAAGAACATCTGGTATCCAAAGATAGAATCTGATTACAATATTGATCAGTGCTAATCGCAGCTCAAGCATGAGGACAGTCCCAGTTTGCACAAACCTTAGTTCCAGACAATTTGGCAAGTGGTGTAATTTATCCAATAACCATTTTTACTCAAATGGTTTTCATGATGTTGTTTTTAATATTCTTTGTGGTAGTGTAAAAAGAATCCCCAATACATTTTGGGCCCATCAGGTTCTTCATCAGGGGCTGTTTTACCGAAAAAAACATACATTTACAAATGTAAAGATATACAGCAATAAAGTAGAGATACAACATAGTTCGAACTATGGAAATCTTTAAACTAATGATACCAATAAAGTACACCTAGTGCCTCATTAATGGGGTTTTGGTGTAAGGCAGCTCAGCAAGTCACCTTGCTATGCTGTCCTGCGTCAAAGTGAAAGGACAGGATGAAACTTAGTTATCCAATACGGTACATTCCTCTTCATTCCCCCTGCGTAAGTGCCATTTCTACAGCCTACCGCCAACGCATGGACCCTTGCACTATGGTGCAAGGGTGCCTGTGTTGTCTTTAGGATTGCTTTCTGCAGGAAGGGTCAACATCCTGCACAAAAACAATCCAAGGAGGCAGAATGCAGCACCCATGGAAGGAGGAAACAACGTGGAGAAATAAAGTTATTCTACTTGTTGGGCCTCCCTTCGGGAGGCGTAAGGTTTTAGCACATCCCCAGGTTCACTTGGTTTTGTAAATATTGGGAAGCAACAAAATCCATGGGTGTTGCATGGGAACTCCCACCGCAACTCAGATGAAACACCTCTCTAGCGCAGAGTAAGGCAACACAGTGATTTGTGCTGCCTTGCCTTACTCCACATCTATGAGGCCATTCAAAGCCACACAAAGTGGCTTTACCTCATAAATATGATTTTGTAGTTTACTCCTCCATTGTCACAAAACGTGATGCCTCAGCTGCACAAGGGGGTCATAAATGTGCCTCATGCTGTCTAGAGTAGGTGACTCTTGTGTCCAGAGACCCATAAGCCACTAGTCAATGTAAAAGGAAGCGCAATAATGAAAATTCTAAAACAAATACCAAGTCAATTACCTTCCATGCCAAATTCCAATGTGTTTTGTGCAAAATACCAAAACACTAAGGACCAGGAGATTTTTAACAACTGTGCTCAAACCAAACACCTTGTTACTATCACTATAATGATGAACTGATCATGCTTGAATCCAATGTTTGTGCTCACAATGCCCAAAGCAGTGGTGATACTAGCTTAACCACAAAGAGACAAAATATAAACCGACCACGTATCCCATGTTTAAAAGGAAATGCAAGTCGCCATTTTAGAAAAGCAGTATTCCCAAGGAGAACTGTAATCCAAACAAAACTGATCTTAATTAAAAATCTGAGAAAAGCAAATGTGAAAATTAGCTTTCCTAATGTGTCATAAGCAGTTATACATACTGCAATTTGCAATTATAAATCATCATATTTTCGCTCACTAGAGTGGTCACAATCTTGAAACGGAATACCACAATTCTAGTTAAATCCATTCGAAAACATCACTGCCAAAACAATGATCAATTAGCCAGTATAATCTGACCCTGCAATGTATGTTTCATGAAAATTAGCAAAAAGCTATATGTTTTTAAAAAAAATGTTGTTTTAAAAGATATTTAAAGAAAGAAATGCCTATTTAACTCATTGGTACTTCAATAGAGCATCGCCTATCAGTAAAACAAAATTGCTGCAAACAACCAATTTGAACACTACTCCATTGACATATCAAAAAACTATATACCTTCAGAAAGTCTCAGTTACACTGACAAGCCAAGTCATAAGTGATTCTGCAGACAATCATACCATGCACAATTATATACTCCATACACACTCACTATTTGCCACTGATTAAATGCTCAAATGTATGAATATCTCAGAAAGAAGTATGTGTATGAATATCATCAGTGTGACAGTCAAATTACAAACCTTAGATTACAGCACTGAGAACAAATTTAAAGATGACATGACAGTTAAATTCTGCCATTAAAGTGTCATCTGTAAATAATGTGTGTGGTACCAGTTCCTAAAGAGGAATAAAGCAACAACAACCTGTTACAGTTGCGCCAAACTAAAGAAAACAATGGTTGTTGCTCCACAAGGGGTGAAAAGTGGTGGGGTGGGGAGTGGTACTCCAATCTATATGGTACTCCTCTATTTAGCTCCACTGTGGGTCCCCTCCCCTCCAAACGCTGCGCGCTGCTGTCAGTCTGTTATCCCCTGCCCGATGACATCCACCACATCAGGTCCGACTGACTCACTACTTGACCCTTGCCCATGCACCACCTATGGACAAAGATTCAGCATCCGGCACAGCTATGTAGAACTGACTACACTGCATAGAAGGTCCCTATTTACACCGCTCATGCTTATGGTATAACAATACCTCAGGCCACTTATGCATCCACTTGCCAGTATGAGATCGATTCCTTTACAATCCCGCACTACCAGTTCTTTGTCTTTTGCGACCAACGAGATACCTAATATCTGCATGGACAACGATCTCTCCCAGCACGCCACGCTTGCGTGAGATCACTCTGTACGGTCCACCCAAGATCCTCACCCCAGCCTGTTACATCTCGGCTATTGCATGCTACAACACACCTTGGCAGCAATTAATGTGTGTGCATTTACATGAGGGGTTGTGGGAGTTTTTAGAAGTCTAAACTTGAGAGCACCCACACATACATCACATGGGATGCTACTTTTAGTTCCATGTCTACATGCAGTCTTTGATGTACCCCAGGATATTTTGTTTTTATTTTGCTATCGACATTAGCTGTATCCTTTCTCTTCCCCCTCCCCCATTTTTTGTCTCCACCAGGTTTGAAAGCGGAGTATACGAATAATACGTTACTCCTTACCTATCAAGGTTTACGCTACCTCATCTATAGGTTGTGTAGCATTACAGGGTGTCTTTCCCTGATTCTACCATTATCACTCCTTTGGTTGTCGGTCCTGATGAAGCGCTGCGGGATCCATTAGGGACCCATTAGAGCGCGAAACATGTCGACCATTTTTTTCTTTGATTAGTACACCACCACACGGGTTGAGAGTAGAGGGACCATATTTGTTGCAATCCCCTCGCAGTCAGCATAAAGTGCATCTCCATCCCCGCACAGTTTTTTAACTTAACCCAGAGGACTCACTAATAAACTGATTGGGGTACCGACGGGTTATTTTAACATCACTTGCTACCAGCACTTGGCCCAAACACCCTCAAGCACAACTGCGGCTACTCCTGAAAAGATCTCCGACAGAGAGCCCTCCTGTAGGGCCCGTGAGGGACTGCAGCGCCACCCCCACGAGGAGCAGTGCCCAATGATGACGCTGTACTACTGAAAAGGTGTGTGAGGGCACATATAGATTGGAGTACCACTCCCCACCTCACCACTTTTCACCCCTTGTGGAGCAACACCCATTGTTTTCTTTAGTTTGGCGCAACTGTAACAGGTTGTTGTTGCTTTATTCCTCTTTAGGGACTGGTACCACCCACATTATTTACATGTGTCTTCAGGAGCATTGGTCCAGGACCTTCTTTTAACTAGCTCCTTGTCCCCCTCTCTTTATTGTGATTACATTAAAGTGTCATCAACAGAATTCAAATCTCTAAGGGGATAGCCAGTGGATTTCCAGTCCCAACGCTCCAGTCGGTACCTTTTTTGTAAACCAGTCCCTATTATCTGGTGGGTTTCCACTTCTTGGGGCAGAAGGATGGGAGTTGAACTGTTCAATCTCCCTTCTAAAGGGGCAGAAATAAATGTGTCCTGGGTTGGAGATTTCAGTACAGTGCCAGAATAAATGAGCCACAGATGTAATTCTGTTACTTTCATTTTCCCTTATAGCCTTGTAGGTGTTTGAATCCCCACCTGCTTTGGTCAGATATAGGATAAATACCATAATCGGCCCAGCCAGAAAGGCTGAATGTCCAACAAGGAAAAAAGTGAAAAAATAACCAATAAAGGCCCTAGTGAGAACCAGGCCTGGGCGAAAATTCCGTTCCACTCGCGGAAATTGCGATAATTTGACATTTTCGCGTTCCACGGAGAGCGCGGAAATTTCAAAATTTCCGCAATCCGCAATTTTTTTCTTGCTCGCGCTGTAAAAAAATACATTCTCGCGTGCGCGCGATCGCCTTACCTGAATCCCCGCGTTCGCCGACAAGTTTTCCCGATCCGGTCACGTTCTCCACGAGATGTTGGATTGTTGGTAGCCATTTGCGCTGTCTCGCGCCCGCATTAACGTCATTTGTCACGCGATCACGTCATTCATCGCGCGATCACGTCTTTCGTCTCGTGATCATGCACAGCGAGAGTATGAGATGTTTGAGATCTCGAACACGCCATTCTCCACCGCGAGCGAGAGCGTGAGGACGCAGGCACGTCATATCGAACGCGAGCGGGCAGGAAAGTGAAAACAAGATGGCCGCGCCCGTGAGCAACCGCATGGGTAAGTTGGCGAGCCGCAATCACGCAGAAAATACCGCGAACGGGCGGGAAAAAAACGTCTGCATCTTCGCGATATTTCTGCGTGTTTGTTTACGAAAGTGAATTTCGAAAATTCCGCCCACCCCTAGTGAGAACAAAGAAGAAGTCGAAGAGGGACTGATCGTACAATGTCTAGTTGCCGATGCTGCTGGTCTCTGGGGCTAATACTTCAACAATTACTTTAAAAGCCATGAATATCAGTGAAATTACACAATGCATTATTTTTTAATCTAAGCTGAAGTGCGGAAAAATATATTTGAGTAATTCCCTATTTCCTAACACAATCGTACTATATTCACTCTCTTCAACACTGACAGGCCTCCTTTAAGACCTGTCAGGGGTGACCAGCGGGGATGAGTGGGAGGATGAGGAGAAGAACATGTAGAGTGAGGGAATTGTACTGATACATATTCCAGGGTTGCCAAATGGATTGTTGGCCATTGGTCTAGTGTCCAGGAACTGTAGAATACAGCTTTGAGCCTGAGTGACAGCTTTACCACATATGCCTCAGTTGGTGAAGGGGCATGAGGGAGAGACCTTTCTGGGTAATGGGCTCCTGCACCAAGCAAATGCACATGGCATTGAGTTGTCCGGTGTCTCTGCATTGCTTGAATCCATATTGCTGAGCAAAACAGAAAGAGTTTGAACCACCTGCTCAGTCATTCAGACATCACCTCCATGTGCTTTCCAACTACTAGCATAGCTGCTGTGGCCTCTTGGAGTTCTCCATGTGGATTGCATTACCTGACTATATGGCAGCATTGCATTCTTACTCCACACTATGGATTTTGGTGAACTGTCTCCTGGTTGCCCCACTTGAGTGATGCAGCAGCAACATATGCCTTGTTGATACAGACAACACTCTAGGTCTCAGTGTTACTCTCATCATCCATCATCCTGAAGTGTGGCATTCTGTTTCTCATTCCCCCCTTCCTTCATGCTGCTCTCTTCTTCAGAGATAAAATAGAGGCTTTCTGACCTTAGGGAGTTACTGGCAATAGGGCCACAGATGCAGCAGCTGTGGTGGAGATGGTGCCAGTGCATGTTGCAGGTGCTATGGTAACAAGGTCAGTGAAAGCAGGGGTAGTGGTTTTGCTGGGAATGGCAAGTGGGTTTGCAGGTGAGCAAGGGGTGCAACTGTTTTGACAAGCATTTGGAAGCAGTTGATGGTGGAGATACTTCTGCCACCTTATATGTACGGTGATACATGACTTGTAGAAGGCATATCACCCTCACCCTGAGCAATGTCAAGTTCCAGTTAAGTAGGGTTGCGGTCAATCAGTCAAATGGTCAAATGGTCACTTGAACTCATGGCGAACAGCTAGACTGATATCATTCTATTGTCTATGCATCAACACCTCCAATGGCCTTTGGTGTAGAAGATTGTTTCTGAATAAACATAGGAATATACTATGCAAGCCAGTCAGTGAAATATATATCATGCATAAAGCACAAATTTAGTAACAGCCACCTTTGAAATATGCTTTGCAGACATGGCTTACACTGCCTTTTTGCTTACTGCTATCACCATTTAAGCATTTATCTCTATCAGCAAAATTGGTAAGGTCAGATTTCCACCCCTTCTGACTGCAACTACCTCGCATCTAGAGCCATTAAGTACAACCAATATAATATTCACATAGTTGTCTCTCAACTTCCTGCCTATGATGTGTGCCCTCAGCAATTGTGACTCTTGAATCTAGGTTCAATATAATTTCCGTGTGTTAGATCTGGCATCCTTGGTGTGGTTTCCCCTGACTTTTTGCCTCTACCTTCCGTGTTTTTGATGCTGTGCTGGATTTCGTTTTTGCTGGCTTAGATGCTTTGGGCACTTTGTCACTGCTGATCAGTGCCAAAGTGCAAGTGCTCCCTGTATAAATTGGTATGGTGATTGGTTCTCCCTGATTGGCATGTTTGTTTTACTAAGACCCTAGTAAAGTGAACTAAGTGTGCCAGGGCGGTAGAATCAAATGCTACTAGTGGGCCTACAGCACTGATTGTGCCACCCACCTGAGTATCCTTGAAAAGATGTCTCAGGCCTGCCACTGCGGTGCCTGTGTGCAATTTGTTAACTGCCATTTCAACTTGGCAAGTGCACCCACTGGCCAGGCCCTACCCTTCCCTTTTAGTACACATAGGACACCCATATGGTAGGCCCAAGGTACCCCCCTGGGCAGTGTGCAGTGTATGTGAAATGTAGGACATGTACTGGTGTGTGTAACATATCCTGATAGTGAAAATACAGCCAATTTCATTTAACACTATTAAAAAGCTATCTTGCCCATAGGAGAGAAAGGGGAATGCTTTGTAACATTTTACAAGAATATCTTCCCATAGGGAGAGAATAGAAAAGTGAAGTTTGGTATCCCTGAACTCATACTTTAATAACACATATTTTAGTAAACATGGTTTTTAAATTATGTGTTTGATAATAGCACTTTTAGAAAGTGGCTATTTTCTTATCCAACTATCCTCTGTGCCTCTGCCTGTTTGTGGATTGATTGTCTGGTTTCAGTGTGGGAGAGACAGAGGATATGCATTCCTTGTATCCCCTTGGGGGGTGAGGTGTGCCTGGCCCTTCCTGGATAACCCAGCCCTTAGCTGAATAGACCCTGGCTGCATGTAGAGTGGTAGGAGGAGATTTACCTTGCGCATGTCTCCCGTGCACCTGTTTCCCGTGGTCATGCTGCTCCAGTGAATGCAGAACTGGTTTGGACTGGGTTCAGAGACACTTACTTCAAAGACATCAAAGACATTTTGGGGTATAAGTATGTGCCCTAAACCCCCAGTAAATCAGACCACTACATGAATCAAGAGGAACCTTTGCCAAGGAGAAGAGCTGGAGAGACTGGAGGAGAGGTGCTGTCCCTTTGCTGTGTGCTGTCTGGGGCTGTCCTGCAGTAGCTGATTCTGTAAAGGAAAGGAAAATCACTTTGCTGAGTGCTGTGTCCACCACCCTGTTTGAGAAGAGTCTCCAAGGGCCTGTGTGAGCTGGCCGCCTGTTGTAGGAAACTCATGGACATCAACATATTCAAGTTATATCCCCCATCTGCACTGTGGGGGCATGGATACAGCGTGCTGTGTTTGTAGTTCACCGTGGGTGAAGAAGCGCTGGGAGCATGATCGCACTCCCTGTGAGGAAGAAGCCGGCTGAAACGTTCAGCCCAATCACCGCCTTCGGCCTGAGTCCGGGAATATAGCTCCTCTGGTGTGCTGAGCAAGGGGGCACGACCGATTGCGAGGCATTGCCTGGCAACAGTCCTCAGTGTTGAGGAGTCACCCAGAAGGATGTAAATTCAGGCTGCCGGGTAGTGAGAGTGTGCTCAGTGCCGGTGGGAGGTGCCGTGCTTCTCCGCTGCCTGACTGCAACTCGCTGCGGTAAGGGACCTGCAACGCCCGGCCCCAGGATCGAGGGAGTCATGGGCCGGTGCTTCCTTTCTCTTCCCCGGCGCGGTGCCAGCCTTCCCTGCTGCTGGAGTGCCACCCGAAACCTGAGCGGTCATGAGAGGAAGGAGCGAGGGTCACCAAAAACAGCCTCGCCGAATACGAGGAGAACTGGAGGTGAGTGCCAAAAGCACAGGTAACGCTCAGCCTGGCGGACTAAGCCCTGAGGCCCTGTTCTCCCATCTAACCTATGATCATTCGGGATCTTTTTTTTTCAAATGAAGTAATTGTGGAAAGCGGACATCAATCAGGGGCCTGTTTTTCCAAGTAAAGTAATTGTGGACAGCAGACATCTTACAGGGTCATGAATTTCTGAGTGAGGTAAACATTAAAGCCGGATAGCTTACAGGGCATGTTTTCTCAGCTGATATTACTGGAGCCTCAGATCTGTTTCTTTTCTTTGGGGAATTCAGGACAGTGACTGCATTTCGGCCCCTTAACATCAAGAGCTTGCCCTCACCGAGAGGACCCATGAAAGTTGTTGCATCTCTGTCCCTGAGTATAAGGAGCATGTCCTGGCTAATGTGATTTGTGGAACTATGGCATTCTTTCCAAAGTAACATAAAGGATATATATTATTTTTTTATATACCTTGGTGTGGAGTGTCCTTTGTAGTGTGTCTAGTGTGGCACTGGTGCGTGCATGAGTAAGTGGTGCACAAACGCTTTACACATTACCACTGGGATAGGCCTGACTGCTCATGCCAAGCTACCAAGGGGGTGAGCAGGGGGTTCTTTGGTGTGTAACTCCCTTACCCTGACTAGAGTGGTGGTTTATGCCTGCCTTAGGCGCATGCCCAAGCCAACCAGAAATGCCATTTCTAACACCTCGCCTCTCTGCCATTTAAAAAAACCTACTAGTAATCAAACCAATAAGCCATAACCTATGCTTAATAATTCATTTTCGTTTAGATGGATAGGAAGTTGTTTGACCAAAACTTTCTCCATTATTTTTCTATGAACGTGCAACAAAGTATTTGCCAAATAATTAGCTGCATTGCTGCAGTCCAAATTTTTCTTGTTTGATATGGACTTCAAACACCCCCTTTCCTGTTCTTTTGGAACAATTAAAGAGTTGATGACTGCTTGGTAATTTTGCTTATTAATAGAGTTACCAGTGTGTGACAAGAGTGTAAGATTCTATGGGGACAAAGGTCATTTGGTTACTTAGTATTATTAAGCAAGGATCAATCTCTTCCTGCTCTTCCAGGTCAGAAATATTAGCAGCAAACCACTGACCTGCACTCACTTTCTTTATAGTGTGAGTCGCTGATTCAGTTTGCAAAGGCGAAGAGTTCATAAACCTTTACAAATATATTGAATTTCTGTTAGATACTTCCTTACAAATTACTGAATCCACTGGGGTTTGTAATGACAGACAATGGGGAACAGTAAAGGAGTGAAGTGATATTTGTATTTAGAGACAAGAATATTATAGAGTGGTTTAGTTCTGACTTTAGAGTTGAAATAATAGCTTCATCTATTTCTGGGTTCGGATAATGTCCTCAAAACCCGATTTCCCTTTCCACGTTGTTGGAATAGACAACCCTTAGTTTATTTATCCAAAGATTAAATCAGTTTTGATTAGGGTAATTACTTGTGGGGTATCACAATGTCAGGCAGACTGCCACAGATAGGCCATTGATGGCGGTCCATCCGACATCCTGTGAATTGGTCCGACCTCCGGTGTACAATACCAATGGTCGCAGGGCAGAGGTCAGAGGTAGGACCCCCACCTCTGACAGGATAAAAGAGCCCGTCGGGACTGCAACCCATTACTAGCCCTACAATGGGGGCACCACCATAGGGATTAGGATATCCCTTTCTGACTGCCTATTCATGGTGGTTCCAACACCATAAAAAGGTAGCCAGAAAGGGATTTTGGGGGCCCCAAGCAGGGCCTCCATCCCCTGTAGGCCACATCACCCTGTCTGGCACACAGTGCATGGATGTCTTGGATGGATGCCTTTTTTCACGGCAGCTTGTGCTGCAACCCTTTCCTGGGCTGCAGCACAAGCTGCAGTAGAAAAGGCAGTTTCCGACCACCATCCTTATATGGCGGAAGGGACCACCGACTCTATGTTGGCCGGCCTCATTCCCGCTGCAATGGCAGTCGGTCATCCAACTGACTGCCATCGTAATTAGGCACGTGGTTTCAACCAAAGGAATTAATTGTCTCCCTTCTCATTTGTGTGTTTTGGTCTACCTCATTTTCCAAGAATATTCATCTTGTTGCATTCTTGTGCTGAGCTTTCAGACTTAGATGCCGATTATAATGTCAGTCGGAAAGCCTCCAACCGCAAGCCGGAGGCTTTTTAACTGAAATCTCCTATTTCAATTTCAGCCACCTAATAACAATATAGGAGGCTGGAATTGAAATCGGACGGTCATTCCAGTTGGATTCCGACAGGTTAAGGAGCCCATCACCAGTCGAGGCCACAACTTAATCCCTGAGGACGAAGTTTTGGCCATTGGGATTACCATTTCGGTTTCTTACAGTCTTTCCATATGGTGCTTTCCGACATGGAAAGGCAGTCGGAAAGCTACTTTGGGGCCCCCATTCCTCCACATCCTCTGGTTGGGGTCTGAGGTGGCACCTATGGTGACCCTTGTTAATCCCTGCACATTGTGGCAGGAACACTGAAGTGCTTGCAACATGATGCACGGATTAACAGAATCTCCCATTTCTCCATGGGAGCTTGTGCTACGGCTGGTTTATGGCCGCAGCACAAGCCCCCATAGAGAATTGGGAGTATGCGACCTCACCATGTGCGGTGTCATAATCAGGCCCTTAGTGCTGACTGGTGAAGATAGGCTCGCCTTTGGTGCAGCAGCTGAGCATGCCTCCTGCGTAGTCAAGCAGTAAGTGTCCTAAAATAAAGGGTCACCTGTCTGCACATGCTCCACATGCCTTTATAGAGCTGGACTCCCGACTATTTTCAAAATGGCGTCATAAAGTGTTACATTTTGCCCGCCTTTCAGCATCAAACACAAAATGTGGTAAAATTGTGGATGCACCAAGTGAGCCCAAGATTTAATTATTAAGTATACATGTCTCTATCCATAGTTCCCTCTGACGTTAAAAAGCCACATCAAAACAAATGCTAGAGCAGAAAATGCAAATAAGCACCAAAGTAACTAAAAACGTAGCCTTTCGGAAGGTACGGTAAAAAAGGTATACATATAGCAAATTCTCAATCAAAAATGAGGTGCTACAAGGTGCTATAATATTGCATATGCTATTTAATGCAGTATTTTTGATACCAGGGACCCAGAAATATAAATACATAGGATAATATGTCGGGAACCCCAAATGATCCCAAAGTATAGGAACTATTCAATTTTACGTTAACTCGTAATTTAGTGGTATGTAACTCTGATCAGTAGTCTAGCTTTCTCCATTTTTACACACTCTTTCACTTGTCTCAGGACCTGAACCTCATCACAACAGGCCACAACCTAAAAAGTTAAACTAAGGAGCTGTTTATCACCTCCTCTTGAGAATTTATTCAGAGAATCGGTGCTGTTAGTTATGATTTCAGACATGAGACATTATTCTTTGGTACACTTCCTCATGCTGATCTTCCCTCGAGTTAGGCATATGCATAAGGAAAGAAATATGACCACAATTATAAGAATTTGAAACACTTTAATCTACATGTTTTGGAGCTTGAGAAATGAAACAAAAATGTTGCAAACAAACATTGAAAAATGATGACTGCAACTTGAAATTCTGAAAAGGGGGGACTACTTATTAAGTTAGTGTAAATCACCTCAAACTGAGACATAAATCAATGCGCCACTTTTGTACCAACAAATACATCAGGAATACTGCATTATCTGTAAATCCTATGGCCAGAGATTTTATTGTTTGCTCACGACAGCGACCATAACGCCTTACAACTCACATTAAATTTGCCTCCCAGTGGGTACAATTCTGTAAAACGACCTGACGCTGACCATAGACTGACCCTCTCAAATAATAGACGGAAAGTCAGGGGGAACTGGGTGGAAAAATCACATAGTAAATTGGCTCTTTTATTCACTACCATTATTCCTAATATTGAGGCCCTATCAGAGCTAGTGAAGTCTGGAGACCTTGCCGCGTCTCTGGATTAACTCAAAATAATTAATGAATCTACAATCGCAAAGCTCCAGGAGACATTTTGGTCATCGTACACCAAGGCCCGTGGGAGGACGCCTAGGCGTTCTTGGTTTAACGAAGACTGTTGGGCGGCCAAAAAGGCATTAATAGAGGCCATAAAAGCACACAGCGACATTACAGTGAAAGCAGCTAGATATGACCATAAAACCACCATTGCAGCTGCTAAACTTTCATTGGAAACTGATCAGTGGGACAGTCTGAAATCCGCCCTGGATTCTAAAGACATGAAATCTTTTTGGAGCATTGTGACTACAGGTAGTAACACAGGCTACGCGGCACTCGAGCCAAATATTGCGGCTGATAGTTGGAGAGAGCACTTCCTAGCCCTTTATGCCTCACTAGATGATGCAGAGGGAGGCCAGACCATAGACACCCTGATTCCACTCTGGCCTGGGACAGATACTCCCGAGATAACCTTGACAGAGGTCTATAAATCTCTAAATAAAATCATACCTGGTAAGGCAGCCAGACTGGATAAGATCCCAGCGGATCTATATCAGGCCGAACCCAAGATCTGGGGCCCATACTTCTGGGTGATCTTTAATGCCATCTTGCAGGGAATTGTGCTACCTACATCATAGCTTGTGCCGAGATCATTCCAGTGTATAAGAAGGGATCACCCTTGTCACCGGCAAATTATAGACCGATCAGCCAGAACGATGTCTCGCAGAAAATCTTTGCCAGGATCCTCTTGAACCGGTTGCAATTCTGGCTCAAAGATCAAAAGATCCTGACCCCCCTGAAGGCTGGTTTCAGGGAGAAAATGTGAACAATAGACCAGATATTCAGGCTCCAACTTCTCTATTGGAAAACAGTCAAACTACAAGGGGGTAGCCTGTTTCTGGTCTTTGTTGATCTGAAGAGTGCTTTTGATTTGGTACCCAGAGATGCACTATGGAGGGTTTTAAGTGAGTTGGGACTTCCCTCTTATCTCTTAAATATACTGAGTAGATTACATAATGGAAATTACGCCCAATTTGATTTGGGAAAAATGGGGAATTAACGCAGCCCATCCCTATCAATAGGGGAGTCAGGCAGGAATGTGTGCTTGCCCCCACCCTGTTCTGCATTTACATCAACAAGTTGATAGATGCTTTGAGATCATGCAAAGACACAGATGCTCCGAGAATTGCCCAAAAACATTTCCCTGCTATGATGTCAGCAGATGATACTCTTCTCCTCTCCAAGTCGGCGATGGGCATCCAAAGAATTCTAGATGGGTTTTGCAAGTTTTGTAGTAGTAGGGGATTGGAGAATAACATCAATAAAACTAAATTTATGATCTTCAACCCCAGTAAATCCACACGCCCAAACCCACATATGAATGGAATCCCTTTGGAACAGGTCTCTGTATTTGACTATTTGGGGCAAACCCTTACTGAAAATATGACATGGGGGGGCTCAGATTTAGAAATCCAACCACAAATTGACACAAACCACAGGCGGCCTGGCTAAGTTTTTTAGAAAGACTTTCCATAAGCCAGTTAGCCCGGTTATGGAGATCTAAAAAAGCCAGGCGAGGAGCGTTGCCTTATATGGGGTTGAACTCTGGGGTCACTCTAATCACAGGTCCTTAGCCATTACAGAGAACAACTTCCTTTGACAATTGCTTGGGCTACCGATAAGCTCCCCCTTGGTTCCATTGCGTATGGACCTAGGGGTAGATCCATTGCTGAGGTAATTGCCTGCAGGCCACTACTCTTGTGGAGGCGCCTTTGGGCAACACCGGAATTATCTGAGTACAGACTAGAGTTTTCGGAAATCCTGAAACTCCCCGGCTCAGGGAAGCTGCCATGGCTTCTATTTGTCAGGGAGAGCCTCTATGAAATAGGTCTAAAACAATTATGGGATAATCCCGACACAGCCTGTTTGAGCATATCACGAAAGTCTCTGAGTACTAGCTATTGGGGCAGAATATCCGCAAAACTTCATGCAGAACCCGCACATGGCACCCTCACTTCACTCTTCCTGGAAATAAAAGACACCTGCAGGCTGGAGGCATGTCTTGATGAAATCCACCCGGCACTAGGAAGGAAACTATATGTGCAGTTTCGCCATGGCGGCCTCACTCTGCGGGCTTTCACGGGCAAATGGTCGGGAGGAAGTACAAGTGGGTGTCCGGCATGTAATTTGTGTGATGAGACCTAAGTCCACGTCTTCTTTTTTTACCCGGGCTATCAAACAGTAAGACGTAGATGGCTGCTTCCGCTGTGCAAAAACCTGGGCACCACACATTGCAGGGAAGCATTTAGAATCTTAAAGTACAACACAGATTCTTATATAATCTTTACAGTTTCACGTTTTTTAAGCTCCATGTGGTGGGTCAGGAGAAACTTCCTCAAGATGCAAGATCTTGGATTTGATTGTGCCTGATTTTATTGTCTTTTTTTAACAATGTAATATCTTTGATGAATTGTTTTTATTCCTCTTAAATTTTTATCTGCTTGTATATATTTGTGGCTGTTCTTTTATGGTGAAATACCGAAATAAAGTAATATTGGTATGGTATGATAAATCCTATGACATGGAGTGTCTTACAGTAAATACGGCGCATCCATGGTGTCGCAAGGAGGGCCAACTGTAAAGAGTTGCATTGCTGTTTTCACACTATGATGTAACACTTTTCATAAATGAGGCCCTGTAAGCCTTGTAGCAAATGTGAAAAATCTCAAAAAAATGGGGGACTGTAACAACCTTCAATCTGTTGAAATTGTTTTGATGTAGAGTTTGTCCAAATGTTTCGCTGAAGGCTACTGATTACATCAAAGATAACTCTAAAGGAATGAGCACAAATCTGAATAAGGTTGCACCTGCTAAGGAAAAAACCTGTGAGATGGTAAAATCAGGTGAAATTTAGCAGAAAATTGCTTTGCTTGTCATCATCGTTCTTTGATGGGGATCATGCCAATGTGAACATTCGAAAATTCCAGTTTTCAAAGAGCATAGTTGCAGTATTGGATGCTTAAATTAACCCTCTTTTTTATTGTATGAATGAACTTTGTATATAAGGTCCTGTTCCATTTCTGAGCTCTCCTCTTCGTTTGCAAAGGCAATGACAGCAGAGGCATATAGAAATGAAGTGATATGAAGTGTGGAAAACCAAGTTAAAAATGGCACCAAATTGTTGTCCATAGCAATTTCAGTGAATTTTGCACTTTGAATAGAGAACGTTCATTCTCGTTTAAGGAGAAAAATATAATTCAGTTTCATTTACAATATGATTGTATCAATACATTAATAATCAAATATGAGTGACAGGCTCATAGGACTGTGTGTTTGTTTGCCCTGTCAACTAACATTTTTTTTTAGACCAAATATTAGTATTGAATGGAAAGTTCTTTATTTGTTCCATGCTCACATTGATCTTTTCAACAATTGAATGATCTGAGCCGACACGTGTTTCACTATTTTAAAGAATATCAATGTTGCTTCCTGAGGGCTTTTAAGTACTTATATTTAAACATTAAGAAAAGGACCATCAACACAATGGAAGATTAATAATAAAGAAACGCAAAAAGAAAAACAAATCAACATAAGGACTTGCAGCAAAAATATTTTATCATTTAACATGAAAGCACAGAACACCTTGGATGACAAAATAAAACTGAACATGTTCTCATAATATAAAGCAATTAGAATTGATGTAATTAATAATCATAATTATAATTTCAAACTTTATCCAGTTCCATTGAATGAAAACATTTTTTGACAGCAGACTGACTAAGACACAGTTTATAATTTCATGGGGTATCCCATATGTGGTTGAATCACTTGTGCAACCAGGGGTATGGTTAGGTGTCAGAGGATCAAAGGCATTCAGTGGCATGCACTGATTAGTTGTCATCATATTACAACAAATCAAAGAGTACAGAATTGTGAGTGATTACTCACTCAAAACGCAAGTCTCAAAGTTGTGATCCCACATGCATTAGTGGCAATAGGCACTGTCCATTAGTATTGGTGAGAAAGAGAGGGCTGAAATGTCTTACCAAAATTTTAATTTAGCATATTGCTAAAGCCATTAGATATCCAAATTGTGGTTCTCGGTGTCTGGAACTGGCCATGAAAATAAAACAAAGAGAAAAATAACAAGCAAACACTAATGTGAGTGTGGTGATAACAGAATTAGGTTATCTAAGTAGAGTGTTTTTGTAATTGCAGTAATGGAAATTGAGTCTTATCAGGTACATGGAGTGGAAGACGTTTTTCTTGATTAAGATGACTAACTGCACATTAGTAATTGTTTCATGATTCCTGTGTTGCACCGGAAACTTTATTCACTTTAGGGTTTTTGCTACAGGACCCATACAATTTTTCTGTTAAATTTCATTTAACAGAAAGAAGGGCACGCCCTGCACTATCTTGCCCACTGAGGACATCCGCGGCTCGGAATCGTTGGCTTTTTCAATGGTGCTAGCGCCGCATCAATCAGTAAAGGGACTGTTAGTCTACCGCCCCCCTGGTCCGCTTGGGACGTTTTTTGCTGACCTTGATTCGGTGCTGGTGGGTCTAGCACTGAGAGCAGAACACTGCTTAGTGGCGGGGGACTTTAACATCCGGATGGATGATCCGTCGGACCCCGCCGCTATTAAGCTTTTGGAGGCTATGACTCCGCTGGGTCTCACCCCGCATTTGCAGGGCCCGACCCATGACAAGGGGCACACTCTAGATCAGGTCTTCTCGACCTCTCCTTTAGTGGTGAAATAGATTCTCCCGGTCTTGTGGTCGGATCACTGGCTGGCCAAATTTGTAATCAGCGGCAACGTCAGGGCGCCTAACCCTGTCTCACAGCAGCGGGGATGAGCCTCTAGAGCATTTAGCAGGGTGACCCCTGAGATGCTGGCTCAGGCTGCTGCGACGCACCCTTGCCCTCTGTCTGGCGAGCTAGAGAGAGACCTGGAGTCCCTGCAAGAATGGCTGACGGAGAGGCTGAATGACCTGGCCCCAGTCCCGCCCCCCCGCCCGACATCTAAGCGGGTCTCGGCCCCTTGGTTTACCCCTGCTCTGTGGGCTACGCGGCAGCAGTGCAAGGTAGCCGAAAGGGCCTGGCGGGCACATTATGACAGCAAGGACAGGTCTGCCTACAAGGCTGTGGTTAAAGCTTACCACCGAGACATCCGCCTCGAAAAGAAAGCCTATCTTGCGGGGAGAATCGAAGCAGCTTCGAACTCCAGTAAGGAGATCTTTACCATCGTTCGAGAATTCATCTCCCCTCGGACTACTGCTTCGGAAGAGGGGCCCGTAGAATCTTGGGCGGCGGATCTTGCGTGTTTTTTTACAGGCAAGATCAAACTCATCCAGGACTCCTTTCTATCGAGTGAAACTGTTACATTGCCGATGCCCGAGGCGGGCTCGCCTCCCCCAGTTGCGCAGGGCGCCCTATTGGCTGAGTTTCCATCTCTGCCAGCCTCAGCTTCTCTAGCGCTTATGGGCAATTTAAAATCTGGGTCTCCGCTTGACCCCTGCCCTGCTAAGCTCCTGGGTAAACTGGCGGAGGTGGTTAATCCGCTGGCGCACCCTATTCTCAACCTCTCGTTGAGTCTGGGAGAGGTGCCGCCAGTATGGAAGCAGGCAATGGTCATCCCGTTGCTTAAAAAGCCGGGACTTGACCCGAAAGCCCCAGCCAATTACAGGCCAATTTCGTTGCTGCCGGCTCTTGTAAAAATTCTGGAGAAGCACGTTCACTCGGTGCTCTCCAATTTTCTGGAGTCCCATGAGATCTTACATGACTCCCAGTCGGGCTTCCGTTCCCATCGCAGCACCGAGACCGCGCTCCTTGAGGTTTTTGAAAACATTAAAGGGGTGTTGGATACCGGGGGCAAAGCCATGCTGGTGTTGTTGGACTTGTCGGCGGCTTTCGACACCGTCCCCCATGAGGGCCTGCTCGCAAGACTCTTTGAGATTGGTCTGCGGGGGACGGTGCTCAAATGGTTTTCTTCCTTTTTGGCCGGCCGCCGGCAAACGATCTGGACATCATCTGACACCGCCGTAATGCCGCCTCTGGGAGTCGGGGTCCCTCAGGGCTCTATATTGAGCCGACCCTTTTTAACATCTTTATGACCCCTTTGGCGGCGGTGGCGGAGTCATTTGGTGCCCGGATCGTGTCGTATGCCGACGACACCCAGCTTCTCTTCTCTTGCGAGAGAGGGGCTGACTTTGACGGGGAGAGTATCCAGAATTGCCTTGGGGCTGTGTTCGCATGGTTCCAACTGAACAGCCTCAAGTGCAATTCCGACAAATCGGAGGTACTCTTCTTCGGGTGCGATACGGAGCCTAGCTGGCAGGCCTGGTGGCCCATCGGCATGTTCCCTCCGTCCGGCTCTTCTCCCATGGCTAAAAACTTGGGGGTTAAGATGGACAAGGGGCTGACGATGAAAGCCCAGATCTTGGGGGTAACCGGCACTTGCTTCGGCCTGTTAAAAATGCTGCGGAGGTTCTTACCTCTCTTGTCTGAGGAGCACAGGAGGCTGACGGTGCAGGCTCTGATAGGCTCCAGGTTGGATTATGCCAACATTCTTTACCTGGGCCTGCCAGAGTATCTGCTACAAAGGCTTCAAGTTGCACAGAACGCGGCGGCCAGGGCCATCTTTGGCCTAAGTAGACGGGCCAGCGCCTCTGGGTTGTTGGTGACGTTGCACTGGCTACCCATCCGCAAACGGATTGCCTTTAAGGCTCTGACCTTGGCCTACAAAGCGCTCCATGCTGTGGGAGCTAAACATCTCCAAAAGAGACTGACCTTTTACCATCCGACTCGCTAGTTGAGGTCAGAATCTATACTTTTGGCGGCTGTTCCGCGTGTGAAGAGGGCTCGCCTTGGGGGCCGCTCTTTCAGTCTGTTGGCCCCACCGATGTGGAATGCACTACCGCTCCCTTTGCGGGGGGCGTCTACTCTCCTTGATTTTAGAAGAGGTCTCAAAACCTGGCTGTTTTCCCAACAGGTCTGCCAGTAGTTTTGTTTTCTTTTTGTTTATCTTTTAACCTCTTTTGCTGTGTTGTGTTATTCTGAAATCTGTTCCCCTTACCTAAAAGCGCCGGGACACTCTTTTTGAGTAACCGTTGCGCTATACAAAAAAATAAATAACATAACATAACATAACATTCATGTAATTCAGTTTCTATACTTTTACCCACAAATGCATTGGTCCTCAGATGGACATTTCTTCATTGTAGTGAGGGGTGAGAAAGCAAGGCATCCAGCTGTCAACCCCCCAATGAAGACCAATAATTAGTAGCCAACTTACAAATTAGAAATCAGGTTCAAATACACTACTCTAAGAATCATGCTATAGAAATAGAGTATTGCAATTGGAAGTCCCAACCTTCTAAATTAATTCAATCTAACTAGAATAATAAAGACCAGGAGCTCTGCTGTGGCTGCACAGAATAAGAGCAAAGCACCTGAGTTTCTGAAAATAATCTATGATTCTCCCTATCATGCATTAGAAATCAGATAATTGTAAGCACAGTTTCTACAGAAAAAAACATTGACACAATAAAAGACTCAGACAAATTTAGATAATTTGGTTATTGTATTAAAGAACCAAACTCAATGCACAAAAGTACCATTTTAAGTAACTGTCCTGAGTCTTACCGCTTGTAATATAAAACCACACATTTATTCAAAGTAAATCTATTTTCAAATAAATGAATCCATAAGGAGGATGGTTAAGGAAAGAGTTTCCTTCCACCAACAAAGGCAGGTTGGATAGTTCAAAAGAGTTCTCTTAGCATGGGCAAAGGGTTCAAGTTAAATTCTACTAAGAAAAGGTCCAATGCTAGTGGAGCAATAATCAGGAAAGTTCAAGTCTGGTCTCTCACCAGTCAGCTCCAAACAATCCAGCAGGCAAGTTCATCAGCAAAGGAAAAAAGAAGACAAGGAGCATGTAGAAATAGTCTGGCAGGGTTGCAGTCAACAAGAAGGTTGGAGAAAAATGGAGGCAAAGACGCTCCCTCCTCCTAGAAGACACTTTTTATACTCTAAACCATCCATTTGTGACATCAGTTGTCAGCATATAATTGTCTGATCATCATGTGATCATTATCCCATTCACCAGGTACAAATTGATGTTCAAACATGTTTTCCTATGCTTCTAATGAGAAACTACTATCCATTCCGTCCTCACATGTTAGTTAACAAAGAGCTTTTCACTTTGTTTCTTCTTCATGTATCAAGTCGAATATGCGTGTTTCCACCAATTCACACACAAAAGTATACTACAAAAGTGCCTTGTTAATTAAAGAATGTTGCAAAAACAGAAAAGATAAAGAAACATTTTAGGAAACTTGACTATAGTCCATTACACCAGGTTATGAAAAAAGGCAAATTAATGCATTTTAAAGTCTGAATTTCTTATTTAGTAAAATAAACTCATAATTAAGTTCAAGTAAAATAAAATCAATCAACATTTCATATAAGGAAATATTTGTAACATTGTCAGAGATTATTACATAAAATAGTTCATCTTGAATTATGGCCTACTACCAACATTTTCAAAAGTACCTACATGCAAACTCTTCCTAAAAATCATTAAAATACATTCATTTTTAGAAACTAATAATGTCAAGTACTTATACTGAAAGTTTTAGTCATATAACACATTGCATGAGTCTTTTGCACCGCTTTTCATTTTGTTATGGTGCATTACAATGAAGGCAATAAAAATGCTAAGTCTCATCATTAATCTTTCATAATGACGTTGTTAAAACGTAAGGTAATCTGTTAATAAACATGTCAAATTCATTATTTTATTAATCCTACTAGCATACTTTTACTGTGCTGGTACTTCTACTTTTCCCAGTTTCTGTAATGTTCTTCTAAATGTGTTCAAAGTGCACATTAGAGTTTCATTGTCATTTTTTGTTTTTGTGTCTTGTGAACTATAACCAGATTTTGTGCTATAACACCTCTGTGATAAGGTAGTGATTACTCAGTTTCCCGGAGAGAGTGTAAGCAAGGTTAAAACATTTGAAGTTTTTAAAAACGGACTAAAGTAAGTGATGCAGGGCTTACTTCAAGCTGTGATAACCTCCACATGGGTAGAAGCTGAGTGTCTGGAATTTGGAGCAATAACATCTTTCTTTTGAAAGGTGGTTGGTGCCTTCTTGGCAACATGCATGCACAATATGTGTTAAGTGATGATATATGTATAGTTTGTCATTACACCTAGAACCGTAGCTTCAAAAGAAAAGATACTTAATGAATCCTTGAATTAAGATTAGCAAATAAATATAGATTAACTACACAACTAAGGATCATCACATGTGCTAATTGTATCTGGTATTTCCATCTATAACATTTGTCAACCAGGCAGATTTAGAGGGATGCCTGGGGGTACCTAGTATCACTGTCTTCCCATTTTAAAGGGAGGATACTGACTGTGTAGCACCTTTATCTGGCAGAGTCAGTGCTCCTGCTGATGGCCTTTTTGCCTCTGCTCCCGCATCTGTAATATGGAATAGGGGCAAGACTAAAGAATTCCCTAATCTCTATGGAGCCATGTCCTAATGCAAAAGAGGAAACAGCCCTTGAGATTGTGCAAGCCCATGGTTAGTACCAGGATGATTCATATTAAAGAAGGCATTGTGCAATTATCTGTGGCCCCTTCTGCAATGCTTTGGTCCCTGACAATGCAAATAGCTTTTTGCCCGGAGGACACCTCGTTTAATCCAACATCTGCTAAACAAAATTTGAAGAGAATGTAGGGACCAAACTGCACTGTGTCAAATTAAGTCCATTGCCATCCTCATTATAAATATGCAAAGGACACCAGTATACTTTCTACAGACAGTACATTGCAGGGCAAGTCCCAAGTCGATTCAAGAAATGTAAGTTCTCCAAACAGGAGCTAGATGTGTACTCCTTGGGCACCTTATGATTAGACCTTGCCCCAATGCCAAAGGAAAGGTTTGACCAAGCCTTACATCAAAGGAAAAAGTATTATACAACTACCCTCATGAACATGAGAAAATTAAATAAAGGTAAAATTACATAAAGAGGTCGGATAAGGGAGGTTGGCATCAAAGACTAACATGAGAGCTTATCAAAAGAATTCACCTCTCTCTCTGGTCATGAGAAAGAGAAGTTGATTCCTGTTGGACTTGGCCCTTTTTGCAGGGTCATCCCTGAACTTTTTGCCTTCCTCCTAGCCTTTTGTCTGACATGGTGTTGGTGGTTTTAGGACTCTGGGCACTTTAGCACTGCTGTCCAGTGTAAAGTGTGTGTGCTCTCTGTGGTAAATTTGTTAAGGATTGGTCTACACCTGTTTGGCATATTTAATTTACCTGTCAGTCCCATGTAAAGTGATATCTTATATACCCGGGGCTGGTAAACTAAATGCTACTGGTGGGCTTGCAACGCTGATTGCGCCACCCACCAAAGTAGCCTTTCAAACCTGTCTCAGGCCTCTGCCATTGCAGGGCCTGTGCGTGCAGTGTTACTGTCGCTCTGACGTGGCACCTAAAGTGTGTGCCATGTCAGTGACCCACTTTTCCTGCATATCAGTCACCCCTAAGGTAGACCCTAGCTAGCACTATGGGCAGGGTGAATTGTAGTAAAAGGTAGGACATGTACCTTAAGTGTGTGACATGTCCTGGTAGTGACAAACCACCATTTTGGTTTCTCACTGCTTTGAGGCTGCCCTCTCATAGGAATGCATTGGGGATTCCCTGATAAGTGTCTCAGTGGTAATTCCTGATATGAGAGGAGCAGCGTGGTCAAGTTTGGTATTTTTGGAATAGTGATAATAAATGCTACGCAATGGTGTGCGCAGATTTATTATACCTATTTTAGAAATGCCACTTTTAGAAGTTAAATCAACAAAACAAGAGAGCTGCCAATGCTGCCCATTATTTGTCACATATTCTCATTCAAAGTGTGATCATTGAAAGATAACACTGATGACTTCTTTTTCTGTCAGATTTAATCTTCAATGACTTGAATTATAAAAAACACATAACACTACATTGTACCCCAACCAAAAGACTCATCTTAAAGTGATGTACATCATTTTTTGTATACAAAATTCACTTTTTTTGGAAACGACACAACAAAAAACTTTTTATACAGAAAACACATTAATTACATCAGTCATACCCATTCATACCAATCATATCTGGACAAACCACAATATTTAATAATAACTTGTAGAGGCCATCAACACAACGTAAATAACATTCACAAAGAACTCTATTTTGGTTTAGCTCGAGGATTGGCCTCAGACTAAAGGTCGACGCGTTTCAGATCCCCTTTCATGTAGAGATCTTCATCAGGACCAATGTGTGACTGAAACAAAAACAAAAAACTGCATTTACTGAATGACCCGATGCATTGCGTGTCAAAGCCTACCAGCCGTTAAGTTTGACCCTTACCTGCACTGCTGCAGTCAGAATCAGAAACAGAAAAAATTCCGGTATGGACCTAAGAGAGGGTAGAACAAGTTCTCTTAATGCTGTCATATTTGGTTCAAAGTCTTTGTCAGCCTACTAGAACCAACCTTATAGTCAGTGTTTAATCGTGGCTTCTTACTTGTGGTGTCTTGGTGGTGTATGGACCCAGCTGCGGGCGGGAAGTTGAGGATTCTGTAAGCTGAAGAATGGATGTGTTATTATGAATACAGGAGTTACAAGTTTTAATCATGCTCTCAAGACCTCCTATTCTTGGGCAAATACCTTGAATCGTGGCGTTTTTGGTCGGGCGAGTACGGGACGATTGGTGTCTTTATTTATTCTTTGGCGATTATTTTTCTGTAACAAACAGAAACGGAACGGTTAGGATTCCGTGGCACGGCTGGTAGCGCGAATTGACTCAACACACTTCTATGACACAATCTGTTTTTTTGCTCGCGTAGGTCTTACCTCCAAGTGCAACGGTTTCCGGCGTGTTGTATTGCTCGCTATCTTCTCCGCATTGGCGTCTTGTCGGAATCAAATTTCCTATGTGCCGTTCTGATCTCGCGATGTTTGTTAGCGCTGGGAGTTGTAGTTTTAAAGACGTGCTGTGAGCGCATATGTCAACAAACTTTATTCGAATTTGGTACTTGAATGAACAACAATAATTTTAAATGTAATGCCTACTTACTATACGGATGTCCTAAAAGGATCATTTTTGACCAATTACTGCTTAAAATGTAATGTAATAATGCAGAAGTGTCCTGTTCAAATCCTTGAAGATTTAGGCATATGTCTTGATGTTCCACTTTGTCTGTGTCGTATCATTGTGGTGATCTTACTGAGAGATACAAATCAATGCCGCGCGAGTATGCCAGAAAGTAAGCTAAACAGGCTTAGTAGTGGTGGTTAGATGCACACCAAATAATTCTTGGTATGGATGCCATATTTCAAGTATTCCCAAGGTGACCGTCCTCATAGAGACACTTCTGGTAGTATTCCACTATATTGGTTGATATCAGTCCACTGCTTTTTAGGGCGTTGTAGTGTGCTGATTGATTGTAAGTTCATGTGTAGGCTGATGATATTCAGGCAGACATTCTGGCCAACATGGTGGAAATGACTCCAGATCGAGAGGGTGGAAGCAAGTTCAATACTATTTGGTGCTGAATAAAACTGTTCATTCCATTTTATAAAAAAAGGAAGAAAAGCATTACAGATTATAAATTTCGGATAATTCATTCAGCCCATCAATGGATGTATTGAATTTAACAATGAGCATTGCCTCACGTCTTAGTAGTTTGGAGTCTAGATCACCTCCTCTCATGTCTTGTTCTACCTTTGAGATCACGGTCCATCTAATGTCTTTTTCCGTATGGTTGAGAGCCAGCCAATGGTTGACCAATGGTGCATTCTGAACTTTTTTGCGTACTCTCGATTTGTGCTGTTGGATTCTTAATCTAATTTCTTGATTGGTTTTACCAATATATAGCTTGTCACATGGGCAGACTATTCCATACACAACATACTTGGATTTACAGTTCGTAAATTTATCATGTTTCCAATGAATTTCTTTGTGTGTAAAAAGTGCTCCTTCAATGGTTGATTCACAGCACACGCATACACCACATTTGTGGTGACCTTGTATGGGTGGCAAATTTAGGAAACTTCTTATCGTCATATTTTGAGGTTTTGGAAGGGCTGCTCTGAATATCTGGTTGGCAATACTTTTATCCTTCTTGAACGCAAAGAGGGGAGCCTCTTTGAGTGTTGGATCCAGATTTTTTACTAAGTGCCAGTTTTGATTTATAGTCTTTTTGAGCCAATTCGAAGACGGGCAAAAAGTTGAAACACTGACAATTCTGTCTGTTTTTCTTTTATCTTTTCTTTGGAGTAGTGTATCACGTGGGCTCCACCATGCTCGTTTGATTGCTCTTTTGAGAAGCTTTTTAGGGTATCCTCGGGCTAGGAGATTGTTCTTAAGCACCTCTGCGTGTGCAAAATATTCATCTTTGAATGTACAATTTCTTCTTATACGCAAGAATTGCCCATAAGGCAGGTTCTCTTTAAGACTTCTTGGATGAGTGCTTGAAAAGTGTAAGGCTTTGTTCCTGTCTGTCTTTTTCTTGAAGAGTGTGGTCGCTAGTTTACCATCTGCGGCATAGACTTCGACGTCCAAAAATGTCATTTTTGTTCTTGAATGGTTCATGGAAAATTTAATATCCGCTGTTCTGTTGTTGAGCCAATTGACAAAGGACAGTAGTTGATCTTCTTCACCACGCCAAATCATAAAAACGTCGTCAATATAACGGACCCAGGTATTGATATTGTCTGCAAAAGGATTGTTGTTGTAAATAAAGGTCTCTTCATATTTTGACATAAAGAGAACTGCCAATTCTGGGGCAAAGGTACATCCCATTGCCACGCCCTTTATTTGGAGAAAGAATTCATTGTTGAAGCTGAAATAGTTATTTTTTAAAAGTAAACTTTGCTAGGTCCATGATGAATTGTGTCGGCACTTTTTCCGGTTTGGGTCTTTTATTGAGTAGGCTTTCCAACACTGCTAGGCCTTCATCTTGTGGTATCTCTGTGTATAATGACATTACATCTAATGTCACTAGGAGGTTGTTGCCTTCGTCGAAATCCATTTGCTCTAGTTTATTGAGGAAATCTGTTGTATCTTGTAGAAAAGAGTTGACCTCCTGGATGTATGGTTTTAAGAAAAAATCCACGAACTTGGAAATTGGCTCCAACAGAGATTCACAGCCCGAGACTATTGGTCTTCCCGGGGGCCTCGATTGGTCTTTATGCACTTTTGGAAGTACATAAAAAATGGGAATGCGAGGATGTTTGTTTCTTAAGTAGTCGTACTCTTTTTTGCCCAAAAATCCTTGGTCGAAACCTATCTGTAAGATGTTAAACAGTTTGCCCTTGAGTTCTATTGTAGTGTCGGATGTTATTTTTCTGTTGCAACGAACATTGCTAAGTTGTTTGTTTGCTTCTGCTATGTACCGATCTGTGCCCCAAATAACAATTGATCCGCCTTTATCGGCTTGCTTTATTGTTATGGATTGGTCATCTTTTAGTTCTTGGAGTGCCTCTTGTTGAGCTTTTGTGAAATTGATCTTCTTATATCTTTTATGCTTTTTTTCGACTCCCGAAATAGCTGATAGTATTACTTTTTCGAATAAGATAACTTCCTAGGGAACTTTACTTGATGGTGGGCAGAAAAAATATTTCTTTCTCAGTCCTGTTGTTTCTATCTGCATCAATGCTGGGTTGTCTTTAAAAAAAGTGATCAAACGAACTTTTCTGCAAAATTCTATCACTTCAACTTTTAGAAGTTGGCATTTCTGTGTGCTATGTGTCTGCCTGCCTGATGTGGATTGTATGTCTGGCTTTTGGGTGACAGGGGCTGGTGAGGTGTGTGTAGCTCCAGGGAGGGCAGGGTGAGCCAGCGCTAGGCTGAATAGGGCATTTGCATTTGGAGTGGTGGGAGGAGTAGTCCCATGACCCTGAATAGGTCTGTGCCTGCCTATGTGAATGCTGGCTCTGCCCCCCTGTGGTGTGTCTGATGACAAGCCCCCACTTGACAAAGGGGAAGAGGAGCCTTGTCAACAAAGTGCTCCAAAACCCCCCAATTCCTGTGCCAGGGCAGACAAAGCAAATGCTAGTATAAATATTGAGGTTGTGACCCCATGAAAGGGTGCTTCCTTCTGCTTAGGAGACATGCTTCTGCTGGGCCCCAGGAGGAACCGCCACGAGGGACTGCCTCCCTGCTGGAGGGTTCTGTATGCTGGCCTGCCTGGGCCCAGCTTTGCCCCTTGAACTTTCAGGACTCTAGCACCTCGTGAGTGCTGAACCTTTGGCCTGTTGCTCCAGGAGGAGAGGAGCATGGGGGGTCTGCTGCGCTGGGCTGCCCTAGTGTTCTGAGGGAATCCCGGCATTGGGAATCCCCTGCACATTGTGAGAAGAAGAGCGCGAGCCCACCCCGCGTTCATGCATATTTGATTGCCGCCGTGAGGGTATTTTTGCGGCAGAGCGGGAGTCCATCCTGGCCCGCCATTGCCATTGGTGAGCGGGAGCCCACCCCGCATTGTGCTTATTAAAGAGTGGCAGCCCACCCCGCATGAGCCCGGAGAAGAGGAGCGCCGCACCTCGAATGCGATGTGGAAACCAGGCAACCTTCGTGCCTGACTGTGGGCGGGGCGACCGGCAACCAAGACGAAGCCTCGTGGGCGTTCAGGGCCTCAGGAGAAGTCAGGCGACGTGCGCCTGGATGTAGGCTGAGCTCGCGTTTGTGAGAGGGGAGCCCCGCATGTGAAGGTGTCCGCCGGAGCCAGGAGAGGCTGCACGTCAGCTCACTTGGGCCCGATCTGCCAGAGGGAGGATGAGTCTGGCCAGCGGGGGAGTTTGCCCAGGCGGGAGAGACCAAGGGAGGTCTTCCCGCCCCCTAAAGCATTGTGGGTGCCGCGAAGGCGCCAGGAGAAGCCCCGGTGAGTGGGGCTAAGCGGAGCAGCATTGGCGCTCCAAGAGGCGCCATGGTGTCACAGCTGATTTGTCTTTGGAACAAATCTGGTTCCCTGAGAGGCACAGGTGTTCCAGGCCTCAGTCTCACAGCTGCACCGCACCAGCGCGGGCAGCTGCAATGTGGGAGCTATTTTTGTTTGTAGAGTCCCAGAGGGGGCGCAAAAGGCACTGCTGTGTCAAGGGGGATTTCACAGCTACCCCACCAGACAGCGGGCAGCTGCAACGTTGGTGGCATGGTTTCTGGTCTCTAGAGAGACCGGGGTGGATCACACCCTTGCCCCCATGTCTCGTGCTGGCCGGTTGAATTTCAGGACATAGGGCATTGGGCCCCTTAGAAAGGCCAGTTGGCCTGGGGACATTTCTATGGTGTTCTGGTAGGGCATAAGGCCCTAAGGTGATGTATGCACCTGGTCAGTTTTAATGTGGTGCACTGCTGATTTTCTGCATACTATGTTTATACCTAATATGATGATGCATAATGTGTTTATGCCTACTGCTTATGCCTAATGTGATTTATGCAAAGTGTCTGTGCCAGTAGTTATTGGTTGTGTTTTACATTTGCTACTTGTTAGAGGTTCTGACAGTGGCCCGATTGGACCGATTGGCTCTGTCATGTGTATATAATCCCCTGTAAATATGGCCTAGTGCCAGTTGGCACAGTGTACATTGTGTGATTATGAATCTAATGTGTGTTGGATGATACAAAGGCTATTTTTATATAACGTTGTGTGGAGTTTCTTTTGTGATGTGCCTAGTGTGTTGCTGCTGTGTGTGTGTGTTGGGCAAACGCTTATCACATTGAATCCGGGATAAGCCTGACTGCTCGTGTCCAGCTACCAAGGGGGTGAGCAGGGGTCATCTTCAGTGTGTAACTCCCTTGCCCTGACTAGAGTGGTGGTTTCTGCCTGGCTTAGGCGCATGCCCTATCCAACCAGAAATCCCATTTCTAACAATTCCAATCTTGAAACTCTTAGAACTCGGCGCTGAGTCTGTAAGAATCAAGGTGGAGGAAATTATTAGCCCTTAAGAGGAAGGTGCACTTTTATTAAACATAGGCTGCTTAGCAAAAATTATAGTTCCTGCTCACAATGACACCATGACCATAACATTCTTCAGCAAATGACAACCAGCAATCAGTACTTTCAGACACCGACGGAGAACAGGGACAATCTTCTGCCAAACTTTTATTACCAGTGGCAGTTGCAGCAACCACATGTTTTTAACACCTACATTCAAGAATTAAAGCTTTTTCTTTTCCCACACATTGTGTAGCTGTATTTCCTTGGGTTAGCGATCCAATTCACAATCATGACGTGTGGGTGTGATGAAAGACAACCAGTCAGTGAAACTATCGTGTTCTCACTCTCAGAGTGGTCCTTTACTCACTCTGAAAAGTGGGTGGGCATCCACTACTTTGGTTGAATTGGCCTATATGAGCTACATGGGTAAAATGATACCTCTTGCCCATTCACCATAATTACCAATTGGAGTGCTACTGTCATATAAAACTTTTATGGGTCTGTTTATTACAATGCAAATAAATATGTTTGTTCCTCTAATTCAGAAGATGAAATCCGATTCAGTGATCCACTGCTCATGGCTGTGGAGTACTTGGGTCTACAAACTTGGCATGAGACAAGATCTAGTGTAGCAATGGTTCAACCTTTTGGTCAAGATCTACTCAGAACTCAGTAACAGGACATTCCACTGGCATGACCTCCCTTTCTTCCTACTGAGAATGGTGGTTGCATTCTCTGACATGATCCAGCACTTTCATGTACTTGATGGCTTGATAGGGAAGAGAGTGTTGTGTTTATTTCACAATGGCCTCATTATGAGTTGGATGGACTCTGGTGCAGGGATAACAAAGGGCCAGAATTTAGACTACTAACCCGTATCTCCACACCAAAGACCAGCAATGATGAGTTTCCCCAATAATGGCTGGTCCCCCAAAAATGATGGATAACTGCTTGACCTGGAGTTTACATTAAGCTGGTCCTTATGAGGGCAGCTTTTCCCCAGTCAAACAAAAAACAGACATTTTTTGCTTGCTATACCGCTGGCAGAAAGTATCAGTAGGACTGTAAGTAGGAGGTGGCGAGATGGGGTAGGTGTGGAGAGTTGCAGGGCATGCATATGCCTGTCTGTGGGAGCACTGTTTGCTGCACCCGGACCGCTGCTGGAGAAAGTTGTGGTTGGGGAAATTCTGCTCTCCTCAGCTGCTGACCCTGCAGCAAAAGTGGGAGGCCAGAATTATCAAGTCTGAGGTTTTTCATACCCCATAATTCAGTGCCTGTTGGACCTGGCCCTTTCTGCAGGGTCTCCACCAGATTTTCCATGCTAGCCAGTAGTAAATTGCTTGTGCTCTCTCCCTAAAACATGGCACAATTGGCCGATCAGTACATTTCATTTGCTTGTAAGTCACTAGTAAATGGCACTACATGTACACAGGGTCTGTAAATAAAATGCTACTTGTGGAGAGCAGCACTCATTTTGAAAACCACTAAAAGCAGCACTGTAAAACATGTTTCAGGCCTGCTACTGCAGCCTGTGTGGTGGGTTTTAACCTGCGAATTCGACCTGGCAAAACTAACCTTTTGACAGGCCTAAAGCTTCCTTTTAATTACTTTTAGATCACCCATTAGACAGACACTAAAGGCTTCAAGGGTAGGGTACATTGTATTTACAAGGTAGGACATATATCCTCTTCCATGCGTCGGACGGCCCCCCCGGCTGCGTGGAATTCGCCCGCACAGGGGGGGAATTCCAGCCACGTGGAAGCGGATATACTTAAGTTTGACATGTCCTGGCAGTGAAATATAAATTAAATAATTTTCCCTGCTGTAAGGCCTATCTTTTCCACTGAATAGCACTGGGTTGCCTTATTACATTTAACAAGTGCTTACTTCAGATAGACAGCAGATAGAGATATTCTGCTTACACTCACATTAATTGTAATTTAAATTTATCTCTGATAGTAAAGTTGGATTTCAACTCACACATCTGAGAATGCCACTTCTAGAAAATTGGCGTTTTCTTGTCCTAACCAACTATGCCTTTTGTTAGCGTATTGGGTCACATAATTGTGAATAGCTCTGCTGGTGGGGTTTCTGTATTACTTCCAGATAGTGACAGATAGGGGACTTACATGCTTTGCCTACACACACGCACACACACACACACACACACACACACAAAGGAGAGTGACACCAGTTATGACATGCTTTTTGTTACCGCAGACAGTTTGGATCATTCACCAGGGGAAGAACTATCCGAAACTATTATTGGAATAGGAGATTGAGTCCACACTCAAAGACTGCCACCAGGTATACATATTGGACATCAAGAGCCACTCATTAGAACACTCTTGGAGCTGTGGAAGATTCAGAAGAACTGGCCTGCTGCTAGAGGACTGCCCTTTTGCTTTTGGGCCTGCCTTGCTGACTGAGAAGGAATATTGGACCTGCTTGCCTTCATTCCAGGCAACCCAAATTGACTCCAAGGGTCAGTTGGCTGACCTCCTGTGTGAGCTATAAAGACATAACAAGCTTCAGAGGCCTTCCTGCAAAACCTCCTAGCTGACCAGCTGCATCCGGACCTGCCTGGAAACACTTGAGCATTGCTGCTGACCTCTGCAGTAAACCCTCATCCCCAAAAGATGCCGCAGGTCCTGGACCCTTGGCTGGATCAGTGGAAGCTCCTCTAAGAAGAAATGATGACAATTGTGAATTTTGGGCTTCTTGAAACAACAGACAGCCTGAAACTCTACCGCCTGTGAAGATCACCAACAAGAAATTCTGGTGAGACTTTCTTTTCGCACTAAAAGTGACTGTCCACGACGAACAAGAATGTGAGACGTGCACTTTGCAACAGCAGCTCACTTTGGCTGCCAATGTGAAGCACCAGCAGCGATCAGATCTTTGCACTATATCTAAGATTTCTGCGATGCTTGACCTGCTCTTCACACCAAAAACCGCGACCTCATGGCCTCACCAACATGAACATTGCTGTTCGCACCAGACTTGAGATGGCACATCTTCAGCGGGACTTACCTGGTGCCTCTATCTGACTTCTGCTCCATTGCGGTTGTTATGAACTTGTTCGTTTTCTGTGGTCTATTGCTACCAGATGACCGTAAATGTCATGTTCTGCTTTTAGGTGCTACTTTAACTAAAAAGCTTACCATGTGCATACTGAGTTGACTTTTTTCATTCTGGTATCATTTTATTTATAAAAAAAATATATTTTCTAAATTTTAAAAATGGTTTATATTTTTCTTGCATTGGGTTTTTCACGTTATTACTGTTTGTATGCTACCTCAATACTTTACACATTGCCTCTCAGTTAAGCCTGACTGTTTTAGTGTCAAGCTACCAGAGGGTTAAGCACAGGTTAATTTAGTGACTTTTGTGATTTACCCCTGACTAGGATTGGGGTTCGTTGCTTGACTCAACCTCTCAACAATTAAACCAATGTCTTAGAGGGGGCGAGACTCTGGGGTATTTAACCCATGGTTATCACTCTGGGGGAAATATCTTAACTCATAATGAGGACCTAAATGTTCCAAAAAATCTCCGTTCAGCTTAGCACGTTTCATTATGGTAGCTCTATCCTTGTAGCTTTATCCATAGTCAACACTGCAGCAGTAGGTCTGGGTGTTCACTAAGTGCAAATCTTGCACATCCCTTGAGAACTAGGGTTTAGTGAAATCTGCATTTGACATGGTGGTGAAAAAAGCAAAACAGATTTCTTCTGATCTGTGCTGGGAAAATAAGAAAAAAAAACACTTGTGAATTTGACCTAAAGATTTTTCATCGCTGTAAGAAACATATGAAACCAGTAGTTGTCAATGACTGCTATGGTGTTGCTACTTTACTCTCTTGAGATTCATAAGCTTCAACGAATGAGCTTTGGGACAAGTAAATTATATTGCTGCACATTTGCAGTTCATGAATTCATAACTAGGCATTTGTAAATTGCAAATCGTGTTTAAGAACAGTGACCTTAAAGAATAAAGACTTTGCGCACAAGCTTAATGACTTGTCACATTTACTCAATGCCATAAAGGTTCACATGCTGTATTTAAATACAAAGTGAAATGTTTAATTATTAAAGTCTTATGGAAATTAAATTATATGTCAGGATATTATGTATAATAAAACAAAGGCAGCCACGGTTAAATTGAACCTCAATTGAACGTTGAACATTTAAAATGTGTTACATGTCAAAATATATTTATAGCCCCTTTTTTTCCTCTTTATATTTTTCAGGCCTAATTGTAATTAGGAGGAAGAAGAAATGGTTTCAATATAATATTAACCCTGGATTACAATTATTATCAGAAAGATTATATTTGAAATAAAGGTGTTATGCATAGGTTATCTACCGGTTTACAAGATGGTGCAATGTTGGAGTTAACCTCTTCAAGAAACAACCATCTAAGTGAAGCAACTATATTATCTGGGAATTACTTGCTTTTCAGGTTGTCACAAATTAGCAAACCAAGTTCATGTAACTTCATTGCACCGTTGTACCATACAGGATCGTGTACACTTCTCCTGAAGCATATTGCTACCAGTCTTTAAGCCAGCACAAGGCATATCAATCATACTTTAATAAACAATAAAATATAATTTCCATTGACACCAATAGAAAAATTTGATCGTCTATCATCTTCAACGCTGTCGAGTACAAATAGTTTTCAACACTTAATGCAGGCATTTTTATGGTCTGGCTTGACAGTAAAGGTGTCGCCAGACAATTATGTGAGCATTACTAGAGAAAAGATTTGGCTCCACCCACATGTTGGGAGTCAAGAGTACATGTTTTGATTTAGTAGAAGTTGTGTGTTCCACAAAAAGTGCTTGCCCTTCACGTAGCTGAGGTTGTTTTATTTATTTATCCAGCTTACTAAGCTTGAACATCAGGGGAAAACATATGCCACTGGAATGCCTTTTCTGGCCAAGGATGTAACTGTCACGTCCTCTGCTACGGTGGCCATGTCCAAGGAAATAACCGTTACATCCTCTGCACACGTCCAGGAAACCCTTCTGCTGTTTACCGGGCCTCGGGGTAGATGCTCCCACCCTGGGCTCCATCTTCTGGCCTACCGCCCTGACAGGGGCCTAGGAGGTAGGTCCAGGAGGCTTCACTTGCCTGGCTGGGTTAAGGAGCTCTGGCTGTGACCCCAACAGGCCTTGGGGTGGGTGCCTTAGATTCCTGGGCTCTGTCCTCCAGCCCACCTTGTGTCAAAGCACCCGGGATGGGGTCTCACGAGCCTGGGGTGGCCTTCCCTTTGTGTCCGGGCCTAGGAGCTCTGACCAGACCCCAGGGCCCTGCCAAGCTCCTGCCCAGGCTCCATTCTCCAGCCTGCTGCCCTGCTGCCCTGGGAGTCAAATCCGTCGGGTCAGGGAAGGCTTCCCCTAACTGGCTGGGTTCAGTATCCCTGACCGTGGCCCCGACATGCACTGCGCTGGGTGCCTCCCTTTCCTGGGCTCCAACCTCCTGCCCACCATGTGGCAAAGTGCCCAGGAAGGGGTCCTGCGAGCCAAGGGAGGCCTTCCCTTTGCATTCGGGCCCAGGAGCTCTGACCAGGCCTCGGCGTGGGCTCTCCCACCCTGGGCTCTGTCCCCCGGCCTGCCCTAAGATCAAGGTCCCAGGTTGGGGGGTCCACCAGGCCTGGGGAGGCCTCCTCCCACTTCGCCTGTGTGTCAAGGTGCCTTCAGGCCCCGGGTGGGAGGACCGTTGGGCATCCTCTAGCAGCCCCGTGCCTGCGGCTCGGGCAGGGTGAAGCCAGAGTAAACTCTGGTGGAGGTCCTGACATGCAAATTGGTTATCCGACCTGGCTATAGGGGTGAAAGACTAATCGAACCATCTAATACCTGGTTCCCTCCGAAGTTTCCCTTAGGATTGCTGGCCCTCAGAGACCCCATTCTCATCTGGCAAATAGAATGATTACAGGTCTTGGGGCAGACCAGCCACAGGAAATTACCCAACTCCAGTGAATTCATAGGCCAACTACGCCTTTGTCCCGGCATGATCCCACCCTCAATCAACAATCCTACAACTACAAAAAAAAAAACACCCTATTACCCATATTACATAAGTACTCCAAAAGACAAACACTCAACACTCTACAGGACAATCAACAACATTATACAACAAAAATAAACAAAATAGGACTTACTACACACAGCAGGGGCAGCAGACATAATGCACAAACTCCTCAATCTCCAAAATCACTCTCTAGCGCGATCCACACACCACCACTATCAAGCACAGAAAGTAAAACTGTGACTTATTTTGAAAGTGAAAATAACTTTACCGTTCCTGGTTTGCAGCATGCAGGGTCCATTACATCACTTCCCTAAATCCATTACTTCACTTCCTGGGCAGATGTGGGACGTTTTCATTCCATGAGTCTTTTTTCTTTACACTAGCGCTCATTGCATCTATGTCACTATAGGCCTTAAAATGGAAAAAAAGTTGATATTGCGCTTCTGCGGGAGAGAGTAATTTTTAATATATGCAGCAGGAGAAATGTCATCCGCTGAATGGTGTAGGGGGTCATTTCATTTAGCGTTAGAGCTCTACTTTGTTTACCTTTTGGTTTTGGGATGTGTCTGTTGGATGGGTATAGTTGACCTGTTGACAATGTATGTACATGTGTGTATGTGTGTAATTAAGTACACATATGTGTGGGATCATCTGGTTCAGGGAGCAAACTATGCATAGTGTGAAAGCACGGTGGTAGCACATTAGTGCTCTTTCCCATTCGAGTTCTCTGTGCTAAGTTATGGCTGTCTACTATTGACATTGAATTTGCTTCTCCCTGGGGTGCTAGAGAATGCCTATGCCATGTGGTCAGTGCAACCACATCTACGACTACTCAATCCAAAGCCAAATAGGAACATGTCTCACAGTGGAAGCATCAGGTTGTAGTCCAAATCTGAAAGTAAGCAGCTATTGCCTGTACACACATGGAAGGGGATGTATGTATGGGGATATTCCATTGTTGTCTTACAAAAAGAAGGACTGAGGGCTAATATTTTACCAGGTCCAGCATACATGCCCAAACGCAATATAAACCAGAAGGGTATACTGTTCCTCCTAATCAATACAGGTAGATGTGTGTTTTGATCAATGTGTATGTTCAGTCAGGTCAGGAGAAAGTAGTCCTCCTTTCGGAAAGGGACCCTCGCACACCGAATCAATTAGGTGTCTTGCTTCATCATCGGGTCGGCGCTGCAATACCCAATCAGCAGCCATGATGGTGCCTTTTGGCAGGGATCTTTTTTCCTAGCCATTGGGTGTAGTGCGAGTGAGGGTCCTAGTGAGTGTAGATGTGAGAAGTGTGATGCTAAAACATCACCTCAATTTTGGCAATAACCAATGTACCATCAAGGCCCACCGCCCTTCTTCTAACAAGGCTACGTACCCTCTTTTCTAGACAGAGGTTGAGGCAAAGGAAGAGGGCGCAAAAGAGGGCACCGAAAAAGAGTACAGTGGCAGGAACAACCGACACATTCTGTGGAGACAAGGAACCAGACAAGAGGGAAGAAAAACTGAATATCAATCTTTCCTCAAGGCTCTTGACACCTGTAGAAGAGAGTTTATTGCAGATGGGGCTAGGTTTTGTACCAACCCCGAAGATTGACAAATTCCGTGATACATGTGAGCTCCAAGGTTTTTTTTTTGCAAGACCCACTTAAAAGCCATCTTTCAAGACAAACCAATGACACAAGAGGAAGACTCTGGGCTACACAAACCATCCACCATTACACCTAACAGTGGGATGGTACCTCACGAGGTTTTGACTTTCGAGCAAACTGTGCTAAAAGATCTTAATAACATGACTACACCTGCTCCCTTCAACAATTTATCCTCAAACGAACTATCAGCTGTCGGGGCTCTGGCAGATGATCCAACGATCACCATCAAACAAGCTGATAAGGGTGGTGCCACAGTCATTATGTCCACCTTGGACTATGGCGTGGAATGTCTACGACATCTAAGCAACTGGAGGTATTATACACCATTGAGAGAAGACCCTACTCCACGACTCAGTACCTTTATCTCCACCATGGTAGTCACAGCTGAGACTGAGGGGTGGAGCACCAGAAAGGAGGCTTAGTTCCTCATCACTAAAGAACCGAGGACCCCTTATTTTTACACAATACCGAAAATCCATAAGGGGGTCACTCCGGTCCCTGGTAGACCAATAGTCGCGGGGATCGGGTCGATCCTAGAGCCTCTATCCAGGTTCTGGGACCACTTTCTTCAACCTCTAGTGAGGGCTACTTCGTCATTTGTAAAAGACACTACCGATGTCCTATGGTCACTTGAGGGGGCCCAGCATCCAGAGGAAGTAAACCTTCTAGTAACCCTGGATGTTGAGCCCTCCATACTAACATCCCACAACGAGCAACTCTAGAGGTGAGAAAGAATGCTCTGAGACAACAGGACTGGGACTCATCCACCCCAGCAGCCTTCATACTCAAATGTGCCACCCTAGCATTGACAGAGTACGACAAACAACTATACCACCAAACGCAGGGCACCTCAATGGGTAGCACCTTTGTGCCAAGCGTGACCTTTATGTACATGTCAGCCTTTGAGGAGAGGGAGATTTTTAAACCTAATAACCCTTGTAGGAAGGTGGAATCTGACTTCATGGTTGCCCCCACTTTTTGTCCTGGTGTTTTGATGGTTTTTGACTTAGTTTGGCTGGGGACCTGCTATTCAGGTCCCCAGCCTATCTGCTTTCACTTGTAAAATGATTCCATGTTCCTTAGGTACACCACAGATAGGATTCTGGGGTGCCCTTATACGTACCTAGTATATAGTATACTATGTACCCAGGGCATAGGTACCCCAGAGGCCTACCAGGGGCTGCAGCATGTTTTATGGCACCCCTGGGAAGCCCACCCAAAATGACACCACAGGTCTGCTACTGCAGCCTGGGTAAGGTGGTGCATGCACCCCTTACTGAGATATAGGTTCACTATATCTCACCCTATCACTGCACATATAATCCTATCAGTCACTCCTATGACAGGCCTTATCAATCCTGAAGGCAGGGTGCTTGGTTTTATGTCAGAGGGTGCCCATGCATGAGCAGAGCCCCTCTGCAGCCTTCGGAATCTATTCTCTGTGGTTGTCTGTGATGCAGCCTGACCATATACTTCGTAAATGCTAACTTTGGGATGGCTGCACGGAAACATGTCGTGTTTGGTGTCAAACACCTTGGAATCATACCCTCGCACCAGTAACTGGTGTGGGAGTATGATCCCACCCTTTTAGAGGGAGAGACATGACAGCACCGGTATACCCGGTGCCAGCTAACAGAGCCCTGGCATCACGAAATGGATGCTGCCAGCCACGGACACGGGCCTGGCCTCCTGCTGCTGACCAAAGCTCCGGCAGGGGAGGCCTGGGCAATAGGTTTCCTGTCACAGCAAGGTGTTACCACCTCCCAGACAAGCCTTAGTGGATTAGGGCTGGGTGGGTGCACTCCAGGAGGGCTTTGAAGTTCAGCACTGGGGGCACATTTGGTGCCCCTGTGCATAGTCCAGTTCAAACCAATTGCAGGGGCTACTGGTGCGAAACTGGACAAAGGAAATGGGTGTAGCCACCCCTCCTTCCTGACCCTCCAATAGGTTGGTCCCCAGAGTATGTCCAACCCCTTCCTTTCGTATAAGAAATGAACCCTTGGCTACAGGACTTTAGATTACACCTCGACGAAACTCTGATACTGAATCCTGGAACTTCGACGATCTTCCCTGAACTAGATGACTGAAGAATCTCCCTTGGAGTAAAGGAGTTACTCCCCTGCTTGGCAGGCACCAAAGACGCATCTGTCCGGTCTGCATCTCGCTAGACGCCAAATAATTTGGAACACAGGAGGGGGGTTTCCAGACTTTGCAGAGGCTGACCCATGTCCCCAAAAGCTGAGACCCATAGCCCTTGTGGGTACCGTGGAACCGGAACCCCTGGACACTGTACATATTTGCAAGTACATCAGCTTCTCGACGTTCTTTGAGGCTGTGCATTGGGTAAATTGTAGCCCAGGCCCCAAGCACCTTTTCCACTGAAGATTGCTGGCCTACGCTCGACGAGTGTTCTGTGAGCCCGCCCTTTGTGTGTTCGCTTGAGGCTACTTTGCGATCCCTGGTCTGTTGTCTGGTGAGTCCCTGTGAAGGCAACTCTTACTTCAATTGGGCTTCCCTGGTTGCTCCAGACTTGCCCTAACTCTCCAACCCTTGGGGAGTCCCCAGGACCTTGCTGGTTCGCACCGAAGCATTTCTCCTCTTCCCACATGGGTTGCTGTTGCCAAGGCTTGTTGTTTCCAATCTTGGCACCGACACTGCAGCACTCAACATCCTTTATGGGACAGCTCAAATCCAGCTCCTGGTCATCCTCCACACCTCCTGGTCCTCATGGCTGAAGAGTCAAGCTTCCCCTCTTCGCACCTCAAGCACCCGACATCGGTGGGCATTCATCTATCGTGCCCCTGGACACTGGCAAGTGACCCAGACTCTGTCCCCTCTGCTTTCAGGTTCTTTTCATCTTTGATCCAGGCTTGGATCTCTTCGGACACTTCTCCTCATCACAGCATCAGCACTTTTCAGTCTCCTGCCATTGGAAACGACAATGCAACCCAACACCATTTGACACCTATGCACCCGGCTTCTCTGGGTGAGCTAACACGAGTACTCCAGTGCTCCCATGCGTGTTGGCCCTAGAACCATTTAAGTCCAAAAGGGTTTGTTCCTAGTTCACTCCTAAGTGTCCTTATACTTTAAAATTCTAACCGTGACTTTCCCCATAGAAGCTAACAGGAGTTCGCGGCTGTGTTCTCACACTGCATACGTCCCCTGTGTCACTACCTTGGGTGGTACCTTGGGCTCCCAGTGATTCTTCAGGCTCTAGGCCTTGTGTCTAGTCAAGTCGTGGTTCTTATACCACTTTCTTAATATATGGTTTGGTTCGCCCCTCAGGCCTATCGTATATTGTGCTAATTTACTGTGATATTTGAAGTGTAACATATGTGCTTTGACCTCTAGCCTCATAAAGAGACTAGTAAGGTGTGTTTAGAAATAAATACATATATTTTATATATATACCTGGTGTGGTTCTCTTTCATTTAGCCATTCAAGAGATTATAGACTGGTAAAACAAGCTGCTTTACATTCCTTCAAGACTTAGTCTGAAGGCTTCTCTCCATAGCTACCACTAGGATAGCTTTCAAATATGGTTGTCTTTAACCTATCATCAATAAGGGGTTGTTTGGACTGGTGCAAGGTGCCCACTATAACTAGTGGACAGCATATACCAGTCCAATTAAAGATTCATCAATGACATTCTGATTCAATGGAAAGGAGATTGCATGAGATTTTAGGAGTTCTGTACATGGATCAATACCTTGAACCCTTACTTGAAATTTACTAATACTATTTCAGAAACCATTATGGCCTTTATAGACTTACTGGTGTGATAGGATGAGGGACAGATCACCACAACTCTCTATCGAAAACCGACCGATTAAAATAGTCTTTTACTATTCAGCAGCCACCACCCGAGCGCATTGAAACTTAACTTACCTTTCGGGCAGTTCCTTCATATTAGAAGGAACTGCAGCTCAGTGTCAAACTACCAAAAAGAGTCTGAGATTCTGGCTACAGATTTATGCAAAAGAGAGTACCCCAAATGGAGCATCTCACTCTCTCGCAAGAGAGCAAGAAATAACAATCGAGAAATACTGTTGGAGAACAGACAGAAAGATCCTGGGGATTCGCTCACTTGTGTAACCATGTTTACCCCTGACTCTAACCGAGTGAGAAATATTATCAGAAAACACTTGGGTATACTCAATACAGGTACACTTGACCTCCCTTTACCGAGATTTGCATTTAAATGCACGAATAATCTAAAAGATCTAAAAGATATGATCATACACACTAGACCCAGAAACCAACAGACTAATGCACAAAGAACGCTGTGGTATCTACCACCAATCAAGGGACATCACCCCTGTGGGTCATGTTCGGTTTGTTCCCTTACCAAGGTGACTAAAGAGATGGCATTTAGGAATGGGTTCAAATGGGACCAATTGTAACACGACGAACTGCATTTATGTATTGATCTGCCCATGTGAACTCCTATATGTGGGGATGACTATGAGACCAGTTAAAATCCGGATCACTGAACATAGGAGTAATTTCAGATGCCACAAAACCAACACAAAGATGACGACACATTTCGATCACTTCAAACACCCACCCGACACAGTGCGCTGGTGTGTATTGGAAGCACACCCTGGTATGGACAAAAAATCACTGTTCCGCATTGAACAGAGATGGGTATTGAGATTAACTACTGACAAGGAGGGTTTAAATGAAGACATTCCATGGTGTTTGTTGACCAGATGATCATTCACAATAGGCCTGGGTCACTATAATTGCCAGCCGCTACAACCATGGAACTATGTTGTTCACAATGATAAATACAGCTTACTAGTATAGATATTGGCATGTAATATATGCATGAGCACATGGTTCACCGTGATGGAATACATTAATTTATTATTGAAACACATAGTCGGTGTCATATTGCCCCCCAAAAGAAGTTAATTATACTTGGAGAAGCGCTATGCTATATTACTCGTTGAGTAGACACACAATAGATGAGGAATCAGAGCAACACCTTTACTGACATGTACTCCCAGATCAATTGTCCCCGTCTTGCAAACATGGCAAGTGACACTGGATTAACCATGAGGGATTAACCGATGAGCTCATACATGTCCAAGACTGATATTCACTCTTTAATAATATGAGCAATATACGGAGCACAACAATTCTAACATGGCGACCACAACTATATTAGAAGTACGAGCTAACACTCTCAACACTATGACCGGTAGTCCCGCCCCCTCTCTAAATGACCATCTAATACGAACAAGAGGGTTACATGTCGCGTGACTACTCCAATATGGCAGATACATGCAGAGTTGGGCTACATACTAGCGTCCCGGGTGTTGAGACTGGAAGTCCCGCCCTCTCTGCAGGTCGACCAGAGGTATAACCGAGTAAACCGAGGTGCACCATTACCTACTGGGACCGGCAGAGTGAGGGTTAGGTCATCAGTCACAGCGACAAGGTTCTGCACATGAGTACCAAATAAGTTGTATTCTCATAGACAGTGGTAGTTTTTCCACCGACGCGGGAGTTGTTTGTAATGCTAATCGCAACAGAGAGGGTGCCACGTGACACAGCATGTCAATTGACCGAGGTTTATACTGCCACCCCGACTGCCGATACTAATGCTCACGGGATATCATCCTTTCCCATTGATCTGATCGTGGTTGGGGGAGACAGATTCAGACCCACTTTGACAGCTGGGTACTGGAGCACCCTCAGTGGCGCTCATACACGTTGTAACACAGGTGCAACTTCATCCTTCAGCAGTGTCCCGTGAGTGGTTGATGGAAGTTTACTCATTCCTACTGAACACCATACAGTGGATGCAAGTGTGGATCCTGGGATACTCTGCCTGACTGCCATGAACCCCTGAGGATGACAATGCTCAGGTTTTTACTAATGTCTACACAGGCTTCAGATAGCTGGTGGCTATACGAAAGAGTGCACCAACTCGGTCAACCACTAGTTTGATTAGCCTTACTTACTGAATTTTTAACTCTTATCTTATTTGTATCAACTGTCCACATCTCTCCATTGACAAGGTCACTGCACTATTCAGTGTTAGCACCTGCCGGTACACGTTGCCATAAAATGTTGACCCGATCTGGGTGAGTCCTTGTGTGTTTCTCTTGTGGTTGCTATTGTCACTGTGTGTATAGACGCCGAGAGCATGGTCACAGACACTTGAGTGTGATGCATGCTTTTCGCACTCTTACAAAGATAGTGTGATTATTTTATAGTTACAGATACAGTTCTGTACTGTCTCAGTAATCTTTATGATTCTTTCCTTTTTACAGGTAATGTTCAAGGTCTACAGGTATCACTTTTTAGGGTGCTTTAAGGGTGGTCACTAATTGTCATAATCTCTGGACCACCACCAAAAAGTGTAGATAGACCAGATATTGGCCCTGAAAATTGCCGTCCAATAGACTTGTGGCAAGAAACATGCTGGCCTGATTTCATAGCGTAATACCCTGCAACCTTAAGAACAGGGGAACGCTCAGTTTTATTTTAATCAGGATAGTGGTCAGTTCCATTAAAATAGTTTTGAGTGGACCACTATTTCCTGTTTTAGCCTCAAACTACTCACATCTACACTCACTAGGGCCCTCACTTGCACTACACCCAATTGCTAGGAAAAAAGATCTCGGCTAAAAGGCTTCATCATGGCTGCCAATCGGGTATTGCAGCGCCGACCCGACAAGGAGCAGACCCGATGATGAAGCAAAACACCTAATTGACTGGGTGTGTGAGGGTCCCTTTCCGAAAGGAGGACTACTTTCTCCTAACCTGACTGGGCATAAACATTGCTCAAAACACACATCTACCTGTATTGAATAGGAGGAACAGCATACCGTTCTGGTTTATATTGCTATTCCATTGTTAGCATACATACCATTTGCATCCAAGGGCCATACCCAACAGGACAGTGACTGTCATCATTTGCGACCACCATGATCCTCATTTAAGGTGATTCATGTTAGGTCACCATGCACTCCTTTGTGTATCTTCCAACATACAGACATCAGTAATGCAACTTAAATGACTACATATCTACATTATGCATCAAGACTGTGTTGCTTGTGCATAGCAGTGCTAGTAACATGCAACACTGTGGCACTGGCAAAGTATGATATGTAGATTTTGTATGTTTTAGATGAGGCACTTTTCTCGATGTTACATGTGGGTAAGTTTGTTTTTGCAGCATATGCAGACTGGTTTTGGGAATGTGTTCCCTTGCACATACTATGTGGAACACTATAAAGTCATCATAAAAAAGTGCCCTCTACTGTCAGCCAAAAATATGAGGCCAAACATATGACTATCATCAGGTGAGACACACACACAGTTGTTGGTCACCATCTACATTACCACACCATGGACATTATGACTGGCAATGGAGAACTATCTGCTACAGGTAGTTTATTAACACTATTTCACTTATACAGGATGATGTTCAAGGGTGTTTTGTACATATTGCTAGATAAATACTCTGTGTGACATATATCAGTGAACAAATGTGGAATTTCAGTAGTTCAATGTGAGTATAGAAATAGTATAGAAATTATTTATGATATTGTCCCTCCGTCGTATTGCTGCAACTGATGCATCAAGTTGCTGAGGCTCCTCATCTCCCTCCTCTTTATCATTCAGTATTTCCTCATCCCCAGTTTCATCTGGCCAGGGCACATTGGTCCTGAGACATATATTATGCAAGATACAGAAGATTAAGATGATTTTATAGACCATAGCTGGGGAGTAGAGGAATTTGCCCAGAGATACATCAAGCCTGTGGAAGCGTGATTTGAGGACTCTGAATGTCCATTCATCAATGGACCTGATGCAGCAAAGAACAAGTGTGTAGGTCCACTGGGCTTCATTTTGCGGGATCTTTAGAGGTGTCATTACCCACTGCATCAGTGCGTAACCTTGTTCTAATGCAAAGAGAAGATGTGTTGTATTAGTCAAGACTCATGAGGAGGGCTAGTCCAATATTTATATCCATTCTGGTCTGTGTCCAGCTTGATACATTCTCCTTGCAAACTGTCATGAACATGATATGACAATGTGTGGCATACAAGCAAGTTGGAATTGGCAATGACTGACACAGAGCTACACATACAAGTGTGTTGTCCTCTGTGATACACTTAGTATTTGTCATTCAACTGAGTGGCATTGCCATGCAGGTGATGATTTGTCACCATGAGGTTTGTATCTTTGCAATTGAGTAGGCACATGTCTCACAATCATCAATTGTGTTAATTTGAGGGTACTATGTCACATTCTGAACTGATACCTTTCTGTTTTGGATAAAAAGGAACAGTAGCTGGTGATGTGTCTTCCTTCAGGCACACATATTTTGAATTGATAATTTAACTCAACAATTTTCTATGCACCATCCATGGCAAGGATAGTGGGTGTATGTGAATATGTGACATGGTATTATACACATGGCAGTGCACAGAGTACACTATGGTGACAGTACACAAGGGTTAGTAGATTTGTGGTAATGTTGTGCTGTACAGTGCAACAGGTAGACTGCATGCACTACAGTTCCACACATCTTGGGGACAGTGTAGGCTATATCTTCTACATGATTTTTCATCCATTAGTTGTGTGCCTGTGCAGGCAGAAGCAATACTTCATATTTCTAAGACAGTCACACTATTTCCCTGAAAAGGATATTGTTGGCTGTCATGGAGGATATAGTTTGTGCACGAGGGAGCACCTTACTGCACAGTCTGGCACCTTGGATGCCTGCTGTAGTAGTTTCTGCATCACAAATGTATAAATGTTGTGCACATTGGATTTGATGCATGTATATGATTTGAGATGAGATGCAGCATAGTTGAGGATATCCATGTAGATTTATTAATGGCCATATTTCTCAGTTTCACAGATGTAAGACATATCTTTATGGAATATGTCTCTTTACAACGCGAGTCATTACATCACCTGTTTTTACAATGTGGTTGTTACAACGACCGCATTCTTACAACGCAGTCGCAGTACAACGCAAGTCATTACAACAACTTGTTCTAGATGGCCCGCTGGACTTAGGAATAGTATAATTTACTATTCCAACTCCAGTGTGTGCAACAGTAGGGAAGGTGTTGGAATAGTAAATTATACTATTCCTTAGTTTAGAGCGCCATCTAGAGCATGTCGTTGTCACGACTTGCGTTGTAATGGTACTGAGCTGTAACAACGCAGACGTTTTAACGACCGCGTTGTGAAGTGATTGCGGTGTAGTGACCGGGTTGTAAAGGTTGTTTCCCATCTTTTTGCCTCTTGCCCATGGGATTGACGTATGATATAAAGACTTCACACAGGGATTGCCTTGCTTCAACAATGATTTTTGCAGCCTCATTGTACCGATTTTTGCATATGTGATGGTGTTTGACACAATTACATGCACACATAAGTCCTCATGTTGCATTTGTACTACTGGTCATCAATGAATGTGAAAAGACTGAGCTAACCAGCATCCAAAGGAAAGTGATCAAATGTGCATTTCATTTTACATACAGCAAATCAACCGTTTTTAACATTCACCAACTCACATAATAGTGTCTAATGGCAACAACCCCCCATTGCACCATGTTGCACGTGTGACAGCTCAGTGTCCTGACATGACGTCATGGTTTAAGGGACAGATTCCAGCACCAATTTCATAGAATTTGTGCTATTCCCTCCTTCAATGTGTCATGCGGAATGCTGGACGCATGATAATTCGACATAAGGAGACGTGATTGTGTATCCTCTTTTCACCTCCCTTTGGGAGGCACACTACTTGCACACAGTCCCTTGGTCCCTGCACATAGGATATGTGTAAACATGTATAATCTTCATTGGTTTTAGATGGGAAAGACCACCAAAATGGCCATGGTATACATTCCTAATGCAGGGTGAATGAGAGATGCATTTTCTTGTGGCTTGCAGTAGTGCCTACCAATGAGCCCTTCAAATGTCATGCTGACCTACTTAGCATTGCTACATTGACATGATTTGGGTAGCTGCTCCACCAGAGCATTATGACTGCACATGTGGGCCACAGTGGCGTAGGTGGTGTTGACATGTGTGACTTGTAGGACATGTTGCGCATATGACATGTAGCATGGGGCTAGACCAACAACGTATGACCTGTCTTATTCAACCCAAGACAGATATGTCAACGTATTTCTACATGACTGAATGCCTTGTGGTCTGTTGTGTGCTTACGGTTTACTTACCAACCAGTAGGACATTCCCATAGGTCTCATTCTGGAAACGCTCATTGATGGCAAAATGCCGGAAGATGAAGGAGTCATGTGCTCTTCCCAGATACTTGGCAAGGACATTGATGAAATGGCGGAGATGGTCCACGATTTCCTGCATGTTCATGGAACAGGTGTACTTTCTGTTGCGATAGATATCGAATGTAGCAGCAGGAGGCACAAGTTGCACATGTGTGCAGTCCATTGCCCCAACACATGTGGGAATCCTGCAATGGCGTAAAAGCTGTAGGGCCGATTCACAGAACTAATCTGAGATAAAATCCTAAACTTACTACTTTTGGTATTCACAGAAGGCATTTAGTAGTAGTAAAGTTAGGAGTCCTAACTTTACTACTACTAAATGCCTTCTGTGAATAACAAAAGTAGTAAATTTAGGATTTTATCTCAGTTTAGTAGTAGTAGTAAAGTTTTGAGTCCTAATTTTACTACTACTAAATGCCTTCTGTGAATACCCAAAGTAGTAAGTTTAGGATTTTATCTCAGATTAGTTCTGTGAATCAGCCCCCTTGCTTTTTTTCTTTTATTGCTGTGCTGTGTTGTGGAGGTAGAGGTACTGGGGAGTGAGGCTTATGATGGCATTCAGGATGGTGGGGAGAAATCTTCAGAAGGATGCCTGGGATACTCCTGCTAATCTGGCTGTGGCGGGTTGAAAAGTTCCAGAATCCATCATGTGCAGCACAGCCAGTAGTTTGGCCTGGTGATGGATGTTGGCACAGCACTGCATTTTTGGCTGCAGCCTTGGCACAATCTGTTGCAGGATGCAAATAACTGACTACTTTTCGAGCCTGTAATGGGCAATGACCTCTTCCTCCCTGAGGTCAATGAGGGTTATCCTCTTTCGGTATGTCTTCCCCCATCTCCTGAGCTGTCTCTATGGTAGTGGTGGTCTCCTTGTTGCTCCTAGTTGCAATTGCAGTAGATCCATGGCATAGTTTAACTGGCAAAAGTGATTTTGGTATTTTCTGTTGTTATACAAGTGTGCTAGCGTAATTTATATGACCAGCTGTTCCCTAGCTGTAAAAAACTGCAGCTAGTGGGACCTACTTGCAGACTGAAAGATTGAAAAATTTGCAGAGTTTTAGAGAATCCTTGTACAAATGGTAGGTTCCGTTTTGTGGGTATTTTTTTTTTTAGAGGGAATGCCTGCCTTGCATATTATTTTCGTAATTGCCGCTAGCTGAACTGGCATTGACAAAAATAGCTGCTAGCAATGGAAAAGTGATGCTAAGGAGCTCTAGTGTCACTTTGCAAATATGCAAAAAAGGTTGCAGCGTCAAAACAATTACACTGCGGCAACGTTAAATCCTTCTAAATATTCCCCTAAGTCTGGAAAAAGACATATTGACATTGCCAATGCTTGTTAGAATATTTTTGGACCCGGCCTTGTGGCGTGGTCCCGAACCCTCCTACCAGACCAAACAGGGGCAACCCCAACCCTTCGGGGCCCCCCGAGCTTGTACCCCGCTACCCGCACCACCCTTCGCGATGCGGCCGCCCGGGCCTCGGTCCCTGCGAAGCCCCAACATCAAGGCGCCAAGACCCGACCCAAGGGGGTCGAGTGGCCACTCCACAGATCCTGGAGGAGGGGAGTTTCGATGGGGCCTCCCGCCGGCCCCCGACACCTGGGCCCGAATGCCCTCCGGCCTCCCTGGGCGATGGCTCCACCCCCCGCTGGGTGTCTGGACTCTCTCATCCCGGCCCCTCCGGCCCCCCAGGCGCGAGGGTCCGGACATCAAAGGGCTCCAGCCATATATCTGGGGCAGCCCACAACCAGGACAGTAGTTGTATCCTGGAGTCCAGAGCCCTGCTGATCGGATCGCGGCTGACCCTACAGAGAAAGACTCATTGCCTGGAACTGAGAACTCGAGCCCTGCTGACTGCGTCGCGGCTCCCCCTTGCTGAGAAGAAGACCCTCACGGAACATCGGAGCCCTGCTGACCCCGTCGCGGCTCGACCTCGCTGAAACAACCACCGGAGCCCTGCTGACCTCGTCGCGGCCCGACCTCACCAAAGCGACCCCTCGAACCCTGCGGACTACGTCCCGGGCTGATACTGAGACTGTCCCGCTACCCCCGTTCCTAACCAAACCCTGAGACTCTTTTGGATCCCTTGATCCACCTGTAAATATTGCCACGGAGACCTACCCTTAATTCTGATAAACGACTTGTGAGCATTGATACCCTGGTTGTGTCCCTTTGTGGTGGGAGGGGATTACTTGGCTGTACGATCCTAGGAGAAGGACCTCGCCCAGGAGGCTTCTCAGTGGCGCTCGGCTGCATCCTTACGGAACGGTGCCTCTCGGGGTGGTCAGTCCGACACCATCGGACTCCCCGGAGGTCGCCCTTCTAACATTGGTGGCCAGCGGTGTGATCCGAGCCCGACGCAAATCGTACAGCGAGTAACTCACCCACTACCTACCCAGACACAGAGTAACTATGAGCAACCAAGAGACCACCCCAACCGCGGAGTTCCAACAAGAACGGTTGGAGGAATATACCCATAAGGAACTAAAACTGTTTTGTAAAGACAAAGGCATCGCGACCACCGGATTAAACACAAAAGAAGACCTGCAGAAAGCCCTAAGGGCCTGGGTAGAGCCCGAAGCGGCTTCCCCCCAAACCGAAGAAAACCCGGTGCCAAGCGTGCACCAGCAACCAGCCGCAGCCCCAGCAGATGGAAGAAGAACTAGCATGGAGACCGGCCTCTCCCCGGAAGAGATGCGAGAACGGGAAAGGGTCCGGACCCACGAGTTAGAGCTCGCCCGACTCCGCCTGGACGGCGAACTCCTACTAGCAGAAAAGAAATTGGCCCTGGAGCAACTACGGTTGCAAGAAGAAATAGAGGAGAAAAAATGGCACCGAGAACTGGAAGAGAGGAGGCTAACCCTCGAGCATGAGCGGGGCCTTAAAGAACTTGAAATTAAGTCCAAAAATGGAGAGACCGGCGCCCCCGGAAACAGGGACAACCCTCCGCCGGCTGAGGCGAAGGTACATATCCCCAAGGATGTCGTCAAAGAGTACTACAAGAACGACGACATCCAACAATGGTTCAAGGCCCACGAGGTAGCCATGACCGCCCACCGGGTACCCCGGAAAGATTGGGATGCCGGCCTATGGGGACGGTTCCTCAGCGAAGGCAGAGACACCCTGCTACAGCTCCCTGACGCAGTGATGACCTCTTATGACCATATGAAGGAAGCCCTGCTCACCCGCTATGGTCTCACCCCAGAGATGTACCGCCAGCGCTTCCGGGACTGCAGGAAGCTCCCCAGTACCACCTGGGTGGAATACGTAGACTTTTTCAGCAGAGCCCTGGAAGGGTGGATCAAGGGCAGCAAAGTCACCTCCTACGAACAGCTGTTCGACCTCATTGTATGGGAGCACCTCTCCAACAACTGCTTCATCGAGCTGAGACAGCACCTCCTCGACAGCAAGCTGACCGAGCCGATCGATGGGTGAACACCCGGGTCCCTCGGAACTCGATGGGGGAGTACCAGCGGAACAACCCGGGGCCCCCCCGCCAGCGCGGCGGAGGAGGGGGATCGAACCGAAACAGAGACTTTCCAGCAGGGCCGCCCCGGAGTCCTCCCCTGGGACCGCCCCCGAACCACACGTCCCCGTCCCTCGCCCGAAGAGGGACCCCCCTAGCCCGACCAGGGCCTCGACCGACGGTAACGTGCTACAACTGCCAACAGCCAGGGCACTATGCCAGTGACCTGACCTGCCCCGTGAACCGACAAGCCGGGACCACCGGGCCACTTCCCCGCCAGTTGGCGGCCGCGGCCCTGGGAGAAGGGGGAGAAGATGAAGAGAACGACGACGCAGAGCCAACCGAATGGGAACCCGCCGCCATGACCTTGGTATGCCTGGGCAGCCGGGAAATGGTGCCCCGGGCTCCCATCCCGAGCAACACCCAGAAGTAACAACAGTGGGTCACTATTAATGGATGCCGGGCCGAAGCCCTCCGTGACACCGGAGCCAGCGTGACAGCCGTCCGCTGCCACTTGGTGACCCCCGAACAGATCATGCCTAATGTACTGTGCCCCGTCCGGTCGGCAGACAACACCGAGAGCTTATGCCAGATGGCCCGGATTCCCTTCGAGTGGGGGGGAGTGTCGGGCATGCTGAAGGTGACCGTCCACGACGACGCCCCCGTAGACTGCCTCCTGGGGAACGACCTGGAAAGTTCCCCCTGGGCCCACGTCGAGCGCCGAGAGCATATGGGAATGCTGGGACTGCCCGAGTGGGTTTGTGCAACCACCCGGTCCACGACCGCCCGGGCCATCCAGCCGAGCATACCTGCTCCCCCCTGAAGAGCCGGAGTGGCCCGAACCGCCACCCCCCTCCGTCGAAGAAGAAGCCGACGCTCAGTCCCGCCCGCCAGAAATCTTCCCGGACGAGGTCGCCGCGCTCGGGGACCTACCCGAACTCGCCCAATGGCGCCAAGAAGGTGGCCCCACCAGGGAGCCGTTCCGCCAAGAACAGAAAACCTGCCCCTCCCTCGAAGGGACCCGGCAGCAAGCAGCCGCCCAGGCCACCAGAGAACAAACGGGGACCCACTGGGTCTATTGGGACAATGACCTCCTCTACAGCAAGCAGAAGACCGCAGAACTGGGGGCCGGCCGTGTGCTGGTGGTCCCCCTCCGATTCCAAGACTTCCTAATCAATCTGGCGCATGATGTGCCCCTCGCCGGGCACCTGGGGCAAGACAAAACCTACAGCCGCCTGGTGACCCACTTCTACTGGCCCCGAATGCGTAAGGACGTGGACAATCATTGCCGCACCTGCCCGACCTGCCAAGCCAGCGGGAAGAGTGGGGGAAAAGTCAAAGCCCCTCTCCAACCCTTTCCAATAGTAAACACCCCGTTCGAGCGGGTTGGGATAGACATCGTGGGGCCTCTGGACCCCCGAACCTCCCAAGGACATCGCTTCATCCTCGTCCTGGTCGATCATGCCACCCGATACCCTGAGGCCATCCCTCTCCGAACAGTGACGGCCCCCGTAGTGGGCCGGGCCTTAATGGGAATATTCTCCAGAGTGGGTTTCCCCCGGGAGGTCGTGAGCGACCGAGGCACGAACTTCATCTCAAAATATATGCGGTCCCTGTGGCAACAATGCGGGGTCACCTACAAGTTCACCACCCCGTACCAGCCCCAGAGGAACGGACTAGTCGAACAATTTAACAGGACATTGAAAGGAATGATCAAGGGCCTGGAGGAGCCCCTAAGATGCAAATGGGACGTCCTGCTGCCCTGCCTCCTGTTTGCCTATCGGGAGGTCCCACAGAAGTCTCTGGGGTTCAGCCCCTTTGAACTCTTGTATGGACACCCTGTCCGGGGCCCCCTCAGCCTGGTCAAAGAAGGCTGGGAGACTACCGTCCAGGATGCGCCACCCGACGTCTACCGGTACCTCCTGACCCTGCGGAATCAAACCCGGAAATTCAGGGAACTGGCCGAAGCCAACCTCGAGGCCAGCCAGGAGGAAATGAAACGCTGGTATGACCAGAACGCCTCCTCCATCGAGTTCGAGCCAGGCCCGCAGGTCTGGGTCATGTCGCCCGTTGACCCTTGTGCTCTCCAGGACAAATGGACAGGGCCCTTCAAGGTGGTAGAGAAAAAGAGCCCCGTCACCTACCTGGTCGACATGGAATCCCCCAGGAACCCCCTCCGGGTTCTCCACGCCAACAGGCTCAAACCCCACTTTGCCCGAACGGAACTTAGCCTGCTGATGGCTACGGACGATGGGGCCGAGGACGACTCCGAGCCCCTACCCGACCTCCTGAGAACCTCCGAAAAGGACGGCTCCGTAGAGGGAGTCATCCTCTCCGCCACCCTGACTGCGGAGCAGCGCCAAGAGTGTCAAGGGCTGCTGCATCACTTCGCTGCTCTCTTCTCCCTCACTCCCGGAGTCACCCGATGGTGCGTCCACGACGTCGACACCGGGGACAGCCCCCCCGTGCAACACCGAGCCTACCGAGTCCCCGACCGGGTGCGGGCCTGCATCCACGCCGAGGTCTCCAAGATGTTGGCCCTGGGAGTCATCGAGCCCTCCGACAGTCCCTGGGCCAGCCCTGTGGTCCTGGTGCCGAAAGCTGCCGCCCCGGGCACCACCCCGGAGCTCCGGTTTTGCGTGGACTATCGGGGATTAAATGCCGTCACCAAAACCGATGCCCATCCCATTCCTCGGGCAGATGAACTGATCGACCGCCTAGGAGCAGCCCGCTACCTTAGCACCTTTGACCTCACCGCCGGATACTGGCAGATCAGGCTCACCCCGGGCGCCCAAGAGCGTTCTGCTTTCTCCACCCTCGATGGCCACTACCACTTCCGAGTGATGCCCTTCGGCATGAAGAATGCCCTGGCGACCTTCCAAAGACTAGTGAACAAGGTACTGGCCGGCCTAGAAGCGTTCAGCACCGACTACCTGGACGATATTGCGGTATTCAGCAGCCACTGGGCCGAACACCCGAGGCACCTCTGGGATGTTCTGACCGCCCTCCAAAGGGCCGAGCTCACAATAAAAGCCAGCAAATGTCAGATAGGCCAAGAAACCATAACCTATCTGGGACATCAAGTGGGGAGCGGCCATGTGGCTCCCCTCCAGCCAAAGATCAACGCCATCATGGCCTGGGAGCCCCCAGCCACCCAAACCGCTGTGAGGGCCTTCCTGGGACTCACGGGCTATTACAGGCGGTTCATTAAGAACTACGTAAGCATTGTCAGCCCCCTCACGGAGCTCACCTCAAAGAAGCAACCAAAGAAGGTGCACTGGACGCCCCTCTGTCAGGTGGCCTTCGAGACCCTCAAGACAGCGATGTGTACCGCCCCCGTGCTACAAGCTCCCGACTACAGCAAAGAGTTCGTGGTACAGACTGATGCCTCGGAATACGGAGTCGGGGCTGTCTTGTCCCAAGTAAACTCTGAGGGGATTGACCAGCCGGTGGCCTTCATCAGCCGGCGCCTGCTGCCCCGGGAGCAAAGATGGAGCACCATTGAACGAGAGGCCTTCGCCGTGGTGTGGGCCCTCAAGAAGCCCCGGCCCTACCTCTTCGGCACCCACTTCCGGGTCCAAACCGACCACCGGCCCTTGCGGTGGTTAATGCAGATGAGAGGCGAGAACCCGAAGTTGTTGCGATGGTCCATCTCTCTGCAGGGGATGGACTTCTCTGTAGACCATCGGCCCGGCAACGACCACGCCAACGCCGACGGCCTATCCCGCTTCTTCCGCCTCGGCGAGGAGAACACCCAAGAAGATGGGTGACTCTCCCCGCCTTCCGCTGGGGGGGACGCCTGTTGGACCCGGCCTCGTGGCGTGGTCCCGAACCCTCCTACCAGACCAAACAGGGGCAACCCCAACCCTTCGGGGCCCCCCGAGCTTGTACCCCGCTACCTGCACCGGCCTTCGCGACGCGGCCGCCCGGGCCTCGGTCCCTGCGAAGCCCCAACATCAAGGTGCCAAGACGCGACCCAAGGGGGTCGAGTGGCCACTCCACAGATCCCGGAGGAGGGGAGTTTCGATGGGGCCTCCCGCCGGCCCCCGACACCTGGGCCCGAACGCCCTCTGGCCTCCCTGGGCGATGGCTCCACCCCCGCTGGGTGTCTGGACTCTCTCATCCCGGCCCCTCCGGCCCCCCAGGCGCGAGGGTCTGGACATCAAAGGTCTCCAGCCATATATCTGGGGCAGCCCACAACCAGGACAGTAGTTGTATCCTGGAGTCCAGAGCCCTGCTGATCGGATCGCGGCTGACCCTACGGAGAAAGACTCATTGCCTGGAACTGAGAACTCGAGCCCTGCTGACTGCGTCGCGGCTCCCCCTTGCTGAGAAGAAGACCCTCACGGAACATCGGAGCCCTGCTGACCTCGTCGCAGCTCGACCTCGCTGAAACAACCACCGGAGCCCTGCTGACCTCGTCGCGGCTCGACCTCACCAAAGCGGCCCCTCGAACCCTGCGGACTACGTCCCGGGCTGATACTGAGACTGTCCCGCTACCCCCGTTCCTAACCAAACAATGAGACTCTTTTGGATCCCTTGATCCACCTGTAAATATTGCCACGGAGACCTACCCTTAATTCTGATAAACGACTTGTGAGCATTGATACCCTGGTTGTGTCCCTTTGTGGTGGGAGGGGATTACTTGGCTATACGATCCTAGGAGAAGGACCTCGCCCAGGAGGCTTCTCAGCGGCGCTCGGCTGCATCCTTACGGAACGGTGCCTCTCGGGGTGGTCAGTCCGACACCATCAGACTCCCCGGAGGTCGCCCTTCTAACAATTATGCTAAATGTAAAAAGCTATTTTTGTAGTGTGAATGTGCACAGATTGGAAAGAAACACATTTTCCAGGTACCCATATTTACAGACAGAAATGATGGCAGTTCAAATTCTTCTATGCAGTCGCAACTGCAGGTATGCATGAGTAAGTGGATCTTTCCCCAAAATGTGTGTGTAGGTCAGGCCTCATGGTGTTTGGAAACAGCAAGGAGCACAAAGAATAAGCAATTTTATGAAATCTTGCTAGGTTCCCAAAACCATGCTGTACTGTTGGGAAAAAAAATGTTTTTTATAAAAAAAAGAAATTTGTTTGAGGTAAACAGCCAGATTGTCAACTCCGGAGACTCTAGATATGGTATGGTAGACAAGACCAGGTCCATTCACTATGTATACAAGGATAGTAATATGTATTTACAAATTGCCATAACTGTCCCCCATTTGCACACAATGGTACATAGGGAAAGTGTAGTAGTGAAGGCTATATTTGTCCCTCCTGCTGCGAATATAACAACATATTTTAGAATGGCAGGGGTGCGGAAGAAACACAAGACACATTTTAGGAATTTATGAAAGGCAAAATAGTTTGATTGACTACTAAGAATAATAGTAATGGGGCGTGAGTTTCAGAATTTGGTGCATATATGGAAGACAGAACTACCAACTTGTCGAGCAGGACAAATAGCAGAAAAAGGCAAAATATTACCTGATTTGGAAAAAAGGTGCACGCTGTAGGGTGTTTAAACAAACAAGATTGCAGAAACAAGAGGCCAACGTCAATAATGGCACAATGGTAAACTGTTTGAAAATAATTATTTTACTTCAGGAAGTCAGTGGAGTTCTTTGTTGGTTCCTTCATATATAGCAGATTGGGAATTTTACCAGCATTGTCCAAGGCTCAATTTTGATCAATTCATATGAAATAGTTCAAGATTAGCAAACTTGTTGGATTTTTGTATCCGCTTCTTTAAGTTGCTTGTGTCTAAGGTTTTCTCCATATCAAGTGTTTTTTAGACAGATTTTGAGAGGAGATTCTGAAGAAGAAATTCTGAAATCATGTTTGAAATTTGATATTGCTGATTCAAGGTAGCAAATCAAATATCAAAAGTAGCTTGTTTGGTAGGAACTGTGCATCCATTGAAAGAAATTGTAGAAGGTCCTAGAACAGTTAAATCGCTTGTATGCATGTAAGTCTGCCAGTGGGCCAATTGGAACTAACCGTTATTGTGAAACTAAAGGCAGACCGTTATGAATCCGTCAGACACTCAGAAAAATGGGCTTGTCTGATAACCACTTCTGTAGATCTTCTCACTGTTCAAAGTAGCTGAGTGACCAGATCCAGTGAAAAAAATTACCCAATAAAGAAAAAACACTCCTAGTAGACTGAGGCAAACTACCAAGACTTCTTGAAAATGACACAACCTCAATATCAACTTTTCATTTTTTTCTACTCTTTTTGGTGCGAGATTTAAGGCAACAGTGAGACCTCTAGCTCTGTTTAATGTACTTCACAAAGCCCAGGTGACTTCAGTTTCCATACTTTCCTCAATTACGTTTCTGCACATCCAGAAAAAGATTCAGCAGTCCATAGATAAAACGTTCATTTGAACCAGCCACCAAACACAACCGAGCATTCTTACTCACAAGCCAGACAGATAAACTGCCAAGGTCTTGGGCAATCAAAATAAGCACACTTAGGGGCAGATTTACAAGACCCTTGCGCCACCAGTATGTCACTTTTTGTGACGTACTGGTGGCGTATCTTACTGCTCCATATTTACAAGGACAGGAAAACCCACCCTGCGTGGCTTTTCCTCTCCTTGTAAATATGGCCCTTTACACACAGCACTTTGCGTGAAAGGGGCGTTCCATGGGTGAGGCTGTGGGTGTTCCCACGCAACACCCATGGAACGAGACACATTTCCAGATTTAAATGTGTGTGAATGCTACGCCTCCCCAGGGTAGGCCTAGGGGTGCGTTTTAATTTCTCCTCATTTTTTCCTCTTTCAATGCGTGCAGCATTTTTGCAGCATGCATTGAAAGAGGAAAATGCCTGTAGTGATTGTTTTTGTGCAGGAAGATGCCCTTTCCTGCACAAAACCAATCTCCCCCGACGCAGGCATCCTTGCACAATGGTGCAAGAGTGCCTGAGCCGGCGCATGGCTGCAGTTTATGCGCCAGCGCAGGGGGGAAGCACAGAGATGCGACAATTGTAAATAGTTGTAAATACGTCCATCCCTGTGCTTTGAAAGTGACTCAGTGCAGCACAGCCGTATATTTGCCGGAATGCACCGAGTCAGTTTCATTGTAAATATGCCCCTTAGTGCTTTGTTCACTATTTTTAGATTGATCATAGTACATTCTTCTTTAATGCTTTCCTGTTTTGCTGTTATTCTTTTCTTTGGTAGCATTGAATTCCTGTTTCTGATTTGGAATCATTTTGCTCATTGTGTTGCATGTCTCCTTCTAAATGTGCTCCATTTTTTACTGAACTATTTTGCAGTTGTCTATTTGTAGATTAACGTATATTTGGCCAATTGCTGCACATGTAACATCTGTATTTTCTTTCGAGGAAGACCTGGCTGCTTGTGGCACGCTTCCAGTGTGTATTTGTGGTTTATTCGGTTATTTGGTGCTTGTCAGTGCTCATTCGGAGCTTACATCAAGGTTGAGACGTTTTCTTCCCTGGGAAACACTATGCTGTCCCACAATGTAGCACCATGCAGTCAGGTGAAAAATATCTCCCCTATTTTCACTACGCACCTTCGTACAAATATATTTAACATCACTGATTACGTCAGCCAAACCATCCTCCCTAAATTCAGTTACCATTATTGAACTAGAACCTGTATGTATGATACAAAGCCATGCACAGTTACGTGGAGCAGATCGTTATCTAAATGTTTTGTAAATTGGGCATGGGATGTCTAATTCTTAACATCATAATAAGATGGTTTATATATTAAGAGGCATGCTACTGCTGATAAAAACAATCAGGGACAGCCCATAATGCTGCTGAACAGTGGGACAGTCACACAGGCAGTCACTCACCCATTCACTTACACATACACACACATACTCACACCCACTCTTCCACATGCACACTCAAGCACACACATGCATTCAGAACTGCATGCATATACACCATCTATTCCCAAGCACATACACAGTCACACACCCTTTCACTGTAGGGACCCTCAAGTACACATACATACATACATACATACATGCACGCACTCACAGGCATGCACACAAACACATTCAACAAGCACTGAACAGGCCGTGGCAGTGACAGCGGGAAGGAGAAAGACCTAGGAGATTGCTGGAAGCCTCACACGGAAGATCCAACCTCTACCTCTCATTGGACTCCTGACAAACTGGGTAGTTGTCAGTGGGATTTACTGACCCCACCCCACTCTGTGACGAGGCGACATTGATAGACAATCAGCCCTGGGCACTTCAGGGCTTAAACCCGACGCCCTCCCAGGGCTTTGAAGAGCTGATGAGGTCATGCCCTCAGGGCTGTGAAATCTTCAGCCTGGCAAAGCTCGGCTTAGACTGCCAGACACTTGTGCATTATCGCAATAAAAGCTCCTGACTGCTGACCCTGACACTACACATGTCCATCAGGCTGACCTTTGCTCAGCCTAACAGACACTCTTCCCGCTTTGGGAAAGGGAATGAGGCCGATCCCCAGTGTTCCTAATGAGGGCCACACCCGAACACCGTTTTACTAGTCTTTCACCATGAGTTTGTTTTCTCATTTGAATTTGAAGAGTGGGCAGTTACCTCAATGAGTCCTGATGATAATTCCAAGCTTGTTGTGTGTTTATTTTTTGTAATGGAAACAGGGAAACGTTCCTCAAGGTGCAGCACAGAAGGAAAAGGATTGATCAACACAGCTGTATTTTAAATCTACTTCCAAGTTATCAGGGCCCACCATGCCAATTGCACAATGGACTAAAAATACGGCTTTAAATTGGGTATATTTTTATACTGGAAGGCAATGAATCTCTAAAGGTGAGAACAATGGTGTCTTGCCCACGCATTCCTTGCAGTTTGAAGACGTCCTTAGGTTGATGGGGAAAAAGTACAATTTCACACAGCCCTTTAAAATAAGAAAGCAGGTGAAAACACCAAAGTTGATATGAGGGATAAATGGAGGAGGAGAATAAAAAAGCAATACCAATTTTACAGAGTTTATCTAGAGCTATTAGGAGTTGACACAGAGAACTAGATCACCTGGACAGCATCCAAATAAAAATGATGCACCAAAAATAAGTGTGTGTTTTTTTCCCAAGTTAAGCATTAGGGTAGTAGAGGACATTCGCTCCTCCACATGCATAAAACAGGAGGGGAATCAATCTGGGACACCAGTATGTATGTCGTCGAACAGACCAACAACTGGGTATTGTCTTCATGACCATAACAAGAGGAAAAACAAGAATCAATCAAAGTAGAAAGTTCAGCAATTTAAAGAGTAAACAGTGTAGGCCTCAGAAAGGAGCTCTCTGTAACAACTTACTGGAGACATGTGGCATAGGGAGCCAGCTTCAGTCTCATTCTCAAAGGAAGAGGCCAGCCAGCAAATGACAGAGGAGACAATTCTCACCTGCTGCATCCTTGTTAAACGTTTTGCTTGGTGAAATTCCCAGTAAATCATTGAAACAACCATCCACAATTATTTTCTACACAGAAGAACTCCTGGCTTTGCTTTTTTGCTGCACTGCAAGAGTGCCTTATTATATGAAGTCAGTCACCAAAGAAAACGTGTGCTCTGCTAGGTACTTTGGCACTACAGAGCTGCTGGACTGCACTAGAAGGACTGTGGCATGTCTCCGAAGAAGAGGAAGTTTCTCGCCAATTTGTGAGCTGTTGCAAAGGACTGGAGACTGGTTGCCACAGTGATTCTGATGGTGACTTTTCCAGGACTCTGATCCTGCCCATGACTGTTGCAGAGGCACTGCTGGCCTCTACCCTCGTTGACCCTGAGGGTGTCTATAAGAGAGACCACACTGTCAGGTATTTGGATCCAGGGATGACTATAGGGGTGGGTGCAGTTACATAATGCAAACTGATGGGGCTAACCTGAAGAAATTGAGGAGGGGCTCCTAAGTCTACCATATCTCACAGATATTCTTTGGGCTTGGGCTGAAAATGGGATCCGTGTGCTTAGCCACTGGGTGTGTGATCCAATAGGAGATCCGAGGAGCCAAGACCAACTGGTAGCGAGGCTGAACAAGGTGTCAGCCTTTGCTTCAAGTGTAATCATCCTAAAAAGTATTAACCACCCACCTCAATGTCCCCTGGTATCTCTGAGAATCATTCATAAGGCAGAATATCAACCAACAGCCATAATGAAAGGAGCATTTCAACATAGAACACATTTGGCCCGATTCACAAAGGTAAAGTGAGACAAAAGTCTAACTTTACGACTTTCGGTATTTACAAAGAGTATTTACTTCTCGGAAATGCCCTTTTTGAATACCAAAAGCTGAACTTTATGACTTTTGGTATTTACAAAGGATATTTACGAGTACTAAATGCTCTTTGTGAATACTGAAAGTCGTAAAGTTAGACTTTCGTCTCACTTTACTTTTGAGATTCGGGCCCATTGAATTTAAAGTCACATCTGTTGGAAAAATACAACAAAAGGTCTTTAGTCTTGTTCAATTTATAGTTTACACCTTCACACTGTTTTTATCTGCTGTTGGGTGCCAATGTACTCCTATCTGCTATTTCACTGCAATAATAAACTCTGTTGCCAGCTGTAATACTCCACCTACATCTTTTCTGACTGGTGCCTGGTAGGTACATTTTGCCTTCAATAATTTTATTGTTTTATTTAATACATTTTTTATGACCATGGTATCCAGAACTCATCCCAAGTTGGTTTCGTCCTTCCTTCTGCCTGACTGAACCATAGTGTACCCTACACAACAGCTGCTAATTCACTGTCTCAAAAGATTGTGAAACAATTCCGTCTAGACAAATAGCAACCTCATGTGACTCACTCTACTCATTGACACCATCTCTACTTCAGATTTATTTTACATGGTCTCGCGGACATTTCCCAAAACTTGGGATTCTTATCACTGGGTCTCTCTCAACTACATTTTGGCTTCTACTCAGTAATTATCATAGCCCACAGTGTTGATATGATGGCTGCAAAACCTCTTCTCCCACTTGGCACTACCCTAAAATCCATTTGAATCTAACACTCCCAACATGAATGCAGATGTATCCCTATCTTTATCAAGCCAACTATTCAAATCTAGATCCAACTTGTTGTGTTTTACCCGACGTAGCTGAGTTGTCTTTCATTAATAACTTTATTAACTTCTTGGTTGCAGCATGGTAAATATGTATATCTGTCTACAAGTCTGGTTATTCTTATACTCTAGCCACTTTGGCTCATACACCAGCTCCACCAGGAGCAGCCTGTATGCTGCTCAGCCCATCTCCAACTGTCACCACTCATCCACATAGGCACCCAAGCATTCCATGCATCACAGTCACACCAACATTCCAATACTTACTCTCACTCTGGCTGAGCAGCAGTGAGACAGCTAGGGTGGGAAACATACATAAATAAAATCAGGATATAACATTATCCACCATCCTTTTAAATGAAAAATAAAAGTGTGATAAAACATGAGATTAACTATAAACAAGAATGTATACAAGCGGAGAAAAAGTTCAAGACTCAGGGAAGAAAACCAAAATAAAACTTCGCAAGAGTCTGAACAATAAGAAATCAGAAAGGAAAGGTAAACATATTGGCAAGCAATAATAAACCCAGCCTCCCGAACTAAACACTTCTAAAAAACATAAGAAGAAAAGGCTTGGAGACAGGTCTGTACTTTGTTCAACCCTTGTATGTAAAAGATATACATTCACTCTAATAAAGTCTGAGTTATATGTCTGTATGAGTAATTACACAAATAATAATTTAAATACCAATTAGCAATTTATTTTATATTGAATTCTTGAACATGACTGTTAATCCTAATGTAGGGTTTCAGAATGCTTTACATCACACACACATTATACAGGCAATCATTTATACAAGCGTGTACGTCAATGTATATAAGATTATATAAGACAATGATAGTTACAAGGTGTAGGTGTCCCATATCGTCCTTACTGGTAGGCACTATACATTAGCGGTGCATGGTCGGAATAAACAGAAATTCAGGATTTAAAATGTAACACAGTGTTTGATTTCCCTGTACTAAAAAGACTTTATTACTACCCAAAAGAACCATTTTTATCAACCTTCTAATAATGACAGATTAAGTAACAAATACAATAAGGTTCTAAACATAGAGGTGGGTGAGCCAACAAATTGACAAAGAGAGCCAAAGACCAACCCAGTGTAAGGGTGTGAAACTAATGTATCCTCATCAACAACATATGTTGTGTCTTACCAGATGTAGCCAAGTTGTCTTTCATGAATAACTTTATTAACTTCTTGGTTGCAGGATGGTAAATATGTACATATGTCATAAGTCTGGTTATCCTTATACTCTAGCCTTTTCAGCTCATACCCAGCCCCACCAGGAGCAGCCTGCCTGCTGCACAGCCCATCTCCATATGTCACTACTCATTGACACAGGCACCCAAGCATTCCATGCATCACAGTCACACGAACATTCCAGTACCAACTCTCACTCTGGCTGAGCTGTAAGGAGACAGCTAGGTTGGGAAACATACATAAATATAATCAGGATATAACACAAATCATTCAAGATCATTTACAAACCTGCCACTCAGAATATGCAGATAAAATATTCAAACATAAACTTATCGGAGTACACCCATAAATGCACATCACTTACCAACACAATCTTAATAAATCAGACCTCATATTTTTCTCTCACAACACATCACAGTGGTAGTATTGCTCATGAACAACCCTAACGTCATTAGTAACTCTAAAATCCCATTGGGTGTGAAACTCACTGTTATGCCCTGTCCTTCATTGCTTGTCTTATAATATCCATCTTCAATAATGACAACATAATGATACAAAACAAAGATGAAAACCTTAGCAAATTTGACTGACACTTCCCTACTCTTTTGAAATCTCAGTAAGGTCTTCTTCCATTGGTACCCCTCTACGTCCTCTCCCCCACACCAGAATACAGCTTTTTCCTGTAACCCATCCCATCCAACTATCTCTTCTCATCTAACTCCTTCTAAAACTTGCCAACCCTCTCACATTTCTCTCAGCCCATGCTTACAATCTGAACTCTCCTCCAATTCAAGACTCTTTAAGCCCACAATGAGACCCACCTATACCCCTTTAAAGTCTGTGGAGCATCCGGTTATCCCACTTCTATTTACCAACCTCTTCCTTCCTCCTAAACCTTTCTAATGTAATACTTCATGCCATATACAATATTCTCTCTTACTCACCTAATGCCATGGAACCTTCAAACCCCACATTAATCTGAACTCCAGGATCAATTTGCTGACAACTCTCATAAAAGTGCAGTCTACACTTCTTCGAAAATGAAGCTGTCCCTAACAATCGGAGTTTTGATTCTTCTTCCATTTTAAGCAATAGCAGTGACCCCATGCCTCTACACTTGGATCTTTCTTCCAACCACCTTTGAAGAATTTCCTTTTTCATTTTTTCCTCTTACGACTACAGTATCAGAAAACCCTCCCAGTACAACACCAATAGCATTGTATTTCCATCAGCCTTAAGATAGGCCAAGAAATGTCTTTAAATACTGCTCTGTGGTGGTAGAAACAACAATTCCTGGACTCACACAATAATCAATGCCTTATCTATAAAATGAGACATATTACTGAAGGGATTGCATATATACCATACCAACCTTAAATGCACAAACACCAACTGGAAATCCCATTCCAACATCATCATTAATCAATTTACCCTTCTTCACACAGTCTCCCAAACCAAACTTACTATAAAGACAAACTGTACAGGAATGGAGAACAAAGATCTAAAAGTAATAACAACTATTTCTCCAAGAGTGAGATTGAGAATTAACTTGCAGAACATGAATCCAGCTCACAACCCAATATCTCACAGGAATCCCACAGGATCACGAGGCATTGCAAACTCACAGAAATAAACAGTTGTGTCTTTGGAGAAAGGTATCCATCATGACATACTGATTGAGATAAAATGTCTCAAACCGCTCATGCAACACTACACACATCACCCTCTAATGCCTCATGACAATTGCTGGGCAGCAGTAAAACACAGCATTGACACTGCAGGCTACATTTCCTCATACATCTGGTTTTCCTGACCAAGACATCGCTGAATGAATCAGCACAATCAGTGATGGGCAGCCTTGGGCCTCTTCGACCTAGATAGGAAGAGATATTTGGGGAGTAGCAATCATCAACCACATTTGAAGGCCATTCTCCGCCTTCAAACGTTTTTTAATTTCAGTTAAAGCAACTGACCAAGAAAGCTTCACATCATCAATCAGGAGTTGATAGCTTTTTTTTATGGAGCACCTACTCTTTTAAATTCTCAAGGAACATCTTCCATCCCCACTGGGTCAATGAAAAAGAATCTGCCATTTTCTCCTGATATCTTCTTAGTAGACAATAATTTTAGCCAGCTTAGTACATTACTGATGCCCATAAAAGGTGCAACTCTGGATATCCTCATTGCAAAAGAAGGGAGAATTCAGACCAACACTCCTATCCAGGTTGTCTATTTCAACCACTTACTGATACCCTTAAATGTCACAGAATAGCCAAGAAACCTAAGCAATTGATAAGAGAACTGAGAAGCTTGGACACTGACATGCTTTCTTCAGACAAAGAATAGTGTTATAACACATTCCCTTGGATCTGCAAGTCGATATCTTTATACTTCTTTATAAACAAAGCATGATAAGAATTATGGATGCACTGGCATCAAACAAACTTAAATGCCAGAAAATCAGAAGATTGTAATACTGGTTTTCATAATAGGTAAATGAAAGTAGAAAGTCTATGAGATCTCATGAACGTATCTTGCGACAAGGCTCATTGAGAGAAAATGTGCCCCAATTAAGAGCTGAGAGAAATAGATACAAAAAAAAACTCATTTAAAATCAAATCTATTTATAAAAAAAGACAAAATGACCTAGCGACAAAAGTCCAAAAGGACTATTTGAGCTTGTGAACAACACCAAATCTGCTAAACTAGATACCACAGGCAATGCCTCTATTGAAGGATGCAAGAACTCCCAAATAGAGAAAGTTAAGAAGATTGTTCGCTCTCACACACACCCTTAGTTATTGCAGAATCACTGTGTTACTATCTTAAAAGCCAAACTGAACAAACATTGAGGAGATCTTTCCTTCAGATCTGAGTATTGCCAAAACAAATGCTCTTGTCATTTCACAGAACCAATTTCTAAGACACTCCTAAAAGAAATTGGCCTCTCTGTAACTCATGCCTATAATAAGGAAAGTTCCTTGATTTTCTGAAAGGTGGCATTGGTTTTGAACTTGATCACATTGATAAAAAAATAAGGTGTAGATATTGCAGATTTCAATAACTACTGACTTTCTCCAACCTTCTATTCAAAGTTATTGTCCTCAAGAGCTACAATGAGTCCCAACTAAAACAACGACTATAGAGAAAACTATTTGTTGAATGAAATGCAAGCTGACTTCAGTCCTTACCATACCACTGAAATATTGACTTTAAAATCAGTTGATGACATGCTCTGTACCCTTAACCAAGGCAAGTTATGCATAATTGTTATCTTTGATCTGCCCGCAATCACCAAAACCCTAAATGGAAAGAATGAGACGGAATGGAACAGTCCTAAAATAGTGTCATAAGGCTCTTGTTACTCACTTGAAACCAGTACTCCCGGGAGCAGAATGTAGAGTTTTTCACAATTCCCACCTCAGGCCTCCACACGAATGCCAAATTAACTGGCGGTTGCGTGAACCCCATCGGGGGGAAGGGGAAGTGAACAGAGAAGAGACTGCCTTGATATTCTCGGTATCTTCTCACTAGCCTTATTATTCTTTCTTCAGAATGTAATTTTCTCTTCCAGCTCTCTCTCTCTCTCTTATCTTTTGCTATTGAGACAATACTGTAATAGAAAGCACATTAATACTATTTCTCTTGAGTCCCCTCCCTTCCTCTTCTATATATCTTTCTCCTGAACTTCCTTACTCAATTGGTCAAGGTCCTTTGCTCCTCTTCTATATTTTTAATTGTGTGATAAATCACATCCTAAACCATAAACAAGACTTATTAGTCTTTTCTCTTAGGAAGTTCTCTCATTTGTTTATTATTGATCTCACACTCACACTCTGACTTACTTGTTATTTTCTGTAACTTTCTCGGTATTTTCTTCCGCAAATGAACGAGAATGCTGAACGCTGTCTTCAAACCTTTGGAAGACTCTGGACCAGAAGACTAAAGGTAAGTGAAAATTCTACCTAAGCCAATTTCTGCCTAAACTTCTTAGAACCGAACCTAAATCCTGTCTAACTACCGCCGCTTCGAAACGCCCTAACCTACGCCTTGCCTAGCAAGGAAACTAACCTGAACTCTGACTGACTACTGAGCTTCAAGGACAAGCTCCTCTCCAGGGAAATTCGTTGGTGAAGTGCGCTGTTCAAAATTCAACTGCGGCACTACACACCTGAGCAAGACCTCGTGCCTGGACCCAAGCACGAGAAACTAGACCACCAACCTCTCTTGCATTCCTCCCTGTTGGAAGAACTGAACTGAGTGCTTTATTTCGTGCAATGATCACCCGTGAATTAGTTCGAGCGGGTGATAGTTTCCAATTAGTTTTTCCCAAGACTGTGGTGGAGCATTGGAGTTTATAAACTCCTCTCAATCCAGCCCTGACAAATAGTTTTCTTCACACCTAAATGACAATGCATAAACTACCTCACCTTATCTCAAGCCCTGTGATCTTCTCATCAGGAGGTATCCCAAGGCTCCATTCCCTCTCCAAAACTCTTTATTTTGTTCATGGAATCACTAGATTTGCTCTGAACAATTCCAATATCTCATTACACTTCTATGCTGGTGACACCAATCTCTGCCTGCATAATCTTGGTCCCTGAAATGTAAAGCACATGATACATGTACTCTAAGCCATTGAAGCATTGCTATTTCACCACCACCTTAAACATGATAAACAGAAAACTGAATTCCTCCCAATCTTCCCATTTAAGTAATACAGAGATAATTCTGTAAAGATTAAATCTCCCAATGTACTCTTCTTTAGTTATATTTTCTTCTCTTTCCAGGATCTTCACCTATTACTAGTATATAACGTGCATCATATTACCTATCATTTTGGTGCTTTTAGCAAATAATTGATCACTAAATACTGCTATTTTGAATAGGGATCTGTCACCTTTCTGGTCTTTTCCATGGTATTTAAAATCATAAAAATAAATTCTAATTATAAGTGCAATCAAGTCACTGCCACCCAGTGCTACTCTGATGTCAGTTTCAACAATGATTGTCCTTATACCATTGGTTGGACAGAATCTAGATTCAGCTCTGTCAATAACCTAGGAGTTTACCAAAAAGTGGAAAGCTGAGCGTTCTCTGCCTTGTCCAGAACTTTAAGTTTTAAGTGAGATAAAGAAATGGGTTGGGCAGTTTTTTAATTCACTGGTATGGATGATGGACTTTTTGAAAAGAGGGATACAAACTGTCTTCTTGCTACAGACTGAAACTGAAGTATTAGCATTAGTGGGAAGACGGTTGTAATGGCCGATTAAGGGGCCACAACTCAGAGAGTTTTAATAGGCTGAGTTGATGGGCTCGGATCTAAGGAAGAACCTAATTTAATATTTGAAAAAGATTAGACAACCTCTCTGAGAGTACTGGGGAAAACTGCTGAGTAAAGAGCTAAAAGTTAGAGCGAAAGTGTTCACAGGGGTAAATGAGTTTAAGGATTTCTATAGCTTCTATTTAAGAGATAAAGAACTTCTTGGAACTCCTAGTTACATTAAAGATAACTTTTGCACTGTTGTCAGAGAAGCTCCACTTGGGGCTGTGCAGATCTGTTTTTTTTATGAAGAAGTGGAGACTAGAAAAGAAGTCTATTTTTATAAAGCTAATTCTGTAAAACTGAGAATTTGAGCTACACGATAGGTTTTTTTTTCAATTCAGAGGCATTCCTTTCTTCTGCAGGCAGTTTTTACCAAGGCAACCTTTGGCATGAACAAGGGAGCAGATGGACATAAATGTTGTGGGTGGTAGTTTTAAAAGGTATAACAGTCTTAACAACACTACCTATTGGGAACCCAGGACAATAGAAATAATTGTATTGTATGTAGTAGGTAAAAACATTGCAATGTGTAAAACAAATCATTTTAACATATGAACCGAAAGAAAAAAGACGCAGACAATATGAAAACAATTATATGTGTAAATCCTAAAACTGTGGGTTATATAGTAATGAAAGACTGACTGCTCGAAAAGCAGTTTATTGTCACTTAATATAGAATGCATTTTGGCTGGTTCCATATCATAAGTTTAACTTGATCAACATGAACCTTGTTCATCAATTTGCAAACTAACCAATTGAACCAAACAAAGAGAACCAAAATAAACCAGTAAAGTATGATGCGCTAAATATAAGTTTGCAGTAAATCTTAAATTCTAAACGTACCTCTACCAAAAAAAATTATTGAAATTATTTGCTAAACTTTTTTTGCATGGCTTCATGAACTGATCTTAATTGTTCTGATAATAAAAATGATAGCATATTAAAAGGAAACAAAACAACTGGTTAGCTAATAAAGTGAAAAGTATTATATAGCAGCTTCTTGCAAGACTTTCAGATTCATCTTGAAGCCTTCATGTATATCCAGCTGAAATGTGTGGAAGAAGACAATAACAATTTGTCAGATAGCAGCTTGTTGCAATTTTTAAAGTTCTTCTTGGATGTCATCAGTGATGTCATTTGAGATGTCATCAGTGATGTCATCAGTGATGTCACTGATCATGTCATGAGTGATGTAATATGTAACGTCATCAGTAGTGCATTGCGGGGGCGCGAGTTATAGTTAGCTGAACTAACTACAACGGGGGAATTTCTAGGGTTTTGTATGAGGGAAATGTCCAGCTAACTATAACGCCCCTGAAACCTATGGTTTTTTCAGTGAATTTCTAAGGTTTTTTAAATGCCAATTCCTAACTATAACGCCCCTGAAACCTATGGTTTTTTCAGTGAATTTCAAAGGTTTTTTAAATGCCAATTCCTAACTATAACGTGCATGAAACCTATGGTTTTTTCAGTGAATTTCAAAGGTTTTTTAAATGCTAATTCCTATCTATAACTTATCTCTAAAGATATCATTTTTAATGATTTTCATTGGATTTCTATATTTTTCAAATTCAGTGTGCCAATTTCATTAATTATGTTTTTTTGAAATTCTTTTTTAACACTATTTTTTTAACCTATTTTTTCATTTAAATATTTTCAAAATTAAAAATGTTTTATTTTTTTTATTGGGTTTTTCAAACATATGTTTTTATATTTTTAAAAATATTTTTTAACTATATATTAAAAACTTTATTTTATATATTTTTTCCATGTTTTTTGGATCCTCGCACCTTATGTGCACCGTTCTCGATCCCTACGCGATAGCATCTGCGCATGGTATGTGTTGGGTACGTGTTTAGTGCGCGATCGCAATGCGACCGGTTGAGGTTCCGTGAAATCTGAACCTGTGTAATAAATATCATGGTTCCGTTACGATTTTTGTAACAGCGAACTGTAACTAGTGAGTTCAGCTAGTACGTGTGTTTTCGTCACATTACACCAATGGATTCACTGCGTATTTAGGGTTTTCGTTCCGCACCCTGGGTTCCATTTTGCGCATGATAGCCATTTTGTGGTTGCCCTCACATAGGCCAATAACTGTGGTTAAACGAGCTCTTTGGTCAGGCTCACCTTAGCTCGAGTTTGTGCTGACTCCTACATGACTCGAATGAACTGACCTCGTTGCCTGAGGCCGACCCTGCCAAACCCGTTCTCCCCGCTAGCTGATCTTGATTAAGGGTCAGAGCACGGGGTCTCGTAAAGTTTTATTGCACACAAACATGCCCCATCCTACTTCTATCTGTTTCTCTTTCTTCTTTTATGGTCCATTTACGATATGGGTTGTGGTCTCTTTATTATGGGTCTATCCGGCTTGTCTAAAGAAGAATGTTGGGATTGTTCGATGATTGATCATGGGCCGGACAACTGAAAAGTGGGTTTTACCGTCATGCGATACTTTTGGTGTGGTTACATGCGATTGGAGAATTTGTAAAATAATGGGTGTTTGTCTGGAATGTGATGTTTCTGGCATAAAAAGGGATGACTTGCTTTGTAAAGTTGAGCAGTCTCCTGAGAACTCATACCGTGATGACTTCTAGGACTTCTGTTACTGGCTGCAGCCAATAAATTTGATCTCTGACGCCACCAAGAAGTATCCTGTGTCTCTGTATTCTAAGACAGGTGAACCCGAAGACTTTGGGCGTGCCCCTGGTGCCGCTGGGTTCTAAAAACCCGGTTCTTCACGGTACGTGACTCCCAGCCTATACGCGACACGTTCGATGTACGTAACGCGACGTTTACGCGCTTCAGCGATACGTCATCTGCGTCTATGACGTGGTAGGTGCGTGGATCCCGTGAAATATTTAACATTTAAAAAAACCTATATCAGTATTTCATGTGAATATTAATTGAAGACAAACTCTAAACTAGTCTTAAAAGTAATATATTTTTACATCTAATCCTATATTTCTTTTTAATCCAATTTCGCGGATGCGCGCTGGGTGCGTGATGCGTAAGCGCAGGGTGATCGCATGTGACCTGCAAAAAAAAGGTTTGATTGGTTCATTACACTTCCTGTTCTAACTATTGAAAGACCCCACCCAATTCAATCATTCTTCTTTGACCTTCTTTGGAGGAGCATCTCTTTGCAGAGAAGAAGATTTTTTTAGACTAAGTTTACACTTAGCTCTAACTTTTTTCAACCAAAAATGGCTTCAGGGCAGCAGGCATCACTTACATCTCCTCATACATCTGAGGATGAATTTTTGGAGGAGACACCACGCACACCACGTTTTTCATCTGTGGTGTGGAAATTTTTTACTTTTCCCGAGGGGCAAACGAAGACTAATGCCACCTTGGTCACGTGCAAGATTTGCAAAAGAGTGCTGTCTCGAGGGGATCCTAACAAGAAATACTCTTGCGGGACGGCTAGTATGATGAAGCACCTGAGGACCCTTCATCCTAACAATCTTGCATGAGAAGAATGCCGACGTATGAGAGACACTCCTGCTCTTGCGCCTTCCACCTCATCGCAGCCGAGCACTTCAAGAGTGCATCCATCAGCCCAAAATTTGGACATCCGTCCTCAATTTCAATTTTTAAAAGTGCTCTGCGCTGAGTGCAATGCGACTTTGTGCTACGGTGAGCAGTCGATCGATCTGATCTGCCGCCGGCAAGAAAGTCACTATTGCTAGTTTTTTATTTTTTTGTTCCCTGAAGTTCATTGTTTGGTTCCTCCTGTTTTTTTTTTTTTTTTGCAGAAAAACCAAAAAAAATTAAAAATTGTTCAGAAAACCCCCCAAAAATATACAAGAAGAGAGAAAGAAGAAAAAAGAAAGGTCTTTTAAGAAATAACTTTCCTGGTTTAAAAAAAGAGCTACATTTCTTTGTTAGTGTGTGAAAGTTTAGATGAATGTATGTGTAGTACGTAATTGACTGAATGAATGCATTAGTAGCGTATGGTGAATGTATAAGTGCAGAACTATGAGGAAGTGCTGCAGCATCACACAGTAACCTCTTTAACTGCGGTGTGCTGTAGTACTTCCGAAGCACAGGGATGCAACATATGTACATAAATATGTTGCAAATCTATGCTTCTATCTGCACGGCTGCTTAAACTGGAGCCTTGTGGTGACACAGGCACCCTTGCACCATAGTGCAAGGATATCTGTGTCATGTACTGTTTTTTTTTCTGCAGGAAGACACACCTTCCTGCACAAAAACAATCAGAAAACACATTTTTCTCCTTCAATATATGCTGAACATTTTAGCATGCATTGAAGATGTAAAAATGTGGAGAAATGAAAATAATTCTCCCTGTTGTGCTTTCCCACACCAATTTTACAATGGTGCAGCATTCACACACATATCGAGATTCCATTCAGTGCAATCATGCACAACAGCACTTAAAGAACATCCTTTCAACGCAAAGTGGTGTGTATGATGATGTTGTATTTACATGGAGTAGAAAAAGTGCACAGAGTGCCTTTTCCTCTCTTTGTAAATATAAAAGACTTTCTTGTGCAATAACTATGTTACAAAAAGTGACATATTTCTGTTTTTAAAATTGCTTGCGAATGATAGAAGGTAAGCACAGAGTTTTGTCTGCAAAGATGCTCAAAGAGGAATGATTCAAATGATTGCGGTCCTTCAATAGGTACAATGGGAAATATTATGAACCCCTCAAATCTCTTTTTTTGCAGGTCACATGATATCTGATTATGGTCAGATTTTAAAACTACATAGGTATAAACAGAGTGTTTTTAGAAACGTGTTTCTACTTTGTAGCTACTTGCAGACCTCCTCAGTCTGTATATTGAGACTTAGTTAAACTTACCTTCACAGTAATAGGAATAAAAAATGGTATACATTTTTTCCAGATTTTTATTGCAATCTAAATTGATATAAATTGCTTATTTTAAAATTTGGATCTGTGAAAGAAAAGAAAAAAAAATTAAAAGTGTAATAATACATTTTTTACAACACAGCTTAATTTCCACAAAGTAATTTGTTTGCCTTTTTTGCTGTTCTCAGAATATATTGAATTTCACTAGAAATAGTGATTTCAATCGTACTCATCACTTAACAGCAGGCAAAAAAAAACAATCAGAAAGATTGTTAAAAAAACAACAACATGCTATTCTCAGTAAAATACCAGAAAATACAAATCACACATATATGAAATGCTTACGGCTTACAAAAGTTTATAACTTTAACTTATAAAAACTGTAAGTATTGACGCTTTAAAATATTCACCGAATCAATGACCACCAAAAAGTCCATAATTCAAAAATATACCTTTCCTTTAGGCCGAATGGTATTTTTGCACTCCTTCTTTATGTAAATTGTCCTATTAAATTATAATAATAAATTCCTCAGAGAATGAATTATCTTCCTAAAACTTTGACTTTAAAAATATTAGGTAGGAATTTTGTAATTCCCTAGTCAAACGTTGTTTATAAACCAACTGAGAATCATTACAAAGGGACCAGCCTTTGTCACATTTTAGATAGGCAGTGCAATGTCCAGATGTGGTGGAAGGACCATCATGGAAAATTATAGCAATTGCTACAAAAGTCCTTCCTGATATTGATAGTTGTGCTGCTACAAATTGCTTTATTAAAGTATCCAATTTTCTTCCGTCAGCTGTACAACGTTGCATCATTAAAATTATGTATTTTCCATATTTTGTTAAGAATAATGTGGATAACATTTTTGATTTACATTGCCTACACTCCATGTTTTGATTTGCACCTTTAACTAATTTATTGAAAGACACTGATTTACAGTCTGGTAATGTTAAATACAGAAATCTCTCAGTGTCTACATTGGTGCTACATGTATACATGCAATTTTCACAATCATGTTCCCATTTGTAAGAAAGGCCAAAAATATTTTCTATTTCTACACCTTCATTTTCAAAAATAGTAAGCATATTCATTAAGAATTCCTGAGCATCTTGTTGGATATTTTGTGAAAATTGTGTAGAACCAGAACACACATCCAAAACACTACGAACATCTGAAACAGATTGTATTTTACTTGTATCTGTTATCAATTTTTCATAAACAGAATGCAACAGAGAACAAAATCTTTTTTGCTGATTCTGCATAATTTGTTCTTGCAAACCTTCCAGATAAAAAACAAAATTGACTACTACATTAGCGTAGCAGTTGACACCTGAACTATTTTCAAACTGATAACCAACAATCTCTTCAACAGTGTCCAATTTCTTTTTACCTGCAATCACAACATTATCTTGTTCTTTTCCCTTCTTGACATCTTCAGCACAGATATTCTCAAACTTTTTCGACCAACCACACGCTTTTCAAATACAGGATATTGACCTAAATTGGGAGCACACACCCTTCTTAACCTATTATACTCTTTTACACAGTTTGCATCTGCAGTAACCTTTGTCTCATCAAAATCAATCAAAAAGAAACCAGATAATGTTCTGACTCGTGACAAAGCAACATATGCCATATCCTCTTTAAGTACGATAGAGCTAATGTTCACCAATGCACTGTCTACACTTAATCCTTGAGATCTGTGAATACTTACTGCGTATGCTAGAGAAAATGGAAATTGTTTCCTACGGACATATAAATCTTTAACAAGCAAAAAACGAACTGAACAACGACCAATTTCTTTAACTTCATCAATCTGATCAAATTTATTCTTAAAAAATTCAATTCCTTCCTTTTTCTGATAATTCACAAAATCCACCACTTTACCCATTGCACCATTAACTAAACCTTTCTCTACATCCAAATTACGCCTTAAAATTACCCGACAGTTTACACACGCATATAGTGTCTTTTCTAAACCAGCAGTTTTAGATATTTTTTTCTAAACAATCCAGTTTTGATATCAACTTTCCCATCAAAATAATAGTGATTCCTTCATGCTGTATTTTATCGATGGCTTCCATTTTTACAATTCCTTCACTTTCCAGTTTCAATAGTTCTTCGTTGAATATGGAACACTCGCGCAGTGTTGGCATTAAGCAAATCACTGATTTATTTTTAGCAATTTCCACGTACACTTTTGCAGGAACTGCATTTTCATTTTGAAAGACATTGCAAAGTAATCGACTCTCCAAAGCATGTTTGCCTTGTTTTGAAAGAATTCCAATTCTTATATCTTGAAGAATACTTCCAGATTCAGCATCATTTACCTGTCGCATATTTCTTGTCAGTTCTTTGTATTCAAAATGAGTCCAAATGTTCACATTACCAACACTGCCAAGAGACTTTCTGGTATCTTCATGGGCTAGTGTTTTAAATGCCGGTTGTCCTTTTACCGGAGTCAGTTGCAGTAGATCTCCAAAAACTATGACGTGTTTTCCTCCAAATAACACGTCATACTCTGTTTTAAGAATTTGCTGCATTCTTAAATGCACAAAGGCAAGCATCAAGTTTGAGACCATGCTCACCTCATCAATAATGAGAAGTTTAATTTTCTTCAGGACTCTTGAAACTTCACAACAAGCTTCTCCAGATAGCTTGTGGTATGCAGATTTAATTTGATTCATTTTTATTTGGGGAACTATCCAACCTGGGCCAAACCTGATTTAGCAACACCTTGTACTTGTGACCAATTCTCAGTCCAAGATACCATGCATTTTACTATGTTTTGCGGGCATTTTTTGGACATCAGAAAGAAATATTTATTGCCAATACTGAAGAAGGCGGGCTTCACGCATGTGAGGCCGGCTTTAGTTTTTCTTCAATCTGTAAGTAGTGTCCGCATTACATTTTGTCTTGCCAATTTTCTAGTAGCGGCATCAAGGATACAATTTAAATAATGTACCCCGATTCATGATCCAATGAAGTTTTAACTGTTTTACATTTTTATGACAGGATATTTCTCATTGTATCAAATGTATTATATTACATATATATATTAATGTTTTTATGCCTTTTATGATTGTTATACATCGAATAAAGTGTATTTGACTGACGGAACTAGATTGTAGTCATTTATGTATTTCGGTTCTTCGCTTCTTCTTAAGTTGTAGGTGTTTTTCGGAGACTTTCTTGTGATGGTATGTCGCATAGCTGACATAAAACTGTTCACTCTTCCTTTGGATAATACAGGACGTGGAAATCCAAAACGACATTTGGTATAGATCTTATCCTTTGACTTGTACTTTCGTCGACAGTATTTTCCACACCTGTGGCTTTGAAATTGTAAGACTTGTTGTTTTAAGTTTTTATATTCTCCGCTATTGGGAAGAGCACATGTAGAATAATCTTCATTGAAAGACAAAACAGTTTCATCTGAATCTGTTCTAAATTTTGGGGCGTCCATAACAACTATGTATGTGAGGAGCACCTCTTGCTTGATACTCCTTTCTCCAAAAGAAATCCACAACTTCTCCAAGAGGAGGATTCTTTTTATTGCAGATGGAAGACATCATAGGTTCAAATCTATAATTGAAATATCTGCATACATTGACAGGATCCAAAGAGCAAAATTCTCCAAGTGTCTTGTATTCAATATTTTTTATATTATAATTTGCCTCTCGAAAAAATTCAAGTACATCATCCCAATCATACTCAGCACAGCTTAGTGTAACAAACCATGTAGGAGTTCCCAAGTTCCGCAGCATACATTTCAGTTCTCCATGTCGACGATACCAATATTCATAAGTCCCACGCTGATATGCCATCAGATTAATCAACTGAGATTCTAAATGATCATCTCTCTGATGCACTTTATCCATAAAATCCTTTGCAGTTACATTTTGAAGATGCATTCCAGTTTTTAAAACGTGATTTACTGCATATGAAAGTCCAGACAAGTCACTTTCAAACAGAAGATGAAACATATAAGGGATACAATGTCGAAATCTTCATATCGTCCACCTTTTCCCATTGGAAACAACTGTGGGAAACAACGAGCTTCAAAGCTCTCTTCCCATACACTCATGGGACTTCCTGTTGCTTTTTTCATTTGAAACAACTCAATTGTATTCCCCATCACCTCTTTGGAATGAAGTGGATGTACACTGTAAAGTTCATAGATTTCTTCACATCTGGACATGTCCACTTTTTCTATTTGTCCACTTAATGTTTCAGTATCTATTTCTTCCTCTCCTACAAACACATTTCTATAGTACTCATTATTTTTTAACAGATACAATGATGCCTTTTGCACTTTTCTAACATCCACTAACTCTTGCCAAATTTTCTTATTCTTAGTAGGAACACCATTAACTAGAATGACTAGTGGCTCGTTTTCTGCATGGTCTACACCAATAGTTTCAATATTTTTCCTTAAATCTAACGGTAAATACACAACTCTTCCTTTCAATCATCTTTGCAACTCTGATGGAGGTAATTTACCTGTTTTGGGCTCCATACGAACAATAGCCTGAAACAGGTGAACACATTGTATGAGAATAGACTCATACGTATTTAAATCTATCAGCTCTGGAGGAATAGCAACCAACTCTAGAATAATATGAACAGCTCTAGACGGCATTTTATTCTCACCTAATTTGTTATAACAATATTTGCAAATACGCTGCTCAGATCCCAAATCAAAACAATCCTCGACCAACAAATAAGTTGCATATTCCATCCAGTTATCATTATCTTCTATTTCACTTTTTAAATACAGATTGACACCCCTAGTCTGATTTTTATTGTGACTTCGCCGATAACAAATACAAGAAACATTTGGTCTTTCACCTGAAATTACCTTAAACTTTGTGATTTCATCCTCAAATTTTTCTGTAATTAGGGGTTGTACATTGTCTTTAACATTTTGTCAGTTTCTTCACTCTCTTGCTGAGGACCAAAGTAACAAAACTCAATATTATCACAGACCTGCTTCACATCTGATACTGACTCACGCAAAAGAGCACTGTTCAACTCACTTAACTTTAGTGCTGGACTTTTTGCATAATACAACCTTCTCACTAACTTCCGCATTTGACTATGATATACTGCCAGCATTCTGAAATGGTGAAAAACACTTTGACAAACTTTCCTAGAAAGACAAGCCAGAGAATGACCTTGCAAACCAGTATGTTTTCTCACTCTGCAAGGGTCTAGTCCTTGCAACAGCTTAATCTTTTGTTTTACACTTTTTTTAGTATAGGCTCGTAAAAAACTACATAATTTTTCAATAGATTCCTGTCGTATACTGCAAACACTACTGCAATCCCAAGTGTACACAGGGTTTTTAGCACGTCTCCCTAAAACATCATCAGCTATCACTTCTTCTGCATATCTTTCAACCATTTTCTCTTTCTCAATTGGACAACAATCGCTAACCTCATAACCTCTACCACTGGTGTCAACTGCATACAATAATTTTTCGCTCAGTGAATAACTCTCTTCGTTAAAAAAAGGCTCTGAACTGTGTTTCCATTATCCCAAAAAAAATCACAAATTTTTTTATTACTAACTCTTTTCCTCCTACTTTTGGCCTTCAATACATGGATTGGTTTATCTAGTGATCGAATTCTGTTTAAAACTAAAATAAACAGTATCCTTTTTACTTCAAAAGCCTTTTCCACAATGTTTTTAATATGCTTCTTCTTTTTATAAAATAAAGCTCTCTTTTTATATTTCTTCACATCTTTCAGCAAATTATGCACTACTCTCTTGTAAAATATTTTTTTGCGTAATTCCTTATACTGATTTTGCCTTCTTTTACCATACTTTATCTCCTTTGACTGACCATTTGCTTTTTTACTTTTCCTCTTATTTTGAATTTTTTTCTTACTTGAAGAATTCTCAGTAGTTCCAGCATTATCTACATTCTGTTTGCTCCTACAAACATTTTTAATAAATTGCTTTGTGATCTTACCAGAAGATTTTTTCCTTTAAGCCACATTATCTTGTCCATTTAATACTTGTGGTTGATGTTTCTTCAAATAATCCTCCTGTCTCTGTTCTTTTCTTTTTCTTTTTTTTCTGGCATGATTTCTCTATTTTAACGTTGAAAAACAGTATCTGTAAAAAAGAATCACAAATAAATGTATATTAATAACTTTCAAATTTATACTATTCCATTACTGTACAAACACATTTTCTATAAAAACTGACAAAGAAACTATAGCCCTGAACCACAAGTGTGACAATGGTTAAAACACTACATGCATAGTGCATACTACTTTGAAGCAGTTCATGCCCTAAAGCCTACCTCACTAAAAGACGCCATGCTAACTGACTGAATGATTACAGTACTATAAGGAGACACACTGGGTGAGTAACAGAGTGTTTGCTAGAAGTGTATGAATACTGACTGGGGAATTGAAGGTGTGAAAGACAACTGTGTAGGTGGTTAGAGGACTGCATGCATACTGGATAGGCATTTGAAGCAGTCCATATGCTAAGGCCTGGCTCACTGCATGAGTACTTGGGGACTGACTGAATGATTAGAGTACAGCAAGGAGAGTGCCTGGGTGAATTTATAAGTGTTTTGGTTTTAGCACAGTGAATGGATTAGTACTTGGTACTGAATGGGTCACTAGAGGAGTGCAAAGGGAGTGACAGGATGTTTGCTGGACTGTATGGATACTGACTAGGGAATTGAAGGTGTGAAATACAAGTGTGTAGGTGGTTAGAAGACTGCATGCATAGTGGATAGGGGTTTGAAGCAGTCCATGTGCTAAGGCCTGGCTCGCTGCATGAGTACTTGCGCACTGACTGAATGATTACAGTACTGCAAGGAGAGTGCATAGGTGAATTTATAAGTGTTTGGGATTTGGCGCAGAGAATGGATTAGAACATGGTAATAAATGGGTCACTGGAGAAGTGCAAGGGGAGTGACAGGGTGTTTGCTGGAGTGTATATATACTGACTGAGGAGATGAAGGTATGAAAAACAAGTGTGTAGGTGGTTAGAGGACTGCATCCATAGTGGATAGGCGTTTGAAGCAGTCCACGTGCTAAGGCCTGGCTCAGTGAATGAATACTTGGGCACTGACTCAATCATTAGAGTACTGCAAGGAGAGTGCCTTGGTGAATTTATAAGTGTTTGGGTTTTAGCACAGTGATTGGATTAGTACATGGTGCTGAATGGGTCACTAGAGGAGTACAAAAGGAGTAACAGGGTGTTTGCTGGAAGTGAATGAATACTGAGTGGGGAATTGAAGGAGTAAAAAACAACTGTGTAGGGGGTTAGAGAACAGCATGCATAGTCAATAGGCATTTGAAGCAGGCTATGGGCTAATGCCTGTGTCGCTGCATGAGTACTTGGATACTGACTGAATGATTACAGTACAGCAAGGAGAGTGCCTGGGTGAATTTATAAGTGGTTGGCTTTTGGCACAGTGAATGGATTAGTACTTGGTACTGAATGGGTCACTAGAGGAGTGCAAAGGGAGTGACTGGATGTTTGCTGGACTGTATGGATACTAACCAGGGAATTGAAGTTGTGAAAGACAAGTGTGTAAGTGGTTAGAGGACTGCATGCATAGTGGATAGGGGTTTGAAGCAGTCCGTGTGCTAAGATTTGGGTCGCTGAATGAGTACTTGGGTACTGACTGAATGTTTACAGTACTGCAAGGAGAGTTCATGGGTGAATTTATAAGTGTTTGGGTTTTGGCACAGTGAATGGATCAGTACATGATACTGGATAGGTCACTAGAGAAGTGCAAGGGGAGTGACAGGGTGTTTGCTGGAGGGTATATATACTGACTGGGGAATTGAACGTGTGAAAGGCAGTTGTGTTGGTAGTTACAGGCCTCCATGCATAGTGGAAACACGTTTGAATCAAACTATGTGCAAAGGCCTGTCTCACTCCATTAGTACTTCGGTACTGTCTGAATGATTATACTATTGCAAGAAGAGGGCCTGGGTGAATTTATAAGTGTTTCAGTTTTGGCGCACTGAATGCATCACTACATGGTGCTGAATGGGTCACTGGAACAGTGCAAGGGGAGTGACAGAATGTTTGCTGGAAGTACATGGATACTGACTGGGGAATTGAAGCTGTTAAAGACAAGTGTATAGTATGTTAGAAGACTGCATGCATACTGCACAGACATTTGAAGCAGTCTATGGGGTAATGCATAGTTCACAACATGAGTACTTGGAAACTGACTGAATCATCAGACTACTGCTAGGACAGTGCCTGGGTAAAACTTTTACATTTTCAGTTCTGGCGCAGTGAAGAGAATAGTACATGGTACTGAATCAGTCACTGGATGAGTGCAAGATGACTGACAAGATGTTTATTGAAATATATAAATACTGACTAGTTAATTAAAGAAGTTTAAGACAAGTGTGTAGGTGACTAGAAGCCTGTATGCATACTAGATAGGGGTTTGAAGCAGTCCATGTTGTAAGGCCTGGCTCGCTGCATGAGTACTTGCATACTGACTGAATGATTAGAGTACTGCAAGGAGAGTGCCTGGGTGAATTTATAAGTGGTTGGGTTTGGGCGCAGTGAATGGATTAGTCCATGGTGCTGAATGGGTTTCTAGAGGACTGCAAGGGGAGTGACAGGGTGTTTGCTAGAAGTGTATGAATACTGATCAGGAAATTGAAGGTGTGAAAGACAAATGTATAGGTTGTTAGAGGACTGCATGCATAGTGGATAGGCGTTTGAATCAATTCATGTGCTAAGGCCTGCCTCACTCCATTACTACTTGGATATTAACTGAATGTTTACAGTATTGCAAGGAGAGTTCCTGGGTGAATACATAAGCAATGACTGGCTTCTAATTCTAACAAAACTTGAGAACAGGAAAGGTTTTTAAGCAATTATGTGTATGCAAATATATGAAGTACCCAAATGCTTCTCTCACAGTGGTTCCCAAATGCACACAGACTCACAGTGTGATTCTAGACAAGCAACACTATCCCTTGGACATTACCAAAACACATTCACTACTCTGGAAGGAGTAAGGAGACTGCACACAATCTACATATTTCGGTACTGCACTATAGTGTCAAAGCCTGACTCATTTTATCAATGCATAAGCAATGACTGGCTTCTAATGCTACTAAAACATGACAGAATGACAGGTTTTAAAAGAGTTATCTGTCAGAAAATACATGATGTTACCAAATGCTTCTCTCACAGTGGTTCCGAAATGCACACAGACTCACAGTGTGATTCTAGACAAGCAACACTATCCCTAGCAGCTTACCAAAACTCATTCACTACTGTGCAAGGGGTAAGGGGACTACACACAATCTACATATTAAAGTACAGCACATTAGTGTCAAAGCATGACTCATTTTATCAATGCATAAGCAAAGACTGGCTTCTAATGCTACTAAAACTTGACAACATGACAGGTTTTAAAAGAGTTATCTGTCAGAAAATACATGATGTTACCTAATGCTTCTCTCACAGTAGTACCCAAAAGCACACACACTCACAGTGTAATTCTAGACAAGCACCACTATCCCTAGGAGTTTCCCAAAACTCATTCACTACAGTGGAAGAGGTAAGGGGAATGCACACAAACTACATATTTCAGAACTGCACTTTAGAGTCAAAGCCTGACTCATTTAATCAAAGCATAAGCAAAAACTGCCTTCTAATGCTACTAAAACTTGACAACAAGACAGGTTTTAAAACAGTTATCTGTCAGCAAATACACGATGTTACCAAATGCTTCTCTCACAGTGGTTCCCAAATTCACACAGACTCACTGTGTGATTCTAGACAAACAACACTATCCCTTGCACTATACCAAAACACATTTCTTCATCTAGAAGGAGTACTACATTTTAGTGTAGAAACATAACTCATTTCACAAATTCATAAACAATGACTGGTTTCTAGTTCTACCAAAATATAAAAACAGCACAGTTATCTGTCTGCAAACACATGAAAAACACAAATGCTTATCACAGAATTGTTTCTACATGCACACACACTGTCAATAAGATTGTAGACAAAAAAGTACTCCCTACACTTTAGCAGGAGAAATACATTAGTCTGATTAAAATCAAAATAGTCTATATACATCCCCTCACAATTAAATAACTCACATTTCAAGTTGTTTTGTAGATTAAGAAGTATATCAGTCACACACCAGATATCAGTCACACACCAGATTTTCTTATACAGAATCTCTGCACTGTGCACCTCTCAGCAAAACCAAAGAATACATGTAAACATCAAATCACATTCCTTCCCACATAAATTCAAAAGCAAACACACATTTCTATTGTTTAAACATTTCAACCCTTTCCCAAATAACATAAATTTGAACCCTTCCCCCAATCTGCCTTCTGCCCGTTACCAGAGAAACAGGTTATGGAACACTGTACTGAGTACACAGGTCACAAGTTCAGCACACAATGTTGCTAATCAAGACAGCAAGTGTGCTTGACTTTTCAACATATCAGCGTATCATATATAATGTTCATTACAATCAGTTTTTGTTAACCAATAAGAATCATGTGGTTTAAAAAAAGAAATATACACCCTACCTTTCAGTGTAGAAGGTTGTCGGAGGGCCTCAATTACCAGCAGACCATTTTCACGCACTTTGAAAGGGGATATCTATATTCCTCCGGACTGCAGGTACCACAATGCAATGCGTAGACTCATACGAGCAGCTGATTCACGGCGCGCAATCAATAAAGTTTAAATACCGCAGGTCTGGCATATGCGTGTTTTCTCCTTCTCCTAAGCCTCTGATGAAGATTGCTCAAAACGCGTCAGGCAGTGGTGATTGGGACTGCTAAAAAGGATTTTACAAGCAGGCAGCTTCTAGATCGAAGATTGGGCTGCAGCTTGAGGCCCGTGACCATGTTCGAGTTCCTCCTGCCTGTTGGTGCAAGCTTGAGCCTGATTTATTAGCGGCCGCCATGCCGCTGGGAGAGAACCACCCCAAGAACCTGGGGGCCACGGAGGTGTGCATCGAGCTAGCCTTAGTATGTGGGTTCACGGACACTGAATACAGAACCTGCCTGTTTGTCAAGGCCCATCGGAGGGCCTCAATTGCCAGCTGACCATTTTCACGCACTTTGAAAGGGGATATCTATATTCCTCCGGACTGCAGGTACCACAATGCAATGCGCAGACTCATACGAGCAGCTGATTCACAGCGCGCAATCAATAAAGTTTAAATACTGCAGGTCTGGCATATGCATGTTTTCTCCTTCTTGACTCAGACAGATCTACCATTGGTAGAGACTTTAAATAAATTATGGATGCAACCACAGAATGTAATGTAAACGGAAATACAAACCCAGAATTTGACAGAGAACTTTGGGATGCCCTACATCAAGAAACAGCTCACCAATTTCAAACCAAAATCAACTTTCAATCCTGTGATGCTAAGAGACTCTATTGACATCTTTCATGAAGCCGTAACAGATCAATTGAAGAAACTAAACTTTATTACTCAAAGCAAAATAAATCCATACAAATGGCAGGATCACAAATACTACGACCTAATCAATAAATTGAAAACGAACAATACAATCATCATAAGGAACTCGGACAAGGGTGGCAATATTGTAATTTGGAACATCAACGATTACAATATAGAGGCTTATACACAACTGAATGATAGATCCTGCTATGCCAGAATAAGCAGTACAGAATACAAAACAGTGTATACTAAATACCATCACATGCTTAATGTATGGCAGAAGAAAGAACTAATCACCAAACTGGAATGGAGATTCTTGAAAAATGATTTTCCAGTTATACCAACTTTGTACTTCATTCCCAAAATGCACAAAGACATGCACAAGCCTCCAGGGCGTCCTATAATTTCGGCCCGTAATAGTTTGCTTGAGCATACTTCACAATATGTGGATTATTTTCTGCAACCACATGTCAAAATTTTGCCATCCTATGTCCGAGACTCATGTGATTTCCTCAACAAATTGACTAACATTCATTGGAAAGATGCATATCTCATGATGGCCTTAGATGTAACTTCGTTATATACCAGCATCATGCATGCCGACGGCATTAAGGCCATAGAACTTTATTTGAACAAAGATCAAGGACATGACAAAGACCATAAACAAATGATTGTAGATATGATTTCATTTTTCCTTAACAATAATGTATTCATGTTCAACAACCTCCTATGCCAGCAAATCAGAGGAGTAGCTATGGGGGCCAGCTTTTCCCCAAGCTATGCCTGTTTGCATATGGGCTATTGGGAGGAGCTGCCCCTCAACACATTAATGATTGACAACAACAGAATTGTATTGTGGCTACGATACATAGATGATCTCTTTGTAATATGGGATGGCAGCAATGAAACAGCACTTGAATTTTTAAATAACATCAATAGGAATGATATCAACCTACATTTTACAGTCAACTTAAGTAAATCACCAATATCTTTCCTAGATATGGAAATCTATATCCACGAGAACAAAATTGAAACTAAACTTTTCAGGAAACCCACGGCAGGTAATTCAACCCTACATGCAGAGAGTGCACATCCGCAGCACCTGGTCAACAGTATTCCCTATGGCGAGATGCTGCGATGAGGCACCTGTATAGTAATCATGAGGACCTATTGAGGGCACAAACAGAATGTAGGAACAGATTTCGCCAAAGAGGTTATACTGACAAGATTATCGATTCTGCTATAGGTAAATCCATGAGTAAGACCAGAGAGGAGTTACTTGACAACACAGGCAGGAACATTGCACAGGATAGCAATCAAGGTACTGACAATATGACATTTAAGGACAACACCTTTAGACTCATAGTCCAATTCAGTAATCAACATAGACAAATACGGACTATTGTACAAAGGAATTGGCCACTAGTACTCAGTGATCCTGTAATTGGCCCCAAATTACCCCAGAAGGTAGCTTTAACATACAGTCAGGGTCCCTCCATGAGGGATTATCTTGTCAGCACTAGCCCTAAAACTATTGACAAGACAAATTGGCTACAAAACAGAAAAGGCTTTTTCCGTTGCAGGACTTGTAAAGCTTGCCAACATGGGGTAAATAAGACTGAGTTCTGTACTCCCTTTAGTGACAAAAAACACACCATCAATAAACTTCTCACATGTAAGACAGATCATGTAGTATACGTCCTCTCCTGCCCGTGTAATCTTTTGTATGTAGGCAGTACTAAATTAGCGGTGCATAAACGCATACTCCAACACCTCAGGGCTATCAACAACCAGGATAACACCTATCCGGTTGCACGTCATTTCAAGGAAAATCACAATTCTAACAACAAAGATTTAAAATACTTTGCAATTGACTCTATCCCACCAAGTAGACGTGGTGGGGGATCGAGAAAAATCCCTGAGAAAATTGGAAACTCGCTATATCATTACATTAGATACCAAACACCCTAATGGCCTTAACATATCGGAAGATTTATATACGTGTTTGTAACCTTATATACTCGCAGAATCTCAGATAAACGTGAAACAGATGAGGCTATGCACTTGATCTGGTTCTGAATTGTTCCATAACTAGCTTTACAACTACTCTGTATTTACATATATCAGTACAGATCAGGTATAAATATGTACAAGGACAGATGTGTCAGCCTCAACACCATACTTAATATTGTTATTTTTGTCAATACACACGCAAATGAAACAAGACAATATTAACAACAAACCATTATAAATATAGTGGATTCTATCCATCTGCAGACCAATATGATTCAGCTAAATGACTATGCAATGGTGATTTTATGATATCATATCTATTAGTAGTTTGTTTTCTCCTAAGCTAAGCAACTTTTTACTTGCCCCATACCAGTACATACAGCACCATATTGTATACTAATACATGAATTGTTTATTTATTGGAACAGCACAACTATTTATATCTGATATTTGACTGTGAGAATAATTGATTATGAGTATAAGTATGTTTATTTATTTATTTATATGTATATTTATATGTATATTTATATATTTATGGATATTTATGTATTTAATTATATGGTTGTGCAATAGTACGTATATGTACATTCTAGTACTGGTATATCAACATATAGAGGGACAACCATTTTACAGAGACATCAAGGTAGAAATATCTACCCAGATTTGCAATCATACACCACACACATCTTACAATATAGTTATTAACTGAATTTTTCAACCTGTCAGCCACAGTATTTAATTTTGGATATTTCACCTTAATGAGACCAAGACATGCATTATGCTAGTATACCGACTTTTTGCCTGATTTTAAACTGAATACCAATCCATGTAGGCACCATCGCCACACATACTACATCAGCAGATTTTATAGATCTGACTTATAACACGTATTAGACAAGATATCATCCCATTTTACGCCGATGCAAAGGGTCATTCTACACACAAGATGCTAGTCATATAGTGACTTGGGATCAAGTAAAAGGAGAAACATTAACGAGATTGTGACCAAACTAACAATCACATACCGAAGAGACAACTGAATGTATCTTGTTTTAACCTGTTGAATAGTATTTTGAGTTATTTTAACCCCTTCAGTGCCCATGACGAGCTGGACTCGTCATGGGCCGCGGTGGCGCTGTGCCCATGACGAGTCCAGCTCGTCATAGACCCCGCCCGCTAATGCAACGGCCGGCACTGGGCGGGGAAAGGGGCGGGCACTGAAGGGGTTAAATTGTTTTATCCAAAATTGGGTGTAAACCAATTTATATATCATCAATTTATACAGAATTGCATTGTGATCGTATAATGGAATTTTAAAACACTATTCACGAAATGTATTTAGGCACGAATATTTCTTTTATGTTTATGATTCACTACCTTGCACTGTCACTTTAAATACGAGAATAATACTTCCCTCTGTGTCATGTGATCAAGGCTCACCTTGGAGCCGAAACGCGTCAGGCCGAAGCAGCAATAAAAATCTAATTTCCAGCACAATTTATGGGTCCGTTTCCGTCTATGCTAGTGAAAGCAAGGAACGACGGAGTATTTCCATATATGTATATATATATATATATGTATATTTTGCTCCACTCCTTCTGTTTTCGTCCAAAGGAAAATATCGCACTCCCGGGGGCGTTTTCAACAAAATTTATTCAAATGACCAAATGACCAGCAACAGACGCGTTTCGGCTGAAGATGCCTTTCTCGATGTCACCAGCACACCGGAAACGCCATGTTTTTCAACTTTACTGCTGTCATAAACACAAAGAAAGGACTAACACATTCGCTCTAACATATGCGTCATATTGTAATGGGTATATACACTCCTATTCACTGCACCTTACAATTCATTTATGAATGTTTCAAAAGTACCTTACTCAAATGTGCATAGTTTATATAAACTCATATTTACACACTTTTCGATCATCAACCGTATATCGATTTGCGAGCAAGCATTATATCATGGTACACACATTGCCATTTGGTCATTTGAATACATTTTGTTGAAAACGCCCCCGGGAGTGCAATATTTTTCTTTGGACGAAAACAGAAGGAGTGGAGCAAAATATTGTTGCGGGGTCCACAGCCGCAAAGTCTGCTCCTGCCTGAGAGTGCTCCGCTTTCTGTGTGGAAAAAGGAGTGTGTATATATATGTATATATATAAATATTACCTACTGGCAGTCGCCAGTAGGTAGTTATAGTTAGGACCAATTTTCCATAGGAAATCCTAAACATTCTATTTGGAATAACGTTGGCGTCGATTGACAAATCTTCGCGAAAGTTTCCAAACTTTTGGCCAGCTCCGGTCCGCTCCTATCCTAAAAATTTCACGGTGATTCGTCAAGCGAGGGCCGAGAAAAAAGGGGGGTCCCAAAACGCGTTTTCCCCATGCATTTTCCCATAGGACCTGTTGACGCAGCTACAGCCCGAAGTGCTGAACGGAATTACACCAAATTTGGCAAAGACGTAGTCCTCAGTTCCGACTCGTGCCTTTTGCTTAAATGGTGTAAATCCGTTCAGTAGTTCGTGAGAAAATCAAAAGTAAAATCACATATATATCTGGGCGGAGCCTAACCACACATCTCATCGTGAGATCTGATTGGCTGTCAGCACTTCATCCAAGATATGTTGGCAGCCATCTTGGGACCAATATACATGATAGCGCCTCTTTAACCCCTTCAGCGCTCATGATGGAGCCACTCCGTCATGAGCCACGGGTGCCGTGTGCTCATGATGGAGTGGTTCCGTCATGCTGCGACCGTTGGCCGCCGCTCCTCCCACGCTGCGCTGATTTCCCGCCTGTGCGGGCGATTAGCGCAGTGGGCGGAGTCATGACGGAACCACTCCGTCATGAGCACAGCTCAACCGTGGCTCATGACGGAGTGGCTCCGTCATGAGCACAGCGCCACCGCGCTGCCCCCAAACCCCCCCAGCGCTGAGGCGGAATTCCCGCCGCTGATTCCCCGTCTGTGCGGGCGATTAGCGCAGTGGGCGGAGTCATGACGGAACCACTCCGTCATGAGCACAGCTCAACCGTGGCTCATGACAGAGTGGCTCCGTCATGAGCACAGCGCCACCGCGCTGCCCCCAAACCCCCCCCAGCGCTGCGGCGGATTTCCCGCCGCAGCGAAGGGGTTAAAAAGCATTGCAGTTTATAGAAGGTTTTAACACTTTAGTTACATTATAAATCATTTGTTGATGGTACCATACTCATTTTAGGAATTGTGGTGTGTTCTAAGGTGATTTTGCCATGTGAAAAAGCCTTCTGCTGTGATATCATGAATCATGTTTGAGAGAAAACTATTTTCTCATGCTTTTCCCACAGAGGTTTGGAAGGTGATCTATAAGCTAAACTCAGAGCATATTTTCTGTAAATTCACGTTATCTTTCTCAGTCATGTGAGAATGAAGTCTGACATTCTCAGTAAAACATGTACATCCAACAAGGGCAGAGACTGTCAGTTGATTCCTTTGTGTTCTACTGCAGCTTCCCAGAGTGTTCTAAAGAACAACTAGAGCGCTAACAGTCCTACTTATGACAAACGTATGGCACACCTGAGCCATCTTGGTTGGAATAAAGTGGTAACTCTTAAAACATTTAATTTAAAAAGGAACAAAATGAGGGGGTTCATTTTGCCATAGAAAGTATGATTAGTGCTGCAGAAAGAAAAATTAGGGCACATTTTGAGTGACTTTCAAATCCTCTTCTATTTCATTAAACAATTCTGACATGCAGACTGAAACATGCCCTTTCAATACCAGCAGCAGGCTTCCCTGGTGAGCAGTAGCTTTACTACAGTGATCAAATAAGCAACTAGAGTGCTAACATTCTGAATTTATGGCAAATGTGTGACACATCTGAATGCCTTCTTGATGGAATCAAAGTAAAAAACTGAAAGTATTTCCTACTGAGGAGACTGTAGTAAATGAGGAAATTAGGATACATCATAGCAAATAAGTCTCCCAAAATGGCCACCAGAGACAAAAGAGCCCAAATGTAGCCCACATATCACCCAGATGTAGCCCAAGTATAGCACAATGACAGAATGTCCCAGAGTGTTCTAACGAACAACTAGAGCGCTAACAGTCTTACTTATGACAAAAGTATGGCACACCTGAAGCCATCTTGATTGGAATAAAGTGGTAACACTTAAAACATTTAATTTACAAAGGAACAAAATGAGGGGGTTCATTTTGCCATAGAAATTATGATTAGTGCTGCAAAAAGAAGAATTAGGGCACATTTTGACTTCTCAAATCCTCTTCTATTTCATAAAAGAATTCTGACATGCAGACTGAAACATGCACTTTGAATACGAGCAGCAGACTTCCCTGGTGAGCAGTAGCTTTACTACAGTGATTTAATGAGCAGCTAGAGTGCTAACATACAGAATTTTTGGCAAATGTGTGACACATCTGAATGCCTTCTTGATGGAACCAAAGTAAAAAACTGAAAGTATTTCCTACTGAGAAGACTGCAGTAAATGAGGAAATTAGGAAACTTCATACCAAATAAATCTCCCAAGATGGCCACCAGCGACAAAAGAGCCCAAATGTAGCCCAAATATCACCCACATGTAGCCCAAGTATAGCTCAATGACAGAATGTCCCAGTGTTCTAACGAACAACTAGAGCGCTAACAGTCTTACTTATGACAAAAGTATGGCACACCTGAAGCCATCTTGATTGGAATAAAGTGGTAACACTTAAAACATTTAATTTGCAAAGGAACAAAATGAGGGGGTTCATTTTGCCATAGATTAGGAAATTAGGAAACTTCATAACAAATAAATCTCTCAAGATGGCCACCAGAGACAAAAGAGCCCAAATGTAGCCCAAATATCACCCAGATGTAGACCAAGTATAGCCCAATGACAGACTGTCCCAGAGTGTTCTTAAGAACAACTAGAGTGCTTACTGTCTTACTTATGACAAAAGTATGGCACACCTGAAGCCATCTTGATTGGAATAAACTGGTAACACTTAAAACATTTAATTTAAAAAGGAACACAATGACGGGGTTCATTTTGCCATAGAAATTATGATTAGTGCTGAAAAAAGAAAAATTAGGGCACATTTTGAGTGACTTCTCAAATCCTCTTCTATTTCATTAAAAAATTCTGATATGCAGACTGAAACATGTTCTTTGTCACTATTTGAAAACTCAGAAAATATGTCCTCATATTAGTTTTTTAGAGCACTAACCATAATTTTGATGCAAATAAGACCCTCTCATATATGTAATTTCTAAAGGAAATGCTCTAGGTATTACAGTTTTGATTACATCAAGATGACGTCAGGCGTTCCACACTTTTGTAATAAATATAGAATGTTAGCAATCTAGTTGTTCATTGGGACACTGTTGAGAGGCAGAGGCCAGGGGCACGGACTCTGAAAATTGAAGGCAGGTAGGAGAGTGCAGAGGCAACAATTTGACCACACTGGGCAGGCAGGAAGGGCAGTGGCAGCACAAGAGACTATGGAGGGCAGTGGAAAGGGGGGCAGGGGCAACAAATCAACAATACAGGAAAGGCAAGAGAGGCTGTGGCAATATAATAGACCATTGTGGGCAGAAGGAAGAGGCAGTGGTAGTACAACCATACATGCCAACAGACCTGTTTCAGCCAGGAAACATCCAATGTTTTTAAGCTCAAATGGGCTATATTTGATCAGTCTCCTGTCTACAATCTCCTCTTTTTCAATGTAACTCAAAGGGAAAATTCAATACCCCATTTTTTTTCAAAATCTCCCTCTTACCAAGTTCAAAATGTTCACAAGTATGGTACATTGGATCATGGTAGGCAGGAGGAATTGGTGTAGGGACATGGACTCGGATAACAGAGTACAGGAGGGACATGGAGAGGTGCACCAAACTGACCCTACAGGAGTGCAGCACAATCCATAGAAAGCAATAGGGAGGGGACAGGACCATGCACATGGACAACAGAGAACAGAGGGGAAAGAGGCAATGGTAGCTAGCTGATCATAATGGACAGACAGGAGAGAAAGCTGCAGCATAACAGACCATAAAGGGCAGGAGGGACGGATCAGGGGCATTACAATGGAACAGACAAGCCAGGAGGGAGGGAATAGGGGTCTGCACATGGAAACAGAGGGCTGGGGGCAAGGGGGCAGGGCAGGAGCAGCAAGATGACCATGGAGGTCAGGCAGGATGGGCACTAGAAACAAGCCACACCATGGAGAGCAACAGTGAGACTATGATGGCATACACACAGACCATGGAGGGAAGGTGGGAGGGGATCAGGGGCAGCTAGCTGACCACACAGGGAAGGTGGGAGGGGCCATGGCAGCACAGAAGACCATGCATGGCAAGCGGGAGGGTTAGTTGCAGCAAAATGGCTATGATGGGCAAGAAGGAGGGTGCAGGGGCATGCACAAAGGACCATGGAGGATAGAAGGGAGGGTCAGGACCTGGGCACAGACAAGAGAGTTCAGGGGAAGGGGCCTCAAAACAGACCACGCGGGGTAGGCAGGAGGAGCAGTTGCAGCACAACAGACCAGGGAGGGCAGAAGGGTGTGGCAGTAAAATGGACCATGGAGGACAGAAGGAAAGGGATAGGGGCATGGCATGTGGACAGGCAGGGTGGAGGTGGCAGGGACAGGTTACAGTCATCTGACAATGCTAGGCAGGTGGGAGGGGAGTGGCAGTTCAAAAGAACACTCTGAGGGGGACAACGCAGCCCCCTCCTAAAGATTTTGCTTTTTAAAAAGCCCATGACCCGGGGGTTGGGGTCCCCGGGGCCGATTAAGGCCTTGGGAGGGCCAAATTAATTTTTTTCAACAAAAAATATTAGGGTGCAGGCCCTGGGGGATGGGGTCCCTAGGGTCAATAAATTAGAAAAAGAAGGGGAGCCACACAGCCCTCCTTCTTAAAAATAATAAAAGAAATGAAAGACCGGCATCGCGCCGGAGGCCACACCCCCTCCTTGCAGCACTCTGCAAACGCGCCCCCTGGCCAGTTGTAAATTGGGAAGTTAATTCCCCTTCAATACTGAGGGTCCCTGAGGGCCAACTAGCCCAACAGGTATCTCCAGTATGCGCCAGGGAGCTGCGTTGCAGACAGGTGTTCTGAGGCCACGCCACTTTTTACACCTCTATGCAACGCAGCTCTGTGGCGCTTACTGGAGGTACCTAGTGGTCTAGTTGGACCCTAGGGACCCTCAGGATTCAAGGGGACTTAATCTCCCAACTTAAAATGGCCACAGGGCGTGTTTACACAGTGGGAAAGGGAGGGGGCGGGGCCTGAGGTGACGTGTGCAAACACGCCCTGTGGTGCGTTTTAAGAGGTAGTTTTAATCCCCTGCCCTATTATATACTAGGGGCTTACAGAGGAGGTCATGCTAATCACAGGGGGACCCCAACGCATAGTGTTCCCTAGTGTATGTAAGTGTTTTCACTGTATTCTGAGTGTCTTTTAACATAGCACTGGCTTGTGGAAATATGGATTTTTCTGGTCAGTTATGTCCCCTATCTTGGACCCCAACGGTTCTATGTACATGTTACAAGTACATGTATGTTCCCTCCAGTTCCAGTTATGAAGACGCAAATACATGTGCGTCCACCGTTAACATGTCCTCTTTCAGATCCGCCATGAATGGGCCGGATATTCCATTCCTAAGTACGAAAGGCCACCGCCTTTATATGGTTCACTTATGCCATTTTACAGTTCAGACAAGTAGGCCCTGATTCTGTCATCAAGCTTTTCTTGCTTTCTGTCTCTGAAGCTCCAGTCCGAGCCTGCATCTGTGACCATGAACTTTGTCTCATTCCCTGCGCGGCTCACGATGCCTGACATCAGCTTGCTGCCTGCCAAGAACTGTATTTCACCTTCGGAAATTATCTGCTCCGCTCCCTGCCCAATGCATTCCTGTCTAGTAGCTTAAGTAAACATTCTGCCAACTACCGAGCAGAGGCCCGGCTTCTCTGTCTTTATACAAGTAATTCGTAGTCCTGTTACTATGGAAGATTCCTGCCCTCGCATCTAGTGTAGACACTTAGACGCTTGTACACGCACTAACAGTCAGTATAGTCAGTATAGAATAAGATTCTACTCCAAGAAGGCCTCTCTTTTGGATAACATAGTTCTTTAAACATAGGATGTTAGATATGATTTGGGATTAGGTTGACTTGACCCTCTAGACATCTGTCGCCACATGTAGAGCTAAATGTCAAGTCCCCTTCACTCCCTAGCTGCACGTCAATCACACGTCATGCTGCTGCGCGCGCATCTCTGCAAAGTATTTCTGCTGACATTGCGAAATTATTTCATAGGTCCACCCATATGTAACATCACAACCAATGACGTTTCCTTGTTACTCCCAATTACGCCTCCTTCAGCTACGCATGTGAAATGTTATCTTTGCTATCAATTGTTACGCCTCTTGCATTTGCTTCGCTGTAATGCCTATTGTATAAAAGTTATTAATTATCAATAATGTATGTACTTCACTTCCTGAGCCTCCGTGGTGATGGAACTTGGAGTCCACGATTTCGAAATCGTCCATTGGAATAAAGCCCGTTCTTAACCTCTAATACCACGGATTCTGCCTCTTACTTATTGAGCTATTTTTATTATGTTCTGTATCAAATTAAGTCCCGGTAATTAAATTATTTACCACATAAAATGGCGCCCGAATAGGGACACTTTCTCATCTCACGCGCCGGCGGTGCGTTGCAGGCCCGGTCTCCTGCCACAGCTGGACGGATAACAACGCGTACCAGCAGGATTTCCTGTATCTCCCTCCGGTCAAGCGGGGGCGACTGAGGCTGCGATCAACACCCAGACGAGGCGGTGAGAAGTGCGAAGTATCCCGACCAGAGCCTAGCTGAGAGAGCAAGATCCGAGGTATACAGAGGCCCACCAGGTTTCCGATGTCCCGACGTGTCCGAAGTTTTCGAGTCGAGTCGAGTCCAGTCCGGTCCAGTTCAGTTCAGTTCCGTTCCGAGGCCTTCCGTTCCGAGCTACCCGGTGAGTACCATTACTGGGGAGGCGTTCTGGCGTGCACATAAGTTGTGCCGGTCCAGACGGGTTTGGGTACACAAATCCGGTCTGCACTGTTCCAGCAGTGTATCTGTACTGTTTAGCAGTATATCTAGTATATCAAGTATATAAATTCAGAATAATTCAGTTAAATGCCGAGTATTATGTTTAGTGATTAAGTTTTCTTAGATCATCGTCATCATCATCGTTGCTCATGTAAATGTTAAATGTTAAATGTATTGATATGTCCTGCATGTGGTATGAATGACTGTTCATTATTGTGTTTTATTGTATTAAGTTTGTTCAAAACCAAGTATCAGATCAGTTTTCAATATGCCGCTCTTTTCAAAACTAAGACAGATCACAACTAGAAAACGGGTACTCGAAGAAGCTGTTCCCATTCCTCCTAGGGACACTCCAGGGTACTTCATGTATCATAAACACGGCCTAGACGCTATATTATTTCTTGATCTATGGGTAGACTACACTAAGGAATTACCAGAAAGTCAGAGGTGGCCCGCAGCTGGGACCTGGGATGCAGAGTGCATCGTGAAAGTAGAGGAAGAATTATGGAAAAAGAAAGCTAGACAATCACAGAAAGACGCCATTGAATTATGGCGTAAAGAATCGTATAGACGCACAGAAAAAGCACGTAGACAGGAAGAGAAGAGTAAAGAGAATTCAAATAAAGTTCAAGAAAATCTATTAATTGAAGAAGGTACACGAGAAAAATCAGAACAAGTAGACAGACAAAGACATGCCCTTATGAAGGGTATATATCCCCTTCTGGCCGAGGGATTACCTAAGGCTACTGCGGGGATACCAAAAGACTTGCCACCCCCATTATTTCCAATAAAGGTACATCCTAAGGGGCATCCTAGAACCGCAGAAGATGTTTTTCTTTCCTCATATTTAGATGACGCAGCTCCCGAGTATGCTAACCCCGCCCCACACAGACCGTCGGCCGGGGAGGTTCAACGCCAAGATCCTGTATCTGTACCTTTACAACAACAAATCCTGACACAAGTTCCGGCAAGCACGTCCGTTCCCACATCTGTTCCTACAGCTACTTCTATAGCTGTGTCCACACCTATAGTTGCTGTATCACGTTCTACGAATCCTTTCACGCCCGATACTCCAGACGGGGCTACCGGAGGTGCTACCAATATTTTTTCTACGCCACCCAGAGTAAATAAACTTACCTTTCAAGAGTCAGCACACCCACGTACCCCCAAACTCATAAATTCCCGCACGCTTAAAGAACTTCTTGTAGATTGTAGATATGACCCTGTGCCCGGCAAAGAGGACGAAATGATCATGGCATCATTACGTATCAGACGAGCCGCGGTGTATTTAGGGAAGTTACCAGGAATGACGATGCATCTAGATAATATATATCATTTTGTCCAGACAGGGCGAGATTCTGAATGTATTAACAGAGCTATGGAATACCAGAAAGTGGAGATACAAGGGGAACTGTTACGTTTCCTCATAAATTGCGTAATCAGAAATCAAGACCGACCGGGGGTAGACCCGGAAACAATGGAAACTCTTACCAGATGGAGCCAGAATATATCAGAAGGGAGACATGACAGGCAAAAATGTATAATAGCCATGTGCAGAAAGATCCGTAAAGAAATAGAACGCCTACACGAAGAGAGATTAGCGGTAGACCAGTTTGAACAAAACGAGGAGGAGGAAGGATCAGGACTGCCCACAGGACAGTCAGACACCATAGCCTATGTAGGTAGAGGAAGATCTTGTAATAGTACCAGATGTTTTACTGATCCGATACGTCCGATATGTCCAGATAATAACAGGAATTTCCAAACACCTATAATAAATATAAGGTCCCCCGAGCATTCGTTCCAAGCCGCTGACAAATTACTGCGAGAACGAAGGGGTTATCATTTACTCGATTCTATGGATGAACAAGAATTAGCCAGGTCAGCCGTTCATTGGGTTGACAGTCCCGGAAAATATGGTGATGATACAGTAGCACACACATTTTTGAACCTCACCCCAGATGAACAGCGTTTAGCTGGGATTTATATGATTCAACAACTTCTTATACTATATAAAAGCCAACATTCAGATCCTGGTCCCTTACCTGATATATTGACTGAATTACTCACGAATAGATGGAAAGGTTCAGGTACTAAGTTAATTAAGGAAATACTAGAATGCAGAAGGCAGTACATTCTTTTTGGATGTCCAGAACATGTTTCATTGCCCATCAAGGAAAGACCGATGTATTACATAGACAGACAGAATCCCTTACGAGAAGTACACCCAATAAAGGGCGAGGACAATCAGTTTAAACGTGTATATGTATATACGCCCATATCAAAAATAGAATTGTTAGAAATGAAGAAAGTGGTACCCAGTCATGACAAAGACCCAGCGGGTTTCCACCGAGAAATTAAAGATATGTTACTCATGGGAGAGTATACCTATCCCGACATTATGACAATATTAAAGGTATTAATGCCTGCTGGCATTTATGAAAAACTCAAGGAAAAAGAGTGGGAGGTAGGAGACCAAAAGATAGATTGGACAGCATTAGAAAATGAAGAAAGGGCCCGAGGTCCAGGTTCGGGGCTTGGGGACAAAACTAAAGCATTACCAGGTTTATTAGTACAGGTACTGCCACGTTTATTAACTACGAAAAAGGAAGACTGGGGTGCAATCTCAGCCTGTAAACAAAAGCAAGATGAAGACACTAGTGATTTCTATGCCCGATTCGAAAAATGTTTTGGTATAAATAGTGGTATAAAAGCAAGTAGCGAGTCATACCCACATCTGTTTGTGACAAAATTAGTTGAAAATTCTTTGCCCCAAGTGAAGAATAGAGTATTAAAATTCGAGAGTACATGGCAAGGTAATACCCCATCACAAATGTTACAAATGTTACAGTACCATTACAATAGAATTAGAGAGGAACAAGAACATGAACAAAGACGCATGAAAGACACGAAAATGAAAATGCTAGTCTCTCAGACAGTTCCAGCTGAAGGACATAAAAAGGGTACGACACATTCCGGTGATTCAGCAGGACCTATAAAAGGGACATGCAACTATTGTAAACAGCCAGGACATTACATACACGATTGCCCAGTCCTGAAGCGTAATATCGCCACAGGTATTACAAAAGAAAGACCACGGCCACTTAGACAGGATCAGAATGAACAAGGAGCACCGCAGCATGCACAAGCCATGCCAGCTCCACAACAGTCTATACAGTTTGTGCCAGCCGCACCAGCGCTGCCGGCTGCTGCCACACAAACCACGACACGACAGCTGTACCAGACCGCACAGTATGACTATCCTGATTATCAACGATATGCATGAACCAGCCTAGAGAGGGAAGTTGACTTACCCCTTATCGAGGTCCCTGTAGACCAAGAAGGACCTTATGTACATAGTGAATTATTAGGCCAAGATAGAAAATTTTTACTTGATACAGGGGCAAGTCGAACAACTATAAAACGTAGTGAAGTTCCAGGGGCACCCCTCTCAGGCTCACAGAATATATCCCTTGGTTTTTCAGGAAAACCTATTGTTAATGAAGTATCACAGCCTCTTCCTCTTACGATAGGACCCTTGACCAGAACTACAGATTTATTGCTTACTAAATCATGTCCAGAAAACTTGTTAGGTATAAAAACACTGAAAGCTCTAGGAGCTATAATATGTTGTTCTCCGGAAGGAGTAAGATTGTTTTTACGTGATTTCAAAGGTCACTATGTGTCTCGAGACATGGATTCCCGACTGCAGACTTTACCCACACATTTATGGGCACAAGGCCCTACAGATGTTGGTTGCATGAACATTACACCATATCGAGTCACACTAAAGGCAGGAGTGGTACTACCACGAATGCGACAATACAAGTTACCCCCAGATGCTGTAATGGCTTTACTGCAAATCATTGACGAGCTTATTGGCCAAGGAGTGGTTGTGGAGACCGACTCCAATATATGTAATTCACCGATAATTCCGATTCTTAAACGAACTGATCCAAAGGCTTCCCCAGTATATCGATTGGTTATTGATCTGCGCGAATTAAATAAATGTATTGTACCACAATACCCTGTAGTTCCAGACATCTCTTCATTACTGACAGCTATTGACTCCGAAGCAACATTCTTTACTGTAATTGATCTCAAGAATGCCTTTTTCAGCGTCCCAATAGATCCGGAAAGCCAATACTTGTTCGGATTTAGTTTAAATGGACGTAGCTTTAAATTCACACGCGCACCTCAAGGATTTACAGAAAGCCCCAGCATCTATAGCCAAGCACTGAAACGAGAACTTGACAGTATCCACATGCCAGTCAACACTGCTCTGCTTCAATATGTCGATGATCTGCTGATCACCGCCCGAAGCGAACCTGAATGTGAAAAAGCATCACTGACGGTTTTACAATTTCTAGCCGAAAAGGGGCACAAGGTGTCCCCTTTTAAGCTGCAATTCTGTGTCCAGCGAGTTATTTACCTTGGTCACTCGCTGTCCAAGGAGGGAAGGCAGCTTACACCAGATCGCATTCAGTTAATAGCTAATATGCCAATACCCAAGACACAAAAGGAGGTGCGGGCTTTCATAGGCCTCACTTCATATTGTAGGCAGTGGATCCCTCAGTATGCATTTCTAGCAAAACCACTCATTCAATTAACAACACAGGAGGCAGCCACATCGACTGTCCTCCCTTGGACTCAGGAACACACACTAGCTTTTGAAAGCTTAAAGAAAGCTCTATGCCAAGCACCTGTTTTAGCAACACCATGTTACAGAAAACATTTTACACTCTTTGTTACAGAACGAGAAGGTACTGCCTTGTCAGTACTCACACAAGAACAAGCAGGATCACACAAACCGTGTGCTTATTTTTCTAGTACATTAGATCCCGTAGCTCAGGCTCTGCCTGCGTGCCTGAAATCAGTGGCAGCGACAGCTTTAGCAATCAGACAAAGCGATGCCATAGTGTTAGGACATCCATTGACAGTCCAAGTACCACATGCAGTAGAGGTTCTTGTGAATCGAACGCAAACACAACACTTGACTATAGCGCGACTTACAGGTTACGAATTAACATTGTTTCAGCCACATATAGAAATCAGACGTTGTAACACATTGAATCCTGCCACACTTTTACCTGTAAATGGAACAGACCCACTAGCTCATGATTGTATTGATGTTATTACAATAACGACGAAACCCAGACAAGACTTGACAGATGTCCCATTGTCAGATCCAGACCTAACGTTGTATGTAGATGGTTCATGTATGAGAACAGGTACAGGAGAGTTAGTGGCCGCTTACGCAGTCACAACAGACACTGAAATTATTGAAACCAAGTGTATAAATACCTTGTCCGCTCAAGCAGCAGAGCTCGTCGCTCTGACACAAGCCTGTATTCAAGCCACAAATAAAAAAGTCAACATATACACTGATTCACGTTATGCATTCGGAGTTGTACATGACTTCGGCGTGCTGTGGCGAGAGAGAGGTTATTTAACTTCTCACGGTGCCCACATTCAGCACGGACCCCTCATTCATGCCTTATTAGATGCAATACATTTACCCATTGCAATATCGATTATGAAATGTAAAGCTCATACGAAAATTACTGATATAATTTCTCAAGGCAATGATCTAGCTGACAGAACAGCTAAACAGACTGCTCAAACTCAAACATCCGACATGACAAAGACAATAGTCCAGACACCAACACATTGCATGATGGTTAAGGATCCCACTCTTGATGTAATTGACATACAGACACATGCTACTCCAGACGAAATAAGGAAATGGACTGAATTAGGAGGGATCCAAACGGATCAAGGATGGATGACGAAGGAAAAATCTGTGTGGTTCCTTCCTGATTCAATGGTCCGAGTCATTATTAACACTATCCATAGTCCAGCACATCTAGGAGAAAAAGCTATGCTAGACAGCATTCAACATATTTGGTTCAACAAGCATTTACGAGCAGCAGCGAAACAAAAAGTCCGTACCTGTATGATCTGTTGTCAGTTTAACCCAGGAAAAAGCATCCCCGTAGAGCAGGGTGGATTTCAGCCTCCTGATCACCCTTTTGAAATCCTCCAGATGGATTATATCCAGATGGAACGATGTCGAGGATTCAAATATGTTCTCGTAGTTGTCTGTGCTCTTTCCCGTTGGACCGAAGCGTACCCAGTATCAGATTACACTGCCCCGACCACTGCCAAGCAGCTAGTTCGAGAATTCTTCCCACGGTACGGTTTACCACGTGCTGTCTACTCAGATAACGGCCAGCCGTTCTCATCCGAACTAATGAAACACGTTTCACTTTTGTTAGGCTATCAGTGGAGGTTCCATTGTGTCCGACACCCCGAGGCAGCAGGTCTCGTGGAACGACATAATCAAACTTTGAAAATCAGATTGTCCAAAATATGCAGGGAGAAAGGTGTCGACTGGGTAGTAGCATTACCAGTTGCACTCTTTTACATGAGAATGGTAGCACACTCTCGAACAGGGCTATCCCCGTATGAGGTGATCTTTGGCAGACCACCAAATATGTGGGGGACGCCTATACCACGTAAAATAACTGATATTGACTGTAATATGCTGACAGATTATTTGGCTTCCTTGATGTCTGCACTACAATCTTGTCGTTCACAGGTAGCTGCAGCTTTTCCTGACAACACTGAAGTGAAACCCCATGACGTAATTCCGGGGGATCTCGTTTTAGTGAGGAACTTTGATCGAAAGACTCAGCTGGATCCTAGGTGGAGGTCGCCTCAGCTCGTATTGCTCACCACAAGGACAGCCGTGAAGATCGAAGGCAGAAAAGGCTGGGTACATTCAAGTCATATCAAGAAATTTTATGGACTACCATCGGATATAAAAACTACACCTCGTGTGTCTTCACCCATTGACTCAAAACTTCCTTTGGTTGACTCAAGTAGTCACGGACATTATAAACTAAAACTCAGATCTAATCAGTCGGGAAATTTGATTGTTTAAGTCCTCTCCAAGGTGAAGCGGTTGAATTTGTCTCCGACATGTATCCCTTAGATCTGAATAGAGAAAAAACCCGAAAAATGTTGAAACGACATACATATTGTAAATCACTGCGTAGTCATTGCACAGTGACGTTATTAATTTTGTTTTTCTTAAGTTTTTTTATAATTATTGCAAGTATATTGTTGCACATATATTATCCTATTTCTAGACATGTTTATAATATTACTGCTGAACATTCTTTTAGTGAATTACCCCCACATGAATTGTCATACAGATTTGCGCTGCGCAATAACACTTGTATTAGTATGTTACATCATTCCCATCAGGTTAGCAATGCTACAAATTGTTGGATATGTGGCCGACTCCCTCCCTATCAGAACTATAAAGGAATTCTACCCCTTTTTCCATACCCGTTCACACACAACGGCTCCTGTGGAGCATGGTTTAGCTTAATTAATTCCTTAGATTCAAATTCTGCAGTTTATCAAGACAACTGGGTATGGGGAAATCTGAACTTAGTTTTACTTAAAGTCTGCCACCCCAACAAGGAGGGACTTCCCAAAAGAACAGGAACTGATCTAGAAAATGAAGTATATGGATTAGGTAATTTTACGCTTAATCTTATGATCCTAAATATCGAATCCGAAGCTACTCCAATTCTGCCCGCCATGGCAGTATTTCCAGTAAAAGGTGAATTATGTGTGAGAAAGAATGGTTCCATACATATGGGCCATAGTAGATGCACCACTGTAATAGAATTCAGTGATCAAGGCAAGTCGACATTTAGAGCTTCCCGCCATTCCTATTTTATATGTGGTCAGACGGCATATGTACGTTTGCCTCTAGATTGGGATGGTACCTGCTACATTGGATTCCTTTTGCCACCTGTTTTTCTAGCTCCTCCTGATTATCACAGAAATACTCATTTAGTACACAATAGAGAAAGGAGAGATCTCCCAATAGTCGACTACACTGAAACAGCATGGGAAAAATACACAGATTTCAATAAAGGTCTCTTTCCCTATATAGGTACCGTTACTAATAGTAAGCTGATACGTAGATTGACTAGAACCCTTGAAGCAGTAGTGAACGAAACTATTTCCGCCCTAGGCAATTTAACAGAAGAGCAGTCTGCCATGCGGATTGTTGTGCTTCAAAATCGTCTTGTCCTTGACGTCATCCTGGCTGATAGGGGTGGAGCTTGTAGGGTCATCGGATCAAGCTGTTGCGTATTCATACCAGAAAATTCGCCATCTGTATATAAAGCTATAACGCGCCTTCATAAGATTGTAAGCCAGATACACCAGAATCCAGGCACCTGGACTTGGTCCGGTTGGTTTTGGAGCGTGTTATCAGCCTGGGGATGGAGAGTTCTATCCTTCCTAGGTATTGGCCTTCTCATACTATTCAGTTGCTGCTTATGCCTGCAATGTGGACCAGCGATTTGTGGTCTGTGTGCCACATCGTGCATTCCACATCAAGATTTTCATTCAAGATCCCGGAAGAAGAAAGAAGAACAAATGATGCTATATGAACAGATCAATGGATTAATGAAGATTGATATCTCTTGACGGGCAAGTAGGGGACAAGGAGGGAATGTGGAAATATGGATTTTTCTGGTCAGTTATGTCCCCTATCTTGGACCCCAACGGTTCTATGTACATGTTACAAGTACATGTATGTTCCCTCCAGTTCCAGTTATGAAGACGCAAATACATGTGCGTCCACCGTTAACATGTCCTCTTTCAGATCCGCCATGAATGGGCCGGATATTCCATTCCTAAGTACGAAAGGCCACCGCCTTTATATGGTTCACTTATGCCATTTTACAGTTCAGACAAGTAGGCCCTGATTCTGTCATCAAGCTTTTCTTGCTTTCTGTCTCTGAAGCTCCAGTCCGAGCCTGCATCTGTGACCATGAACTTTGTCTCATTCCCTGCGCGGCTCACGATGCCTGACATCAGCTTGCTGCCTGCCAAGAACTGTATTTCACCTTCGGAAATTATCTGCTCCGCTCCCTGCCCAATGCATTCCTGTCTAGTAGCTTAAGTAAACATTCTGCCAACTACCGAGCAGAGGCCCGGCTTCTCTGTCTTTATACAAGTAATTCGTAGTCCTGTTACTATGGAAGATTCCTGCCCTCGCATCTAGTGTAGACACTTAGACGCTTGTACACGCACTAACAGTCAGTATAGTCAGTATAGAATAAGATTCTACTCCAAGAAGGCCTCTCTTTTGGATAACATAGTTCTTTAAACATAGGATGTTAGATATGATTTGGGATTAGGTTGACTTGACCCTCTAGACATCTGTCGCCACATGTAGAGCTAAATGTCAAGTCCCCTTCACTCCCTAGCTGCACGTCAATCACACGTCATGCTGCTGCGCGCGCATCTCTGCAAAGTATTTCTGCTGACATTGCGAAATTATTTCATAGGTCCACCCATATGTAACATCACAACCAATGACGTTTCCTTGTTACTCCCAATTACGCCTCCTTCAGCTACGCATGTGAAATGTTATCTTTGCTATCAATTGTTACGCCTCTTGCATTTGCTTCGCTGTAATGCCTATTGTATAAAAGTTATTAATTATCAATAATGTATGTACTTCACTTCCTGAGCCTCCGTGGTGATGGAACTTGGAGTCCACGATTTCGAAATCGTCCATTGGAATAAAGCCCGTTCTTAACCTCTAATACCACGGATTCTGCCTCTTACTTATTGAGCTATTTTTATTATGTTCTGTATCAAATTAAGTCCCGGTAATTAAATTATTTACCACAGGCTCTAGGACTGGTTAGTCAGACTCAGTTACCACCAATATCCGTCTGAAAAAGTTGAGGGTACAGGATGATTTTGCAACAAGGCTTTTTTCTGCTCTTCTGTTTGTTCTTTCTGCACGTTATCCTTCTTCCTGCACTTTTCTTCGTCTTTGAGGACTTCTGTTGCTTCTTTCTGAATTTCTATTTTTTCTTTCTGTGCGTTTTTTATTCTTTCTTCACATGTCCTATCTCTGTAGGCATAGTTAGAAATTAGCATTTAAAAAACCTTTGAAATTCTCTGATCAAACCATAGGTTTCAGGCACGTTATAGTTAGGAATTAGCATTTAAAAAACCTTAGAAATTCACTGAAAAAACCATAGGTTTCAGGGGCGTTATAGTTAGCTGACTTTTCACTCGTACAAAGCCATTGAAATTCCCCCGTTATAGTTAGTTCAGCTAACTATAACTCGCGCGCCCGCAATGCACTGCTGATAACGTCACATATTACATCACTCATGACATGGTCAGTGACATCTCAAATGACATCACTGATGACATCATCCAGTAAATGTGTGTTTTTCTGAAAATTACATATGTTTTATATATGTATATCTCAAGGTCGATGGAAGAATAAATGGGTATATATGTGTCTAAATGGATGATTTGTTTTTGAAAAATTGATTGTATAACTGACTGATTAAGTGTATCTTAGTGAATACATGGCTTAGTGAGTAATGTTTAAATACCTAAATATCTGTATCAGTCTCTCACTTTGTGTATAAGTGGCTGCATGGGTTGGTGATTAGCTACATGAGTGTCTATATAGGTTATTAGTTGTTTTTTTGAGTATCAGTATGAGTGTCTGAGTGTCTGTATGGTTCGGTGGGGGGTATTACTTAGTGCATAGGTGCATGAATGAGTGACTCACTGTTTGTATGTGTTGAAGACAGCATGCGTGCAGGACTGTATGGGTGGATGAGTGTGTGCATGGGTGTGTTAGTGAGTGAATGACTGTCTCAATATTGTCTTTATGAGTAACTACATATGTTTTAAACTGGTACATGTGACTATTGGTGTATATAAGTGAGTATATGTGAGAGTGAGAGATTGAAAGAGTTCCTGTATGAATAAGTATGTGTTTCAATAAGTGATTGTTTAAAAGACTAAGTATGTGTAAGTTTCTATAGAAGTAAGTGTGGTGGTGTGTGTATAACTGTATATGCAAGTAAATGGATGTTTGATTCTTTATTAGCATGAGTGACTATGTGTGTGAGTAACTCTATGGATGAGTGGCGTTGTGTAACAGGATGAGTACATATAATGAGTGAGTACATGTATGAGTGACTGTATAGGACTGTTGGTGAATGAGTGGATGTGTATGTGGATCTTAGAATTACTGAATAGGTTGTTGTAACTGATATTGGTATGTCCATTGTTTTGAAAATGTTAGTTTCTATTTTTGAATGTGTGTATTAAAGGTTATATTAGGGGGAGAGGAGGTCTGCCACTCTATCACAAGGATGACGTCATCAGTGATGTAATTTGAGATGTCATCAGTGATGTCATGAGTGATGTCACTGACCATGTCATGAGTGACGTAATATGTGACATCATTAGCAGTGCATTGCGGGCGCGCGAGTTATAGTTAGCTGAACTAACTATAACGGGGGAATTTCAATGGCTTTGTACGAGTGAAAAGTCATCTAACTATAACGCCCCTGAAACCTATGATTTTTTCAGTGAATTTCTAAGGTTTTATAAATGGGAATTCCTAACTATAACGTGCCTGAAACCTATGTTTTTTTCAGTGAATATATATATATATATTACCTACTGGCAGTCGCCAGTAGGTAGTTATAGTTAGGACCTATTTTCTATAGTAAATCTGCAACATTCTATTTGGAATAACGTTGGCGCCGATTGACGAATCTTTGCAAAATTTTCCAACCTTTTGGCCAGCTCCGGTCTGCTCCTATCCTGAAAATTTCACGGTGATTCGTGAAGCGGGGGCTGAAAAACAAGGGGGTCCCAAAATGCGTTTTCCCCATGCATTTTCCCATAGGAAATGTTGACGCAGCTACAGCCCGAACTGCTGAACGGAATTACACCAAATTTGGCAAAGAGGTAGTCTTCAGTTCAGACTCGTGCCTTTTGCTTAAATGGTGTAAATCCGTTCAGTAGTTTCTGAGAAAATTAGAGTTAAAAAGATAGATATATCTGGGCGGAGCCTAACCACACATCTCATCGTGAGATCTGATTGGCTGTCAGTACTTCATCCAAGAAGTGTTGGCAGCCATCTTGGGACCAATATACATGATAGCACCTCATTAAAAAGCATTGCAGTTAATAGAAGGTTTTAAGACTTTAGTTACATTATAAATCATTTGTTGATGGTACCATACTCATTTTAGGAATTGTGGTGTGTTCTAAGGTGATTTTACCATGTGAAAAAGCCTTCTGCTGTGATATCATGAATCATGTTTGAGAGAAAACTATTTTCTCATGCTTTTCCCACAGAGGTTTGGAAGGTGATCTATCAGCTAAGCATATTTTCTGTAAATTCACATTATCTTTCTCAGTCATGTGAGAATGAAGTCTGGCATTCTCAGTAAAACATGTACATCCAACAAGGGCAGAGACTGTCAGTTGATTCCTTTGTGTTCTACTGCAGCTTCCCAGAGTGTTCTAAAGAACAACTAGAGCGCTAACAGTCCTACTTATGAAAAACGTATTGCACACCGGAAGCCATCTTGATTGGAATAAAGTGGTAACTCTTAAAACATTTAATTTAAAAAGGAACAAAATGAGGGGGTTCATTTTGCCATAGTAAGTATGATTAGTGCTAGAGAAAGAAAAATTAGGGCACATTTTGAGTGACTTCTCAAATCCTCTTCTATTTCATTAAAACATTCTGACATGCAGACTGAAACATGCACTTTCAATACCAGCAGCAGACTTCCCTGGTGAAAAGTAGCTTTACTACAGTGATCTAATAAGCAACTAGAGTGCTAACATTCTGAATTTATGGCAAATGTGTGACACATCTGAATGCCTTCTTGATGGAACCAAAGTAAAAAACTGAACGTATTTCCTACTGAGGAGACTGCAGTAAATGAGGAAATTAGGTAACTTCATAACAAATAAATCTCCCAAGATGGCCACCAGAGACAAAAAAGCCCAAATGTAGCCCAAATATCACCCAGATGTAGCCCAAGTATAACCCAATGACAGAATGTCCCAGAGTGTTCTTAAGAACAACTAGAGCGCTTACTGTCTTACTTATGACAAAAGTATGGCACACCTGAAGCCATCTTGATTGGAATAAACTGGTAACATTTAACATTTAATTTAAAAAGGAACAAAATGAGGGGGTTCATTTTGCCATAGAAAGTATGATTAGTGCTGCAGAAAGAAAAATTAGTGCATATTTTGAGTGACTTCTGAAATCCTCTTCTATTTCATGAAAAAATTCTGACATGCAGACTGAAAAATGCACTTTCAATACCAGCAGCAGACTTCCCTGGTGAGCAGTAGCTTTACTACAGTGATCTAATAAGCAACTAGAGTGCTAACATTCTGAATTTATGTCAAATGTGTGACACACTTTGAAGGCCTTCTTGATGGAATCAAAGTAAAAAACTGAAAGCATTTCCTACTGAGGAGACTGCAGTAAATGAGGAAATTAGGAAACTTCATAACAAATAAATCTCCCTAGATGGCCACCAGAGACAAAAGAGCCCTAATGCAGCACAAATATCACCCAGATGTAGCCCACATGTAGCCCAATAACAGAGTGTGCAAAACACTTAATTGTTGCGTATTTGCAGTTTTATATAGTACAGACTTGTCAGGTATTGGAGTGCTTTACATGAGCATTGGTTACATCACACAAGATCACATTCATTTTGGTTGTAGACATGGGGAGATTAAGTGATTTGACCAGAATCACATGTTAAGCTGAAGCAGAAACTCCAACCTGGTTCCCCAGTTGCAAAGTCTGCAGCTCGGGAAGTAACACCACATCCTCTCCCCTAGGTGCAACATTTAATCAAGTGGTCAACTGGATAAAAAAACATAAAGATTATAAATAATTTAAAAGTTCTTTGTCGCTATTTGAAAACTCAGAAAATATGTCCTCATTTTAGTTTTTTAGAGCACTAACCATAATTTTGATGCAAATAAAACCCTCTCATATATGTAATTTCGAAAGGAAATGCTCTAGGTATTACAGTTTTGATTACATCAAGATGACGTCAGGCGTTCCACACTTTTGTAATAAATATAGAATGTTAGCAATCTAGTTGTTCATTGGGATACTGTTGAGAGGCAGAGGCCAGGGGCACAGACTTTGAAAATCGAAGGCAGGTAGGAGAGTGCAGAGGCAACAATTTGACCACACTGGGCAGGCAGGAAGGGCAGTGGCAGCACAACAGACTATGGAGGGCAGTGGAAAGGGGGGCAGGGGCAACAAACCAACAATACAGGACTGGCAAGAGAGGCTGTGGGAATATAGAGAGTAAAATCAAAAGTATTACACATCCGGCGGTGGGTGTGTGTTTTATTAACCGTGAGGGGGGTTTCTTGCATAGTTTGGTCGAATTTTTGTCGATTCCCCTTTGAATGGCTTGGTGTGCGTGTGTATTAAATGTGCCCGTCAATAGCTACCCATGTTTGTATAAATAAACGACAAGGGTGTCTACTTGGAGAGCTACCCATGTTTGTATAAATAAACGACAAGGGTGTCTACTTGGAGAGTACCCACCGGCGGGGGCGCCGGGATTAGGCACGGTAGGGCGTCAGACACGTCAGAGCTTCACTAGCGGTGTAAATACATTACACGTGGATTCATTGTATGCAGAGTGGCCTTTTAATGAATATCACGCAAATCGTCATGGTGATAGGTACATACGGTTTGTCCAGCATGTCCTAGGTGTTTCTATAAATATATATATTTTTTAAATTATAAAAAACAAAGGCCGGCCCCGGGGAATGGGGTCCCCGGGGCCATAAGTGGCCTGAGGAGGGCGGCAACGCAGCCCCCCTCCTAAAGATTTTTTTTTAAAAAGACCATGACCTGAGGGTTGGGGTCCCCGGGGCCGATTAAGGCCTTGGGAGAGGCACATTTATTTTTTTCAACAAAATAAATTAGGGTGCAGGCCCTGGGGGATGTGGTCCCCAGGGCCAATACATTAGAAAAAGAAGGGGGGCCACACAGCCCTCCTTCTTAAGAAAATAAAATAAATAAAAGACCGGCATCGCGCCGGAGGCCACGCCCCCTCCTTGCAGCACTCTGCAAACGCACCCCCTGGCCAGTTGTAAGTTGGGGAATTAATTCCCCTTCAATACTGAGGGTCCCTGAGGGCCAACTAGCCCAACAGGTATCTCCAGTATGCACCAGGGAGCTGCGTGGCAGACAGGTGTTCTGAGGCCACGCCCCTTTTTACACCTCTATGCCACGCAGCTCTGTGGTGCTTACTGGAAGTACCTAGTGGGCTAGTTTGACCCTAGGGACCCTTAGGATTCAAGGGTATTTAATCTCTCAACTTAGAATGGCCACAGGCCGCGTTTACACAGTGGTGAAGGGAGGGGAAGGGGCCTGAGGTTACCTGTGCAAACACGCCCTGTGGCACGTTTTAAGAGGTAGTTTTAATCCCCTGCCCTTCACTGTATTCTGAGTGTCTTTTAACATACCACTGGCTCTAGGACTGGTTAGTCAGACTCAGCTACCACCAGTATCCGTCTGAAAAAGTTCAGGGTACAGGATGATTTTTCAACAAGGCTTCTTTCTGCTCTTCTGTTTGTTCTTTCTGCACGTTATCCTTCTTCCTGCACTTTTCTTCGACTTTGAGGACCTCTGTTGCTTCTTTCTGCATTTCTTTTTTTTCTTTCTGTGCGTTTTTTCTTCTTTCTTCACATGTCCTATCTCTGTAGGCATAGTTAGAAATTAGCATTTAAAAAACCTTTGAAATTCACTGAAAAAAACATAGGTTTCAGGGGCGTTATAGTTAGGAATTAGCATTTAAAAAACCTTAGAAAATAACTGAAAAAAACATAGGTTTCAGGTGCGTTATAGTTAGCTGGACTTTTCACTCGTACAAAACCATTTAAATTTCCCCGTTATAGTTAGTTCAGCTAACTATAACTTGCGCGCCCGCAATGCACTGCTGATGACGTCACATATTACATCACTCATGAAATGGTCAGTGACATCACTGATGACATCACTGATGACATCTCAGATGACATCACTGATGACATCACTGATGACATCATCCAGTGAATGTGTGTTTTTCTGAAAATTACATATGTTTTATATATGTATATCTCAAGGTCGATGGAAAAATAAATGGGTATATAAGTGTCTAAATGGATGATTTGTTTTTGAAAAATTATAACCGGGGAATTTCAATGGTTTTGTACGAGTGAAAAGTCCAGCTAACTATAACGCCCCTGAAACCTATGTTTTTTCAGTGAATTTCTAAGGTTTTTTAAGTGCTAATTCCTAACTATAACGTGCCTGAAACCTATGGTTTTTTCAGTGAGTATATATATACACACCAATTGCGACTTCCTTATCAAATCCAACAAGGGCAACCTTTTTGTGTTGATCATTAATTGCTGCGCGCCTCGTCGCGGAGTCACCCCACCGCTGCTAAAGCGGACCACGGCCCTGAAGCTTTGGGGCCATGTGGAGGTGTAAGTTCCAGTATTGTGGTTCTTTGTACATGCAGGACAATGTTGCTTCCACCTCCATCACGACCCACTTGGGGAAAGAAATTTATGGACGCAGCAAATCACAAGCACCCACTGTGGAAATGCAGAACTATCTGACCCAGAATGCAAAGCAACAGAAGTCCCATATGGGAGGGTCGAATTGGCAAAGTTTGCACAGGTGAGATGCGGCACTCATAAGTCACTGATCAAGGGCAGGCTGCCCGAAACATGTTTGGCGTTATGTGTGGAGGAGAGAGCACGGTGTCGGTGGCAACCTTCAATAAATATGGAGATACTTCACCTGTGTTTGGCATTACCAACAAGGGCAACCTTTTCGAGTGGATAATTAATTGCAGCACGCCTCGTCGCGGATACGCCATGCCACTGCAAAAGCGGACCACGGCCCTGAAACTTTGGGGCCATGTGGAGGTGTAAGTTCCAGTATTGCGGTACTTTGTACATGCAGGACAGTGTTGCTTCCACCTCCATCACTACCCACTTGGGGAAAGAAATTTATGGACGCACAAATCACAAGCACCCACTGTGGAAATGCAGAACTACCTGACCCAGAATGCAAAGCAACAGAAGTCCCATATGGGAGGGTCATATTGGCAAAGTTTGCACTGCTGTGATGCGGTGCTCATAAGCCAGTGATCAAGTGCAGGCTACCCGAAAGTTGTTTGGTGTTATGTGTGGAGGAGAGAGCACGGTGTTGGTGGTAACCTTCAATAAATATGGAGATACTTCGCCTGTGTTTAGCGTTTCCAACTAGGGCCTTTTCGTCTGGATAATTAATTGTGGCGCGCCTCGTCGCAGAGACGCCCCGCAGCTGCAAACGCGGACCACGGCCCTGAAGCTTTGGGGCCATGTGGAGGTGTAAGTTCCAGTATTGTGGGACTTTGTACATGCAGGACAGTGTTGCTTCCACCTCCATCATGGCCCACTTGGGAAAAGAAATTTATGGACGCAGCAAATCAGAAGCACCCACTGTGGAAATGCAGAACTACCTGAGCCAGAATGCAAAGCAACAGAAGTCCCATATGGGAGGGTCGTATTGGCAAAGTTTGCACAGCTGTGATGCAGCGCTCATCAGCCAGGGATCAAAGGCAGGCTGCCCGAAACATGTTTGACGTTATGTGTGGAGGAGAGAGCATGGTGTCAGTGCCAACCTTCAATAAATATGGAGATACTTCACCTGTGTTTGGCGTTTCTATCAAGGGCAACCTTTTCGTGTGGATAATTAATTGCAACACGCCTTGTTACGGATGCGCCATGCCGCTGCAAAAGTGGACCACGGCCCTGAAGCTTTGGGGCCATGTGGAGGTGTAAGTTCCTTTATCGCGGGACTTTGTACATGCAGGACAGTGTTGCTTCCACCTCTATCACGACCCATTTGGGGAAAGAAATTTATGGACGCAGCAAATCACAAGCACCCACTGTGGAAATGCATAACTATCTGACCCAGAATGCAAAGCAACAGAAGTCCCATATGGGAGGGTCGAATTGGCAAAGTTTGCACAGGTGTGATGCGGCACTCATAATAAGCCACTGATCAAGAGCAGGCTGCCCGAAACATGTTTGGCGTTATGTGTGGAGGAGAGAGCATGGTGTCGGTGGCAACCTTCAATAAATATGGAGATACTTCACCTGTGTTTGGCATTTCCAACAGGGGCAACCTTTTTGTGTGGATAATTAATTGCGGCATGCCTCATCGCGGAGACGCCCCGCCGGTGGAAAAGCAGACCACGGCCCTGAAGCTTTGGGGCCATGTGGAGGTGTAAGTTCCTTTATCGCGGGACTTTGTACATGCAGGACAGTGTTGCTTCCACCTCCATCACGACCCACTTGGGGAAATAAATTTATGGATGCAGCAAATCACAAGTACCCACTGTGGAAATGCAGAACTACCTGACCCAGAATGCAAAGCAGCAGAAGTCCCATATGGGAGGGTCGTATTGGCAAAGTTTGCCTAGGTGTGATGCGGCGCTCATAAGCCACTGATCAAGTGCAGGCTGCCCGAAACATGTTTGGCGTTATGTGTGGAGGAGAGAGCACGGTGTCGGTGGCAACCTTCAATAAATATGGAGATACTTCACCTGTGTTTGGTGTTTCCAACAAGGGCAACATTTATGTGTGGATAATTAATTGCGGCACACCTCGTCACGGAGATGCCCTGCCGCTGCAAAAGCGGACCACGGCCCTAAAGCTTTGTGGCCATGTGGAGGTGTAAGTTCAAGTATTGCGGGGCTTTGTACATGCAGGACAGTGTTGCTTCCACCTCCATCATGACCCACTTGGGGAAAGAAATTTATGGACGCAGCAAATCACAAGCACCCACTGTGGAAATGCAGAACTGCCTGACCCTGAATGCAAAGCAACAGAAGTCCCATATGGGAGGGATGTATTGGCAAAGTTTGCACAGCTGTGATGCGGCACCCATAAGACAGTGAACAAGGGCAGGCTGCCCGAAACATGTTTGGTGTTATGTGTGGAGGAGAGAGCACGGTGTCAGTGGCAACCTTCAATAAATATGGAGATACTTCACCTTTGTTTGGCGTTTCCAACAAGGGCAACCTTTTCGTGTGGATATATATATATATGTATGTATATATATATATATATATATATATATATATATATATATATATATATATATATATATATATATATATATATACATATACTTAAAAAAGCAAAGATAACATGGATGGTAGAGTTAGGAATTAGCATTTTAAAAAACCTTTGAAATTCACTGGAAACACCAAATAATCTCTAATGATTTGGTTCACAGAGTCTTCGGATTCCTCAGAAGAACCACTATAACAACCACCAGAAGGCACAGATTCCTGTGCAAGCGCCTATGTGATATGAAAGATATTTATTATTTTACAACAGTAATAATTGTAAATCCATTAACTCAAAATAAATGACCCAGGCATGTGCTCTAACATATCTTCCTTATGCTTATGTTTTCTTATGAATTACAATGGATGTGTGTAAAATAATGGTTTGGCCCATGCAGTAATGCACTAGCTCAAATGAAGTGAGACACAGAACAATAGAACACATATGACAACATAAGTCATACATTTAGTTCCACCATTACCTATTTGATTGCAACACGATTATCATGACAAATTCTCCTTGTAGTTGTTTTTATTCCAGTTCCTTGTTTCTTGACAGTCTTGATCTTCAGTTCCTGTTGGTCTGATCTTCCATCCCTATCAATGCTGATCTTCAGATTCTCCAATGTTTTTCCATCTACATTAGTTTTTGGAAAACTGAAGCAACAAGAAGAACACTGACATGTGCAAATGTCTTTACAATACGAAAAAATTAAGTTCAGTTTTGCAACTGACACAAAGATTGTCAACAGAGCCAAAAAGTCCTTTGGCACAGCATTGTACACAGACTGAAACAGAAAAATGTCATATAAAGGACAAGCAAAAAGCTAAATTTGATTGTGGCAGTTTACAATGACAAGACAGCTCAACACTTTTCATTGGCAAAATAGCATCTGTTTCACGACACCCTTAGAACATCTTAGGAAAAATTACTCTTCAAAATAGTGGAATGTTGCTAGACTTAGCAAATATTTGGAGGTTGATAGACTCCCTCGTGGATTAGATATCAATATTGTCTCTGCTGTTGAGTAGCTAAATGAGTTTTGTTTAGAAAAATGGTAGAGAAGTGTAGATTTGTCTTGCACTCGTAAAAAGCAACTGAACAAGCAGAGTATAAAATGGAAGAAAAAATACAAATTGAAGCAAATAAAGTCAAGGAGCAGAACTCAGATCTGAAATTGGAAGAACAGACAAGAGAATGATTGCGATAATTACACCATATCAGGGGTGCCTGTGTCTATTAAAAGCAGAGTGCTGTGAATATACTCCAGCTAGTGGTAGGTGTTATTTGAATGCAGAATATAGGGACCTTACTCCAGCGGGGAATCATGACTACTTATTAAAATTGGAAACGTTTTTTGGTTTTTAGTGAGAATAGGAGAACTTTGTACTGAACTGCAGGTGAAAAATTGGACTTAATTGACATGGGAGCTATCATGAAAATCATCTGGATTAGATCCAAATTGACTTTGACACTTGAAAAACCAACAGGAGTCGCAAAACGCGTTTTGGCTATTTCACTACTGAAAAGTGTTGAACTGTCTTGTCATTAATACTGCCTTTTCTTTGTCCTTAATATTTAAAATCTACTGCATTGCATTATTGATGTTTCAAAACATGGTAACATATTGCTTATTGATTTTAAATATATTTTTGTATATGCAATGTGAATACATCTCATTGTATGTATAAGTTGAGTGTCTCCTGTTTGAATTTATTTCAGTTTATACATTTCTTTGTTGATAGTGGTAAATTATCACCTTAGGGTACACCTATAAGCTGGTCATAATATCCCATATATTTTACCTAACTTTTACTATTAAAATGTATTTATATATGTATTTATATACAAACCCAGACAAAATGCAACACTCCATTGTAGAGGGGCAAAGACAAGCATAAAGTCAACAATTCAAGGCTGGTTTGTGGACTGTTAATGTATTGTGATGTAGTGTTCTTTTAAGATGTGTGGGATACCAGAGATGAGGTACCTGGTGTCAGACCTGATAGTTTAAAAAGCGGTGGTCTGTGCCCGAACAAACAAGACCATTGTATCCACTTGATGTCAAAGTCTTCAAGGCCAATTTCCTCCAAACTAGAATTGAGCATGGAGTGGTCAATGGGTTTGAAGGTCATCTAAAGGTCAATAGAATAAGGACTAGCTACTTCCATCTTTAACTAGCCTACAAAAATAATCCAGCTATAAGGTAAATTTAAACTCCAAACCATGGTTTGGCCTAGGAAGACTGGACTGGTGGAAAGAGTTGTGTTATATTATTGGTATCACCAAATGCTTGTAGCTAGTTAAAAAATGCATTTTTAAAATGTTTCCCATGTTAGCACAAAAGCAATGTGGGCACAAATTATTGGGGTCATCATGAGAGATCAAGGGTTTCTTAAGAAGGTTTAAGCCATGGCAGATTTCAATGATAGAATACTTCACCATAGTTTAATAAGTGGCTGAACAGGACAGCAAGGTCTGTGATCAGAGAAGGACATAGCTGCTGCATTGTACCCCACAAGTAGATGTTGAAAGATGAGCCTGATAGCCAGGTAGCAGAATTTCAGTTTTGTTTCAATTGATGCACAGAAACATTTTCTTCATCTTGAGAAATATATATCCCAAGCATGAAGCGATATTTGTTGGAGAATATGGATGGATATATAGCTGGTAGTGAATTTGCATATCATCAGTGAACATTTGAAATGTGACGGTGTGGTTCTAGCTGCATGATCTTGGGAGGAATGTAAATAAAGACCAAGAGGCAACTTGAAAATGAACAATGTGAAATGCCAAATGGCACTGGGTGAATAGTCAAATAATAGACCCAAACCTAATGATCTGGCTGCAATTGGAAAGAAAGAATACATTCTAAAGCAAGACAGATGCACATATTCCGTGCACTGTGCTAGCTTTATGACCAGGACAGTATTTTTTTATTACAGTTTTATATAGCCCAAACTTGACCCAAAAGTACTGGACAGAAGTTATATTACACTAGTTCATATTCCTTTTTTATAGGCACTGGGAGATTAAATGATTTTCCCAGAATCACAGGATGCTGAGCCGATGCCAAGAGTCAAACCTGGATCCCTAGATCCAAAGGTGAATGATTTGGCTGTAACTCTACATCCTGCATAGGCTGAGGAGAAGTCTAGAAGTGTAAGGGCTATTTTGTCTATGTTTATGAAAAGGAAGAGTGCTTTCCTTAAGTGGGGTGGTACTGATGCAGTACCACCAGAGAGGGTGTACGTCAAGACCGATGGTCATGGAAAAGCTGATTTAATAGTATGTGTCTGAAAAATTTCTACCTCACTATCAATGCTCTTCCTTGGAATTAGGGAATTTGAGACTGGGTGGTAGTTTGACATGATCTTATCACCTGAGTTTGTTTGTTCAGAAGGTGAGTTTCAGAGGGCATTGAACAACACCTGATAGTGTTGTGAGGGTGTGGAGGATTGAAGCGCAAGGCAGAGAAGTGAACAATTGGTAAATTTAATGGTTTGCTCTGGTTTCGTGGCTTATCAGCTTAACAGAAGAGAAGACAGAATTTAGAATTAGGAGGATTCAGAGAGCTTTAGGTCATGTTTATTAATTTTCAATGTTATGAATTTATATTGGTGTTTGTAAGCTTATCTTGAATTTTAAGGGTTGCCTTTCACAGCAGAATTGTAATGCTTGTGGCTAAATATAAATTCCTTGGCTTTATTTTCTCTATTAATTATTTTGTGGTGTGTCCTATATAGGGTTTGTTTTCTTGTGCCATTGCTACTTAGTTTCTATTAATACTTTTTAATTCAGCTAGTTCTACTATAAAATCTTGTTGGAACTCTCCATATAGCTTTGCCTTTTGACTCGAGTGTATGATGTCTAGTGTGTACAATGTATTGTGAAAATGAGTCCTAGCTTTGCCTTAGCATCTGTCAAGGTAGAGTGATTAATCTACACACCTCTGTTAATGGATTGAAAGTTTCACTGAGTAGTGTTTCAGAGGTGCCTTGGAGATTTGATATTGGTGGCATTAAGGGTAGTATGAATGTATATTTAAGACAGCATTGATGGCAAGTAAGTAGTGATCTAAACTAATTTGTGTTTGATATTTTATATTCAATGCTTCAATGTAGGCAAACATATGACCTATTGCATGATGAGCAGATTTAAAACAGTATTTGTTTTTTAAATAATTTAACTATTGAAAAAAGGAAATATAATAACAGTAGCAAAAAAAGTAATGTATCTCCAATTTAAACAAAAATAGGAAAAGACGTTACACCTAGCACAGATTAGATTTACTATTATCATTCCAACATAACTAAGAGCTAGGGAAGAGTTCAAATTTACTATCCCCACTCCATTCTAAACAACAGTAGGGAAAGTGTTGGGCTTCAGCGGGATTAGATTTATTATCCCCACACTATTATAACAGTAGCAAAAAAAAGTAATGTATCTCCAATTTAAACAAAAATAGGAAAAGTGTTACACCTAGCACAGATTAGATTTACTATTATCATTCCAACATAACTAAGAGCTAGGGAAGAGTTCAGATTTACTATCCCCACTCCATTCTAAACAACAGTAGGGAAAGTGTTGGGCTTCAGCGGGATTAGATTTATTATCCCCACACTAATTTAAGCAACAGTAGGAAAGGTGTTGAAATTCTGAAGGGTTGAATTTGCTTTTCCCTCTCTAATCTAAGCAACAGCAGGGAAAGTGATTAACTTTGGAGAGGATACATATAGCATTGTAACTCATAGTCATTTTGTGAAAAACATTAAAATACTTAGCAGCATAAAATTATTGAAACATATTTTCAATGAGAAATATATATATATATTAAATTATATTTACATGTTAATAGAAGTATAAAATAAGTTATCAAATAATGAAATGATTAAGTACATTGTACACTTGCTTGTTGTGCGTTTTTACATTAAAAATTAAATTAAACTAAGAGACCATTACATTATAATCAAATTGACTTCCCACTCAATAATCCTAAAAACCCAACAACCTCATAATAACATATAAATTACTAATTAAACGAAAAAAAATACATACTTCAATACAAACTAACCTTAAAAAAATAAAATGCTGATTAATAATGAAACAAAATAGCTAATTAATAACTAATTAAATTTGAAATGTAGTTGAAATAGTTACTTACCATTTAAAAATAAATTATTATTTTACTTCACTCCCAATTTCATACAAGCCCAGCAACACACTACGTCATTATATACTGATAATTAAAATGAAAAAAACACATATTTAAAATTAAAAACTATAGTAAAAAAATTAGACCAGTTATACTAATAGTACTAACATTTAAAATATTATTATATTCATAAATATATAAAATCTATATTTATTACACATATATTAAAGTAAATAATACTGAATATAACAATATTCAAAAGAACAATATCTTATACATTAGAAACTTGGGGCCAGATGTACGACCATTTGATGTTGGGCCTGGCAATTTGCGACAAATTGCGAGTCGCAAATTGCGAGGTGCGAAATCAAGTGTACAACAGTGTGTTTAACACTGTTTATGATTCCCAAAGGGGTCGCAAATTGCCAGGCTCATTAATATTAATGAGCTTCTCGCAATTCGCGAGCCCATTGGGAATGACAGGCCTTCCCAGGGATGGTGGCCTTCTGGGCTTAGCTGACCACCATGTCTGAGACTGCTTTTAAATAAAGCAGTTTTTTTTAAATGCTGTCTGTTTTCCTTAAAGGAAAACGGGATGCATTAAAAAAAGAATGAAACGTTTTCATTTAATTTTTTAAGGGCAGGCAGTGGTCCCTGGGACCACTGCCTTCCCTTAAATAATAATTTCGCAAGCATTTGCAAAGGCTTCCCATTTGCGAATGTATTACCACCTACTTGAAGTAGGTGGTAATTGCAAATGTTTTGCAACCGCAATTGCAGTTGCAAAACATTAGTACATGGGTTTGAGACTCGCTATTTGGAAGGGAACGCCCCTTCCAAATAGCGAGTCTCTAAATAACTTTTTTGCGAGTCACAATTTATTTGCAACTTGCAAAATTGTGTTGGTACATGGCCATGACAAATTTAGCGTGCGCAAATGGGTTGCTAACCCGTTTCGCATGCTAAAATTGTTCGAACATCTGGCCCTATAAATCTTACCTTTGATATTCTGTTCCATGCTATTTTTGTTGATATCTTTGCATGATATTCTTGTTACACAATACTTTAGAATCAATATTTGTGTGAGTCATCCCATAATTATTTTTTTTCTAGATCCCCAGCTTAATGTTGTTTCTCTGTCTTGTTGAATAGTCATTACTCTGGTGGGAAAAGAAGGCTGCATCCTGTTGTGATCTGGTCATGTGCTGAGAGTGGGGGTGTGGTAGCCATACTGCTGGCCCGGGGTTTCAGTAGCACACTCCTTGTGCTTTTAGGGGGACCATTCTGGTCTCCCTCATGTTTCAGATCTGACAGGGAAGGAAAATGCACAGGTTGATTATAAGAGCCACACATATTCATCACCAAATAATTCTACCTTTGTCCTGTGGGCTTTCCAGAGTCATTGACTGGTCTGTGTCGCACAATGATGCCTTTCTCCATGCTTTTCTTTGAGGACTTTGTATCTGGAAGCCTGAGGAGTGGCTGCCATGCCCTTCAGTGGCCTTCAGGTCTTTTCAATGTTTTTCCTGTTGGTCTCCTCCTCCTAAGGCTGATGAAGAGGTTTCAAAGGAAGAAGTTGACCAATTCATTCTGTCATCCCTATTCACTTAGATAGATGTCATTCCTAAAAGCCTGTTTTTCCTGCTTGGTAAGGGTGTCTAGTTGTTTTCATTGTTCTAAGTTTATTGTACTTGCATTGTTTGTACCATTTGATGTGTGCAGTGTGTTTTGAATATTGGGTTAAAGTTTGCTTCACTCCATTTCATGCATAGGACTTATTCATTTTCTGGCTGCTTTGTTTCTAAGTGCGAAGTCATTTTTTTGTCTTTGGGAAATATACAATTTTTCACTGCTCGCTTATGAAATGCACTTATATTGATGTAAACAATTGCTAGTTTATGGCAAAAAAATAACGAACTCTAGATGAATTTGGTACCCCTGTTTCTTGGAGTGTTAGCCTTTGATTTTATTTAGCTTATTGTACCTTTTTTGTTTTTTAATATTGCCAGTGAAACTCATCATCATTGTAAGAAAACTGTAAACCGTCAACTATTATTATACTATTTTAAATGCCACCTTCAATTACTATTATTATGGACTCATGTATAAAATATATGTTCCAAAAAGTTAATTTCTCATTACGTCGTATCCACCCATCCAAAATACACCCATCCTTTGCTTCCTTTGTTCGTGGGTCTGCCCTTCCTTCTCTCTGTCTGTGATTTTCTATTGTATGTTCAACTATGTATCAATCCACTTGCTGTTCTGTTCTTCCTGATTTGCCACCATTATCTGACTTTGTCCATCTGGCACCTATCAATCTGTCTATTTTCCAGAGTTTATTTGTCTCCATGTCATTTGGCTCGTTCGATGTTTCTGTTTAAACTAAGGTACTATTTTTTTACAAATCCAAATCCGCTGTATTTATGTACACATTTTTGAATTTATATTATCAAATGGATTTTACCTTCAGGAACTTTCTGCTGGTGTGGTGTAATTATATGTGTAACCACACAGGCTCCTATTTGTAAGATTGTGGGGCATATTATCAAGCACAGCATTAAAATTATCGCCGCTTTAGCGGCAGAAAACTGCAGCTAAAGCGGCGATAATGGGCTTGATAATATGCCGCAGAGAATTCCAATAGAAGCCCATGTTGACACCAGAACATGGGCTTCTATGGGAATTCTCTGCTGCATATTATCAAGCCCATTATCGCCGCATTAGCGGCAGTTTTCTGCCGCTAAAGCGGCGATTATTCTAACACCGTTTCTTGATAATATGCCCCATGGATATTTCACTATGGAGAGAAGTCAAAGCTGGTGAGCCAGCACAAACCTACCATGTTTGTGTGTAGTCACAATGTTTTGGCAGGCAGTTTTCAAACATGAAAACGAATAAACTGATAGTTTGATCAAGAACAATATAAGAAACAGGAGCAACACAATACGCCAGCCTGAACCGTGAGTGCATAAGAAGCAGATCAAAACAATTGTTCAAACAACGAGGCATATTATCAAGGACGGCGTTAAAAATATCGCCGGTTTAGCGGCAGAAAACTGCCGCTAAAGTGGTGATAATGGGCTTGATAATATGCCCTGGACAATTCCAATAGAAGTCCATGTTCACACCAGAAAATGGGCTTCTAATGGACTTCTCCAGAGCATATTATTAAGCCCATTATCGCCGCTATAGCAGCAGTTTTCTGTCGCTAAACCGGCGATAATTTTTAACGCTGTTCTTGATAATATGCCCCAACATGTTTTAATTATAGGGCACTACACACCTCGTGGTAGATTTACAAGCCCTTTGTGCCACTTTTGCGTCACTTTTCCCATGTTATAAGTGACGTAAAAGTGGCGCAAGGGGTTTGTAAATCTGCCCCCTCCTTCGTAGCATTTTCTGCGTGCCTCAAAACTTGTATTCACAAGTCATGAATTTTGAACGATTAATAAATATGCTTCAAAAGTGATCATACCATCAGGTTGTGTAAATGGGAGGAAAGAACATTTTGAGGACAGGAAAGGAGAGGGAAATCACCAAATATGAGGGTCTAACCGAAGAGTTTTCTCAGTGGTGGAAAGTACCTGTGGGGTGGTAAGATGTTAAAAAGTTGAATGGCACTTCACTGTGACATTTATGTGTATGGAAATATACACATCTATATTGCACTATACAAACATGTTTAAGCATGTGAGAATTGCATTGAATTGTAACTTTAGTATGGCTCTTCATAGCACTATTGTGGCCTTACAGTGGTCCCTTGGGCTTTCAGGTAAGAGGCCTGCCATTTGGTTATGTATGTTTTGGAGAGAATATGTCTATAGGACAACCATATTGGGCAGAGTTGTGTGCCATAAGCAGGATAGTTCAATGCTACTGGGCACCGCAATTATATATGTCAGTGCTGTTGATGAGTGTAAGATAGATCCCAATGTAATGTTGGCCAGTGTCCGGCTGAGTAGTCCTGTACCAGAGATACTTGTAAATTCTCACTAAAACAGTAATTCTTTAGAGAATGTAAAAATATCTAAAATGTATACGAAAAACAGCCCCATTGATTACGTTTTCATTTTTTCGGTGTCTTATGCGCCATATTATTTGACTACTAAAATTCGATAAGCACCTGTGGGACTCCGCAGAGCTCCGACCTGTTGCTTGCTATAAGAGAGACCTTTTCTGTGAATTCTTATCTTCAATTATCGCTTTTGTTAATTTGCAGAGGCGTCAATGTACAATTTAGACACACCCTTTAACATTTCACATATATATAGTGAAATATTTATAAAAAAGACCCTGAATCCAAATTCATATCTCATCACGCTATGGGTGTAACTTAACAATTGCTTGAATAAAATATGATGACCCACTTTACACCACTGAAGAGGAATTACTCCAAAGCTGGCAATCTACTGTCTCTGAGATTAACCCTGAAATTAGACAATACAAAAGAATGTCATTTCTGAATGGATTGTCACTGTTGTTAAATTAAAAGAAGTTCTCTGTGGTGAAGGAAATTTCTCGAAATGTCATTTTTTTAATTAACATTCCACTTATAATACACAGCATTAAAGTCCCAAAAATAATGTTAAAAGTTTGAATGAAATACCCACACGAGGTGACTGTCTACTCCTTAACAATTTCAAATATCAAATCACACATTTTTCAATGTTCAAATAATTTTATTTTTCTGTCAGAATCAAACATTTTTAAATTTCAAAGTTCCTCAACTTTGAACGTCAAATTCCATTCAATTCTTTTTACAATATTGTCTATTGAAACATGTTTTGATGGGTTTCAATAACTCATGCTGTTGGTATTTATTGAGGCATTGGAAAAGCGCACGGTCATTAGAAACAAATATGTATAGTATGTTTGTTTGTGTTTGCAAAAGAATGCCATGCGTTCTACTGCCTGCTTACTCAAGGCCTTGTAGAAATATGCGAAGGGATTTGGCTGCCTTGGTTTATTTATTCTCCTAATGATCAAATATTCAAATTAACAGGCCTCTGTTTGTAACATTGTAAGGTTGGTTATCTTTTCTTCCAACTTGTTTTGACAACTCCTTTTAAAGTGCGTTCACTGAATATGACATTGCCTTGTGAGACTCGTGATTGCTTGGTGCTTCTGTGTCCAGAGGCTTCTCTGAGAATTGTTACATAAACAAGACGTTTGATTTTCAGGCAATGAAGCCTGGGAGATTATATCATGCTCAAACCAATTTACATCTTCTAGACATTAATAGGCAATTTTAAATCAACCGTAGGCAGATAACCTGCCAAACACGGTTCACGCACTAATTGATCAGAAACTGACAGACACAAGACAAAGAACACACGCTAACTTGAAATCTGCAGTAATGTCACTCAAGAAATAATGTATCTTTTAACTACGCTGGTTCCTTTCTGCCATAGCATATCATTTGGCTCCTTTAATTTGACCCAGTGTATAGCGCTGTTGTAATAATGTGTGTCAAAAAAGGGCAGACAGGATCCTCCTGTGATTATCCAGAGGGGGATATTCTCAAGAACGTGTGAAAATTATCGCAAAATTAGCTTAACGTAACTTTGCACATCGCAGTCTTTCCCGGGAAAATAACGCTGTGTTAACGTTGTATTCTGAACACGGCGATACCATGCGATAGTCTCATGCTAACGCGTCAAATGACTGCGATAAAATTACAGTGACGGAAAAAAAACGTGAAACACGAACACGGAAAAAGTTGCGATGTGGCCAACCTCGATAAAAAAATCAGCAATAACCAGCAATAGGCCTGAATTCCCATGCGTCATGCTGGAAAATACTCTATAAAAGCAACGAAAAACACAAACAAAATAAGTTAAACTGCATAGCACCATGGAGGAAGCCGGAGCAAGTACAGAGGATGACCAGAAGCCCACAAGCCCACAGGAGGACCAGCGTGGGACCTCGGGGTCACGGAAGGACAAGGAAAACAGGATCATCACCACGGAGGTGTTAGAACACCACCAACAACTGTTCGTCACCACCAACGTGTCATTGGCAAATAAAAATACAACATTGCAGTCCATCCTCGACAAGGTGAATGCAGTCGGAGTCAGGAGGAGGACAATTGGAGAGGTCAAGAGCGCTGGAATTATGCAAAGCGCAAAACCAAGAAGAAATTCTCTGACATCCATCAGGCAGCAATGCAGACTGGAGGTGGCAGTCCAGCGGAACACCAGGAGCTGGATGAGATGGAGGAAATGGTGTCCACAGTCATCAGTGGGGAGACGGTGGCAGGAGTTGGGAGTCCGTACACTGCTCAACATGACCTGACACAACACCAGGGTGAGTACCGAACAGTGACTGGGGGGACATGGGGAGATGGGCAAAATGGCACACATGCACAATTAAGTAGAGCACACTGCACACCCAAAATGACTCTGGATCATGTCCCTGATCCCCTTGGCACAATGCAGCACACATACAAACAGCAAGTAGGCCCCCGTCCACTATGGGCACAAAGGGGTCCCTCCCCACACAGCACCAATCTCACAACCACCCAATGCACATGTGTTAAAACCAGCAAAGCTGCCTGTCTGTGAGCCACACTGCCAATGCAAGTGACACTGCATGAAGAAAAGCATGGCTGCAGTCCAATTATAATGACAAGGTGCACGCCACGACACTGAGGTGGCTGAGTGTGGAACACATCCGGAGAGGAGCAGGTCACACTCTGACACATCCACGTGCACAAACAACCTCTGACGTCAACAACACATCTGCAGATAAACCATGCTCAAGAGTCCAAAATCCAAACAAGAGCCAAAATTAGCCGAGTCTGCAACATCTCAGCACTGAAGAAGCACAGAAGTCAAAGGCACCCCGCCTCAAAGGGATAAGGGCTAGCAAAATCACAGCTGGAGGGGCGACTCTCCCAAAATTTAGCACACACACATAGCAATAACAGCACAGCAACATTGACGACAATGTGGTACAAAGTGCAACACTTTCACTACAGAACCGAGTACACAACTGGTTCTGCTTCTGCGTAGAAACTGGCCAGTCACATCTGGCATAGCATGAAACTGTGAGATGATAATGTACCTGTACAACCTTACATCCGTGATGTGTTCAGATGTCCACTGTCCCGCATCAAATAGTCATCTTCTCCCAAACATTCACAATGTACATTGTCAAGCAGTCTGTATGTAAACTTGAACAATGCGTCTACATACATGTCAACACAATGTTAAAATGCATCTCCCCTTCACATTGCAGTGGGACAATCAAATCCTCCTGCAAAGCAGACCAGACAACTCATCAGTGATGATGAAGAGGACCTCCACACCTTCGACACTGACGCCCTACAACAGCTCATGGACAGCTATGGCAACCCACCTCTAGGAGCAGGGCAGCCCAGCTGCATCGAGGAGAGTCCACCCCTGCACAGACCGCACAGCAGGACGCACCCACCACCACGGCTGGCTCCCAGCACCTCTCTGAAGAACACATCGCATTCCAAGGCCAGGTGTTAGACAGCCAGAAGGAGGTGGCTGAACAGGTGCGGGTGGGGTTCGAGCTGATGGCAGCCAAATTAGATGACAAACATGAGTGTCTATTCTAAGTCACATTAGGGACCACTTACACTCCCTAACTGACACCCACAGTTCACTCCATGATGTCCTACAATCCATGCCCGACATTGCTGGAGTCATGACTCTGAGAGGACAACAACGGTCTAGTCAGAGTGGCCTAAGCGATGTCAGCCGAGTGTTGGCACAGATGCTACGGATAATGGAGAACATGGAGCGGATGCATGTGGAAAAAATGGCTGCCATGGATGCACACCAGCGAAAAGTTGGTGGTATCTTCCATGCCCTGCAGATCCTCATCATCGCATTGCTGCCACTAAGGCAGTCACTGATGGATGCTGCTGGTAATTCTACACACACATCTCCGGCCCCTGATGTGTCAGTGGCACACAGTGCTGCAGACCAAACATTAGCACCCACATGTCAGACAGATGACATAGAGGATGAAGATGCGGGTGATTCCACATTTGTATTAAGAAGGAGCCAGTAGCAATCTTCTCTGCCATATGCCCTGTTTCAGCTTGGTTCTGCCCTCTGCATCATGCCCTGTAACAACATCTCCCACTGTCCCCTGAAACAATCTACGACACTCACCTTGGACCTCGACATGGACTGCCATATTTTGTTTGCTCACCAATGACACAGCAATCAGACTGTGGACTGTACTCTTCCTCTTCCGATGTACTTGTCAATCCCTAAATGACTCTGGATGGCCCTCCACTGGGCTACAATGCAATGTGAGGTTTGCATGGCCATGTACTGCCCCAGCTCCGACACTCCACCGAATGTGAATGAATCATTCAAATTCACACTGATGTGTCATGTCCATATTCGATCAAGTATGAAGGTATGGATGAATTGATTGCACTAAAAGGTACACCCTGGGAAATGAAAGCAATGCGCATGTTTGACTGTGACACACATAGGCAGTGAGATGGCTGGGAATGTGTGCACTAGCTGTGGCCTCATTGCTCTGAAACAACAATCGCGCAAATTCACAACTTTGCCCCACGCAATGTTAGAAATAGGGCTGTGTATGAAATGTCAAAGCCGTTGACAGGCCTAAAGTAGTGTCCCCCATCACATTTGACAACAGAACATCTACTCACACTCAACTGGGTGGACACAGCCGGAAGTGATGGATCACATTGATCCACATGACAAGAAGTTGTACACCATACTCACATTGCTGAAGACACGTAAGAGCACAGGTATTTCAGCAACTATCCCTAACACAATGTCTGGCTCAGAGAGGTGAAGCTGGCAATAGGGACTCAACCCTAAGGGAAATGCCTTAGTCAGTCCCTCACAGTTTACGGACATTGCTCATTGAGGCACACTATTTGTCATTCTAATCAACACTCATCACAGTTGAACACTGGTGAAGTTGCGTAGACTGAATTGGCATGTGCGCGTCAGTACTGCCAAGACAAGGGCCACAACATGCAGACCAATGCATCAGACACTACAGGCAGCATTCGGTCACGGTACAGTTCCACGTGACAGGCGTTGTGCATGTGCCCGGGATGTTCTGCCATTGCGTTGTTGGCTCTCATAGAACTGGCACTCCTCTGACCTGCATCAGTTAGGTGGATGATATGCCACTGCTCGGAGCAATGAGTCATATGTGTGTGCAATGTTTGGACATATGGGAGGTTGTGTACGTAAGTGTCAATGGCATTCCATGCAAGAGTACCTCAAGCAAGGACTTCTGTGTATGGGGTGTGGATACGTTGGTCTTTCATTAGCGCTGTTCATAGTGTGGGAGTCGTCATCATCTGCTATGGTATCTCTCCCAGGGGGTGCCTGCCGCATGCTAGACCAAGGTCAGAGGTGCAGATGTCCTTCCGCCTTATGTATTGAGCCAAAGGAGCTTTCATCCCAATGTTAGTCTGACTACTGCTTGCATTCTGGAAATGTTATGTGGCTTTCGCGCTGCAATTGAGGCTAGGCCTTAGTCTTATGGTGCACCAATAGTGATACGCACACATCAGTTGGCATGTATAAGCCAAGAGCCAGAGCGGCCTTGCGCTCCTTGTACAATCCCTTCGTGCGTGCCCCCCCCTCCGGGTGTATGCAACATTGCAACATTGTCGATTGCGGGCCGTGTGGCGCCGACACCGCACCAGAGACACATGCATCAGTTGGTTTCCTGTCCAGCCCAGAAATGAACCACGCCCGGAGCCCAGGGATAATTATTCACACCCCTACGCTGGCCTGGCGTACACTGACCCAGCCCACTCGGCTCACGTATAAAGGGGGGACGACGACGCTACGTGTACCAGTTCTTCCCCACTGCGGAAATTGACATGGCTGCGTCCGCCTGGTATATCACGAGACTCAATCAGAAAGGGTTCATGACTTGCGTTCAACAGAGTTGGTGGCACCGGATACACTGCAGCCGACACGGGCCTAATGCCACGGGACAGTGATTTTCGGTGCACTGAGGTAGGGGCACCTTAAGTGCTGAGCAGGTATGCAGCCTGCGATGATATGCCACCCTGGCGGTCCAGACTGGTAAGGATTTGTGTGAGCCCTGCTAGACCGCAGTGTAGGCCTGAGCCAGTGGGCAGACCGGGCCTACCGCCACGTGGTGTTGCCTTGGGGTTCACATAGTTAATGGCACCTAAAGACCTGAGCAAGTGTGCAGCCTGCGATGATGCTGTGTGCACTGATGTGATCTCTGCCATTGCAAAATCAAGACCCAGAATCACATGTGTGACCTGATGGCCCGTGGTGCAGGCTGCATGATGTGGAGGCTGCCAAGGTCATGGGCCCCAGGCTTGGAGCTTGCACCGGCATGTGGTGGGCCCTCTTGGAGATACGCCGGTGGCGAAGGTGAGCAGTGAGACCTGGGTGCGCAGGGGCAGGCAATCACCGCTGGGCCACGGGAGGGGCTGGGGTGCAGCAGCCTGTGTGCACAGGGTCGGACAAGCGATGATGGCGTGTGCAATGATATAAACTCTGCCATTCATAAATCTGGACTCTGTTTCAGATAAGGGACTTGGTGGACTGCAGTGTATACCGGCACATGGTTGGAGACACATCGGTGGCAGCAGGTGAGCAGTGAGGCCTGGGTTCGCAGTGTTGGCACTCTCTCTCCCTCTTCCTCTCCCTCTCTTCCTTTCACTTTCTCTCTCTTTCTCTCTCTTTCTCTCTCCCTATCCTCCTTTCACTGTCTCCCCCTCTCTTCCTTTCACAGTCTCTCTCTTTCTCTCTCTCTCCCTCTCTTCCTTTCACTGTCTCTCTCTCTCTCCCTCTCTTTATCTCTCTCTCTCTCCCTCTCTTCCTTTCACTGTCTCTTTCTTTCTCTCTCTTTTTCTCTCTCTCTCCCTCTCTTCCTTTCACTGTCTCTCTCTCTTCCTTTCACTGTCTCTCTCTCTCCCTCTCTTTCTCATTCTTTCTCTCTCTCTCACTCTCTCTCTTCCTTTCACTCCCTCTTTCTCTCCCTTTCTTTCTTTCTTTCTCTCTCACTCTGTCCTTTGATGAGCGTATGACACACCTTCTTATCTTGAATTTTGTCTTGCAGGCTGTGACTTACAGATTGTCCAGAGAAGACCTGCCATGACTCTTCCAAATAGTTTTTTTGAGTTCAATTTGAATAAAATAGTTCAAGGATGAATGAATGATTCTCCTTTTTCTGACCACACATGAATGTTAATTGTTGTAATTGTGCGACATCAGGCAAATTGTTTTGTTCATGATTTCGGAAAGTTGATATAAAATCTTTGTCCGGGGGTGCCCGGGGTAGGACCCGGAGGGGGTCCTGGGGAGGTGGCAGTGGGTGTTGTGGCCGTCTTGGGTGTCCAAGCTGCATGATCAGTAGCTCCATGGCATCTGCTTTTCTTCTGGTGTGGCTTTGGGCTGGGCTCCCATTTCAGGTGCAGGTTATTGTCTGACTTAATAACAGGAAAGAACAGGTGTTAATTCCCTGCTGCTTTTGTGCCTTATCGCATGTTTTGTGATCTAATCACCTATCAGGCTGGTCGTTGAGAATGTTGCGAAGTGGTGTTGTCGTGGCTTTTTGCAGGGGAACGCCTACTCTGCATCTCATTAGCTTTAGTTGCCGGTGTCATCCGTGGCAATTGTTTTTTGCGGCTGCCATCGCAGGACAACTGGCGATATCAGCGGTTAGCACCAGCTTGTGAATAGAGCGATAAATCTATCGCCACTTTGGCTGCGATAAAGTGCCGCTAACTCTGCGATAAGTCCTTGAGAATATGCCCCTTAGTGTTTAATTTCAGTTTTGTGAAGAACAGCCATCAAAGGTACACTAGGTGTCCCGTTTTAAAGTAATTTCGGTACAAATGAGAAGCAGCATTAGCAGTCCTGGATAATTAATGCAACATTAAAGTTGGGATTTGGCAAGTGAGTGACAAGGTCAAACAACTACTACATAATGAAAAATGATCAATTTAAATGACTGTTATTACATTTATGATTAAATGCCCCATGCAGTACATTAAGAGGATCCTCAGTCCGAAGGCTCCCAATTTGCATTTAAATTTAGCAAAAAGGTATTATAATAGGTTTAATGTAAGTCAGGTGAAAAAATGTGGTGTCTCAGGGTGTCTTGAAACATGCAGAGATTCTATCTTTCCTGAAAATGACCTGTAGCGTGGAACAAATAAACACTTCCTTTTGCTGATCATTTTATTTTTACTTTGTAGAAAGCAGATCCTTGTTTCAGCTGCTGCTGCAATTATGTTCCTGACTTGACCTCATAAGTCAACTGTTAAAGCTTATTACAGTTGAGCAACTGTGACGTGATAATTAAATTGCAGTACAATAAACAATTGGTCACAGTAGCAACAATTTAACAATACGAAAGAAACAGTGGCATTCACAACACCAAATTTGCAAAATACGCAGTAGATGCAATTTGTTTTCAAAGCATAAATCACTTGTTATAGACAACGCAGTTGTTCATACATGTAAGACATGATTGTATATGCAACCTCATCATTTCAGATAGCACACGTCCTGTCCTGCCTCATCTTCCTGAAGCCACAAGCAATACACCTTTCTTGCCACCATCCTCCCCAGTGGTAATTAGCGATGGGGAGTCCTCCACTGAACCAACTTACTCATCTTATTCAGCAGAGCCCACCGAGGACGCCCAAAGACGTTCAGACACACCCACATTTAGCTCTGCCACTCTACCAGACCAAGAAGAGTCTCGAGACACACATTCACCGCTATTTTGTGCGCTCTTAGAGTGTCTGCCAAGAGACCCAGAGTCTAACTCTGTCCAATTCTAGGTAATGAGCAGTGCAACACAAAATTCCAGCATAACACCAATAGGCATTGCAATACTGCACAGCAGTATATATTTAATAAACGGACACATTATAGGGATATCCAGGAGTTACTCTGCCACATTCATCCCAGTTACACCTTTAACAGGTGCTGTTCTCTTGACAATATTTGACGTCCTGGGCATTGATGTCACCCACGGACGACAAGTCAGGTTCACAATAATTCCCAACTACTTTGCTCAGGTACATCCCCCATCTACTCTTTAAAAACACAACGTGCTACGGCACACGGAAATAAAGGGAGACACTCCGCCACTACCAGCATAATAAATAACCACGTAGTTGATAGGTTACACGCTAGGAGACACATGAACAGAATATTGAGTTGTACAGTGTACCAAACGCTGGATAAAATAAATGTACATATTGTCTTAGTAGCTCCAGGCTTGGAGTTACCTGCAGTATTATCAAGTTTGTGGCCAAGAAACCCACTCCAAAGTAAGATTGCTGCTGCCTGTTTTAGCAACCAGCTTCACTTTCCTGGGTTCTCTCAGGAATTAAAAGAGCATATACCTTACTGTCCTTCAGACAATAGGAGAAGAACTTGTGAGAGACCTTGATCAGAGTATTTGAACGTAAGAAGTTTAAGTAGGGTGCGTGTCCACACAGTAATACGCCTGCTTTCATTGACGCACATTCTACATTTGTACACTAAATACATTAGTATGGCCACTCCCTTACAATACGTATTACAAAACTTTGCAGATCAAGAGCAACACATAATTAAACACTGCAAAGAACTCCACAAGTATACCAAAAATTTGACTCATCCTTGGCCGCTCGAAGGTACCTTTGATCGCATAACACTAGAACACACCACAACATTCCTGGAAGCGAAATATTCAGGGTCCAAACTCAAAACACGTAAAAATACCTTAGCATTATTTCCCATTTTCAAAGAAACAGCTGAACCCACTTTAATGCCCAGCATATCATGTAGGAGGAATGTACCCGGCCCTTTCCGTACATTCAGATGTAGGACCAGCAGAAAAGACCAAAGCTCCAGTAGGGATGTATACTGAAACAGCTATCGATACAGGTTTAGAGCCCAACTCCAATGACGGCTACTCTGGCATAAGTCCAGTGAATAAAACGGCAGTGGGTCACACTGCCATAGGTCCGGCAGACACCCTCTCTTCACAAAGCGATCAGTCATTGGATCGCACCTTAACACCACCGTCCCTCACTGCCCACAACTTAACAGGATTGGCAAGTTAGATTGACGCACACTTTATTTTCAAAATTACACCAACAAACAACAGTCTAGCACAGCAATTAGATGAGGATGAAGACTGCGACAGAATATCCAATGCTTTGCATTCCACCTTGCACACCTCGCGTCCCGATTCTCACACATCCCTCAGTGATGAGCAGCAACCCTTCCCACCTAATGACCAACCGTCAGTCCTTCACAAGGAATACGGGACTGGTTCGGCAGGACCAACACCAAATAGTTACAGAATTAGAAGTAGCCCAATGGATGAACGAACAACAGCTGCCCTCTGTGCATATCTCTTGCCCCGTTCTGAAGCCAGCGACTCTCCCTCACCCCAACACCTTGTCCCTTACTAAAGACCAGCACCAACCAAGCCTACAATGTCAACTGAATAAGAAATCACCTTCAGTTGCCTTTTTCCAATGTGAAGACAGGCCGCTACTGTTGGATCATCCAACTACTAACATGCATTTTAGGGATAGCAGACCGGGCCTACCTGATGATTTATTTTCTCAGGAACCTTTCAATAAATGGAGAGGTAACCTAGATATGAGTGCCACCAATAGCATCTCATTTAGTGATCCAAGCACTAATGTAATACCAGAGAGCCAGAAGCCTAGCCCCCCCATGTAATGTTGACGCCATAAGGCGCATGTCAATGAAACTGGAACGGGCATGTCACCAGATTGACAACCTTACACAGCTAGTGAATGATGTGTCCTTCACAGCCCCCCAGTCCCAGGATGATGCAGGGCCAGACACACAGCCACAGCTGACACTTCACGGAGACACTCATGAAATGACACAGGGTGCGGCAGGAACACACAGGACTGAAGAGCGCATTTCAAACATGTCCCAGACGCTTGCCCCTACTAGTAATACAAACCCCTTTCGCAACTTAATGACCAACCCCAAAACACTGCCCCTTGAAACATTGTCTAATGACAAAGAGGGAGCAAAACCTAAAAGGAGGAAAACGACAGAAATAGAACAGTTGGAAGTCTTAAGGATACATGGTAGGCCGGATGACACACTATATGATGTCACAGGTATAGCATCATTACGCTCTGTCAGACAGAGAAATAAACGCAATCTGATGCTGCTCAGCAAACAAAGGCCATCCCCATATACCGAGTTAACACCTAATGAAATGGTGACACTGAGCGAGGATTCTGACTTTTATGTCACACCTTTCTCTGATAATTTGGCAGACTGCACTAGCGAAGAAACGTTTCCATGGCCAAGAGGAGGGTCTTTCCACCCTCAACATTTGACCACAGCCCAAGACTACATCATACATAGAGAGGAAGAAGAAGATTGGAACTATGCCTATATGGCAGCCAGTCTCAAGGTGTGGCAAAAATATGCGCGTGAATATGACCCCACCTTGTATGCATTTCTGGACATACCAGCCACTAGGGTAACACGCCAAATGACCCTATTGTTCAAACGCGCACATGCCCCGCCTGTCTATGTTCCACGGAGCCAAATGGACAATGACAGAGGGCGCTGGCAAATGGATAGGGACCCTGGAGAAGAACACTGTAGGTAGCAACTTAGGAATAGGGGATATGAAGAGTCTGCTCATCTCCATCATGAAAGAGGAAGCAGAGGACATATTCAAAGGCGTCAGCAATGACAACATAACCATAAGAGAAACGCAATACGATGGGGAAAAATTTAACAAAATAAGAGCACATGTCTGGACCCAATTACGTAGAAAGTTTCTGGATATCCCGGACATTGGGTTACTTATGTCACAGACACTGCAACCAAATGAGGACCCTGCCAATTACATCTCAAAACTGAAGAAAAAATGGCATCAGGAGATAGGAGATAAATTGAACGTGGCAGGAGGGAACAGTAGGCTTTTCTACCATGTGGTAAAGAGAGGGCTACTGACTGACATTCAGGAGAAATTAGATGGAGTTGTAGCAATGGAAGCAAAACCATGGCCTGAGATACAGGATCACATTATCAATTTCTGCAAAAAGAAACAGAAAAAGGACAGGAATAGACAACTGGCTATTGAAAATGCAGCAGCAAAGTTAGTGCAGCAGAAGCTTAAAAAGGAAAAAAGACCCCCCAGACCAGTCTGTGTCACCAGTCAACCAAATGACCGCCGTCACCAATTTTCCACAAAATATCCTAAATGCATTGGCAGGTAACCCACAGGCAGCTGCACCACCCATACAAGCACAGCCTCAGGTGGCTCAGCTGAAAGTGATATACTCTACCCTCCCACCATCACAACCACAGCCCATTCAGCAAAAATTGCAACTGCAAGCCCCTACTATGACACAAGTGCAAATACCGACCCCCACAGATTCAACAGCAAGTACAACAGCCCCTGACACCTGGCCAAGTACAACAACCACAGACACCTGTGTACCAAATGATGACCCCAAGAAAAGCATTCATGCCTCAGGGATGCACAGTGATGACCCCTACCAATCCATTGACGCAGGGCACCATCCATGCTATACAGGGTGCACACCAGCCTCAGACAGTCAAAGACATGCAGAAAATTATTGGCTTAGTGAATTATGTCCGACAATGGGTCTTTGGTTTCTCCACCATCAATACCCCCTGTTAAAAGCTGTTAAAATGGCATAACAAAATAGATTGGACACCTGAAATGACAAAAGCCTTCATGCACTTGAAAGATGAAATTACAAATGCACCATTGTTAGGATAACCCGACTATATGAAAGAATTCTACCTTTTCACCCACTGTGATGGTCAAGCTATGACTGCAGTCCTCACTCAGAAATACCCTATGGGCCACAAGCCCTTCGCCTACTTCAGCGGCATGTTAGACTCAATAATGAAAGGGCATTATCCATGTGAGCAAGCATTGGCTGCCGCTGCATTTGACGTTGAATAAAGCACCCCCATAGTCATGGGTTCCCCGTTATCACTGTACACAGAGCATGCTGTTTTTGCAATAATCCAGAAGGTCAAAACTACCTTGACTACACAAAGAGTATCAGGGTATGAAGTCATCTTGTCATTAATATCCATGAAAGTTGTTAAGTGCCACACAGTAAATCTTGCCACATTTTTTGCCCACCACATTGCAAGCACAGATGATGATCCCCATGACTGTGCCACATACTGTCCAGATGAGTCAGGGACAGCAAAGGAAGACCCTTTGCCAGACAGTACAGTGTACTTTGTCAATGGTTCCTCCACCATCGATCAGGAAACAGGGATCAGGCATACAGGAGCTGCAGTAGTTAGAGCGCAACAAATGACTCATCTGATTCCCTAGACATTGTGCAGCAACTAACCCTACCTTCACATTACTCAGCACAAGCGGCAGAACTTGTCGCACTGATCGCTGCCTTGAAAGAAGGCGCAGATTGCCGCATCACGGTATATTCTGATTCCGCTTATGTCACAACAACAACACATTCCAGTATTTTACGATGGAAAAGGCTAGCATTTCTTAAATCAGATGGCACCCCTGTAATGTACAGACAGTTGCTCGAAGAACTGATAGATGCCTTGACACTGCCAACTGAGGTGGCTGTTGTGAAATGTGCTGCACACACAAATGACCAAGATTTTGTCTTCAGAGGCAACGCTCTGGCAGATTGGGCAGCTAAAGCAGCAGCTAGGATTCCCACAGCTGTACCACCGCCACCTGATGTTCGACCCCCTCTGTGCCCCCCTGATGGAAAGCACGCTCCCATTTTACTTGCACAACATGTACCACCGGTGACACAGCAGGACAAAGACGATGCAAATACTGACACTCCTAAAAATGCGCCCCCATATGTGATTGACAGTTCAGAGCAATACGATCACATTGCACAGTTACATCTCAGAGAAATACAGGAAAGTGCCCCATCACAAGAAAAAAAACTGTGGAAGGAGAGGGGAGTACAACAGGATGCCTCAGATTTCATTTGTAAACAAGTAATGACAGGGAAAACAGTCATGCCACAAGACCTCTTACAAGTAGCGCTAGACCAGTTACACCTTTCCACACATGTTTCCCGAGACAATATGACCACCACTCTACAAACAGATTGGTTCATCCCCAATGCCCATGAACTAATACAGTTTTTCATTAACAAGTGTCTCATTTGCCAGCAATACTCACCACATCCCTCCATGAATACAGTTGCATTTACAATACTGAAACCTTATGGCCCCTTCAAAGAATTACACATTGATTATGTTGACATGATTGTTCGATGCCAAAACTATCGCTATCTCATTGTGGTAGTATGCCCATTCTCACGATGGATCGAAGCTGGACCATGTGTCCACTGCAATGCCTAAGCAGTAGCTAACTTCCTGCTTCGTGAGGTCATTTCGAGCAGGGGCTTACCTGCCTGCGATTCGCTCAGACAATGGCAGCCATTTTTCAAATGAAATCTTTGCCCTTCTCACAACCATGTTAGGGATCAAACATAAACTGATTTCAGCATATCACCCACAAAGCAGTGGCATTTGTGAGTGCCTTAATGGCCTGCTTAATGATAAAATAATCAAGATAAGTGCAACAATTAGGAAGAAATGGCTTTATTGTTTACCAATTGCCTTATTTGCACTCAGAAATTCTCCAAGTTCCGATCACCACCTCACACCCCACCAGCTTGTTACTGGTCTTTCAATAAATATGACAGTTCCCTCAACAAGACCAAAAATTGACTCTGAGACTTCTTCTCAGATTGTTAAAGCAGAATTGTATGAATATTTGTGTGCACTGACACGTGCTGTACAGTTCCTCTCTACCCAGGTATCGAATAGAAAGAACAAGGGCCCCATTTCTCTTGCACTCCCGCCCATCCGCCCTGGCATGCAATTTTTTGTCAAGAAAGCTGTTAGAAAATGAAATGATGCCAAGTATGACGGTCCTTATACAGTAACAGACTCTTCACCCACAGCTTTCTGTATCGCTGAGAGGAAGGCATGGATACACAGGACTGATGTGCGCCTCAATCCTGCACCATCCCAGAACTGATCGATGACCAAATACAGGCAGACACCATGTTTCCATTGACTATCACAGAAGAAGAAGACGGTGACGGCATGGTCGTTTATGGCTTCAGCCGCAACAGAAGAACACGTCGCATAGAAATAGATCATGCTAAGTTATGTACATGTATATTAATATTGTTCCTTTCCTTGGGAGGGATAATGGCAACTATCAACCTGCTTGCGATGTGGTCTTATCAATGCCCCAAGGAGGTGCCCCTGCAGAAATTTTTTCGGACTGGTTCGATCTTGCCTGTATGCCCTCATGGCTGACGGCAATACTGAAATTGATAGTCCCAATAGTGGGAATAATGTTGCTTCTGTGTTGCATCTTTCAGATAGGGAGCCACTGTATAAAAAGATTTAGCACTAAAATGGTAGGAATGAATTATGCACATACAGGGATTTACAGCGAGGCAATACATGAGGACCGTGCACCAGGAGATGGGGATGGGCTAACATGGAAATAATTTATTGAAATACCAACACAAAGTTCACCCCTGCTGCAGAAACAAGCAGACACAGGTAACAAGGGGCCTACTACTCCCCCGCTTCCTCCAGGTAGACCTTTAACAGGGGAAGACTACACCATAGCTCTTTATGATACTGACACAGCAGATAGAGAGTACGTTGAGTTGAGAGCACAGGTAAATAGGGATCCCAGCTGCCCCTATGTTAACGACACCCCCTGGATCATACAGCAAGGTGAAACACCAGCAAAATATGCTGTTTGAAATTTGTTCAAAAATAAACAAGAGGAGGGAAATGAAGCAGGGTCCCGAATTACCATATAGGAAACAACAGGTCCACCTTGCCACATTAGAAGCATGAGACCCCTCATATAGGCCCCACCGGCTACTCAGTTAAGTTGACCAAACTGTCCCGCTGTGCTTTTCCTGGGATGGGCCCCGAAGTGTCTCTCTCTTAACACATCTCTTCAGCGAGGCGCAGCTCCCCCGCCGCCCCCACTCCCTCATTGTACCAATCGACTCATCTTGGCCAACAACAGACCAAAAATCCCCCCTCATGTCCTGCGCTTATCCACAGAAACCACAAGAACATAGGAACTTAATAGCGCAAGAGGAAAACGTGGGGCAACAGGCTGCTCTCACATCTACTAAATTTCTCAATTTATCATAATTGTTTTCGCCAGCTTGCCTTATCGAAACTTACAACAGCTGCGTGCCAAATAACACCTGTAAATTTTTTAATGTGTTCCGCTTTTTTTAAGGATTCTTAGAAATGACACAAAACGATTTCGATAAACAATATCTAAATACAGACAGGATTTATGTATCATTGACGTACTATTGACATATATGAGATGTCAAAACTTGAACTTGTGGTCTAACTGTTCTGCATTAAATCACTATAAAACTTCTGACCACTGTCCACTCGTTGGATTTGCCCTACTGTGTTGGTGAGACACAAGTGGGTTGTCCCCGATCGATCGTTAGTACACACTAAAGAATTCTTGCCTTATATATTGAATATTTGGACATGTATTTTTATATAGTGTTTCTCTTCGCATTTGTTTCCGGTGTGCCATTGTGGTTTGTGTGGTTACAAAAATTAAGTTTTACGCCTCAGGGCCGTGCACACTGCGTGAATAATGGCCACAAGCTTACTGTGTGGATCATAGCTTGTGAAGACTAAAACTTTGAAAGAACAAGGGACGCCTTCCATTCTGTTTAGCTACCAGTAAGGAAGTGTCTGGTCTCCTGTGATTCTTTGTGTTCACGTTAAACGTGAGGTGTTTATTTTTAGGTTAACAACATTATTCTTCTGTCATGTTATACAACTTAATGTGTATATATTACGTTTTATATTTTGCATAGGTGTAGTTGAGGTGCGATTATTTTGTGGTTTCATTCTTTTTTGTGTATTTTTTGGGGGGAAGTATTGTGGTTCCTTTCTCATGTATCTATGCTGTGGTCTAACTGTTCTGCATTAAATCACTATAAAACATCTGACCACTGTCCACTCGTTGGATTTGCCCTACTGTGTTGGTGAGACACAAGTGGGCTGTCCCCGAACGATCGTTAGTGGGGAACAACATTTACAACGCAACTTTTACAACGCACTACACTTACAACGCATTTTTTACAACGCAACATCCATTACAACGCATTCCATTACATAGCATGACACTACAACGCATTTTTAAAAACTACCTTTACATCGCATTCCATTACATCGCATACTACCTTTACAACGCATACCATTACAACGCATAATATTACACTACACTATCCAACACTTACCCTACTGTTGCACCCCCTGGAGTCAGAATAGTAATTTTTACCCCTATACTATCCAACACTTTCCCTACTGTTGCACCCCCTGGAGTTAGAATAGTAATTTTTACCCCTATACTATCCAACACTTTCCCTACTGTTGCACCCCCTGGAGTTAGAATAGTAATTTTTACCCCTATACTATCCAACACTTACCCTACTGTTGCACCCCCTGGAGTTAAAATAGTAATTTTTACCCCTATACTATCCAACACTTACCCTACTGTTGCACCCCCAGGAGTTAGAATAGTAATTTTTACCCCTATACTATCCAACACTTTCCCTACTGTTGCACCCCCTGGAGTTAGAATAGTAATTTTTACCCCTATACTATCCAACACTTACCCTACTGTTGCACCCCCTGGAGTTAGAAAAGTAATTGTTACCCCTATACTATCTAATACTTACCTTAAATGCAATTTAATATTATGCGTTGTAATGGTATGCGTTGTAAAGGTAGTATGCGATGTAATGGAATGCGTTGTAAAGGTAGTTTTTAAAAATGCGTTGTAGTGTCATGCTATGTAATGGAATGCGTTGTAATGGATGTTGCGTTGTAAAAAATGCGTTGTAAGTGCATGCGTTGTAAAAGTGTGTGTTGTAACGACATACATCCATCGTTAGTACACACTAAAGAATTCTTGCCTTATATATTGAAAATTTGCTCATGTATTTTTAGATAGTGTTTCTCTTCGCATTGGTTTCCATGCATTTCTCTTCATGTATAATCTAAATTTATGATTTTCTTATTGTATCTATCTAACTGTATATTCCTCTCATGATGCTTCATGATAGTTCGGGCTGGACTGTTCTCATGAGGCACAGGGTCAAGACTGACTTGCATATTGCCAGGTCTAAACTGGGGTGGCATGGTGAGCAAAAGAATGGTGGATTTAACCCAGATCTCTTGACTCAGGGAGGATGTTTTGATTTGTTCTGCATTCCGTCCATCAATTGTGTGTCTTTTGCTTTCTCGCCCTAAGTGCACCGGGTATGCCTAGACGTAGGTCCCGGGCTCACCGTGCCACTGGAATCAAGCTATCCTGGCTGAAGAGGGGTGCAATTCCGAAACCGGTCCTAGGATGCTTGTTTCCGGTCCAGGGAGGACCTGGCTTGGCAGTTCGGGCTGGACTGTTCCCATGAGGTGGTGTCCCTCTATGCGCACAGCACTATGGGGTAACGAAGTTACCAATCTTCACAAGCATGAGTTTGAGTCAAAAGTTCATTTATTCATAATGAAAAGTATGTTGCCATATTGTAAACTTCAAATGTTAAGTCACAACGATATCAACGGATATCCTCTATGCATTTCGGGTGAAACCCTTCATCAGGAGGAATCCTGTAACAGAAATAGGAGAACATGTTGCTAATCCCCTTAAAATACAATAATTAAACAAAGCATACAAAAGAGTAAATGACATTGCCCCTCCGTGAAAGGTCAAAATTAAACTAAATAGAGTTACTCGAAAGAGTATATGTAACAGTGTTGCAGTAAAAACTGAAACGAGAAGAAGCACAGTAACGGTGAGACTTAAGAGATAATAACGGTGAGAAGTGAAAAATAAAATACAAATAAACTTGGATGGTGAGAGACACCACGCGTTGTGATGCGACAATAAGTTCAACATATATGCGAAAAAATCAAGCTTTGAATGAACCTGGGTCAAACACAGGTGCATGAGTTAATACGTGAAACTGCGTGTGTAAAGTTGTACGTTTGAAGCGCTGGGGTGAATGCTCAAGCGTTGTAAACAGGCTAATAAACATGATAAAATCAAAGGAACAGGGTCAAAGGAATCAGGGTTAGAAGAGAAAAGAAAATTACCTCGATTCGTTGGTGAAACGAGCATGGTGAAATTGTGCCGATCCGGAAGATCGTGAATTGTAACGGTCACCATGTTAAATAGGAAATTGAATGATAAACAAAAAAAGAGGACTCAAAGTGCGGCGGCCATCTTAAAGATGCAAAGTGTATTAGTAGTTGTACTATTTATCGGCAAATGTGAACCAAAGAAAAAAGCAAGAGATTTATGTGATAACAAAGGTTTACCAAAAAAGGGAATGTTGAAATGAAAGACATGTCGAAAACAATAAAGTTAGGAAAGTAAATAAAGTTGAAAGGGATAACAAAGTTCAAAAGAAATGTTCAAGAAAATAAAATAGGGAAAAAAGTTCGGAAATGTTAGAAACGTTGAAAACGAACGTATAGAAAATAATGGTTGAAGAAGGTAAAAAGAAAAGATTACGAAAAAAACAATGACATTGAAAAAAGCATTAAAAGGTAGTCAAAACATTGTAGAATTAAACGTAAATACATGAATTTTCACACAGGCATCGATGCAAAGTCAAATAAAGCAACTGAGTTCAAGGCGGTCATTCAGACCATGTGGTACCATCGAGTTCATTTTATATATCCAAGATGTTTCTCTTTGGATCAAAAATTTTCGATTGTCACATCCATCTTTTAATGGGACTGTCTCGCACACCAAAAAACGTAGTTGACTGACATTGTGTTTGTGTTCGTTGAAGTGTATTGCTACTGAAGATTTGAGATTGTTGTTTCGGATATTACTTTTATGTTCATTTAATCGTATCTTCATCTTTCTTTCCGTCTTCCCAATGTATGGAAGACCACATGGGCATTTCAACATGTACACGACGTTTTTGGAATCACAAGTTGCTGACACAAAGAGTTTAATATTGTGACCCTTAGTTGGGTGCTGTATGTTGTTGCCTTTGATAATGTTGTTGCAGTTGCCGCAGTTATGGCAGGGTATGGTGCCCTTATATTCAGAAATACACTGTGGTGAGCTTGTTGGTTTCAGAAGATCCATGAGATTTTTGCTCCTTTCATAGGCGAACAGTGGTTGATCTGAAAAAATTTGGTTGAAGTCAGGCTCCATACGTAACAAAGGCCAGTGCCTAAGGATTGATTTTCGTATGTTGAAACTTTCAGTTGAAAATTTGGTCACCATAACCAATCTCGCATGTGGTTCTGAGGATGTCAGTTGTTTGTTTAATAATGATCTCCTTGGTTTGTTTAGCGATTTCTCAATAGCCTTCTCTAGAATTTGTGATGGATAGCCCCGCTCAGTAAAGCGTCGTTCCATGTCTGAAGTTTCTTGGTTCAGTTGATCCGGCTCAGAGATGATGCGTTTTATCCTGAGGATCTGTGAGTATGGTAAGTGACGTTTCAGTGATGGCTGATGAAAACTGAGGTAGTGTAGCAAGTTGTTTCTATCAGTATCCTTCCTGTACAGGGTGGTTTGAATGTGTTGATTAACAATGTAAATGGAAACATCAAGGAAGTTTATGTGTGTATCACTGATTTGAAAAGTGAATTTCAATCTGTCGTTGATGGTGTTGAGATCCTCAATCGCTTCACTCAGGATGGGCTTGGGACCCTTCCAAATTAAGAAAATGTCGTCAATGTAACGAACAAACAGTAACAAATGGTTTACCCATGGTGTGGTGTGTAGAATATGATCCAACTCAAACTTATGCATGAACAGGTTGGCATAGCAAGGGGCTGCACAATTGCCCATCGAAGTTCCATTCAGTTGAAGGAAGAATTGATTATTGTAACAGAAATAGCTGTGGTAAAGTGTAAAATGTAGAAGCTCCATTAAGAAAACTTGTAGATCGTGAGGAGTCTGTGATTGCAAAAGAAAATGTTCCGTGGCCTCCAGCCCCATGTCATGGGGGATTGAGGTATATAAAGAAGTCACATCTATAGTGCAGAAGTACATATCAGTTTCCCATGGGATATTGAAGTTCAAGAGGATATTCAAAAAATCCGTGGTGTCCTTAACAAAGGTAGACATGGCCTGCACTAAAGGTTGAAGATGTCTGTCTATGTACTTGCCAACTGGTTCATGGAGCGAGCCTCTGGTGGAAACAATGGGCCGCATAGGAGGATCCAATAAGTTCTTATGTATCTTGGGTAGCATGCGTAAAGATGGATTTTTTGGGAATCTAGAAATCAGAAATTTCTTTTCCGTATCACCAATGGTACCAGATAGGACTGCTTTGTCCACCAAGATCTGTAATGTTTTCAAAATAGCCGATGTAGGGTTGTAATCCAGTCTAGAGTAGGTGTTTGAATCTAGCACATGTTCATCTAATTTTCGAATGTAGTGTGTAGTATCCATGGCGACAAGTGCGCCGCCTTTATCAGCATCGAGGAAGGTGATGTCAGGATTATTTGCCAGTTGTTTGAGCAATGATTTGTCTTTTGTCGTAATGTTAGGATGTCTAGGTTTGCGATGTTTGAAAACCGACTGAAGATCTTGTTTTACCAAAGTCTCAAAAGTATCAAGAATCTTGTGGCTCACTGGAGCCAAAAAAGTACTCTTTGATGATAGTCCTTTTAATGTGTTTTCGGTTTTTTTTGTAGGTTCAATAAGGACGTTGTCAAAAAAGTGTCTAAGTCTGAGTTTCCGCATGAATTTGTGGAGGCTTACTTCTGCTTCCATAAGGTTACTGGAATAGGTGGGAACAAAAGATGACCCCTTCTGTAGTAAGCGTAGTTGTGATTTATTAAAGGTGCTTGTCTAGTGGTAGACAAGAGAACTACAAGGAGCCAGCGGTGAAGGATTGTGATAACTTGGTTATTAACATTTCTACAAGCACCTTTAATAAATCACAACTACGCTTACTACAGAAGGGGTCATCTTTTGTTCCCACCTATTCCAGTAACCTTATGGAAGCAGAAGTAAGCCTCCACAAATTCATGCGGAAACTCAGACTTAGACACTTTTTTGACAACGTCCTTATTGAACCTACAAAAAAAACCGAAAACACATTAAAAGGACTATCATCAAAGAGTACTTTTGTGGCTCCAGTGAGCCACAAGATTCTTGATACTTTTGAGACTTTGGTAAAACAAGATCTTCAGTCGGTTTTCAAACATCGCAAACCTAGACATCCTAACATTACGACAAAAGACAAATCATTGCTCAAACAACTGGCAAATAATCCTGACATCACCTTCCTCGATGCTGATAAAGGCGGCGCACTTGTCGCCATGGATACTACACACTACATTCGAAAATTAGATGAACATGTGCTAGATTCAAACACCTACTCTAGACTGGATTACAACCCTACATCGGCTATTTTGAAAACATTACAGATCTTGGTGGACAAAGCAGTCCTATCTGGTACCATTGGTGATACGGAAAAGAAATTTCTGATTTCTAGATTCCCAAAAAATCCATCTTTACGCATGCTACCCAAGATACATAAGAACTTATTGGATCCTCCTATGCGGCCCATTGTTTCCACCAGAGGCTCGCTCCATGAACCAGTTGGCAAGTACATAGACAGACATCTTCAACCTTTAGTGCAGGCCATGTCTACCTTTGTTAAGGACACCACAGATTTTTTGAATATCCTCTTGAACTTCAATATCCCATGGGAAACTGATATGTACTTCTGCACTATAGATGTGACTTCTTTATATACCTCAATCCCCCATGACATGGGGCTGGAGGCCACGGAACATTTTCTTTTGCAATCACAGACTCCTCACGATCTACAAGTTTTCTTAATGGAGCTTCTACATTTTACACTTTACCACAGCTATTTCTGTTACAATAATCAATTCTTCCTTCAACTGAATGGAACTTCGATGGGCAATTGTGCAGCCCCTTGCTATGCCAACCTGTTCATGCATAAGTTTGAGTTGGATCATATTCTACACACCACACCATGGGTAAACCATTTGTTACTGTTTGTTCGTTACATTGACGACATTTTCTTAATTTGGAAGGGTCCCAAGCCCATCCTGAGTGAAGCGATTGAGGATCTCAACACCATCAACGACAGATTGAAATTCACTTTTCAAATCAGTGATACACACATAAACTTCCTTGATGTTTCCATTTACATTGTTAATCAACACATTCAAACCACCCTGTACAGGAAGGATACTGATAGAAACAACTTGCTACACTACCTCAGTTTTCATCAGCCATCACTGAAACGTCACTTACCATACTCACAGATCCTCAGGATAAAACGCATCATCTCTGAGCCGGATCAACTGAACCAACAAACTTCAGACATGGAACGACGCTTTACTGAGCGGGGCTATCCATCACAAATTCTAGAGAAGGCTATTGAGAAATCGCTAAACAAACCAAGGAGATCATTATTAAACAAACAACTGACATCCTCAGAACCACCTGCGAGATTGGTTATGGTGACCAAATTTTCAACTGAAAGTTTCAACATACGAAAATCAATCCTTAGGCACTGGCCTTTGTTACGTATGGAGCCTGACTTCAACCAAATTTTTTCAGATCAACCACTGTTCGCCTATGAAAGGAGCAAAAATCTCATGGATCTTCTGAAACCAACAAGCTCACCACAGTGTATTTCTGAATATAAGGGCACCATACCCTGCCATAACTGCGGCAACTGCAACAACATTATCAAAGGCAACAACATACAGCACCCAACTAAGGGTCACAATATTAAACTCTTTGTGTCAGCAACTTGTGATTCCAAAAACGTCGTGTACATGTTGAAAAGCCCATGTGGTCTTCCATACATTGGGAAGACGGAAAGAAAGATGAAGATACGATTAAATGAACATAAAAGTAATATCCGAAACAACAATCTCAAATCTTCAGTAGCAATACACTTCAACGAACACAAACACAATGTCAGTCAACTACGTTTTTTGGTGTGCGAGACAGTCCCACTAAAAGATGGATGTGACAATCGAAAATTTTTGATCCAAAGAGAAACATCTTGGATATATAAAATGAACTCGATGGTACCACATGGTCTGAATGACCGCCTTGAACTCAGTTGCTTTATTTGACTTTGCATCGATGCCTGTGTGAAAATTCATGTATTTACGTTTAATTCTACAATGTTTTGACTACCTTTTAATGCTTTTTTCAATGTTATTGTTTTTTTCGTAATCTTTTCTTTTTACCTTCTTCAACCATTATTTTCTATACTTTCGTTTTCAACGTTTCTAACATTTCCGAACTTTTTTCCCTATTTTATTTTCTTGAACATTTCTTTTGAACTTTGTTATCCCTTTCAACTTTATTTACTTTCCTAACTTTATTGTTTTCGACATGTCTTTCATTTCAACATTCCCTTTTTTGGTAAACCTTTGTTATCACATAAATCTCTTGCTTTTTTCTTTGGTTCACATTTGCCGATAAATAGTACAACTACTAATACACTTTGCATCTTTAAGATGGCCGCCGCACTTTGAGTCCTCTTTTTTTGTTTATCATTCAATTTCCTATTTAACATGGTGACCGTTACAATTCACGATCTTCCGGATCGGCACAATTTCACCATGCTCGTTTCACCAACGAATCGAGGTAATTTTCTTTTCTCTTCTAACCCTGATTCCTTTGACCCTGTTCCTTTGATTTTATCATGTTTATTAGCCTGTTTACAACGCTTGAGCATTCACCCCAGCGCTTCAAACGTACAACTTTACACACGCAGTTTCACGTATTAACTCATGCACCTGTGTTTGACCCAGGTTCATTCAAAGCTTGATTTTTTCGCATATATGTTGAACTTATTGTCGCATCACAACGCGTGGTGTCTCTCACCATCCAAGTTTATTTGTATTTTATTTTTCACTTCTCACCGTTATTATCTCTTAAGTCTCACCGTTACTGTGCTTCTTCTCGTTTCAGTTTTTACTGCAACACTGTTACATATACTCTTTCGAGTAACTCTATTTAGTTTAATTTTGACCTTTCACGGAGGGGCAATGTCATTTACTCTTTTGTATGCTTTGTTTAATTATTGTATTTTAAGGGGATTAGCAACATGTTCTCCTATTTCTGTTACAGGATTCCTCCTGATGAAGGGTTTCACCCGAAATGCATAGAGGATATCCGTTGATATCGTTGTGACTTAACATTTGAAGTTTACAATATGGCAACATACTTTTCATTATGAATAAATGAACTTTTGACTCAAACTCATGCTTGTGAAGATTGGTAACTTCGTTACCCCATAGTGCTGTGCGCATAGAGGGACACCACCCCGAATGGGGCAGTGCAACTAACATTCATCTACCGACCTAGGTTCAGGGGTCGCTCCTCTAGCTGCACGCAAATTACCTGCTAAGGATTTAATTAATTTTTTGACAAACAATTGGTGTGCGTGATATCTATCTCTTGACTGTTCCCATGAGGCACAGGGTCAAGACTGATTTGCATATGGCCAGGTCTAAACTGGGGTGGCATGGTGAGCAAAAGAATGGTGGATTTAACCCAGATCTCTTGTCTGGGGGAGATTGTTTTGATTTGTTCTGCATTCCGTCCATCAATTGTGTGTCTTTTGCTTAAACTGATTATATTTCATAGAATGTTATTCTTCTTCCATTATTGCATTGAATCATTTCATTATATGCTCATGTCTCATTTTTAGCGTGCATAGTGTTCCAATGTGTCTTTGCTAAGACACAGCATTTTCATTTTTGCACTTAGAGTGTTTTCCTTTTCACTTCAGGTTGGAAGTGGTTTAAATGTAATTGAGTGCAAATAAACCTGATTCAAGTCCTATCATTTACACATGTTTTTTCTCATACTTTTGCAGTAACACCCCCACAAATTAAGCAGCACTGGTCCATTGCCCTGAGACCGTATAATTTCTCCCCCAAACACATTTCCATTCACAAATAATTTAACTTCCCAACCGCATTCACTCCTACATCTCAAAAGAAGGGTGAGTCCAGTTGCTACATAGTAATTCTTATGATCCAGAAGAAGAGCAGCCCATGTGTTTTCCAAGCCAAAATAACCCTTGGTGTCAGTAGATCCACGAATCAGTGGCCGCCTGATTCTCATGCTTGTGTCATAATCAACAGAAAATTATTTTATTTTCCTGTAAGTCTTACTCTTCCTTTCTTCCATTTCTATCTCCTTTGTCTTTGTCGCTCTTCCCTTTTCCTTCTTGTTATTAAACATCAGGGGGCATATGTATGAAACACATTTTTATTCACAAACGCTGCGAATCGCAAAAAACAGCGTTTGCGAATAAAAAATCGCTATTTCATATGTATGACACACATTCCCAGTGCAAATTAAGAAATCGCAAAAATTGCGATTTCTCAATCTGCGAAACCAAAAATCTGCGAATATCCTTGCGAATTCCTAAATTATGATATTCTCAGTTTGCGAAATTCGCAAACAGGATATCGCAGACTAAGAAATCGCAAGTACATGTATGATAAAGTCGCAAATTGCGGAATTGAGTAATTCGCAAATTAATAAATCCCAATTAACACCAAGTGCATGCAGGTGGTAACCAGGTGCAAGGTACTTAAACCACCCCACAATGCATCAGATCCTTCCACAATGGCAGCACTGTTTGTGATAGCCAGGAGGCTGCGTATTCGGGCTCTTGCACAGAGGAGAATGAGACAGGAACGTATCTTCAGGCTGCGCATCACTCTGTTCCAGCAGACTGAAGAGGACATCCATGACAAGTACAGGCTACACCCACAGACCATATTGGACCTGATTGAGGAGCTGAAACCCTATTTGGAACACCCTACACGCAGGACACAAACAATTCCCACACATGTGCAGGTCCTGAGCTCCCTGCACCTCCTTGCCTTAGGGAGTTTTCAAGGGGTCATAGCGGAGGTTGGCGGGGTGTCACAGAGTGCCCTGTTGCGATTTTTCCATGCCTGTCTAGATGCAATGCTACCGAGGCTATCACATCACATATACTTCCCCACCACCCAACAGGCATTACAGCAAACAAAACTTGACTTCTACCAGATTGCACGTTTCGCCCACATCATTGGCTGCATCGATGGGACCCATGTGACCATCACACCCCCATCAGCAACTGAATATGTGTACAGAAACCGTAAATGCTACCATTCGCTGAATATAGAGATTGTGTGCAATGCTCAGTATATCATCAATGACATTATACCCAAATACCCTGGCAGTACACATGACTCTTTCATCTTTAGACATAGTGGAATCCACAGACGTCTGAGTGCTGGAGAGTTTGGCAAGGGATACCTGCTAGGTAAATACATGGCACACATCCATGCATCCACTACATCTCCTGAGGGGGGGCATTGACTTACCTATTGTGTCTATCCCTGCAGGTGACAGTGCCTATGCAGTGCGGGACTTCATCCTGACCCCGTACCTGGATACAGCCAATGCTAGTGAGAGGAGATACAACAGGGCACACAGATCTACACGCTGCGTCATTGAGCGTATGTTTGGAATCCTAAAGAGCCAGTTCCGGTGCCTGCATAAAAGTGGAGGTGCACTGCAATACAGCCCTGAGACCTGCTGTAAAATCGTGGCAAGCTGTGCAATGCTCCATAACATGGCTATGAGGAAAGGCACCACAATTGATGTGACCGATACAGACACATCGGAGGACGATTGCCCTGCTCTCCCTGGCAGACAAACATCAGGAGTCGGGGCAGCTGCCGGACGTAAGAGACGGACTGAGATCATGCAAAACGACTTCTAGGTGAGTAATGATGACATGAGACAAAAAAATGATTGTAATGTGTGCTGTGTTTATTCACACTGCAAAAGCATTCACTGTTGCTGTACCCAGCACATGTTATGCACACAGTGCAGGTACTTCACAAGAAAGTGTTCAATATGCATTGCTGGGTTGCATCACCCATTGCTGCAAATTTGTCACTGTACAGATCACCTCCTTCGGTGACGGATTGGTGCTGTGTGTGATCCAGGCTGAGTGCCCTCCGTGGGGTTCCTAGGTACTGAACCCTGTCTGGCACTGCGCCTTCTTGATCCAGGCAATGTAGGTGTGATGCTACTCCTACTTGAGGTCTCCTCATTCTCCCCAGAGACCATGAGAGCGGTGCCACCTGAGTTGGCCGTCTGCATTTGCTCCACTGCACTGGTGACCTGTTACAGCCCTCTAGCAATGTCCTGACAGCAGTGTGTCATTTCCAACTGCATGGTAATGCTGCAACGTGTCAGATTGCTGGTGGTGGTGCAGAGGCGGTTCACGACCTTTCTGTAGTTGTGCAGCCGTGCGTTGGCACGTCAGGAAGCCCTGTCACTGGCGTCTTGGTTTTGCTTCAGGGTGTCACAGAGGTCATGTATGGCACCTGCCATGGCCATGATGCCCTCCCCCATGTTGTGCTGATTTTGGTTGAGCGTGCATAGCTGCCTATTGATGGAGCGCAATGATTTATATTGCAGGCGCTCTACCTGCAGCATGCTGTGTTCAAGACCTGCAAATACTGTGTGGTCCTCATCAGTGGCAGTGCTGCTCCTGGGCCTTGACCTGCGTCTTTCCAGTGCTGGCATGCTCATCTGTGGTGTTTCCTGCCTCCGCATGTGTGTGACACCCTGCCTTTCCTCTCTTCGATCACTCGATCCCTGTGGGCTGTATGTCATCCTCCAATGGAGGCAGTGGGGGCACATGTGTGCGCTTCCTGCGCATGATTGTTGTGTGCTCTGTATCCTCACTTGAGTCCCCATCATCATGCTGGTCCTCAGGATTTGCATTGTCATCTTCCTCTGCACTGTCATCAAGTGCCCTGGATTGTGCTGTGGATGTAAAGGGGAATACATGAGTTTGTGTCATTTTCTGCATTTTGCACTCAATAAAGTTTCTACATTTTGCCTTGCCTAACTTCTGACACTGTGTTATTCCCTTATCACCGACCCACATGTTGCATTTGATTTCCTATATGTCATAGACACACTGTCAGACATCTTACTACAACTTCCATGATGCATTGCTGGGTGTGCTGTAAGAGTTGGACTGGACTGACATGTATTGTGTATATTTTGCGCATTTGGGGAAGTGTGCATGGGAAGGGGATCAGGGCAGATATATTTTGCATGCATCTTACCTTGGCTGCTGGATGCAGGGGCAGAGCTGTCAATGTCAGCCACACCACCGTCGCTCTCAGGCAGGAGGGTGGACTCCACAAGCTCCTTGTGGGGTGTTGGCTCTGCTGATGTGGATGGTCCTCCCCCGGTCTTGTTTGCCTCCTTGAGTCTGGCGCCACCCTCTCCTTAGACCTTTGCCGCATGTCGTTCCATCGCTTGCGCAATTCTTCGACAGTGTGATGAGTAACACCCACAGCATTAACTTTCTCCTGTATGTCCAGCCAGATCTTTCTTTTTCTTGATTCTGGGACTCTCAGTGCCTTTTTGCCAAAGAGGAGCTCATGGCTGCAAACCAACTCCTCTATGAGGACCTCCTGCTCCTTGTCAGAGAATTTGTGTTTTCTCTTCCTCTTCTCACCCTCCTTGCCCTCATGTTGCTTCTGGGACTCCATTGGGGTTTGTTCTCTCCTGGGCTGACTCCTCACACTCTCCAAACAGCCTCTGAGTGTGGCTCAGGTAAGCATGTGCAGGAAATCACTCGCACTTCCTGGTTGTGATGTAATCAGGCTGCACCTGTATAGCAGATTCCCGCTTTTGCAATTTCTTAATTTGCGAATTTCGCAATTAAGGAATCGCAAAGCATGTTTCTGAGAATTTTTAGCGAATTTTAAGTAATCGCTAAACATTAGCGATATTTTAAATACATCCCGATTTGCGAATCTCAAACTGCAAATCGCAAAATATCGCAATTTGAGATTCGCAAAACGGGAGTTTCATACATATGCCCCCTAGTTTCCTTGTTTGAAGTAAAGGAGAAAATAAAACAATTGGCATAATCAAAATTCATTACCAATGTTTCCAACTACCTATAGCAGAAACTCCTTTGCCTAAGGTTTCTAAAGCACTGGATGCTTCTAAATCTTCTAATTTAGGTTTCACGCAAGAATTGTTCTTTACCAAATCCTCCATCTCTTTGCTCTTGTAGGGTATGTATACAATAATGCAAAGTTAATCAATCTTGTAAAACCATACATCTAATAGCTACCAATTCTGTATTTACTGCTAACAAAGCACTTAGGGGCATATGTATCAAACGATTTTTTAATCACAAACGCTGCGATTCGCAAAATAACAGCGTTTGCGATTAAAAAATCGGTAATCGGGATGTATGAGCCAAATCCCATCGCAAAATTAACGAATTGCTAATTTAGCGATATCTTAATTTTGCATAAGCATTTAAGAAATCGCAACTTTCGATTTCTTAAATGATATGTAAAAAGCACCCAAGTTGTGCGAATTATCCTTAAGAAATCGCAAATTACCACCAACTTCCAGTTGGTGGTAATTTGCGATTTCCTTTAAAAATGCACTTTTTTGAATTTTACAAAGTACCACGTGGCACTCATACATGCCCTTAGGGAATGTATGTGCGCCATATGCACACACATGCTCATTTCAGGGGTGCATCAGGGTGTCATCATGACACCCTTGCACCTTTGAAATTATTCTCAAATTGCGATTAGCAAATTGCGATTCGCTATTTGCGAATTACTTCCCATTCATTCCTATGGGTCTCCTGGCCCATAGAAATGAATGGGCAGGTATTCCTTAATTGCAATTTCGCAATTTGCTAATCGCAATTAAGGAATTTTAAGAAATCGCAAAAAGTTTGCAATTTTTTAAATACATCCCGTTTTGCAATTCTCAAATAGCGATTCTTTAAAAATCGCTATTTGAGAATCGCAAATGGTGATGTTGATACATATGCCCCCAGGGCCCATATGTCCAAAACTTCCAATTTTCGTTTCCTAAATAGCGAATCCTATAAAATTGCTATTTACAAAATGCAAATTAGAATGTAGGAAATTTGCCATTTCCTTATAGGAAAGCACACATTAGGAAATACATACCTATTTGTACCTATGGACCTAAGGCCCCCAAGTCTGAATGGTTTTGCATTTCCAAATGTGTTATTTCCTATTAGGAAAACCCATATTTGGAAATGCAAAACCATTTGGACCTGGGGGCCATAGGGCCCCCTTAACTCACCTGTAAATGAAACTGATGCACATGTAAAGTGCTCCAATGCCCTCGGGGTGAGAGTGAGCTCTAATGCACTTTTACAAATGCATTTTTGATGCCTTTTACAAATTGCACCTGGTTACCCTCAGATTGGATTCTATGGTAATAGCATTTACTAAATGGCCACTTCGCATTTAGGAAATACTATGTACATGTGTTTGGGAAATCACAAACAGGAAATCCCCATTTGTGATTTCCTAGTTTGTTAATTGAAAATGCAATTCCTGTGGGGTAGAAATCACAATATGTGACCTTTTGTACATGGGGAATGGCTATTTAGCATTTCTTAATGGCCCAACATAGTGATTCCTTTTGTTAAGAAATGCTAAATAGCTTTGTAAGCATGGGCCCAATGTCTGAGTAGCTAATTGTTACACTATTGTAGGAAGCGTTCTAATTTTCTAAATATTAAGGATTACTTCTACTGGGGGAATAATAGCAAAACAATATCTCCCACTAATTGTGTGCCATTGTTAGTACTGTATCTAGGTTTATGAGATAGATGTATTGTTAAGGCTTCTGTACAATTTGATACATTTTCTGGAAAACTAAAGCCAAATAACATGTACCTTCTCAATCTGGGGGCAACTGAAAATAGGCCTACTGTTCGCAAACAAAATGTACTCCAAGGCTAACAGGTTCTTCTCTAGTTATTATCTGAACAAGCCCTCCAAGAATTTGAAATGCAACGATGTTCTGTTGCATGGAGCATATAATGCCTCTGTGGCGAACTTGTCTTGCTACTTGAAAGGCGGTCCGGCAGCCATGATACGTCCAACATTCAGATTACTCTTGAATGGGAATTACCTGATGTTGAACACTCAAGGTTGCTGTTGGATAAAACCAGAGTTTGCCTATGTGGTGACCGTGTCTTCCATTGTTACTTGTTGTACCCAGGTCCTATTTCCGCCTGCCTGCAGAGTTAAGGAGGGTACACTACGGACTTCAATTAATCTTACCAATGTGTGTTTTTATACCCTGAGCAAACTGAAAGCCTTATTATTTCAAAAAGATGTGGCCTGAAATTTGTTAATGAGACATTTGATTTTCATGTGGCAAGGTCCTCTCCAGAGATACAGGTGCTGCTCCGCACTAACTTCCCATGACATTCTGGAGAGCTGGTGCATTGTATTTTAGCATGTCTAGTACAACTGGACTGGGGTATTTCAGGAATATATGCTCCAGGTTGGTTAGCAGCTTCCAGATGGTGTTTGGAGTCATTCCATCTTTTTTTATTCTGAAGCATCTTTGGAGGTCTTCTGTTGGTCTTGCTCCTAATTGCAGGGATATTTCTTGTAATATGTTTTCTCCGCAATGGATGTCCCATTTTGAGATTGGATTAAGCTGGCACTGCCTCACTTCTTGTTGTGCCATGAACGCATGGTGCATTGCTTTGGCGCATCTTTCCTTTGGGAGCTGGATGAGCATTGATTCCTGTAATTTTGGATTGGATGGCTTCATTAAGTGCATCCCATGTTCCTCTGTCACCTGTGCCGTGGACTTGTACTTGGGGTCACAATTGGCTGCACCTTTGGGCATACACATACTGATGGACCCACTAAAGGCCCATTTGTATAGATGTCCTTTGTGGATTCCATTGCTCCTGACCTCATTCTTCGAGCCTCCCTGGGTAGCTTCTACACTTGGTGGATTGGATCATGGCTCTGGCTCATCGGAACACCAACAGGCTGTTTTTGCTCTGGCAGTAGCTGCTGTGGGGGGTGGATGGGAACATTATTGCTCTATCAACCTACTCCAAGGTGTTTTTAGGGATCATCATTTGCGGACCCTGAGAACAGAAATGTTTTATCTACCACTCGAAACATATAAACATCTGGCCCTTCTGTTTGGTGGGAGCTTTTTATTTTGGCTTGATTTGAATATAAAATCAAATCAGGAATATTTATTTAGCGCACATATCACCCAGAAGTCTCATGGCGCTTGCGGAATACTCAGGAGTTGGTTTGGACGAGGAGAGTCATTAATTGTCAAACAGCCATGTTTTTAGCTCCCTGCGGAAACTATTGTAGTCAGAGATAATACGTAAGTGTAGAGGCAGTTTATTCCAAAGAGAGGGAGCGAGAAAGGAAAAAGATCTTCCTCTCTTTCTTATGGCACAAATTTTGAGGGGTGTTAGAAGAGATTTGTTGCTGGATCTCAGAGCCCTGCAAGGCCGTTACCAACTGTGTTTCTTTTTCCAGTAGTCAGGACCACTGCCATGCATGTTCTTATGCGTTAGGCAGAGAACCTTGAAACAAATCCGCTTCCTAACAGGAAGCCAGTGAAGAAGTCTCAAGTTGCGTGCCGAAGGGGATCCCTCACTGAGATTCAGCACTAGCCTTGCAGCAGTGTTCTGCAGAACCTGGAGCCTAGTGAGAAGAGCTTCATTTATTGAAGACAACAAAGCGTTTCCATAGTCCATGCGGTTAATAAACTGTCCCTGAACTAATGGCGTCCTGGCTTCCATCGGGAGCCATTTAAAAACTTTGCACAAATTTTGCATGTGCCCCTAAGTGGGCAATAAGGCCCACTCAGGGGTGACTCACTAATGTTTAAATGGAAAGTTCTGGCTTGTCAAACAGGGTTATTTTGTCAGTTTGAGTTTGCAGTTCACAACTGCACAGCAAAACTATACATGGTAGGCCTGAAGTCATATTTGAACTGTCACTGCAGAGGGTGGCAAAATATGTGCTACAGCCCACTAGTGACATTAAAATTAGAGCAACAGGGTACACTTTACACCATATACTAGGGATAAATAGGTTCATTATATTAGGGGTATACCAATTTCATCATGTTAAAAGAGGGAATAGAGGCACTTTAGCATTGATTTGCTGGAGTAATGTGCACAGAGCTCTTTGACCAATGCAAAAACAACAATTGATGGACAGAATGTAGAACAATGTCATACATTCACCCCAGTACAGAGATCTGGGCCTAAATCCATCGTTGTTTTGCTCACCATGCCGTTCCAGTTTGAACCCAGCCATATGCAAATCAGTCTTGACCCTGTGCCTCATGGGAACAGTCCAGACCGAACTGCCAAGCCAGGTCCTCCCTGGACTGGAAACAAGCATCCGAGGACCGGTTTCTGGCATTTCAGCCGTCTTCAGCCAGGCTTGCTTGATTTTCAGTGGCATCGAGAGCAAGGGACCCACGTCTGGGTATACCCTTTCCACTCGGGGTGACAAATGCAAAAACAACAATTGATGGGCAGAATGTAGAACAATGTCATACATTCACCCCAGTACAGAGATCTGGGCCTAAATCCATCGTTTTTTTGCTCACCATGCCGTTCCAGTTTGAACCCAGCCATATGCAAATCAGTCTTGACCCTGTGCCTCATGGGAACAGTCCAGACCGAACTGCCAAGCCAGGTCCTCCCTGGACTGGAAACAAGCATCCTAGGACCGGTTTCTGGCATTTCAGCCGTCTTCAGCCAGGCTTGCTTGATTTTCAGTGGCATGGAGAGCAAGGGTCCCACGTCTGGGCATACCCTTTCCACTCGGGGTGACAAATGCAAAAACAACAATTGATGGACAGAATGTAGAACAATGTCATACATTCACCCCAGTACAGAGATCTGGGCCTAAATCCATCGTTTTTTTTGCTCACCATGCCGTTCCAGTTTGAACCCAGCCATATGCAAATCAGTCTTGACCCTGTGCCTCATGGGAACAGTCCAGACCGAACTGCCAAGCCAGGTCCTCCCTGGACTGGAAACAAGCATCCTAGGACCGGTTTCTGGCATTTGAGCCGTCTTCAGCCAGGCTTGCTTGATTTTCAGTGGCATGGAGAGCAAGGGACCCACGTCTGGGCATACCCTTTCCACTCGGGGTGACAAATGCAAAAACAACAATTGATGGACAGAATGTAGAACAATGTCATACATTCACCCCAGTACAGAGATCTGGGCCTAAATCCATCGTTTTTTTGCTCACAATGCCGTTCCAGTTTGAACCCAGCCATATGCAAATCTGTCTTGACCCTGTGCCTCATGGGAACAGTCCAGACCGAACTGCCAAGCCAGGTCCTCCCTGGACTGGAAACAAGCATCCTAGGACCGGTTTCTGGCATTTCAGCCGTCTTCAGCCAGGCTTGCTTGATTTTCAGTGGCATGGAGAGCAAGGGACCCACGTCTGGGCATACCCTTACCACTCTGGGTGACAAATGCAAAAACAACAATTGATAGACAGAATGTAGAACAATGTCATACATTCAGCCCAGTACAGAGATCTGGGCCTAAATCCATCGTTTTTTTGCTCACCATGCCGTTCCAGTTTGATCTCAGCCATATGCAAATCAGTCTTGACCCTGTGCCTCATGGGAACAGTCCAGACCGAACTGCCAAGCCAGGTCCTCCCTGGACTGGAAACAAGCATCCTAGGACCGGTTTCTGGCATTTCAGCCGTCTTCAGCCAGGCTTGCTTGATTTTCAGTGGCATGGAGAGCAAGGGACCCACGTCTGGGCATACCCTTTCCACTCGGGGTGACAAATGCAAAAACAACAATTGATGGACAGAATGTAGAACAATGTCATACATTCACCCCAGTACAGAGATCTGGGCCTAAATCCATCGTGTTTTTGCTCACCATGCCGTTCCAGTTTGAACCCAGCCAGAACGATGGATTTAACCCAGATCTCTTGACTGGGGGAGAATGTCTGCATTGTCAGCATTCCGTCCATCAATTGTTTGTTGTAACGCAGAGCTCTTTGACCAGCAGAAACAATACAGGTGAAAATCTGCAGCTGCGCCTGCAAAAGGTGGTCATTTCTAGAGCTTCCTAAAACCTGGCTGCATCCTCCTAAATGGTCAAATGATTAGCCTTGTGTGAGAAACCAGGACCTGTTTGCAGTGTCCCCCCACATTTTGACCACTAGATGCTGGTTTTCTGTCTCTGATCATGCCCTTGGCTCTGCTAACCAGACTCAGGGCCTATGCTCAGAAAAAAAGTACATGGTAATTTGGTATGATTACAACTGGTACTGAGAATCTTTATCTGTAAGTCCCTTGTATATGGTAGGGCATGTAGGTGTAGAGGCCCAGTAGACTTAAAGCACTTAAGTGTATACATCTGTCTCGTATGCTGTCATTGTTAAAGGCAACACTGCTTTTCAGGCTACCTTTATATTATATGCATATGCAAATTCGAATTTGGAATTAAAGGTAATTCCAAACTCTCAAACAACCTTATTTTTATATATGAAGTCATCCCTAAGATCTCCTGTAGGTGCCCCAGGGGTAGGGTGCTCTGGAACTATAAGTGGGGACATTATAAAAGATGTTTTTAAGCCCAGGTCAGGGAAAAACTGCCACATTAATTTCCCCCATTGTAGAAAACTAGCTCCAAAGGCTAACATGGGAATATTTTATTTAAGTATAAATATTGACAGGAGTGAGCTAGAAGTGTCTTTCAAAGATTCAAAATGATATTTAATAAATCCAACAACTTGCCACTGTTACAATTATAATAACTCTTGCAGAAAATAAGTTATAGAACTTTCTTTTCTGTAAGCTAAAATCCAGCCTTGTAGCTGCCCTCTCCTGATTGGCCAGTCTCTGCTGGGCTCAGCCAAGCTGTCTTTATGAGGTGTGAAATGGCCTGCTTGAGGACAAAGGGGTTCCTTTGGATGGAAAACTGCATCTGCAGAAGCAACAGGCAGGATGGGGGTGGAGTGGTAAAACTGGTCTTCAAAGGGAGAATGACTCTTAAGGACAGCACTGGCTCATTCCCACATCCTGCACCCCCAGCCACACAGGAGCCCCTATCATTAGATTAGTGAAAGGGCTGCAAAGGAGTGTTAGAGAATCTTAGCCACACCGGTGAGTTGGATTAACCAGATCTAACCCTTTAGGAGAAGATTTCTCTATTTTGGATTTTAGAACAATAGTGCTTTCTGGAACAAGAATATGCCAAACTTTGGTGGAAGTTGTCATACATGAGGGTGGCATCCTTCGTCCCATTGGTCAGAGGGGCCCCCTGCTTGACTCCCACAGACTGTGAATAAATTCAGTAGGGTTGCTAAGCAATGTAGACCCCTGCCAGTAATAAACATGAGAAGAAGGATTGCCTTGCTGGAACCTCCCGTCTGCAGCCCAAGAGGAATGCACTTATAAGGACTGAACCTGATGTACACTTTAGAACTACAGCCCTACGGATTTTGCTTTGCTTCAAACAGATTAAGAAGGGTCTTCATGAAAGCAAAAAGTACAAATGAGCTACAAGAGAAATGCTGCCTGAAACAACAAGGAGAAGAAGGACTGCCCTGCTGGAACCCTGATCGACACCCAAAGGATTGCAATCTGAAAGACTGCATCTGCCACACAATACGGGACCACAGCCCTAAGGACTTTTCCTAGCTTCAAAAGGATTAAGGATTAAGGAGTGGACTCTCTGACAGCAACAGGTTACCAGAGCTCACCTGCACCATTTCCCCCAAGAAGTCCCCGGGCTGGAATCCTTCCAGTGGACGTTTAAGGATTTGGCAAGGTGCATTGTGGGAACTGTAGTCCCAACATCCGAAGAACCATCTCAGAGCTTCTAGAGCCTTGGTTTGGTGTTTTGGACACTTTTAATCCCCAATAGGAAATCAGGAATAGGTTCCAAAAGTTTGGAGCAAATTTCGTAAAAAGCTCCATAGGTTGACCAGGTGCACGATGACAGTTGTAGTACCAGACTCCTAGAGGCAAACCTGAGCATCTGAAACCTTGGCTGCTGTTATGAACCACTTTCCTTCATCAAGAAACTCTGGAAGTAAGTGTAAAGATCTCTTGACTTTGTCCAGGTCCAGCCAAACTATTTGAACCCTCTAGTGCTATTTGCTTGTAATTGCTTCATGAAAAAAACATTTTTTTTTTTTTAAACCGCGGGATGCGCGCACGGTGCGCGCACCCCCCAGCCGCCATTTTGAGTTTTAGAGGCAGAAGAGAGCTAAAAACACAAGTGGAGAATGTGAAAAGGGGGCAGGGTAGAGAGTCCCTGACCCCCTAGGCCTTCTCAGGGGGACCATGAAAGACCTCTAAGGTCCCCCAAAAAAAAAAACAATTATAAATATTGCGCGGTGCGCGCACGGTGCACGAACGGTGCGCGTACGACGGCAAAAAATTCATTAAAAAAATAGAATCAAAAATCAAGTTTAAGTGTTTAGATGTTGGTTGGCTCTAAAAAGAGCCGTTGTGTTCATTGAGTGTTTTTTTGTACCTACAAGTAAGTACCGATACCGAGTCTAAAGTTCAAGAGGAAGACTCTGTTCCCTTCATCTGTGAAATGAACACTGTCTCCTCCATAAATGCCTTGCATGTTGTAACGCAAGTTGTTGTGGTATATAGAACCCATATCATAGTCTCTGAGGAAAGCAGAAACAGACTTATTGACGTGCTTTTTTGCTTTCTCAAACTGCGGACTATATTGGTTGGACCAGTTCCACTTTTGCCTTTGGCATATATTAGAATATACAAAGGTAGTTTGTAGAAAAAGTGACATCAATTGCACAAAGGTGTCCTTAACAAGCATTTCCAGACCTACCCCAGTTAAAGTGCCTAGGTCATTTCCACCACAGTGCACAATTATAAGGTCAGGCTGTGGGAGATGTAGAAAGGATTTCACCAAAGGCATTAATTGGTGCCACTTTAACCCTCTCTGACCAATCCATGTAATGTCTACATTTGGCAAAGCAAGGTCTTTCACAATACCTCTTTTTTCTGCATACTTTTCACTCCAGTAGACATAGTTATGACCTACAATCCACACTGTGAACATCTTTCAAGGAGATCTGGATGCACTCAGAAGGTGTCTTTCAGTAGAATGGCAATATGAAAAGAAAGACAATTGTAAAATGGAGGCTTACATACTTTTTTGTAATAAAAAGAGCTCATTGGCTGTTTCAGACCATTCAACACTAAAAACTAGGCTGTATGTTAAGATTTTTGAAAGCATGTTTTGTATTGGTTCAGAAAAATGTGTTCCCATAGAAGATTACTTTGGATATGCTGTTAGGTTTGAAAAGTCAAGCACTCTTGCTCTTTGGATTAGAAACATTGTGTGCTGAACTTCTGACCTCTCTGCTCACACCAGTGTTCCATGATCTGTTGCTATGGTAGCAGGCAGAAGTCATGTTGGGGGTAGGAATCATTTGGAAAGGGTTGAAATGTGCAACCAATAGAAATGTGTGTTTCCATTTAAAAAAATGTGGGAACCACTGTGACTTGAAGTTAACATGTATATGTGTGAAAAAAGAGAGGGAAGTTTTGCCATTTAGTGGTTTTGGTGAGAGGAGTACAGCTCAGAGATTCTGGCTCTGATAATCTGCTGTGTGAGTGGCACATTTATTTCTCAACTAACTACTTTTAAAGGTGAGTTATGAATTTGAGAGGGGATGTATGTGGTGTATTTTGATATAAATAATCGAAATGCGTTTCTTCTTTTAAAGTTGTGTTTTACATTTTAAGTTTTGGAAGATATTTAACTGCCTTGAACTTGTGAGATATTATGGAGTATGTCTTCACCATAAGTTAAGGTGTACTGGTATCACCCAGGAATACTGTTTTGTGCCTAGAATCACACCCTGAGTCTGTGTGCACACAGGAATTGTTGTCAGAGATTTAATTTGTGTTGCTCTTGTTCTGTAAGACTTGCACTCGTAGGAAAGGGGAAGCTTGTTTTCTTGAACTGTGATGGTTAGCATTCAGCACAAATCACTATCTCACAGATGAGAGACAAATGTTAACACATTTGAAAACCACAGGGTAGATTTTCCTTCCACTCCTGCAATGGGTGAGGTAGTTCCTACATGTTCAAAACTCCAATTAACCCTTACCACAGGTGATCTTAAATACATCTCTGGAGTCTTCATGCAGTTGTGCAAGCGTCCATGCAGATCTCTCTTGCACCTGACAATACACAGTCACCAGAAACACACTCTTAGCACACAGCCAGCTGCTTCTCCTGCACTCCCATGCTTACTATTCAGCACTGTGTGGTATTTCAGATAGAAGTGTGTAACGCTAACACATTCAACATCACCAAGGCTCATTTCCTTTGCTCTAGTCTAATCACTCACCCAGGTTCCACATGCTCATGGTCTCAAGTAGCTGTTAGAACATGTGGTCTTTTCTGCCTCTCTAAACTATAAGGAAAATGTGTCAGGCTGTTACAGTAATTATCACTTGCTCTACCACAGTAGTAAATGTGCTTTGAAATTGCCAATAAAATATTGTTTTCTGCCTAGAATCACACCATGAGTCTGTGTGCACACAGTAATTGTTGTCAGAGATTGTATTCGGGTTGCTCTTGTTCTGTAAGACTTGCACTCGTAGGAAAGGGGCAGCTTGTTTTCTTGAACTGTGATGGTTAGCATACAGCACACATCACCATCTCACTGATGAGAGGTAAATGCTAACACATTTGAATACAACAGGGTAGATTTTCCTTCCACTCCTGCAATGGGTGAGGTAGTTGCTACATGTTCAAAACTCCAATTAACCCTTACCACAGGTGATCTTACATACATCTGTGCAGTCTTCATGCAGTTGTGCAAGCGTCCATGCAGATCTCTCTTGCACCTGACAATACACAGTCTCCAGAAACACACTCTTAGCACACAGGCAGCTGCTTCTCCTGCACTCCCATGCTTACTATTCAGCACTGTGTGGTATTTCAGATAGCAGTGTGTAACGCTAACACATTCAACATCACCAATTCTTATTTCCTTTGCACTAGTCTAATCACTCACCCAGGTTCCACATGCTCATGGTCTCAAGTAGCTGTTAGGACATGTGCTCTTTTCTGCCTCTCTAAACTATAAGGAAAATGTGTCAGGCTGTTACAGTAATTATCACTTGCTCTACCACAGTAGTAAATGTGCTTTGAAATTGCCAATAAAATATCGTTTTCTGCCTAGAATCACACCATGAGTCTCTGTGCACACAGGAATTGTTGTCAGAGACTTAATTTGTGTTGCTCTTGTTCTGTAAGACTTGCACTCATAGGAAAGGGGCAGCTTGTTTTCTTTAACTGTGATGGTTAGCATACAGCACACATCACCATCTCACAGATGAGAGGCAAATGCTAACACATTTGAAAACAACAGGGTAGATTTTCCTTCCACTCCTGCAATGGGTGAGGTAGTTCCTACATGTTCATAAGCACATTTAACCCTTACCACAGGTGATCTGACATACATCTCCGCAGTCTTCATGCAGTTGTGCAAGCGTCCATGCAGATCTCTCTTGCACCTGACAATACACAGTCTCCAGAAACACACTCTTAGCACACAGCCAGCTGCTTCTCCTGCACTCCCATGCTTACTATTCAGCACTGTGTGGTATTTCAGATAGCAGTGTGTAACGCTAACACATTCAACATCACCAAGGCTCATTTCCTTTGCTCTAGTCTAATCAGTCACCCAGGTTCCACGTGCTCATGGTCTCAAGTAGCTGTTAGGACATGTGGTCTTTTCTGCCTCTATAAACTCTAAGGAAAATGTGTCAGGCTGTTACAGTAATTATCACTTGCTCTCCCACAGTAGTAAATGTGCTTTGAAATTGCAAATAAAATATCGTTTTCTGCCTAGAATCACACCATGAGTCTGTGTGCACACAGGAATTGTTGTCACAGATTTTATTCGTGTTGCTCTTGTTCTGTAAGACTTGCACTCGTAGGAAAGGGGCAGCTTGTTTTCTTGAACTGTGATGGTTAGCATACAGCACACATCACCATCTCACTGATGAGAGGTAAATGCTAACACATTTGAATACAACAGGGTAGATTTTCCTTCCACTCCTGCAATGGGTGAGGTAGTTGCTACATGTTCAAAACTCCAATTAACCCTTACCACAGGTGATCTTACATACATCTGTGCAGTCTTCATGCAGTTGTGCAAGCGTCCATGCAGATCTCTCTTGCACCTGACAATACACAGTCTCCAGAAACACACTCTTAGCACACAGGCAGCTGCTTCTCCTGCACTCCCATGCTTACTATTCAGCACTGTGTGGTATTTCAGATAGCACTGTGTAACGCTAACACATTCAACATCACCAAGGCTCATTTTTTTTGCTCTAGTCTAATCACTCACCCAGGTTCCACATGCTCATGGTCTCAAGTAGCTGTTAGGACATGTGCTCTTTTTTGCCTCTCCAAAGTATAAGGAAAATGTGTCACGCTGTTACTGTAATTATCACTTGCTCTACCACAGTAGCAAATGTGCTTTGAAATTGCCAATCAAATATCGCTTTCTGCCTAGAATCACACCATGAGTCTGTTTGCACACAGGAATTGTTGTCAGAGATTTAATTCGTCTTGCTCTTGTTCTGTAAGACTTGCACTCGTAGGAAAGGGGCAGCTTGTTTTATTGAACTGTGATGGTTAGCATACAGCACACATCACCATCTCACAGATGAGAGGCAAATGCTAACACATTTGAAAACAACAGGGTAGATTTTCCTTCCACTCCTGCAATGGGTGAGGTAGTTCCTACATGTTCCTAAGCACAATTAACCCTTACCACAGGTGATCTTACATACATCTCCGCAGTCTTCATGCAGTTGTGCAAGTGTCCATGCAGATCTCTCTTGCACCTGACAATACACAGTCTCCAGAAACACACTTTTAGCACACAGCCAGCTGCTTCTCCTGCACTCCCATGTTTACTATTCAGCACTGTGTGGTATTTCAGATAGCAGTGTGTAACGCTAACACATTCAACATCACCAAGGCTCATTTCCTTTGCTCTAGTCTAATCACTCACCCAGGTTCCACATGCTCATGGTCTCAAGTAGCTGTTAGGACATGTGGTCTTTTCTGCCTCTCTAAACTATAAGGAAAATGTGTCAGGCTGTTACAGTAATTATCACTTGCTCTACCACAGTAGTAAATGTGCTTTGAAATTGCCAATAAAATATCGTTTTCTGCCTAGAATCACACCATGAGTCTGTGTGCACCCAGGAATTGTTGTCAGAGATTTTATTCGTGTTGCTCTTGTTCTGTAAGACTTGCACTCGTAGGAAAGGGGCAGCTTGTTTTCTTGAACTGTGATGGTTAGCATACAGCACACATCACCATCTCACTGATGAGAGGTAAATGCTAACATATTTGAATACAACAGGGTAGATTTTCCTTCCACTCCTGCAATGGGTGAGGTAGTTGCTACATGTTCAAAACTCCAATGAACCCTTACCACAGGTGATCTTACATACATCTGTGCAGTCTTCATGCAGTTGTGCAAAGCGTCCATGCAGATCTCTCTTGCACCTGACAATACACAGTCTCCAGAAACACACTCTTAGCACACAGGCAGCTGCTTCTCCTGCACTCCCATGCTTACTATTCAGCACTGTGTGGTATTTCAGACAGCAGTGTGTAATGCTAACACATTCAAAATCACCAAGGCTTATTTTCTTTGCTCTAGTCTAATCACTCACCCAGGTTCCCCATGCTCCTGGTCTCAAGTAGCTGTTAGGACATGTGCTCTTTTCTGCCTCTCTAAAGTAGAAGGAAAATGTGTCAGGCTGTTACCGTAATTATCACTTGCTCTACCACAGTAGTAAATGTGCTTTGAAATTGCCAATCAAATATCGTTTTCTGCCTAGAATCACACCATGAGTCTGTTTGCACACAGGAATTGTTGTCAGAGATTTAATTCATCTTGCTCTTGTTCTGTAAGACTTGCACTCGTAGGAAAAGGGCAGCTTGTTTTATTGAACTGTGATGGTTAGCATACAGCACACATCACCATCTCACAGATGAGAGGCAAATGCTAACACATTTGAAAACAACAGGGTAGATTTTCCTTCCACTCCTGCAATGGGTGAGGTAGTTCCTACATGTTCATAAGCACAATTAACCCTTACCACAGGTGATCTTACATACATCTCCACAGTCTTCATGCTGTTGTGCAAGCGTCCATGCAGATCTCTCTTGCACCTGACAATACACAGTCTCCAGAAACACACTTTTAGCACACAGCCAGCTGCTTCTCCTGCACTCCCATGCTTACTATTCAGCACTGTGTGGTATTTCAGATAGCAGTGTGTAACGCTAACACAGTCAACATCACCAAGGCTCATTTCCTTTGCTCTAGTCTAATCACTCACCCAGGTTCCACATGCTCATGGTCTCAAGTAGCTGTTAGGACATGTGCTCTTTTCTGCGTCTCTAAACTATAAGGAAAATGTGTCAGGCTGTTACAGTAATTATCACTTGCTCTACCACAGTAGTAAATGTTCTTTGAAATTGCCAATCAAATATCGTTTTCTTCCTAGAATCACACCATGAGTCTGTGTGCACACAGAAATTGTTGTCAGAGATTTAATTCATCTTGCTCTTGTTCAGTAAGTCTTGCACTCGTAGGAAAGGGGCAACTTGTTTTATTGAACTGTGATGGTTAGCATACAGCACGCATCACCATCTCACAGATGAGAGGCAAATGCTAACACATTTGAAAACAACAGGGTAGATTTTCCTTCCACTCCTGCAATGGGTGAGGTAGTTCCTACATGTTCATAAGCCCAATTAACCCTTACCACAGGTGATCTTACATACATCTCTGCAGTCTTCATGCAGTTGTGCAAGCGTCCATGCAGATCTCTCTTGCACCTGACAATACACAGTCTCCAGAAACACACTCTTAGCACACAGCCAGCTGCTTCTCTTGCACTCCCATGCTTACTATTCAGCACTGTGTGGTATTTCAGATAGCAGTGTGTAACGCTAACACATTCAACATCACCAAGGCTCATTTCCTTTGCTCTAGTCTAATCACTCACCCAGGTTCCACATGCTCATGGTCTCAAGTAGCTGTTAGGACATGTGCTCTTTTCTGCCTCTCTAAACTATAAGGAAAATGTGTCAGGCTGTTACAGTAATTATCACTTGCTCTACCACAGTAGTAAATGTGCTTTGAAATTGCCAATCAATTATCGTTTTCTGCCTAGAATCACACCATAAGTCTGTGTGCACACAGGAATTGTTGTCAGAGATTTAATTTGTGTTGCTCTTGTTCTGTAAGGATTGCACTTAGGAAAGGGGCAGCTTGTTTTCTTGAACTGTGATGGTTACCATACAGCACACATCACCATCTCACAGATGAGAGTCAAATGCTAACACATTTGAAAACAGCAGGGTAGATTTTCCTTGCAGTACTGTAATGAGTGAGGTAGTTCCTACATGTTCATAAGCCCAATTAACCTTTACCACATGTGCTCTTACATACATCTCTGCAGTCTTCATGTAGTTGTGCAAGCGTCCATGTAGATCTCTCTTGCACCTGACAATACACAGTCTCCAGAAACACACTCTTAGCACACAGCCAGCTGCTTCTCCTGCACTCCCATGTTTACTATTCAGCACTGTGTGGTATTTCAGATAGCAGTGTGTAACGCTAACACATTCAACATCACCAAGGCTCATTTCCTTTGCTCTAGTCTAATCACTCACCCAGGTTCCACATGCTCATGGTCTCAAGTAGCTGTTAGGACATGTGGTCTTTTCTGCCTCTCTAAACTATAAGGAAAATGTGTCAGACTGTTACAGTAATGATCACTTGCTCTACCACAGTAGTAAATGTGCTTTGAAATTGCCAATCAAATATCGTTTTCTGCCTGGAATCACACCGTGAGTCTGTGTGCACACAGGAATTTTTGTCAGAGATTTAATTCGTGTTGCTCTTGTTCTGTAAGACTTGCACTCGTAGGAAAGGGGCAGATTGTTTTCTTGAACTGTGATGGTTAGCATTCAGCACAAATCACTATCTCACAGATGAGAGGCAAATGGTAACACATTTGAAAACAACAGGGTAGATTTTCCTTCCACTCCTGCAATGGGTGAGGTAGTTCCTACATGTTCAAAACTCCAATTAACCATTACCACAGGTGATCTTACATACATCTCTGCAGTCTTCATGCAGTTGTGCAAGCGTCCATGCAGAGCTCTCTTGCGCCTGACAATACACAGTCTCCAGAAACACACTCTTAGCACACAGGCAGCTGCTTCTCCTGCATTCCCATGCTTACTATTCAGCACTGTGTGGTATTTCAGATAGCAGTGTGTAACGCTAACTCATTCAACATCACCAAGGCTCATTTCCTTTGCCCTAGTCTAATCTTTCACCCAGGTTCCACATGCTCATGGTCTCAAGTAGCTGGTAGGACATGTGCTCTTTCCTGCCTCTCTAAACTATAAGGAAAATGTGTCAGGCTGTTACAGTAATTATGACTTGCTCTACCACAGTAGTAAATGTGCTTTGGAATTGCCAATCAAATATCGTTTTCTGCCTAGAATCACACCATGAGTCTGTCTGCACACAGGAATTGTTGTCAGAGATCTAACTTGTGTTGCTCTTGTTCTGTAAGACTTGCACTCGTAGGAAAGGGGCAGCTCATATGATAGGATTTGAAAAGCTAAAAAAAAATATAGTAATATATTTAAATTACATAAAGGTAGTGTTTTTTTTAGTTTCCTTTAGGTATTGCTGAACAACACTGAAATAAATTAAACATGCCTATAAAATCAAGAAAGCAAAAACATCTTTTTTTGAAGACAACTGGACAACAGAAATTAGTTGAAGAACCTCATGTTGGAAAAAAGAAAAAGTCTTCTGGTAAGCAGAATAAGGATTTTTTTTAAAAATATCCTGAAACATAGAAAAAATGTACAAACTATATCCAGTGCAAATAGTGTTTCAAGAAGAAAACAACAAGACAATAGAAAGAAATTACTAAATGCTAATGTACAATCAGAAGCAAGAAAAAATGACTTAAAAAGAAAAACAGAATTTCTAAACATTCGTAAAAAAATGTTTCAGAGAAGAGTGGTGTTCAATTTGCTAAAGGATGTGAAAAAATATAGGAAGAAAGCAATATTTTATAAGAAAAAGAAACATATTGAATCAATTGTTGCAAAGGCTTTGGAATTAAAAAGAAAACAAACCATTCATTTTAATTTTGAACAGGATCCGTACATTAGATAAAATAGTCAATGTAATGAAGTCAAAAAGCAAAAGGAAAAGAGTACTGAAAAAAAAATAACTTTTGTAATGTGTTCTTAGGAGAATGGAAGCATAGTTCAAGTACTGAACCATTTTTTAATTAAGAGAGTTATCTTCAAAGTAATAGTTTGCTGCATGCAGTTGACACCAGTGGTCGAAGTTATGAAGTTAAAGATGGTTGTGTAATGGAAAAGGAGAAGATGGTTCCAAGAAATGAGGAAGCAGTGTTAGCTGATGAGGTTATGGGGAAACGTCCTAAGGCCCCAGTGTACACTTGGAATTGTAGTAGTGTTTGTACTGTACAACAAGAATCTATTGATAAATTACGTGACTTTCTAAGAGAATATAGTAAAAAAAGTGTTAAACAGAAGATTAAGGTGCTTCAAAGGCTAGATCCATGCAGAGTGAGAAAGAATACTGGTTTGCAAGGACATTCTCTGGCTTGTCTTTCTAGGAAAGTTTGTCAAAGTGTTTTTCACTATTTTAGGATGCTGGCAGTACATCATACTGAAATGAGAAAGTTTGTGAGAAGATTGTATTTTGCTAAAAGTCCAGCACTAAAGTTAAATGAGTTGAATAGTGCTCTGTTGAATGGATCTGTATCAGATGTAGAGAAGGTTACTGATGATATTCAGTTTTGTTACTTTGGTCCAGAACAACAAAGTGCAGGAAATGACACAGTTATTGAAGAAAATGTGGAAGAGAATGTAGAACCCACTGTTAGTAAAAATTTAGAAGATCAAATGACAAAATTTACTATCATCTCTAATGAAAGACCAAATATTACTTGTATTTGTTGCCGGAAAAGCCATTATAAAACTCAAACAAGGAATGTTGATCTCTATAAAAAAAGTGAAAAAGAAAATAATTATGAGTTTAAGGATTTTGCTACATATTTGTTTCTGGAAAATTGTTTTGATTTTGGTGAAGATCAGCGTATTTGTAAATACTGTTATAACAAGTTAGAAGAAAATAAAATGCCAGCTAGAGCTGTACATAATAATTTAGAATTGGTTGATATTCCTGCAGAACTTAGTGATTTAAATATGTATGAGTCTATACTCATTCAATGTGTCCATCCGTTTCAGACTATAGTTCGTATGGAGCCCAAAACAGGTAAATTACCTCCTTCAGATTTACAAAGAGGTTTAAAAGGAAGAGTTGTCTATTTGCCATTAGATTTGAAAAAAAATATTGAAACAATTGATGCAGATAGTTTGGAAACTGAACCATTAGTTATTCTGGTTAATGGTGTACCTACAAAGAATAAGAAAATTTGTCAGGAGCTAGTAGATGTACGAAAAGTACAAAGAGCAAATTTATATTTGAAAAGAAATTATAAGTGCTATGAATCAATTTATATGGATGAAGATGAAGAAGTTTTACTAGCAGACAGAGGAATACCAACTGGGCAAATTGAAAAAGTGGATAAGTCAAAAGAAGAAGAAATTTATGAACATTTCAGCATACATCCTCTTCATTCTAAAGAAGTTATGGGAAACACTATAGATATGTTTCAGATGAAAAAAGCAAAAGGAACTCCCGTGAGTGTATGGGAGGAGAGCTTGGAAGCTCGTTGTTTTCCCCAGCTGTTTCCTACAGGAAAAGGCGGACGATATGATGAACGTCCAGTACAGATTCCTGCTTCTGAGTATCGGACTACAAGATCATATGCAGAAGATCCAAGATATCGTCAAAGTATTCCTTATTTGTTCCATCTCTTATTTGAAAGTGACTTGTCTGCACTATCTTATGCAGTAAATCACATTTTAAAAACTGGAGTACATCTACATAATGTGTCTGCAGAGGATTTTATGAACAAAGTGCTACAGCGAGATGATCATTTGGAATCCCAATCGATTAATCTGATGGCTTGTCAGCGTGGAACTAATAAATATTGGTACCGACGCCATGGAGAATTGAAATGTATGTTACGGAATTTAGGAACTGCTACATGTTTCCTTACCCTAAGCTGTGCTGAGTACGCTTGGGATGATTTACTGGATATTCTTCAAGAGGCAAATTCAAATATTGAAAACATCCAATACAAGACAGCAGGAGAATTGTGCTCATTGGATCCGGTTAATGTTTGCAGATATTTCAATCATAGATTTGAGGCTATGATGTCCTTCATCTGCAATAAAAAAAATCCACCTCTTGGAGAAGTTGTGGATTTCTTTTGGAGAAAAGAGTACCAAGCAAGAGGTGCTCCACATATTCATATGCTGTTGCGGATCAAGGATGCCCCAAAATTTGGAACAGATTCAGATGATGCAGTTTTATCTTTCATTGAAGAATATGCAACATGTGCTATAGCTAAAAGCACAGAAGAAAAAAACTTAAAAGAGCAAGTTTAACGTTTCCAAAGTCATCGGTGTGGAAAATACTGTCGACGAAAGTACAAGAGTAAAGATAAATTCTACACAAAATGTCGATTTGGATTTCCACGACCTGTTCTTTCAAAAGGAAGAGTAAACAGTTTTATGTCAGCTGTGCGACATACCATTACAAGAAAATCTACGGAAAATACCTATAACCTAAGAAGAAAAGAAGAGTCAAAATATATAAATGACTACAACCCAGTCATTTTATCCATGTGGAATGCTAACATGGATATTCAGTATGTAGCTGACACTTCTATTGCTGTTGCTCGGTATGTCACATCTTACATCACTAAAGCTGAGAAAACGGAATTGAAAGAAATGTGGGAAGAGATTTCTCACGAGAAGACTGTCAGTAAAAAGCTATACAGTTTCAGTTTAAAGATGTTATCGCATCGAGAAATTGGGTCATACGAATGCTCAGATAGGTTATCATCTGCAAGTCTGTACTCCAAATCCAGAAGAATAATTTGGGTGAGTTTAGGCCTTGCAGGAATGCGAAATCGGGTACTGAAATCTATTCGAGAAATTGAATATTTAGCAGAGAACGAACCAGAAAGTACAGACATTTTAAAAACAAATATGTTGGACACATATTACCCAAACAGAAGTCATCATCTTGAGAACATGTGTCTCTATGAAGTGCTGCAGAACTACATTTTTACACAGAATGCCACAGAAGACATCAACAATGGAAAATATAAAGTCATTGGTGAGGAAGGATGTTTGGTGAAACAAATAAAAGGAAATTTGATTAATCACAGGAAGCTAAGTTGCGACACTACTGACAAAAAGGAATTTTACTACTTAGCACTTTTACAGCTGTTTAAACCATGGCGTTCAGAGGATGAATTACTTGGAGATTTTCAGAGCTATGAAGATTCTTTTAATGCATGTAAAGATAGCATGGAATGCAGTACTTTCACAAATTATGTACAAATGTTAAATGAAGAAATTGAACAAGAAGCTACAATTGCAGCTGAAGTAGCTAGAGACAGTTCTCAAGACAGTAAAAGTTCTGGTACGCTCAGTCAAGATCCCCTAGGACAACCAATCGTAGAAAATGAAGATGCAATAGCCATGACTGAAGTGGAAACAGCTATGAATCAAGCTCAGGAAGATTTAATAGACTTACCAAATTTGGAACAACAACTGAATGATGAACAACAACAAATTTATGAAGAAGTCACAAAACAAATTGATCATGGATTACTACATGAAAATAAAGAGTGCTCATGCACATCATTTGAACCAATCAGAATGTATGTGAGTGGACAAGCTAGAACTGGAAAAAGTTTTTTAATTAAAGTAATTAGAAGCTACCTACAGAAAAAAACTGATTCAACTTTGTCTTGTGTTGTTACTGCTCCAACTGGGTTAGCAGCATATAACATAAAAGGAATTACCTTACATCGTTTGCTAATGTTACCAGTAGAGCATGAGAACAAAATAGAATACCACAAGCTAACAGGAGAAGCATGTTTTGAAGTTTCAAGAGTGTTGAAGCAAATGAAAGTTCTCATTATTGATGAGGTAAGCATGGTATCAAACTTAATGCTTTCCTTTGTGCATTTAAGAATGCAGCAAATTCTAAAGACAGACTATGACGTGTTATTGGAGGAAAACATGTTATAGTTTTTGGGGATCTACTGCAGCTCACTCCAGTTAAAGGACAACCAGTATTTAATACTCTTGCAGATGATGACACGAAAAAGTCATTAGGAAGTATAGGTAATGTGAATATTTGGTCATACTTTGAGTACAAAGAACTCATTACCAATATGCGGCAAGCAAATGATGATGATTATGCAAGTATTCTCAAAGATATCAGAATTGAACTACTCACAGAACATGGCAGAAAAGCTTTACATAGTCGATTGCTATGTAATTTGTTTACAACAGAACAAATTGTTCCAAAGGAAATTGCTGAAAAAAATACTGTAATCTGCTTAATGCCAACACTACATTAATGCTCTATATTCAATGAAGAACTTTTGAAATTGGAAAATGAAGAGATTATGAAAATGGAAGCCATGGATAAAATACAGCATGAAGGAATAACTATAATATTGACAGGCAAATTGAAAACTACATTGGATTCTCTAGAGAAAAACAGCTGGTTTAGAAAAGAATCTTTATGTATGTATGAACTGTCGAGTAATTTTAAGACGTAATTTGAATGTAGAAAAAGGTTTAGTGAATGGAGCTATGCATAAAGTTGTGGGTTTTGTTAATTACCAGAAAAAAGATGGAATTGAATTTTTTAAAATAAATTTTGATCAGATTGAAGAGGTTAAAGACATTAGTCGTTGTTCAGTTCGTTTTTTGCTTGTGAAAGACTTATATGTACGTAGGAAGCAGTTTCCGTTTTCTCTAGCATATGCTGTAACTATTCACAAATCTCAAGGATTAACTGTAGATAGTGCTTTTGTAAACATTGGATCTAGTGTGTTTAAAGAAGGTATGGCATATGTTGCTTTGTCACGAGTGAAAAAATTATCTGGTTTCTTTGTCACGAGTGAAAAAATTATCTGGTTTATTCATGATAGACTTTGTTGACTCAAAAGTTAGTGCTGATGCAAATTGTGTAAAGGAGTATAATAGATTAAGAAGAAGCTATGCTCCTCATTTAGGTCAGTATCCTGTGTTTGAAAAACGTGTTATTTGTCAGAAAAGGAGAATTGATAATATCTGTAATGAGGATGTACAGAAGAGAAAACAAAAGGAGAGTGATGTGATTGCAAGCAAAATGAAAAAGGACAATGTTGAAGAGGTTGTTGGTTGTCATTTTGAAAATAGCTCTGGTGTCAACTGCTACGCTAATGTAGTGCTGAATGTTGTATGTTATCTTGAAAGTTTGCAAGGGCAGATAATACTAAATCATGAAAAAAGATTTTGTTCTCTGCTGAGTTTCCTTTATGAGAAGTTGAGTAATGATAAAACTAAAATAGAAAGTGCTTCTGATGTTAGAAATCTTTTAGATGTATGTTCTGGATGTACACAGTTTACTCAAAATGTCCAGCAAGATGCACATGAATTCTTAATGTATATGCTTATGGTACTGGAAGATGAAGGGGTAGAAATAGAAAATATGTTTTGTCTCTCTTATAAATGGGAACATTGTTGTGAAAACTGTATGAACACATGCAGCACTAATGTTGATTCTGAAAGGTTCATAAATTTAACATTACCAGAGAGTAAATCAGTGACTTTTAGTAAATTTGTTAAAGATGCAAATCACAACATGGAATGTTCTCAATGTAAATCAGAAAGGTTATCAACATTATTTTTAAAGAAATATGGACAGTATATAATTTTAATGATGCAACGTTGTAGAGCTGATGGAACAAAATTGGACACTTTAATAAAGAAGTTCGTAGGAAATCAGTTATCAATATCAGGAAAGACTTTTGTTGCAGTTGCAATAATTTTCCATGAAGGACCTTCTATAACTTCTGGTCATTACACAGTTTATCTAAAATGTGAAAAAGGCTGGACACTGTGTAATGATTCTCAATTGATTTGCAAGCAACGTTTGCCTGCAGAATTACCAAATTCCTACTTAATTTTTCGAAAACCAAAATTTTAGATACAAATTGCAGCATCTGAAGAAACCATCATTTCGATTTTATAGGATTACCATTGGATATTTCACCTAAAAAGGATTTAAAAATTACCATTTGGCCTCATGGAAAGGTAAATGTTTCTATTGTGGACTTCTTTGACAGATAATATTTTGGTGTATGTGCTTAAGCAACAAGATTTACAGACGTTATTTATTGCAAATAGTTATTGCTCTTAGAAGATATTTTTAATATATATGTTACATTTCTATCAAGGTATGTTTTACTGAGGATAGATTCAGGCCTTTTTTAACCCCTTCGGTGCTCATGACGGAATGGTTCCGTCATGACCCACGGTTGAGCTGTGCTCATGACGGAACCATTCCGTCATGAGCACACCCGCGCAAGATTCCGTCAGCACAGCGGCGGAATCTGCGCAGCATCGAAGGGGTTAAACAATCTTTCAGATTGTTTATTTTTGAGCCCGCTGTTAAGTGATGAATGCAATTGATATCGCTATTTTCAGTGAAATTCAATATATTCTCAAAACAGCAAAAACAGGGCAAAAAATTACTTTGTTAAATATGAAAATATGTGTACTGTATTCTAAAATGTACTGCTAAATATTACTACTTTTTTTCTTTTTTTTCAGATCGAGAAAGAAAATTTAGGAAATTGAATCCATTTTTCGTGTAATTAAAAAAAAACATTTATTTCTAATTAAGTTATTTTGTTGGTCAGGTAAGTTTAAAATATCTGCATTTCTCACCCCTTCACTTTCATGCTCCCTTTTCTTCACTTCTCCTCACTCTGCTTTTCTCATTCCCCTTCCCTCTCTCTTCTTCCTTTACTGCTCTTTCGTAACTCCCTCACTCCTTCTCTACTACTCCCCTAGGTTTACTGCCTCCATCACTATTTTTTTAACCATGTTTCTCTCCCTGTCTCCATATGTCTCAGTCATTCTAACTGCCTTACTCCTTCTCAGTTCCTTGCTCTCTGTTTCTGTCTCTCTCCCTTTGTCTGTCTTACCCTTAATTTCCTTAACATCTCTGTTTCTACCACTCCTCCTCTCTCCATCACTCATTTTCCATCTATGTTAATTTTTTAACCTTCTCCGTCATTCTCCTTCCCTCACCTTCCCTAACTGTCACTATCCTTTACTCATAGTCACTCCTATTCTCCTACTTCACTTCCTCCTGTCTGTATCTCACACCCCTTCATCTTTTCGCATTCTTTCCTTCACACTCCCTCACTCTGCTTTGCTCATTGAAATCCTGACACCCTTTCTCTCACTCCAGTTTCCTAAATCCCTCCAACCCCTCACTCCCCATCTCTCACTTTCCCTTACCCCCTTTTCTAATCCTCATACCCCTTATCTCACCATCACTCCACTTCTCTTACTTTCAATCCCTTTACCCTGCTGTACTTCATCCGCTTCATCTGCTACTCCCTTTTCCTATCTCCGTCCCTTACTCCCCTTTTCTCACTCCCCCTCCATCACTCTCCATTACTCACTGCCATTCCCTTACTCATTCACTCTTCTTACCTGTATCGTCTACCCTTAGTCCTTTTGTTGCAGTCAGTCTTTCACTTCCCTTTCATGGCTGATCATACTTTCCTTTTCTCACTCATTCTGTCTGTCCTTTCCTCCTCTTCACTCAGTCATTTCAATCATTTCAATCATTCATGTATACACTACACATTCATTCAATAAAATTACAACACAGTATATTAGGAATATAGCTCTTCTTGGAGAAGTGAAGTGAGTTCTGAAAAGAACTGTTTTTTTTGTTTTGTATTTTTTTTTTAACAATTTTGTATTTTTTTTTATTTTTTTAGAGCACCAAAAAAAAACTGGTAATGAAAAACTGTTCAACAGGAACAAAAAAAAAATGAAAAAAATATGGGCTGGAGCATGTTTGCTGCTGTATTCTGTTTTCAATCAAGTTTATACTGCTCTCACCGTAGCAAATAACAGCATTGCACACATTGCAATGTATGTGCACCTTCTGGAAAAGGGGGCGGATATCCAGTGGCCTGGTACACGGTAAATCTGGGGCCGCAGATGATGTGCTCGGCTGAGCAGGTGGAGGGTTGTCCCTTAGGGCTCTAGTTGTTTCACGAGCATAACGTACAGGATGCACTGTTTTGAAGTGTCTCAGCATTGAATAAATACTAAAGGAGTATTTTTTGCTGGGATCTCCTCTAGATAAGACACTTCCACAAATAGTGCATGTCACCTTCGGTGCATTCACCTTCTTTTGGCCCTCTGGAAAGGTGAAATAATTCCAGATGAAAGAGTGTTTTTGTTTGCTCTTCCTTGGTGGTTCCACAAAGGTCTCCTCCTCACTCCCTGAAGTTGACTGCTGTTCTGCCATTTTCAAGTAAGATTTCACTCGAGTAGCTGTTCAGCTCCTTCTCCCAGGAAATAAGAAGAAATAGTGAGGGGAGTGGGTGTGGTGTTTGAAGATTCTGGAACAGAAACTACTATGAACCAATGAAAAGTGTTGTTTCATAATCACATGACTTGCCGTGCGCGCACGGTGCTCGCACGTATGCGCACACCGTGCGCGCACCATGCGCGCAAAGTGCTCGCACGCATGCGCGCACGGTGCATGCACGGATCGGAAATGAATTACTTTTAACCCGATTTCTAAAACATGAAAAGGAGGCAGGGAAGACACTCCCTGACCCCCTAGACCTTCTCAGGGGGTCCCTAAAGGACTTCGTAAATAAAAAAAAAACATTTCGTTTAATAAAAACAATTGCCGGTGCTCGCACGCATGCACACACGGTGCACACACGCATCAGAAATGAATTACTTTTAACCCGATTTCTAAAACATGAAAAGGAGGCAGGGAAGACACTCCCTGACCCCCTAGACCTTCTCAAGGGGTCCCTAAAGGACCTCGTAAATAAAAAAAACATTTCCTTTAATAAAAAAAATTGCCGGTGCGCGCACCCTGAAAAACCCTTAAAAAAAAAAACATTTTAAACTGTTTATAAGTTTTTAGAAGATAATATTAACTATGCTGTTCAACTTTATCCAAATTCAAAAAAAACGAGCGGAGTCATTCCATATTACAAAATACAGTCAATCTATAACTATATACATAGGTAGTTTATTGTAAAATAAATATATAAAAAATATAATAATACATAGATAAATTAGCATTTAAAAAACCTTACAAATTCACTAAAAAAAACATAGGTTTCACACACATTATAGTTAGAAATTAGCATTTAAAAAACCTTGCAAATTCACTTAAAAAACCATAGGTTTCACACACGTTATAATTAGGAATTAGCATTTAAAAAACCTTGCAAATTCACTGAAAAAACCATAGGTTTCACACACGTTATAGTTAGGAACTAGCATTTAAAAAACCTTGCAAATTCACTGAAAAAACCATAGGTTTCACACATGTTATAGTTAGCTGGACATTTCACTCGTACAAAACCATTGAAATTCCCCCGTTATAGTTAGTTCAGCTAACTATAACTCACACATGACATGGTCAGTGACATCACTGATGACATCACTGATGACATCTCAAATGACATCACTGATGACATCACTGATGTAAGAGTGGCAGACCTCCTCTTATCCGAATATAAACTTTGATACACACTTTGAAAAATACAAACTAAAGTTTTGAAAACTATAGAGATACCAATATCAGTTAGAACAACCTATTCAGTAATTCCAAAATCTACATACACAGCCACTCATTCATCAACACTTCTATATAGTCACTCATACATGTACTCAGTCATCATATGTACTCATACATCCTGTTACACACCTACACTCATAAATAGAGTTACTCACACACATACTCACACATGCAAATAAACATCCATTTACTTGCATATACAGCTATACACACACCAGTACACTTACTTCTACAGAAACGTACACATACTTACTCTCTTAAACAATCACTTATAGAAACACATACTTATTTATACAGGAACGCTTCCAATCTCTCACTCTCATATATCCTCACTTATATACATCAATACTCACATATACTAGTTCAAAACATATGGACTTACTCATAAAGACACTATTGAGACAGTCATTCACTCTCTTACTCACCCATACACACACTCATCCACCCATACTGTCCTGCTCACATACTGTCTTCAAAATATATACAAACAGTGAGTCACTCATTCATGCATCCATACTCTAAGTAACATCCCCCACTGAACCATACAGACACTCATACTGATACTCTAAAAACGAACTAATAACCCATATACACACTCATGTAGCTACTCGCCAACCCATGCAGCCACTTATACACAAAGTGAGACACTGATACAGATATTTAAATATTTAAACATTACTCACTAATACTTCTATTCACTAAGATACTGTTAATAAGTCAGTTATACAATTAATTTTACCAAAAAAACATCCATTTAGACACTTATTTACCCATTTATTCTTCCATTAACCTTGAGATATACATATATAAAAAATATTTATTTTTCAGAAAGACATATATTCACTGGATGATGTCATCAGTGATGTCATCAGTGATGTCATATGAGATGTCATGAGTGATGTCATGAGTGGTGTCACTGACCATGTCATGAGTGATGTAATAAGTGACATCATCAGCAGTGCATTGCGGGTGCGCGAGTTATAGTTAGCTGAACTAACTTTAACGGGGGAATTTCAATGGTTTTGTATGAGTGAAAAGTCCAGCTAACTATAACGCCCCTGAAACCTATGGTTTCTTTAGTGAATTTCTAAGGTTTTTTAAATGCTAATTTCTAACTATGCCTACAGAGATAGGATATGTGAAGAAAGAAGAAAAAACGCACAGAAAGAGAAAAAAGAAGTGCAGAAAGAAGCAACAGAAGTCCTCAAGGACGAAGAAAAGTGCAGGAAGAAGGATAACGTGCAGAAAGAACAAACAGAAGAGCAGAAAGAAGCCTTGTTGCAAAATCATCTTGTACCCTCAACTTTACTGGTGGTAACTGAGTCTGACTAACCAGTCCTAGAGCCAGTGCTATGTTAAAAGACACTCAGAATACAGTGAAAACACCGACATGCACTAGGGAACACTATGCGTTGGGGTCCCCCTGTGATTAGCATGACCTCCTCTGTAAGCCCCTAGTATATAATAGGGCAGGGGATTAAAACGACCTCTTAAAACGCGCCACAGGGCGTGTTTGCACACGTCACCTCAGGCCCCGTCCCCTCCCTTCCCCACTGTGTAAACACGCCCTGTGGCCATTTTAAGTTGGGAGATTAAGTCCCCTTGAATCCTGAGGGTCCCTAGGGTCCAACTAGACCACTAGGTACCTCCAGTAAGCACCACAGAACTGCGTTGCAGAGAGATGTAAAAAGGGGCACGGCCTAGAGCACCTCTCTGCAACGCAGCGCAGTGGCGCTTACTGGAAGCACCAGGTGGGCTAGTTGGCCCCCAGGGTCCCTCAGGATTGAAGGGGAATTATTTCCCCAACTTAAAATGCACCACAGGGCGAGTTTGTACACGTTAACTCAGGCCCCGTCCCCTCCTTTCACCACTGTGTAAACACGCCCTGTGGCCATTTTTAGTTGGCAGATTAAGTTCATTTGAATCCTGAGGGTCCCTAGGGACCAACTAGCCCACTAGGTACCTCCAGTAAGCGCCACAGAGCTGCGTTGCAGAGAGGTGTAAAAAGTGGCACAGCCTGGACCACCTCTCTGCAACGCAGCTCAGTGGCGCTTACTGGAAGCACCTGGTGGGCTAGTTAGCCCCCAGGGTCCTCAGGATTGAAGGGGAATTATTTCCCCAACTTAAAACACGCCATAGGGCGTGTTTGCACACGTCACCTCAGGCCCCGCCCCCTCCCTTCCCCACTGTGTAAACACGCCCTGTGGCCGTTTTAAGTTGGGAGATTAAGTCCCCTTGAATCCTGAGGGTCCCTAGGGGCAAAATAGCCCACTAGGTACGTCCAGTAAGCGCCATTGCAGAGAGGTGTAAAAAGGGGCATGGCCTGCACCACCTTTCTGCAACGCAGAGCAGTGGCGCTTACTGGAAGCACCTGGTGGGCTAGTTGGCCCCCAGGGTCCCTCAGGATTGAAAGGGAATTATTTCCCCAACTTTGAAAGCGCCACAGGGCGTTTTTGCACACGTCACCTCAGGCCCCGCCCCCTCCCTTCACCACTGTGTAAACGCGCCCTGTAGCCGTTCTAAGTTGAGAGATTAAGTCCCCTTGAATCCAAAGGGTCCCTAGGGTCAAACTAGCCCACTAGGTACCTCCAGTAAGCGCCACAGAGCTGCGTTGCATAGAGGTGTAAAAAGGGGCGTAGGTTCAGAACACCTTTCTGCAACGCAGCTCCCTGGCGCATACTGGAGATAACTGTTGGGCTAGTTGGTCCTCAGGGACCCTCAGTATTGAAGGGGAATTAATTCCCCAACTTACAACTGGCCAGGGGGAGCGTTTGCAGAGTGCTGCAAGGAGGGGGCGTGGCCTCCGGCGCCATGCCGGTCTTTTATTTATTTTATTTTTTTAAGAAGGAGGGCTGTGTGGCCCCCCTTCTTTTTCTAATTTATTGACCCTGGGGACCCCATCCCCCAGGGCTTGCACCCTAATTTTTTTTTGTTGAAAAAAATAAATTTGGAAGGGGGCCACGTGGCCCCTCTCCCAAGGCCTTAATCGGCCCCGGGAACCCCAACCCCCGGGTCATGGCCTTTTTTTTTATTCTTTAGGAGGGGGGCTGCGTTGCCCCCCTCCTCGGGCCACTTATGGCCAGGGGACCCCATCTCCCGGGGCCGGCATTTGTTTTTTATTATTTTTTTAAAAATATATGTATAGGAACACCTAGGACATGCTGGACAAACCGTATGTACCTATCACCATGACGATTTGCGTGATATTCATTAAAAGGCGACTATGCATACAATGAATCCACGTGGAATGTATTTACACCGCTAGTGAAGCTCTGACGTGTCTGACGCCCTACCGTGAATAATCCCGGCGCCCACGCCGGTGGGTACTCTCCAAGTAGACACCCTTGTCGTTTATTTATACAAACATGGGTAGCTATTGACGGGCACATTTAATACACATGCACACCAAGCCATTCAAAGGGGATTTGACAAAAATTCAACCAAACTATGCAAGAAACCCCCTCACGGTTAATAAAACACATATCCACCGCCAGATGTGTAATACTTTTTATTTTACTCTCTGGAAAGGAGACGGACCTCACTTGAGAGTCACAGCATGCTCCTGCCTGAGCCCAATGCTGTGTTACACCCACCAGTGCCCGCCGAGTGCCACACACCTCTGTTTTGTATTCCACCAGCTAGTGCATATGCTATGACACTCTCTAGCCCATGTGCACTGTAATTCCACCCGGTGAATATGTCATGGCACACTTGCCTTCGCATGGGTTATATTGCCCCATCTAACGTGCCTTCCTCGATGCCTATGTTATAACGCACAGCGCTATGCCATACATATTACAATCTGGAATCCATATCTTTGTCACAGTGCATATGCAATGTTACACTCCCCAGCACATATTTTATATTACAACTCTAGAGACTAGTTAGGTTACACAACACTGCCCTGTGCATATTACACTCCAAGGCGCATATCGCATAGCTCGCGCTAGTGCCTGTGCTATCTCGTGCTCTCCAATGAATCTGTCACTGCGCACAATGTATTGCATATTATATTTCACGCCCCGGTTCATCTTATATCACACTTTTTGGTGCATAGTTTATACCATATACTATATCTAGTTTTCATTTTCAACCGTGCTCTCAGGACTATGTTCTATATAACACTGCGTCCACCTACCCTTTTCACGGGCATTACATTTTGCGATGGGGGTGGAGGGTCAGGGGGTGTTTCTGCCAAGTGAGCTCGGAGTCGCAGTCACAAACGTCCTCTTCTTCCTGAATAAAAGTGAGATTATGCTGCATACTTGTTCATATTTTAAGTATTTCGCACAGACACACATTTTAAAAACAATTAAGTTCCTAATAACCACCTTCTCTGAACAGTTAGCTTGCTGCCCCATCCACCTCCTCCCTATCCTCTGTTGTCTGAATTCATGGACTAGCCTCCTCCCTCCTGCCATGCATGGTCTGATGTGCTGCCACTGCCCTCCATTTAACATGATGTACCAGTCCACTCCTCCTGCCCTCCATTGCCCAATTCTATGGCCAATCATTGACCTCCTGCTTAGCCTCTGTGCTTAGCTTGCTGCCCCTATTCTCCTTCCCCCTGCCGTCCGATGTCTTTGTGCATGCCCCTGCTCCATCCTTTTTGCCCACCATGTTCCATGGACCTGCCACTCCTATCTACTCTGGGTGTTCTGTTGAGCTGCCCCTCCCACCTGCCTAGCATTGTCAGATGACTGTAACCTGTCCCTGCCACCTCCACCCTGCCTGTCCATATGCCATGCCCCTACCCCCTTCCTCCTGTCCTCCATGGTAGATTTTACTGCCACTCCCTTCTGCCCTCCCTGGTCTGTTGTGCTGCAACTGCTCCTCCTGCCTGCCCCGAGCGGTCTGTTGTGAGGCCCCTTCCCCTGAACTCTCTTGTCTGTGCCCAGGTCCTGACCCTCCCTTCTATCCTCCATGGCCCTTTGTGCATGCCCCTTCACCTTCCTTCTTGCCCATCATAGCCATTGTGCTGCCACTAACCCTCCTGCTTGCCATGCATGGTCTTCTGTGCTGCCATGGCACCTCCCACCTTCCCTGTGTGGTCAGCTAGCTGCCCCTGACCCCTTCCAACCTTCCCTCCATGGTCTGTGTGTATGCCATCATAGTCTCACTGTTGCTCTCCATGGTGTGTCTTGTTTCTAGTGCCCATCCTGCCTGACCTCCATGGTCATCTTGTTGCTCCTGCCCTGCCCCCTTGCCCCCAGCCCTCTGTTTCCATGTGCAGACCCCTATTCCCTCCCTCCTGGCTTGTCTGTTCCATTGTAATGCTCCTGATCCATCCCTCCTGCCCTTTATGGTCTGTTATGCCGCAGCTTTCTCTCCTGTCTGTCCATTATGGTCAGCTAGCTACCATTGCCTCTTTCCCCTCTGTTCTTTGTTGTCCATGTGCATGGTCCTGTCCCCTCCCTATTGCTTTCTATGGATTATTGTGCTGCACTCCCGTCCCGCATGCCCTGTGTGGTGTATTGTGCTGCTGCAAACCCTGATGCCTGCCCTGTACGGTCAGTTTGGTGCACCTCTCCATGAAGTTTCCTAATTTCCTCATTTACTACAGTCTCCTCAGTAGGTAATGCTTTCAGTTTTTTACTTTGGTTCCATCAAGAAGGCATTCAGATGTGTCACACATTTGCCATAAATTCCGAATGTTAGCACCCTAGTTTCTCATTAGATCACAGTAGTAAAGCTACTGCTCACCAGGGAAGTCTGCTGCTGGTATTCAAAGTGCATGTTTCAGTCTGCATGTCAGAATTTTTTAATGAAATAGAAGAGGATTTGAGAAGTCACTCAAAATGTGCCCTAATTTTTCTTTCTGCAACACTAATCATACTTTCTATGGCAAAATGAACCCCCTCATTGTGTTCCTTTTCAAATTAAATGTTTTAAGAGTTTCCACTTTATTCCAATCAAGATGGCTTCAGGTGTGCAATACGTTTGTCATAAGTAGGACTGTTAGCTCTCTAGTTGTTCTTTAGAACCCTCTGGGAAGCTGCAGTAGAACACAAAGGAATCAACTGACAGTCTCTGCCCTTGTTGGATGTACATATTTTACTGAGAATGTCAGAATTCCTTCTCACATGACTGAGAAAGATAATGTGAATTTACAGAAAATATGCTCTCAGTTTAGCTTATAGATCACCTTCCAAACCTCTGTGGGAAAAGCATGAGAAAATAGTTTTCTCTCAAACATGGTTCATGATATCACAGCAGAAGGCTTTTTCACATGGAAAAATCACCTTAGAACACACTACAATTCCTAAAATGAGTATGGTATCATCAACCAATGATTTATAATGTAACTAAAGTCTTAAAACCTTCTATTAACTGCAATGCTTTTTAATGAGGTGCTATCATGTATATTGGTCCCAAGATGGCTGCCAACACTTCTTGGATGAAGTACTGACACGATGAGATGTGTGGTTAGGCTCCGCCCAGATATATCTATCTTTTTAACTCTAATTTTCTCAGGAACTACTGAACGGATTTACACCATTTAAGCAAAAGGTATGAGTCTGAACTGAGGACTACCTCTTTGCCAAATTTGGTGTAATTTCATTCAGCAGTTCGGGCTGTAGCTGCGTCAACAGGTCCTATGGAAAAATGCATGGGGAAAATGCGTTTTGTGACCCCCCTTTTTTCTCGGCCCCCGCCTGACGAATCACTGTGAAGTTTTCAGGATAGGAGCGGACTGGAGCTGGCCAAAAGTTTGGGGAATTTCACGAAGATTCGTCAATTGGCACCAACGTTATTCCAAATAGAATGTTGCGGATTTCCTATGGAAAATAGGTCCTAACTATAACTACCTACTGGCGACTGCCAGTAGGTGATATAAACGAAACACGCCATCTCCGCACTTCCTCGCACTGCCAGGTGAACAGAGACAACACGAATCCCAGGTATTTGGCACTGATGAAATGTATTCACAGAGCTGCAATCTGACGCGTTTCGGACAGAATGTCCTTGTTCATATACATATATATATAATAACAATAATAAAAGGAAACACAAGCAGATAATATTATTAAATGAAACACAAGCAGATTATGCTGGACGTCCTGCAAGAAATCAGTAAGATATATACACCTAATACATCAGATGAATAACTTGGATGTGCACGCAGACACTCACACACTACAAAGTTAATACTCAAAGAAAACACCTCGGATGATATTGCCACTGGAATCTTGAATGTGCACACAGACACTAACACATCACAACAGCAACAATCAAAAACAAAAGAAATCACCTGGTGCAAACTTCATCCTGGCCCACTCCAGACTGGGGGATTCACAGCCGGGGTCAAGAGACTCAGCAACCAGATTCCCGCACTGAAGACGCGTCCACAGCTCAGTCCCAAAATCCCAGTTTCCAACTCAACAAAACCCAGCTTTATAGCCTCAAACACACATTAGAAGGTTCTGAGAGGCCTTCCTCTGTGCCCAGGAAACATACTGGAATTGGCCACTTTCCATGCAAGCAATCCAAAGGCAAAAGAGTTCTCACATTCTTTCTGCATTGTCATGTGTTCCAGCCTTTATCTTAACAAAGCTTACGAAAGTCTCCTGCAGTACATTCAACAATCTCCAAAAGTACAGAAAACAAACTTGAACGGGAATAACCTAAACAACTTGAGTAATCTGGGGGCCGGCCTGTGCGTGCAAAAGCTCAAGCAAAACAGAGTCAGATTTCAAGATGACATGAGGGCATGCCAAAGCCAATAGTAATAATTTCATAATATTTCCCAATGTACAACACAATGCACATTTAAGCACCACTTCTTATAACACTGCACTCCAAGACCAAGAAGTACATTCCAAACCATTCTCTCTCTCATGCTTTCAAATGCACATCCCACGGGGGCGGAGCTTGCTCGAGCCTAAGATGGCTGCTTAGTCTGAAAGCTCCGTTGAGCCATCAAACAATCCTTCATTGATCCGACAACAGTGCAGACTATTTGTCCTGATTTGCACCGCCATCTGCCCTGGAATGAGTCGAGAGCATGGTGTTCTACTTTGGACCCTCCCGGACCACTAGCGAGCATTGCAGCAGGCTTTGAACGTGGAGCCTTTGCCCTGGGCACTGATGCCCAAGCTGGAGTAGCAGGCAGACAGCGGACCGGAGGACGCTACTAATACCAGCGGTGTAGGTGGCGGCCGCGAGTCACACTACCACTGGGAAAGCGGGAGAGCTGCGGTATGCGGCGGATCGCTGTGAGGTGCGAGCACACGAAGACCCGGAGAGACGGCGGGTGCGGCCTCAGCTGCGGGGCAGCGAGCACCGTGCTCGGTGGGGACACCGTCCTGTTGCTGATGGATGGGTGCGGCTTTCAACGCTGTCTGCCTCCGAAACTGGGGGAGACACCTGGTGGTGCCCTGTGGACTACGCAGAGACCCCGGCTGGCAGCCAATATGGAGGTATGAAAGCAACCTGGGGAGGCGCTACGTGGTCACACGCAGCCATTTTGAAGCCCAAGGCGACGGAGGTGACTGTGATTCCCCGTGGATAGAGCACACCGCTCGCTGGGCCTGCGCCTCGCTCCTGGCGCTCCCCCGAGATGTTGAATTACAGGGACAGAGATGCAGCATTGAGGGTGGCTCTGGAGAAACAGTATCTGCAGTATGAGGGCTCCACTATCTCCTTATACCCGGATTTTACAATTCAAGTGCAGGGGGCACAGAGACAGTGTGCTACACTTAAGCATCAGCTACAGAACCAAAATCTGGACTAAGCCATGCTGTACCCGGCGAGACTCCGTGTCAACCAACAGGGCAAGTCATGGATTTTTAGGGATCCTAAGATGCTGCAGATGGCCCTGAAGGAGTGGTCCAAAGAAAAGCAACGTAGCCCTGTGCAGGACACCCCAGACGTTGCAACTGGCGGCGGGCAGGACGACCAGGACTAAAGATTGAACGGCATTATTTACAGATAAATGGGATGCTTGCGGAGGTGATCAGGAGGGCTGAAAAGATGTGCTTGGGGATTCCGTAGTAGTGGTTGATTTGGGGATGTCAAGGATACCTAGGGACTAATGCATAAATAATTGTACAAAGGGACCGTACACAGAGCAGTCTGTCCGTAGTGCAGGTTGTGATATGTTCCTGCCAGGAATGGTATAGAAAAGCAGGGGTGCGGGGGTATTATATTCTGACGCACTAAATCTGTAAGATGGCTAACAGAGGGGGGAATCTTCTCCAGTTAGTTTCTACTAACCTACTAGGCGAGCAACATCGGCCCACGCGTGTGCCACACACCTTGGGAGCTGTATTGATTATTGCTTAGTGTTTTTGTGTTGATGACTATTTTGATGGCAAATGGGGTATGTTTCGAGGTATTCCGCCATGGTAAAGTTGGGGTATGCTTGGCGTGGATGCTGGAGAGGGGTATTGAGACTGAAGATGTATGGCAATTTTCAAACTGTATTCATTATTTTTGATAGACACAAAACAGCCTATTTGCATATGCTGCAGCAGTCACTACGCATGCACTCCACACCCTCATGACGAAACCTAGCGGGTCCAGTAATATGGTAGCACGCAGTGGGCTCAGAGCCCTTACTTGGAATGTGTGAGGTCTAAATTACCATAGTAAGCTCAGAAAAGTATTGGCCTACTTGTCAAGGCTTGATATTGATGTTGCATTATTACAGGAGACACACCACCCGCTTAACAGCACTATGCTACACAGCATGGGTCTGCAGGGAAACTCCCACACTGTGGGTTTTACTTCACATGCACGTGGCGTGCTCACTTGGGTAAACCCCAAGTCCAGTCTTAAACTCAACCCAATAGATGCAGACCAGGAGGGGCGCTACGCAATCTCTAGATGCAGGGGGAAGGGCATGGACTTACTCGTTGTCAACATATATGGCCCGAACTACGACAATCCCAAGTTTTACACAATTGTGCTCGACTAGGTACGCAGAGGTGGGGAGGGGCAACAACTCTGGGGAGGTGACTTCAATTTCATAATGAATCCATGACAAGATAGGTCTGGAGGCCCAGAGAGGCGCACCACGGCGGCAGCATGCACTGTCGCAGATGCAATGATACAGTTAGCCTTGTGTGACGTGTGGATACCCGAATAAGGGAGGGTACACACAGTACTCGGCATTTCATGACTTACATACCCGTATAGATGACTGGCTAGCTGCTAGGCCCCTACAAGAAAGGATTTGTGCTTGTGAGGTACACCCATGTATGCTATTGGACCATTCTCCGATACTCCTAGTTCTAGATACCCCACAGAAATATATCCCCCCTTTTACATGGTGATTCCCACCCTACTCTTTTCTAGATACCGTCTTTAAGGCTGAGCTGGCAGAAGCGATAGAAACGTTCTTTGCCTGCAATAGAGGGTCTGTAGACCACTTCCACATGGTCTGGAAGACATTTAAAGTATATATTCGAGGTATAACTATGACTAAGCACTCCGGGGTCCTCTGAGTGTTGCGTAAGCGACTGGCAGATTTGGAAAGTTTGCTTGCCAACCTGGAAGGACGGCTCTTGGCAGGAGCTTATGACAACATTACACAAGAGTTTCAAACACAGATAGGAGAATATCATGAAGGAGCTGACGCTGAAATAAAGCACATGGGTAAATACGCTACAGCCCGCATGTACGGTGAGGGAGAGCAACAGGGCGTGGTTTTGGCCCAGCTCCTAAAGAGGCAGGAGAGAAAAAACGATAGTTGCAGGGATTAAAACAGTTGAGGGAGACACACTGACTGACGAAGCGGCCATAGCCGATAGGTTCCAACAGTACTTTCAATGCTCTATTCCTCACGTAGCGGTGGCTCTGAGGTGGAAATGTAAGATTTTTTTACGCATATTAAGCTACCTTGGCTCACGAACGTGCATCGCGAATACCGTATGCGACCTCTAGAAGTAGAGGAAATAACCACGTCACTGGCGAGCATGAAATCGGGAAGTGCGCCAGAAGTGGATGGACTCACAGTTAATTTTTATAAAGAGTTCAAGAATCTGCTAGTACCGCATTTGGCCACCCTCTTCAACGAAATGTGCGAAGCAGGTGACATGCCTCCCTCGATGAGAGAGGCGATTATCATAGCTATCCTGAAGCCGGTCAAACCTCCGGATGATTGCGCATCCTATCTTCCACTTTCATTGATCAACATGAAGATTTTCGCAAAAATTCTGGAAAACCAATTAGCCACACTAGTTCCGTGGCAACAGAGCAAGCAGGCTTTGTGCCAAGTAGAAACCTAACTTACAACCTGAGAACCGTGTTCGGAGCAATACAACACACCAGGCCCGAAGTGCAGGAGGTGGCCATTTTCCTAGACATGGAAAAAGCCTTTGACTCTGTTGAATGGCCATTTATGAGGCAGGTCTTGACGCAGATTGGGCTGGGGAGTGTTTTCCCTCAGATGTTGGGGGTCTTATATAACTCGCCCACGCCCAGGGTTAAAATCGGTAACCTGGTAACGGACACTATTCACATATCTAGAGGCACGAGGCAGGGTTGTCCCCTGTCACCAATACTGTATGCGTTAGTGGCAGAACCTTTAGTTTTTGCACTACGTGAATACCACAGATATAGGAGTATTCGATTCCCGGGCTCCGAGTTGATTGTCTCAACCTACGCCGATGACACGCTACTTTATGTGTGTGATCCTGATCACAATCTGTCACCCGTATTGAGGGAGGTAGTGAATTTTGGAGCGGTGTCTGGCCTCAGAGTTAACTGGCCAAAGTCAATTATTTTCCCTCTTACACCAGCTACTGTTCCATTCAAACCTGACTACCCGCTGAAGTGATCGATGGAACCAGTGCGGTACTAAGGAATCAAGATCCATAAGGAATCTGAGGTGGTGTTCAGTGAAAACTACGGGGTTGCGATTAGTAGATTAGAAGATGAGATTGACAAATGGATCCGTCTGCCAGTGTCGCTGCTTGGCAGAGTGTCAATTATGAAAATGGTAATATTTCTCCGTTTTTTGTTTCTTTTCACGAATATGCCACTGGTTCTCGCAGGCTCCTTTTTTCGCACGCTTACTGCGTTGATGACTGAGTTGGCTTGGGTGGGCAAGCGAGCATGGGTCAGATGGAACGTTCTTACATTGCAATACTGCATGGGACGTCTGGACGCCCCTGACCTAGACCTATGCTATAGGGCGGCACAAAGCACACATGCTTACCACTGGATACACGGTCCCCCGGACACGCCTCATCTACAAATAGAGAAGGTGGTAGCGTTCCCTCTCCCGTTGCCAGCTCTGATGTTTACGGCTACGGACCACAGTACTGGGATCCTTGACTCTGCAAATGCAACCAAGCATGCCTGGCAAAATCTGCTGAAACTGCAGGCAGGCGCTATATTGTATTCCCCACTCACACCACTGGAGTGGTGCCAATGTTACCCCTGTGCAAGGAAAAGGGAGTGAACCGTGCTCTGAACTCCATTGGAGTGCAGATGATAGGGGATTTGTTTGATGAGAACACATTAAAGAAATGGGATGGGATTGCAATCGCGGCTCCGGAGGTAACCCTCCTCACTAGATTTCAGTTTCACAGAACACGGCAGGCTTTGCTGAATATCCTGGGTAGCGGCTTGTCGGAACCGCCGGATCTGGCTCCCCTCTCTTATGTAATAAATACTGACTCACCGACACAGATAGTGTCCAATATATACAAGTTGTCAATGAGATACAGGGAAAATTATTACACTAAAGCCCGCCTGTCTTGCCAGAGGGACCTGGGCAGGAAAATTGATGACAGTATGTGGAAATACTGCTGCGACAGCACGAAACGCATATCTTTAAATGGCAGGCACAGATTGATCCACTTTAAGTATTTAAACAGGGTTTACTATACCCCAGAGAGACTATGTAGGTATGGACTGAGGGAGGCTGCAGACTGCGAACGCTGTAGTGCTCAGCAGGCAGACTTTTTCCACTTAGCCTGGCGTTGCCCAGGGATATCTAGTTTTTGGGACCAAGCCTTTAAGGAACTGGAACAAGTAACAGATTTGATGCTTACTCCAGAACCTGCGCTGGCCCTGCTGGGATATTCTAAGTTGATGCCAAAAGGAGTCAGAAGATTAGTAGACATGGGTTTGCTGCTTGCTAGGCGCAGAGTAGCGATAGGTTGGTCACGTGGCACGATCTCTACGTTAGCGCAGTGGTCGATAGACATGATGTATTGCAGCAAACAAACTGAGACCTACAGTGAGCTACTCCCACCACGTAGAAGACCTAAGAACTTTTGGGCACTGTACAAAACATACATAGCAGCCAGGGAAAGCGATACTGTGCCAACTGACACTGTTAAACAAGCGGTGGATGTGAACAGCCCCAAACAATAGATTCACGTGGTTTGACTTGGTCATTTTGGCTCACACCAGATGACGCGTATTGACGCTGAGGTGGAAGTACATGCACCCTCAGGGTGCATGCTGTTACATCAGTGGTCAAAGTGCATTAAAACAAAAAAAGATGGGAACTGTGATGCTGTATGCAATGCAGTAGGGTCAGTGAGCATGTGGGCAGAGTCAAATGCATAGTTAAAAAACTAAATATTCTGTACATTTTTATAGGTCTTTCACCTTCAGGTAACTACTTATACATTAACGCACAACTTAAATTAAAAATAAATACAAGTTAAGTTAATCAGTGGGAAATGCACTATCATACATTATGAAACTTCTATTAGTTAATGCACTGCACAGGTCTTTGTCTGCACCTAGAGGGTCACAGAATTGAATCCTGGTTGGTGTAGTGGAGAATAGTGAATTCTGTATGTCTAGTGCTACGAGGTCCCAGTTGGTGAGAGACAGCACTATGAGCATGTAAGTCATTATTTTAAACTTGCATTACACACAGTATCAGACAGGCTGCTACAAAATGTGCAAAGTGGTTTAATATAAAAAAGTGATTCGAAAATATAGGGGCAGATTTATGAGCCCCTTGCGCCACTTTTGCGTCACTTTTAACATGGAAAAAGTGACGCAAAAGTGGCGCAAGGGGCTCATAAATCTGCCCCATAGATTTTAGTAATACCCAGACTGTAGTTAGTGCATTTAGTGCATTTTTTAGAACCGTTCTTTAAAATCACACACTTCACATTTCAGCTGGTAACTAACTCCCTTATAACATCCTCAAAGAGAATACATTTGTGTCATCAGGAAAGTTCAAGTGTTTCCATCAATTAAAGCCAATACCGGTTTCCAAGTACCCTTTACATTTGTCAATTAACTAGCTGCACACACTTACATTTCTTTCATGCAAGCAGGAACCCTGGAAAGAAGAGTTGTTTAGCTGTCTGCCCATATCCTCGGTTTCACAGCACTGGAGACTCTCTGCCTTGCCCTTCCAACTGAAACATTTAATCTGTTGGCATTAATCGTCCTGAGACGATTGTCCTTTGACAAAAAGAAGGGAAACAGTTTTACTTAAATATTAAACAAGTAGGGGGCATATCAACAACAACCGGCGATAATTATCGCAAAGCGCACTTAGCGCTAGGATAATTATCGCCGGCTAGCGTGGATTTTTATCGCTGAGATAGCGTGCTATTAGCAACGCTTATCTCAATAGCGATAAAAATCCTCACGCTAACTGGCTAACGTGAGATTATCGCTGGAAATCCAGCGATAATGTCACGTTAGCTTGTTGATAGGGACTCACAAACTTAGCCATGATATCCTCCTTCCATAGGATATCATGGCTAAGTCAGTCCTGAAGCAGGTGTTAGGAAAGTAGCGATAACAGGGGTTATCGCTACTTTTCCTGACGCTATACTTCATAGCGTGGGGCTTGATGATAGGAGAAATGTCGCTTAGCGACATTTCTCCTATCATGTCAGGTCAGGAACGCCCAGCTTTGCATCTCATTAGAGATGCAAAGCTGGGCTTTAGAAATCCCCACGCTAAAGCAAGGTTTCATGCGTTAGCGTGACCTTGCTAATATAGCGATAAAATTATTGCCGCTTTTCTGCCGAAAACAGCCGCTAAAGCGGCGATAATTTTTTAGCGCCTCGTTGTAAATATGCCCCTATGAGTGCCTCTCAGACCCCGCCCACTTCGACCATAGAGTTACATTGTAGTGTAGAGGCCAGGTGGCACTCTAGACACCACCACCCTGTCTAAGGTGCTCTATGTTAGTTGGCGGTGGTGGTGAGAAGAGGCGAAAGGCCCAGGAGGAAGGCATAGCTCGTCTGGAGTGGATGAGCAAATTTAAGCACAATTTAAGCACCATTTAAGCACCATCTTCATAGGAAAATATCTTCAAAGCTATGTCCATAAAGCACATGAGATAGTCTGCTGTTCTGATGTGTCTGAAAGAAGTGATGCAAGATTGCATGCTTCCCAACAAAACATGTGGTTGCACTGGTCTTTCCATACGCCTCTTTGTTTTGCTCTAAATTGACAAAAATAAATCTGACCACATTTTTTCAATCACAATATTTTAAATTCAGTCGATGTGTTTTTTTCAACTTTTGGGGGTATGAATTTAATATAGCGTCTCATGCAGGATGACCTTAATTCATACAACACGAAAAAACATGTAAGCACTACTCATTTCTGTAATGTGGTAATGAGATTGCTTGTGCATCAGTCTTGCCGGGAAAATAAAGGAGTTTGTAGGAATGTACTTTGAAAGAAATGGAAGGCGCCTGCTTTATGATTTTTCCCTTTTCTTCTCTAAACCTTGCTTGCACCACACACAGTCATCAATCATAGCAGCAAACTGACTTATATTCTCCACACTTCACCAGTAAGTGGATTACACAGCTTAAAAACTTACTTGAAGTTTAAAATGTGATAAAAGTAATCCAATTGCTCTAGTCAAATTCTAACAGTAGCGAATAGATGACACTAATTACCTTCTCTTATTATGCTACAAACTCGGTTTGCTCCATCTTTATTCATGAATAACGTATCATACATCTCACCGAGGGGAATGCGGCAGCAATATGGAATATTGCAAGACGCGCTACCTCCGTTTCTTTTTATCTTTATTAGTATGCGGTAGGTGTGGTCTCGCGCTCCTCTGCGTTTGGATGCAGCCCTTCGTCGCTTTCTTGTGTAATTATCTCGCTCTGCAGATTTCTGAAAATCCGCTTACCGCAAAACTTGAAGAATGCCTACCAATAAAAATGTCTGTATTTTTTTAACCACGCTCTTCAACAATTTCGTATTGAAGATCACCCGCACAGACTTGTCAACTTCGCTTTCCTCATGGGCTACAGTGGTGCTGGAAACCCCCTCTACAAGGCGTCCTGTTTTACGGTTCATATATATGCAATTAGTTTAAAGGGATATAGATCGCATCAATCATCTTGATCTGATTTGATATTCCGCCACAAGTATAATATACCATGCATAATAGCGGTCCCTCTGGGGGCTCGAAGCTTAAAGACATCAGTTTTTATGATTCCTTTGGTGTTTAATGCATGAGGCAGATTCTTTTAACTCCATCACGAAGGCCAGACCTAAACTGTATAGTTCTTAAGGGTGAGCATGCTGTCTTGAGTGTTTTATTCTTAGGGTGTCGTTGTTTACTGCTGATGTGTCCATCGGCCCCTCTGGTTCTCTAGGGCAGGGTCCACCAAAGCCGGTCTTGCCAGATTTTTTGCATCTTCCCAATTAGATAAATGTAGTTATCTTAAAAATCTGACATGGATCTGGCCCTTCAGGACTGACTTTTGAGAACCATTCCCTAGGGTGTACTGTTCAAGGCTGACGCGTGCAGCAGCAACTCCACATCACTCCCTACTTAGGGTGCAGTGTTCACAGCTGCCATGCTCAGCAGCCCCTTACATTACTTCCTTCGAAGGGTGCATTGTTCACAGCTGCCATGCTCAGCAGCCCCTTTCATCACTCCCTACTTAGGGTGCATTGTTCACAGCTGCCATGCTCAGCAGCCCCTTTCATTACTTCTTTCGAAGGGTGTATTGTTCACAGCTGATGTGTCCTGCAGCCCCACTGAATTAATCCTGCTGTATGGTACATTTGTTACAGCTGATGTGCCCCAATCAGACACTCTGTATCACTTCCTTGTTAGGGTGCATTGCTCACAGATAATGAGTCGAGTCCAACAGCCCTTTCGCATCACTTCCCATTTAAGGATGAATTGTTCACAGCTGATGTGCCCAGCAGTCTCTCTGCATTACTCCTTCTCAAGGTGCATTGTTGCAGATGATGTTTCTAGCAGCATCTCTTACTACTCACCTTCTTAGGGTATACTGTTCACAGCTGTTGTGAGCAGCAGCCCCTACACATTATTTTTTTTATTGAGGGTGGATAGTTCGCAGCAGATGTATCCAGAAACCCCTATGCATCTCTCCCCTCCTTAGGCTGTACTGTTCACAGATGACATATACAGCAACACCTCCACATGACTCCCTGTTTAAGGTGTATTATTTTCAGCTGATGTGTCCTGCAGCCCAAATTTTGTACTCCCTTTTTATAATTCATTGTTTGCAACTGAGACAGTACAATTTTGTATACCTGCGGCCTCTGGTGTAGTCATCAAACAGATTGCGCCACTGGTCTTATGGGCCTGTCAATTTCATCTGGAATTGTGTACTGGGAGCTAACATCAGTATAACAAGTCAAATTACAATGAAACCCCTTTGGCTCCAAACGAATGACAGAAAGGATATTTTCCAAACCTTGATGGTTTATTTAAAAATTAGTCAAAATTACAGGTGTATTTCATTCAGTACTCATTGCCCATTTAAACATACATTCCTGTAAAGTTAATCAATCCAACAAAATAAGATCAATAAGATGGTAATATAAATGACCGAAGAATAAAAGTGTAAAGCAAAGGAAGTATCAGTTCCATGAAGGGACTTCCCTAAACTAAATAAAGCTGAAGATGGCAAAGGGACATTCTAAGCTGAAGGGGTCAGTCTGAAGTAAACCAAATTAGGAGTCAGGGTAAGTAAATGGCATAAGAAGTCAAGAGTCTAACTCAAGAACTTGGAATATGGAAACAGTATTAGGGAATGGTCTTTCCTCAGCAGAGTCTGTACGGGATCTTTCTAACACCTTTTCTAAGACACCCAATTAAAAACACTGCATTCAACTACTTCCCGCCAACTGCTTCAAATTGGAATTAATCAGTTTAGGGCCATCTCCTTGGAACAGAGTAAATCCCCTTGTTCCAATCATGGAACAAAAGTGCACACTGCTGCTTGACCTTGTATGTATCAATGGTCCAGACTGGATGGTACACGTTGGTATATCTCATCCCTATGCACAGTGTATATCACACCTTCCGTTTCACCCTATCTGCTCTAACATTTCTAAAAGCAAAACAATGCAATACCCTTCTAACGAGTGGAGCAGCATAATATTGGCTCCACCCCTTATGTTTTGCCCATGCCATATATAGGTACACATGGTCTTGTGTATGTATGTGATTTAATATCATTAACGTAATGTAGTGCACCCGAACAGATACACAAGGTGCATTTACTGTGTAATCTTGACATTTATATGAGTGTGCATACTAATGTTTTCCTAACAGTGTCAACAGGTTGCATTCCTCATATAGATCTGGACATGTATGGTTTGAAAAATGTTGTTGATTCTTACATAGTCACTCGCTCCTTTGAATAATATTCTGCACTTATTTTATAACTGAGTTTGTATCAATAAAAATGCATCCAATTTTGTCCTGAGGTGCTTGCCACATTAACTTTACCAAAGGCCATAGCATCTGAATTTTAAGTTTAACCTTCAACGTGAACGTTTGCTCGGGTTGCATTGTTATTCCTCTCCTCTGCAGGTGCAGTCATATGATCTCATGAATAAAGAAAGTGACATTGTGTATGAGAGATAGTGAGGCTCAGGAGGAGTATTTTTGGCAAGGACGAGAAGCCCTAATGAACAAATGGAGGACATGAGGAATCCAAGGACTTTCTGATGAGCGGATCATAGGGGAGGAGTTTCAAGTGTAGTTGTCAAGTTTTACCGTGTGAAGGTGTAAAGCAATGAGACATGTGATACTGGATTCTCCAATGTTCTTTTGTAGGTTTTAATTGGTGATCACACTTCAGCTTCAGTCAGATTCCCTTTAGACTCAGGGTGTGTAAAGCTATATTTGCTTTTTCTAAGCTGTATGTCTTTTAAATTGCAATATTACTGATTTTGGAGAACGTCTACAGAAGTCTCTGTAATGCTGACACCTTCCTGCCTTAGTGGATCTATTTAGAGTTTCCTCAATAAGTTCTACATAGAGTACGTTCAGTTTAGGTAACTAGGATTCACTCATGCCTAAGCAGGAGGAACGCAAATCATATTCTGATCATTTGATTCCGTTTCTTATTTTCTGCATTGCCATTACTGAGTTTCTTATGTGTTTCCTATTGCTGAGATGATGCTAACTCCTCTTTATTTACTAGGAAACTAAAAAAGTTCTATTGAAGGGAAATTTGGATATTTGCCCCGGTGCTCTAGCACTAGTGTAGATTAGCTTACTTCAACAATGAGATGGAAAAACCTGAAATCACTTTCCGAAATCAAAATTATGTTTAGCAGTGAAAAGAATTTGAGCACATAAGGCTTCCTTGCAGTTAGGCAAGTGCTAAGAATGCACACTTGGTTAAGGTGAATAGAATATAGGTAAAATAATTATCCATCAAAAACACAAAGTGAGGCTTGTTTATACATGTTTGTCCAGACATTAACACGCAGATTAACATATGATTAATAAACATTTTAATGTATAACATAATTGCCTCTCCAGTCCCTCCTCTGACGGCTACAATAGCCCTCACACAATACATTTAAGCACCCCATAACTGAATTAAAGGCTTGATTGTTGCCAATCTAAACACAATTTGGGGTATATTCTAAGGGCTTTGTACTCCTCTCTACCTTTCCCCATACATCTTTGCCATGATCTCTCCCACTTCTCAGTCTCTGCTCTCCTATCCTCCAGGTCATCAATTAACTTCTTCTCAATCAGACTTAATAGAAATGTTAAGTTTTGTGTATGGGCACAGGCAGTGTCAAGCTTAATTGGGGATCTAAAGAAGTGTCATACAGTAAGCATGTTGTTTGCATTAGAATGAGGGTTCAAATGTTTATACATAGGCACTTCGGATAAAACAAAATCATAACTCGAGAAATACTATATAAAATGGCCATGACAATACAGCATATATTATATTACCTGAGATATCATAGGTGAGGAGAATGTGGAGGTAGGTCATACCTTCCGCTATGGATGCGGGTAAGCGAGTAAAGACTTGGCAGTCATTGGCTTGCATTCCGGTAGTGCATTCATATAACATGTTGAAAAAGACATTTGAGGAAAAATATCCCTCTGATGAGTAGATATTCAAGAACTTCCAATCAAAACTATGCTGCTCTGCGATGTATGAAACAGTGGAAGTGGGCTTGAGGTAAGACTTGAAAAGTCCAATTTCTGCAGGGGAACTTAAGCCTTGTAGCACACTAATCATAAAAATGATAAAGAGCACTATAGCCACCATTACTCTACATTAAATTTTCAAAAAAACTCACCACTGTTTGCCTACAGTCAGACCCTAGAAAAGGTACAGCTGTAAGCAAAAGAAACATTACTTCTTGTCATTCTACTTGTGCAAAGTTTCAAAGCTGTGTCATTTAAGATGAATATTTAAGAACAGTTGTCTTTGTGAGCTAGCCCTAACCCTAATTATCTTCTTCTAAAATGTTAACCCTACTCTTCCGCAGGAGCCTTAGCCTAGGACATTTCAGAATTCAGTAAAGTTCAGTTCATAGGTAAAGTTCAATTGTGCTGACAATCATCAGATAAATCAATAATCAAGTAATCTTCATAGTGCTAGCCTTATTCACGGTGATTCTGCAGGCCCTACCTACTGCAGCTCCAAGTCATAAAAGATTGGATCTAGCTCACTTTCAGCAAAGTACATCCACTCAGGAGCTGAGTACATTTGGCTAAACACTCTTGTTCTCTTTGATCTTCTGACTACTGGCTGTTCTTCATCAGTGTCACTTTGTTCACTTGGCTCAGTCTACTCAGTCACAGTTTGTCAAATGTGTTCCTCAGATACACTTGCTCCTAGTTTCTCACAGTTCCATAGTCACCCCTCTCTTCAGTGGTCACATTCCTCAGTCCTACTTCTGGATTGGGACAGTCAATCACTGTTTCACTGAGTTGGGTCACAGTGGTTACTCTTGGCGCATTCACCACAGGCCCAGCATGTGCCACAGCTTGACTTTGAGACACTTCTTGGCTTTGAGGCACTTGTTTCCTTTGAGACACCTGGATGCACTCTTGTCACCCCTCTGGTTCTTGGAGGGAGACAGAACTCAATTCTGAAAATCAGGGGTTGTTTATACCACATTTTCACCATTATGTCTTATGGAGTACATGCACCCAGTTAGGCAGGCTGCTACACTTGACTAATGTGTTGGTGACCAGGATGGCCTTGAAGGGGCCACGTCAATGGGGTTCCAGGCATAATTGTCTGACATGCTTCTTCACTAGAACCCAGATTCCAGAACTGTCAAGGCACTGCTCCTGGCTTGGAAGAACAGTTGCTGCTTTGAAATGATGAGAGACAGAAAGCTAGCACGATGTGAGGTGCACTCCTGACTTTAAACTTTTTAATGACTTTTAGTGATTTTTGTCTAACGGTGCTACACTGCAGCGTATGCTGTCAAACATACACGTATGAAAATCTGTTGCTTCATCAAGTGATTAAACTTGAGGACAGTGTGCACAGTACAATATATTACAAACCTTAACACATTCCAACATTATAATCTTGCTTCAATACAGCAAACACTAGGAGATGATTGACTGAGTGTGAGGTGGCGAAGTGAGCTAAAAAAACAATGATGGATTCAACCCAGATTTGTGACTGGGGTGAGTGTCTGAAAAAGCACTCTGTCCATCATCTTCTGGCGTTTGCTTTGTTCGCCCTAAGTTGGCAGGGTATACCACACATGGGTTCCTTGCTTACTGTGCCTTTGGATTCAAGCTAGCATGGCTGATGAGGGGTGTTACCCCGAAACTGGTCCCAGGATGCTTGTTTCCGGTTCAGTGAAGACCTGGCTTGGCAGCTCGGATGGGACTGTTCCCATGAGGCACAGGGTCAAGACTGATTTGCATATAGCTGTGTCTGAACTGGGGTGGCAAAGTGAGCTAAAGAATGATGATGGATTCAACCCAGATCTGTGACTGGGGGTGAGTGTCTGAAAAGATTCAGCACCCCGTCCATCACCTTGTTGTGTTTGCTTGGTTCGCCTTAAGGTGGCAGGGTATGCCCAGATGTGGGTCCCTTGCTCACTTTGCCAATGGATTCAAGCTAGCCTGGCTGATGAGGGTTGTTACACCAAAACCGGTCCCAGGATGCTTGTTTCTGGTTCAGGGAAGACCTGGCCTGGCAGTTTGGGCTGGACTGTTCCCATGAGGCACAGGGTCAAGACTGATTTGCATATAGCTGGGTCTGATCTGAGGTGGCGAAGTGAGCTAAAGAACGATGTTGGATTCAACCCAGATCTGGGACTTGGGGTGAGTGTCTGAAACGTTTCAACACTTCGTCCATCATCTCCTTGTGTTTGCTTTATACAATATTAGATTCACATTCATGTGTGTGTGTTCAGAGTACGAAAACAACAATACAACAATCTGAATTGTCATGCCCAATGCATTTCGGGACTTGGTCCCTTCTTCAGGGGTGATTTTGGAAAAGTAAATACGACGAAAAACAATGTTCAAGGGTTGATCTCCCACCCAACTGTCACCATCAAATGATTTTAACTGTGTACTTCATTCTGATTGTATGTAAAACAACTCCTCATGAGTGCTCATTTCCCTTATTAGTTGCTCTCTCTCCCATGTCATGCGGCTAGTGAAAGGAGTAGTCCGAAACCTCCAATGTTTTGTGTGTTTCTTGTTAACTGTAGTGCTCATGATAATGAACGTCATGCTTTTATGATCACATCATCAGTGCATCTCTCATCCTCAACTCTGTGTTTAATTACCAAGCAGTCATGTTTGTGAGAATTCATGGATAACAATATCGGTACCCATGTTAAACACTGTCTCAAAGTGAACTTAGTGGTTGTTATTTCCTTCTCATTTACTTACTTCCTTGTCTCCATTGGAGAGTAAGATTCAGCAGTACAAATGCCTCCTGCTCTACTGAAACACAAAAACCACAATGCCTTCAAAACTCATCATACAATCTTATGCACGTTTGATAAAACCAATGAATGCCCACAGCTCTTACTTGATTGATCCTGTTTAAACTCTCAACAATATTTGTCACTCTGAAATCAATCGAGAGTTTAATCACTTGATGAAGCGAGAGACAGAAAGCACCACATCATTCAGTCCCTTGCAGTAGTTGAGAATCATATCATCTGGAATATTCATTAGTGCATTAGCAAGCACAGCAGGCAGTCTCATGGCTCTTCTGAATGAGGATTCCATAAGGTAACAATACTGTCCTCTGACCAGGGATACTTCTGAAAATCATCAACGAAAGAGGTAATGCATATAGCCACTTAAGGGATGTAAGCACAGACACTTTGGCAAGATGGGATTTCAGTGTACAATTTATATGTTCAACAATCCCTGAAACATCAGGCTGGTAGCTAAAATGCAGTCTCTGTTCCACTCGTAAAGCTACGCACAGCATTTTCAGCACCTCATTATTGATTATCAAATCCACAGTCCGACTCAACTGAAAATCTGAAACTAGGGATTAATTCATGCAGCAGTAACTTGGCTACAGTAAGACTGTTGTTCCTCCTTGTTTGGATGCATCCACCCAGCAGTGGAAGATGCACACCACAATTAAAACATATCGAAGACTAATATAAACAAGCATCTCAATGAAGTCCAACTGCATGCGATTGAAAGGCCCTCCAGATTTCCCTGTATTACTCAGTGTTACTGGTGTCCTCCTACCTATATTTAACTATTGCCAAGTCACGCACTGATGGCAAAGGTTGTCAGCCATCACCCGGAAACTTGGCAGAAACCAGTTTTGTATAAACTAGCGCATCATGATGTCTCTCCCGAGGTGAGTGGGACCATGAAGTAGTCTTACCATTGTCACATGGCCAGAACAGCTCTGGTAGGAAACGCCATAATTTACAAGCTCATGTTTCTTGCGTTGCCTTCTCTTTACAAACAATGGGGCAGATTTATAAGAAAGTGACGCATCTATAGAGATGCGTCACTTTCCCTGAGCCAATATTCAAAATCCTTGCGTCACCATGGATGCGCCGTATTTACAATACGGAGCACCATGGAGCAAGGATTGACAGATGCGTCAGAAATGCTGACGCATCTGTTGATGGAAAAGTCACACATTGCTGGAGTCATGTTGCAAGCACGACGCAACTCCAGCAATGCTTAGGGGCGCCCTATGCCTAACATGCTGCGTCACTCCTTACACCTGCTTCAAGCAGGCGCAGGGTTTTGACGCAGCATGGACGTAAAAGTGACTCACTGAAATCTTATAGATTTCACTGCGTCACTTTTACGGGGCTTCCTGCGACAGAACGCCCACCCTGCATACATTAAACCTGACGCAGGTATAATGTGACGCAGGGCTTCACAACGTGACGCATCTTCCTAGATGTGTCACGTTGTAAATCGGCCGCAACTTTTACGCTGCCGCTGCGTCACAAAGGTGACGCAACAACGGTGCAAAAGTGACGCAAGGGGCTTGTAAATCTGCCCCAATGACTTTTGACATGTATTTTTGTGCGTGACAATGCAGGATAACATTCTCTGAATCGGCATTGCCTACAGTTTCTCTTCGCAGGCACACTATCAAGACACCTTGAACATTCAGTACAAGAGAAAAAGTTCATTGCCCAAATACCATTATTGTTATTGTCCAGTAGGCAACAAAGCTATCAACCTAGAAGAAACAATTACGGCCTGACAGTTGTTTCGACATGCCCACATAGATGCTGATTATTATATATACAGAACTAATTCCATGTTTAGAGAAGAGAACCACTCAACTGACACCGGAAGTTCAATGCATGCCGGAATTCCAGCTCAGCTGATTTCTGTATACCAATATGAGGGATGTCCATCTCTACACCAAGACAGACAATCTGATGATACTTACATGCAGGTAAAATGGAGCGTTAGACCACCCAGACAGGGATTTTGCAGATCACCCACCCTAGTGAAAACTATGTAAGGGAGCGCTACGTTGGTGTACTCTACACTTAGTATTTTTATACCAGCAGACATTCACTGATTTAGCACAAAGGTGGAATTATTAATCTTTTTCCCTATTCTCATAATGCTAATTACACTACTCGGTTTCATTCAATTGATTATCACAGCACACTTATTTTATTCAAGAATCACAATGCTTCAATAAAAATTGAAACGCCTTGCTGAATATGTCTTGTGTATCTCATTGGCTATCCATGAGAGTCAATACGAACGGGTTCTAGATCTGTTATCATGATTTCCTTGGGGGATCAGGGTTGTCATGTTCTATGGTTCCATGCACATTTGTTACCCTATAAGGTTAGAGGTACAGATGCTACACTGTGGACTAGCAGGACTACAGCCCAACATATCCTGAAGGTGTGTTTGGAATCAGTCTGGCACAATCCCTACGTTTATGTTGTCCAACAAATTCACAGTTTAACCGAAGAGGTACAAGCCATACGACACCGTGGTTGACAATAAGCTGTCTAGCAGAGCACGCCTTTCATCCTCAGAAAACCACATCTCATCCTCTTTCTTCACGCAACATGTCTCACCCATCCCTGCTGCTCGCTCTTTGGTGCCTCTTCCTCAGCATACCGATTTATGGCAGTGACATAATCATTTGCACTCCTGTGTACTATGCACTTTAGGACTTACTTTTTTATTTGCAAAACCTTGAGGGATCTCATAAGATATTTCCCATTATTGGGGACCCCAAAAAAGTCATAAACCCTCCATGTAAACACAACTGCCAAAGTCGTGGACCACACTAAAGCCATACTGTTTATCAGTGTAAAAAGTACCTCTTAATTGGTCTGAAACAAAGCAGGCTCTAGTAAAAGTGCCCAGCCACCTGGACACAGGCCACATCACACAACCAGGAAGCTTCCACTACACCCTCTGAAGTGTGAACGTCATAAGCGGCTCTCAAGTTTCCCCTATCATATCTTAAACACTTGCCGTCCACAAGCAGCACATAATCTGGCTTTGTAAGGCGATCACCTCTGGTAACATGCCTTGGTTTGGGTCACAACTTAGTTAAACAATCAGTCTTGATCAACCTCCTCCCTATCTATTTCAACTTCGACATTGGCAAAATTGTAGCAGGGTTAAGACACAAGCACCGCTTCCGCAAAATATTGTCTGCTTACTGTATGACTTTTTCAATGCTGGTGAGTTGATTGTTAGTCAAGTGCTGTCTCTTAGTTCAAGTCAATAGGACCTCCATCGAATTGGGTACCTTCACAGTGAGAGAGAATCATATAACAATACATTCACTTTACTGAATGCTGCCACCAATCCATGCCACTGCCTTTGGGCAACCCAGCAACACTGTGGCTACAGGGTCAAGAGTGGCTGAAAAACCGGCCAGAGACATCTTGAATTGCCATTGGTTTGTGGAAGCACTGAGAGAGCCCACTCTTCTCTCTCACTGCAAAATAGAATTAACTCTTTACTGTAATCTGGCATTCCTAGAGCTGAGGCACAGCAGAGACTTTCTCACAGTTCGAGGATTGCATTCATGCTTTTGTTGTCCCAAGGTAGAGGATGAGACACACCTTTGTGTGTAAGCCTATGTAGAGGTTTTGTCAGTAAGAAAAAGTTGGGTATCCCCTAACAACAGTAGCCCGCCATTCACAGAAACGTCCTGACTTCTTTCTGCATAGTTGAAGGGTTCATTTTCAGAATAGCATAATATTCTTCCTGAGACACCTTCCTTGCTCCTTTCTCAATACAGTATCCTAGATGCAGGACTTCCTTCTGACAGTGTTGCAATTTGCTTTGGACACTTGATGCCCTTTCTTTGCCAAATGATTCAACAGGTCAATAGTGTCCTCTTTGCATGCTTCTTGTGACATCAGCAGCATTAACAGGTCATCGATATACTGGTCTAGAATTCAATTGGCCTGTAATTTTAGTGTCTCCAGAATCTTTTTCAAGATCTGGTGGAAGATTGAGGGGCTCTTTGTATACCCAGAATTCTATTTTGGAACCAGAATGTAAAGAGAAACTGACTCTCTTTATGCAGTGAGATGAAAAAGAATGCTTGAAACACTTATGTTCACTAGGTATCAGAAACAATATTTACAGCAGGATTCAGTGCCACATGACAAAATGGAACAACAATTTTATTGATTTTTTTCTAGGCCCTGAACTATTCTATATTTGCCTTTAGGTTTCTACATGCCCATGATCGGGTAATTACATGGACTCCCCAAGATCTCTTTCAAAATCCCCTGCTCTATCATAAAATGAATCACAAACACAATCACTGCGGTGATTGCAGCCCCCGCCTCTGGTGAAAGATTGTACTGGGGTATTAGAGAATACTCTGCATTCGTTTTGACGATTATTTGTACTTGTGCAACACCTTTGATATGTAGAATATATTTTCCAGAGACATCCAAGACTTCTTATTTATTAGTCTTTCAGATCAAGAGGCAAATCATCAATGGTCATCATGGAAAACAACCCAGTCATCGTTATCTGTTTAGTAAATTTAAGGCTACATCCCCATCATGTGTCTGGAGCTCGACACCCTCTCATGTACATTATATCTCACAATTTAGTTTGCGGAGTAAATCTCTGCCCATTAGCTTGACTTGAATCAGACACTGCCAATTGATAGTCCTACGCAAAGGGACCTTGCTTTAAAAGAACCATAATAGATACTGGTTTCACAATTTGTTTATTAGTAACGTCTACAACTTGGACTTGTTTTCCAGATAGGGGTAAGCTTGAAACTTCTACTGTTTCCACAGTAGAATGGGTAGATCAATTAAAAGTGATACCCAGTGACCATTCACCTCACCTTCTAAAAACTCCACTGTGATCTACCTCTAACACTGCTCCGAGCATGCAATCTTCTTCCCTTCTCAGGCATCATCATTGTGACTGATAGTCACATACCCATAGGCTCTAGAGGTGTCAACGACTAGGAACTGTTGGTAACTGCCATGATTCTCAAAGGGATTTGGGTTGACTCAAGGAACCGGGTTCTCTTTGAACCTTGGGTTATCCATGGCTCGTGGTGCCATCTAGGGCATCTGCATCATTGGAGGTTGGGACATACTAGGGTTTTGAGGTCTCTGCATCTGCATGTTTTGTACTGCCATCAGATCCACATTCTACATTTGACCATCACCTGATACTCTCTTTGGATTAAGCTGACATTTCCTTTTCCAGTGACCATATTTGGCACAGTAATGACACCTGTTACACCTTTTGAGAGTCTCCACATCTATTCTAGTATTTGGGATCAATCGGCACATCATGACCTCTACCTTACGGAGTACTGTTCCCAATGTGCATCATCTGTCCTCCACCTTGAAACCTGACTCCCTGCAATCTGCCACCAACACCAAGATTGTAACCTATGTTTACCATAAACAGACCATACTGCAATCCTTTCTGTGCTCACTTTGCCTCTGGCAACACAAAATTCTCCTTGATCCTTCTCTGCTTCATCTACCATTCCTCACTGCAATACTAAGCATAACAAAGTATTTCATCCAAGGGTCTGCTCTGACAACATACAACATTGCATGTTGTCAGGGCAGAACTGTGCAGAATATGGGAACTAATCTCCTGACACAACCCAAGAACAAACTGGTATACACAATTGCTTGAATTTCTTCTCCTGGAACTTTCAAAACCATTGCGCTGCCTGAACACCTGAGTAAGGCGTTTATAATAGATGTATACTGACTAATTAGCTTCTTGGGTGGTTCAATTTATATTTGTCCAAGCTATCTCTCTCTGTGACCCAATGGTAAATTAATTACTTGATAATACTTCAGTATGACCTCAGGAGAAGGAGCTTTTGTCTGAGGTACTCCTGGGGTTCCACATTTGGCCCCTATATCAACAATTTTCATTCATCCCACAAATCGCTAGGGATCACAGTGTCAAAAAATGTATCCCCACAACTCCCTTGAAATCCTCGCAAACCACTTAACTATGAGTGTATCACAAAACTCTCTCTTAATTTTGGAAATTGGTTTGCGAATGTAGCAAGATGACTATGACTGCATGGACCATGCTTATGCCACCCTCCATGCACCTCTCTCAAGGGATAAGCGATAATTTCAGAGCCACTCTGGTTACTCTTTTTCAGTGTACCCCTGAAACCTCCCTGTTCTTATTTCTCTTTTCTCTCTGAGCCTACTTATCCTTGATTTCCTCTAGATTATAACATTTCTGTAAACTGATCACTAACTCCTTTAGATGTGCTTTCAAACAAGGCGTTCTCATGCAATTTAGTGTATCGGCCTTTATTTGCATCGTAAAGTTCTTTAAGAAAGACTGACTCTTAAATAAGTCAAAATTAAATTCAACAACTACCCTTCTAGCATGGCATGTCAGGTAACTGCTTTGTATAAGAAGAATGTGTTACAGCAAACAAATGATGGATGGAATGCTGACAATGCAAACATTCTCCCCCAGTCAAAAGATCTGGGTTAAATCCATTGTTCTTTTGCCCACTACGCCACCCCAATTTGTTAGCCCAAATCTGGTCCCAGGATGCTTGTTTCCGGTCCAGGGAAGACATGGCTTGGCAGTTCGGGCTGAACTGTTCCCATGAGGCACAGGGTCAAGACTGATTTGCATATAGCTGTGTCTGAACTGGGGTGGCAAAGTGAGCTAAAGAATGATGATGGATTCAACCCAGATCTGTGACTGGGGGCGAGTATTTGAAAAGTTTCAGCACTCTGTCCATCATCTCCTTGTGTTTGCTTTGTTCGCCCTAAGTTGGCAGGGTATGCCCAGACGTGGGTCCCTTGCTCACTTTGCCACTGGATTCACACTAGCCTGGCTGAAGAGGGCTGTTAGCCCGAAACTGGTCCCAGGATGCTTGTTTCCGGTCCAGGGAAGACATTGCTTGGCAGTTCGGGCTGGACTGTTCCCATGAGGCCCAGGGTCAAGACTGATTTGTATATAGCTGTGTCTGAACTGGGGTGGCAAAGTGAGCTAAAGAATGATGATGGATTCAACCGAGATCTGTGACTGGGGGTGAGTGTTTGAAAAGTCTCAGCACTCCGTCCATCATCTCCTTGTGTTTGCTTTGTATAGGAAGAAAGCTTCCTTCTTCATGCTACCCATCTACATACCTCGCATCCAAGTTTTCTTTGATAAACTCATACAATTCTACAGTTAATTTAACATCATCTAGGGTTCTTGGGACGATTTGTTCTACGGGGCTTCTTTTATCATTCTCCTCTGTCACCCCACTTTCATTTGTTATCCTCTCTGATCGAGGTCATGCTTCCAATTGTAGCAATCCAGCAACACCTAGTGTACCTGGTGTTGAGAATACTGCAGATGGATCAGGTATAGTCACACTTGCCTGCATACTAGGGACCCATGCAATCATTTGTCAACCCAGGGCTGTGGTGGCACTAGTGATAACTGGAATTTCTATTGTTATGACTGAAACAACAAGAGGTAATCCTACTGTCAGAGTTTGGGACTGATCAGTAGGTATAGTTGCATTACTGTCAACAGCTGGCTGATTCCCTTCAGCGTGCTGAACTACATTATATGGAGAGGAGCCAGCTATTTCTCCAGAAACTCATCTCAAGAATTGCTATCAATTCTTGCACCTATGTCGCACTTTTCTTTTGCTTTTTTATTTCCTGTTTTGTAATTCATTAATATAGGGTAAGGATCTAACACCTTCAATCATGTCTCTTCTCATGCCTGCTGTTCACTGAGGGTAGTTGATTGAAGTCTAAATATTACCAACTAGCAAGTTGGGCAAAGGGTTTAGGTAAAGATGGCAAAGGCAACCAATATTGGGAAGACAGGATACAGAAACAACCACTTCGGCTAAAAGAAATTTCAGAATGGTACTGGATGTTAATCCAGGCTGGAGAGGAGGAGTACATCCTTCCCACTGAGATCTGGAAGAGGGACCTGCCGAACACAAATACCTCGAAACCCTGTAGCAAGTATCTATGGGCCATATTCTCAAGGAGCTATCGCTGTGTTATCGGCACCTTAACGGAGCCAAATTTGCGATAAACTTACCACCCCATTCACAGGCTGGTGCAAACAGTCCATATCACCAGTTTTCCGACGATAGCAGCCGCAAAAAACATTGCCAAGGATGACCCCGGCAACTATCGCTAATGAGATGCAGAGTAGGCGTTCCCGAGCAAAAAGCCGCGACAACAGCACACTACAACATTCTCAACGAGCAGCCGGATCTGCGATAAGATCACAAAACATGTGATAAGGCACGTTAGCACCAGGAAACTAACACCTGCTCCGATCTGGTGCAAAGTCCGACTACAACCTGCACCACAAAAGAGTTCCCAGCCCAGAGAAACACCTGAAGAACAGCAGATGCCATGGAGCCACAGAACATGCATCCCAGAGCCCCAGGAGGGCAAAAACACCCACCACCATCACCCCGACGGACCCCCTCCCCGGGGCCCCACTCCAGTGACCACCCACCCACCCCCGGACAAAGATATGTCACATCAACCACACGGAAACATATACCAAACAACCCACATGATGTCGCACAATCACATCTGGTGACATGCATGTGGCGTCAGAAAAATTAGCATAACACATTCACCTTCGAAGCAACAAATGAAAATGTACTAAAATTAACACAGAACAGAAATGAAGACACATGTCGGCTCCCCTCAAGACAATCCGCAGGTCACAGCCTCCAAGACAAAAATCACGATGAGAAGGTGTGTCCTGCGCACATCAAAGGACAGAGATAGAGCGAAGGAGAGAGAGAGCGAAGGATAGAGAGAGCGAAGGAGAGATAGAGCGAAGGAGAGATAGAGCGAAGGAGAGGGAGAGTGAAGGAGAGCGAGTGAGCGAAGGAGAGAGAGAGTGAAGGAGAGGGAGCGAGAGAAAGACAGACAGAGAGGGGAAGTGAGAGAAACACGGACAGAGAGGGGGAGCAAGAGAAAGACGGCCTCTGCATACGTCAGCTGTGAAGAATGGACCTTAACAAGGGGGATGATGCAGAGGGGTTGCTGCTCATGTCAGCTGTTGTTTGAACCCCAATGTACCCCAATATAGGCCTAAGTAGTTACACAACCTTTTACCTACATCTCTCCTACCATGGTTCTACATAATGGGTCTGATGCTGGCCTTTAACCTAGTTAGGTGCTACATGACGGTTGTGGTGTTTTCTCCGAAAACTAGTCTCATGTATTATCCATGAGGATTCTCAGTATCACAGCAGGATTACCATCTTCTGCATAATAACTCTGTATAAGGGTCACCTCTATCGTCATCCTTGCCCGACATGCCCATAGTGCACTTCTAGGTAGAACCCCTATGGGTACCTTTCGGGTATATAAACACAACATCTTTACTGAGCAAATCAGAGGTGAAAGACTTCCATGCTGACACGCAGACGCAAGACACTGAGGTTCCTGCATGCAGACACTCCAGCTCACAGTGGTCTGACATCCCTCGCGGGGTGTCTTTCTTGATACCAAGACGGGGTCCTTCGTTCTCTCACAACAGGTAATGGGGTTGGCTTTATCCTTAAGGGGATTCTTGACTATACATCTTCATACATGTTAGGTACATTTAGGTACATCTAGTTAGGGTTCGCATCATAGGAGTACGCATCATTATTGGTATGCATCCATATACCTGCATATATTCACTGTCTTAGCACTACAGTAGAATTCTACCTTTTCTTTACTCTGCAGGTGCTGATAACTGTATACATCTGTTTCTGTCTCATGGTTATTGCAGCACACGTATTTGACACTGGTTCAATAAATGCTTATTGAAAAACATCCCCACCATTTATTCGGTGTATATCTCTGAGACAATATAAGCACAAGTGACTGAGTAAAAAGTACTGTACTGTTTCCACGATCCCTGAGGGGTCAGGGTTGTCATGTTTGGACAGTTGCCAGAAACTATTCGCTCCTTGGTAAGAGGGGCTCATTGTGGCAGTGTGCGCTAGCAGGTCCACAGACTAACGTATCCTCTGGGGGTGACTGTAATCAGTCGAGACACCAATCCCTTAGTTTATGTTGTCTAAACGCGCAGATCCTTTGTAGATTTGTAGGAACTGCACAACACAGTAGAGTAGTGAAAATGTAATGATTTACAAACATTATTCATCATATGTTAATCTGTGTGTTAATGTGTCTATAAACATGTATAAAGAAGCCACACTTCATGTGATTTAAGTATAATTACTTACCCTAATATATTCACATTAACCAAGTGTGCTCAAAACCCTTTCACAGTTAAACATAATGTTGATTTTGAAATGTGTATTTACATTTTACTTCTAGTTGTAGGAACAAGGTAATTTATGCTAGTTAGAGGAATAGCTCATTGTTTTGCTTTCAGAAATGTTCGAGCCGATAGGATTATTTGTAAGTTGTTGTGATTTACACCATGCATGGTTATGAGAATGATCCTAAAGTACCATGCAGTCTGGACCAATGATATATCCAAGGTCATGCAGCTGTCTGCACTTTTATTTGATGAGGATAATGAGGGGAGTTCATAGAAGGGGTGCAACATGATTTGTTCTAGTTTAAAGGAGTTATAATTTCAATTGGGATGCTTTAGTTAGTTAGTTTAGTGAAGTTCCTTTATGTAATGGATACTTTTTCTGCTTTGCATGTTGTATTATTTGAAGATTTTGTTACCATCTTTTTGATCTTATTTTCTTGGATGTATTGCCTTAACTGAAATTGAAAAAAACCTTTTTTTTATTTTTTTTCATGATACCTGGTCAGGGAACTCTAAAACAGTGTCAGGAGGACCAATCTCCCCACAAGAGGGGTTTTTAAAGGCCATGTGCCATATACAAATGACTAAGTCCAGAACCTGAGCCACAAATGCAAATAGAGTCGATGTACGCGGGCTCTAGCCATGAATGCTGACCCAGCTCCCCTTCGACCAATGTTGCATTGAAGTTTAATTATTGGACGAATAGATGGTTAGAGTTTCCTGCCAGTAGGGTGGGATTTGTGCCAGTCTTCCCAGAATTTGGTTCTTTTAGAAGGGGGACCACTCAGATCTAAGTTGCATATCTTTTGTCCTGTGCTTAGCCATTCCCACACCAAGGGAGGACTGGGGAGAATCCACTTTAAACATATATTTCCCATGCAAGCAAATTGAGCAAAAAGATGAGTAATTTTTGCGTCTTAAGAAATTTTGGTGAGTCTCCCCCCACTGACATCGTGAAAATTACCAACGAAAGGCTTACCTTAATCTCTTGACCAATTATTTCTGAGAGCACCTTACCTACTTCTTGCCAGAAGATCTCAATTTAGGGGCACTGCCGAAAAATATGGACAGCATCAGCTTTTTTTTCACCACACTTGGGGCAGTTCCTTCCCTCCCGGGTTCCCGGCTTTGATAGCTTCCTTGGCATCCAGTAACCCTTGTGGACAGTAAACAGATGATTTCTCCTGAGATGCACAGACTTTGTAGATAGCCACAAAAAGATATAGGGGCATATTCTCAAGAACGTGTGATAACCATCGCAAAAGTTACTTAACGCAACCATCAACATTGCAGTCCATCACGGGAAATTTACTCCATGTTAACTAGGTATTCACAACACGGTGGAACCATGCAATAGTCTCCAAACAACGCGTCAAATGGCCGAGTTAAAATCAACGCCATGCCGCAAAAATGCGAAACACGAAAAAAAGCTGCAATGAGGTCAATTGCGATACACAAATCTGCGAAAACCAGCCACAGGCCTGCAATCCACACGCGTCAGGCGGGAACAATCACTATAAAAGGTGAAAAAAAACTGGCAAACAAATGCCAAACTACAGCGAAGGACCATGGATATTGTTGGAGCAAGTACGGAGGAGAACCAGAACCCCACAAGCCCCCCGGAGGACCTGCCTGGGACCTCGGGGTCAGGGAAGGCCCAGGAGAAGAAAAGTAGGAAGAAGCACTTCAGTCCGCAGGAGAACAGGATCCTGATAACAGAGGTGGTCGAACACCATCAACAACTGTTCGTCACCTCCACTGTGTCATTGGAAACAAAAACTGGACTATGGCAGGCAAACGTGGACAAAGTGAATGCAGTTGGAGTGCTGAAGAGGACAATGGACGAGGTCAAGAGGCGTTAGGATGACATCAAGCACAAAACCAAGCTGAAACTCACCAACAACCAGAAGGCAGCAATGCAGACTAGAGGTGGCAGTCCTGCACCACAGGAGGAGCTGGACGACATGGAGGAAATGGTGGCCACAGTCATCAGTGGAGCGATGGTGGCAGGAGTTGGGGGACCGGACACTACTCAACAGGACCAGACACAACAGCAACAGGGTGAGTAACGACCAGGGACAGGGGGAGATGGGCACAATGGCACACATACACAATTAAGTAGAGCACAGCTGTGGACAAATCATGCCCCAGACCCCAACTCCCACCAAGAGAACTATGTACCCAAGTGTGCAACATCTCAGCACTGTATGAGCACAGAAGTCAGAGGCACACCGCATGTAAGGGATAAAGGGCAGCCAAATCAGAGCTGCAGGGGCGACTCTCCCAAAATGCAGTACACACACATCACGTGCACAGCACATCAACACGAAGTGGCACAAACCACAACACATTCACCACAGAACAGAGGACACAACTGCTGCCGACTAGGTATAGACAGTGGCAAATCACAAGTGGCATTGCAGGGAAATGTGAGTTGATAATGTACAAGTACAAACACACAGCTGTGATGTTGTCGAAATGTCCACAGTCCCTTGGCAAATGGGCAGCCCCTCCGAAACAGCCACGATGTACACAGTCATGAAGTCTGTATGTAAACATGTACAATGCGACAACACACATGTGATCACATTGTTAAACTGCATCACCCCTTCACATTGCAGAGGGACAATCACCACCTCCTGCAGAGCAGTCCCAACCTCTCTTCTCTGATGACGAAGAGGACCATGACACCTTTGACTCCGACGCCCTCTGAGAGTTCACTGACAGTCTCCGCAGCACACCTTCAGGAGCAGGGCAGGGCAGCCCAGCTGCAACGAGGAGAACCCACCCCCTGCACAGACCACACTGCAGGCAGCACCCACCACCACGGCTGCCTCCCAGGACCCCGCACGAAGAACACATGGCCTTCCAACGCCGTGTGGTGGCATGCCAGGAGCAGCTGGCTGAATAAGTACGGGTGAGCTTTGACCATAAGGCATACAAACTAGATGCCATACGTCGGTGTCTAAATCCCATCAGGGACCACTCACAGTCCCTAAAGGACACCCACAGTCCACTCCATGCTCTCCAATGAACCATGGCTTACATCGCTAGAGTCTGACTGTGAGACAAGAACGAATGTCTAGTCAGAGTGGCTCCAGCGAGCACGCCTGGGAGTTGGGACTCATGCGGAGGCTCATGGAGAACATGGAGCGGGCCAATGGGGAAGGAGCGGCAGCCACGGCTGCACACCGGCAAGAGGTAGCTGGGTTCCTCAATGACCTCAAAACCATCCTCATGGCATTTCTGTCACAAGGCCTGGTGAAGATGCATGCTGCTGCTACCACTACATCCACATCTCCGGCCCCTGAAGTGTCAGTGCCACACAGTGTTGGAGAAAGGCCAGCACCACCCAGATGTGAGGCACATGAAAGAGCAGAGGATGAAGATGTGGATGAATCTGCCCTCGTGGTCAAAAGGAAGGAGAAGCCACCATCTCGGAATCATGGCCAGTTTCAGCTTGGTTCCTGATGGGACTTAGACACCCACGTATGGCATCTAGTTTGTCTGCCTTACGGTTGAAGCTCACCCGCACCTGTTCAGCCAGCTACTCCTGGCATGCCAACACACGGCGTTGGGAGGCCATGTGATCTTCTTGGGGGTCCTGGGCGGCAGCAGTGGTGGTGGGTGCTGCCTACAGTGTGGTCTGTACAGGGGGTGGGTTCTCCTCATTGCAGCTGGGCTGCCCTGCTCCTGGAAGTGTGCTGCGGAGACTGTCAATGAACTCTCAGACGGTGTCGAAATCAAAGGTGTCGTGGTCCTCTTAGTCATCAGAGAAGAGAGGTTGGGACTGCTCTGCAGGAGGTGGTGATTGTCCCCCTGCAATGTGAAGGGGAGATGCAGTTTAACAATGTGTTCACATGTGTGTTGTCGCATTGTTGCATTGTACATGTTTACATACAGACTTCATGACTGTGTACATTGTAGCTGTTTCAGAGGGGCTTCCCATTTGCCGAGGGACTGCGGACATTTCGACAACATCACAGCTGTGTATTTGTATTTGTACATTATCAACTCAAATTTCCCTGAAATGCCACTTGTAATTGGCCACTGTCTACACCCAGTCGGCACCAGCTGTGTCCTCTGTTCTGTGGTGAATGTGTTGCGGTTTGTGATACTTCGTTCTCAATGTTAATGTGATGTGCATGTGATGTGTGTGTACCGCATTTTGGGGGAGTCGCCCCTGCAGCTCTGATTTGGCTGCCCCTTATCCCTTACATGTGGTGTGCCTCTGACTTCTGTGCTCATACAGTACTGAAATGTTGCATACTTGGGTACATAATTCTCTTGGTGGGAGTTGGAGTCTGAGGCATGATTTGTCCACAGCTGTGCTCTACTTAATTGTGCATGTGTACCATTGTGCCCATTTCCCCCGCCCCTGGTCATTACTCACCCTGTTGCTGTTGTGTCTGGTCCTGTTGAGCAGTGTCCTGTCCCCCAACTCTTGCCACCATCTCTCCACTGATGACTGTGGCCACCATTTCCCCCATGTCGTCCAGCTCCTCCTGTGGTGAAGGACTACCACCTCCAGTCTGCATTGCTGCCTTCTGGTTGTTGGTGAGTTTCAGCTTGGTTTTTTGCTTGACGTCGTTCCAGCCACGTCCATTATCCTCTTCAGCACACCGACGGCATTCACCTTGTCCACGATGGCCTGCCACAGTCCTTTTTTTGTCGCCAATGACACAGTGGTGGTGATGAACAGTTGTTGATGGTGTTCGACCACCTCCCTTATCAGGATCCTGTTCTCCTGTGGACTGAAGCGTTTCTTCTTACTCTTCTTCTCCTCGGCCTTCCCTGACTCCGAGGTCCCAAGCAGGTCCTCAGGAGGGCTTGTGGGGTTCTGTTTCTCCTTCGTACTTGCTCCGGCAATATCCATGGTTCTTTGCTGTAGTTTGGCATTTGTTTGTCTTATTTTTTTCACCTTTTATGGAGATTGTTACCGCCTAATGCGTGTGGATTGCAGGCCTGTGGCTGGTTTTCACTGATTTTTGTATCGCAATTCGCCTCATCGCAGCTTTCTTTACGTTCGTGTTTCGCATTTTTGTGGCATGGTGTTGATTTTAACGCGGCCATTTGACGCGTTGTCTGGAGACTATCGTATGGTACCACCGTGTTGTGAATACCTGGTTAACACGTCGTAAATTTCCCGCGATGGACTGCGATGTTGAGGATTGCGTTACGTAACTTTTGCGATGGTTATCACACGTTCTTGAGAATATGCCCCTATATCTTTTCGTGGCTATCTACCAAGTCTGTGCATCTCAGGAAAAATCATCTGTTTACTGTCCACAAGGGTTACTGGATGCCAAGGAACCTATCAAAGCCGGGAACCCGGGAGGGAAGGAACTTCCCCAAGTGTGGTGAATAAAAAGCTTGATGCTGTCCATAATTTTCGGCAGTGCCCCTAAATTCAGATCTTCTGGCAAGAAGTAGGTAAGGTGCTCTCAGAAATAATTGGTCAAGAGATTAAGGTAAGCCTTTCATTGGTAATTTTCGGGGTGTCAATGGGGGGGAGACTCACCAGAATTTCTTAAGACACAAAAATTACTAATCTTTGTGCTCAATTTGCTTGCATAGAGAAAGGTATGTTTAAAGTGGATTCTCCACAGTCCCCCCTTGGTGTGGGAATGGCTAAGCACAGGACAAAAGATATGCAACTTAGATCCGAGTGGACCCCCTTCTAAAAGAATAAAATTCTGGGAAGACTGGCACAAATCCCACCCTACTGGCAGGAAACTCTAACAATCTATTCGTCCAATGATTAAACTTCAATGCAACATTGGTCGAAGGGGAGCTGGGTCGGCATTCATGGCTAGAGCCAGCGTACATCGACTCTATTTGCATTTGTGGCTCAGGTTCTTGACTTAGTCATTTGTATATGGCACATGGCCTTTACAAACCCCTCTTGTGGGGAGATCGGTCCTCCTGACACTGTTTTAGAGTTCCCTGACCAGGTATCATGAAAAAAAAAAAAAAAGATTTTTTTCAATTTCAGTTAAGGCAATACATCCAAGAAAATAAGATCAAAAAGATGGTAACAAAAATCTTCAAATAATACAACATGCAAAGCAGAAAAAGTATCCATTACATAAAGGAACTTCACTAAACTAAATCATCCCAATTGAAATTCTAACTCCTTTAAACTAGAACAAATCATGTTGCACCCCTTCTATGAACTCCCCTCATTATCCTCATCAAATAAAAGTGCAGACAGCTGCATGACCTTGGATGTATCATTGGTCCAGACTGCATGGTACTTTAGGATCATTCTCATAACCATGCATGGTGTAAATCACAACAATTTACAAATAATCCTATCGGCTCAAACATTTCTGAAAGCAAAACAATGAGCTATTCCTCTAACTAGCATAAATTACCTTGTTCCTACAACTAGAAGTAAAATGTAAATACACATTTCAAAATCAACATTATGTTTAACTGTGAAAGCGTTTTGAGCACACTTGGTTAATGTGAATATATTAGGATAAGTAATTATACTTAAATCAAATGAAGTGTGGCTTCTTTATACATGTTTATAGACACATTAACACACAGATTAACATATGATGAATAATGTTTAGGAAACTCTAACAATCTATTCGTCCAATGATTAAACTTCAATGCAACATTGGTCGAAGGGGAGCTGGGTCGGCATTCATGGCTAGAGCCAGCGTACATCGACTCTATTTGTATTTGTGGCTCAGGTTCTTGACTTGGTCATTTGTATATGGCACATGGCCTTTGCAAACCCCTCTTGTGGGGAAATCGGGCCTCCTGACAGAGTTTTAGAGTTCCCTGGCCCGGTATAATGAAAATAACGACAAATAAACATTTTTTTCAATTTCAGTAAAGGCAATACATCCAAGAAAATAAGATCAAAAGATGGTAACAAAAATCCTCAAAGAATACAAAAAGTATCAATTCTATAAAGGAACTTCTCTAAACTAACTAACTAAAACATCCCGATAGGAAATTCTAAGCAGAAGGTATCAGTCTAAAGTTAACCAAATTAAGGATCAGGGTAAGTAAGAGGCATACGATTTCAAGAGTCTAAAGCAAGAACTCGGAATATGAAATCAAAGCAGGATTAGGGAAAGGTCTTCCCTGAGAAGTGTCTGTGTAGGATCTTCTAATAGCTATTTTAAGAGATGCAAATATAAACATTACATTCCCTCTTAAGAACTTCTACCCACCAACTCCTTTAAATTAGAACAAATCATGTTGCACCCCTCCTATGAACTTCCCTCATTCTCCTCTGCTCGAACATTTCTGAAAGCAAAACAATGAGCTATTAATCTAACTAGCATAAATTACCTTGTTCCTGCAACTAGAAGTAAAATGTAAATACACATTTCAAAATCAACATTATGTCTAACTGTGAAAGGGTTTTGAGCACACTTGGTTAATGTGAATATATTAGGTTAAGTAATTATACTTAAATCACATAAATGTGTGGCTTCTTAATACATGTTTATAGACACATTAACACACAGATTTACATATGATGAATAATGTTTATAAATTATAACATTTTTGCTACTCTACAGTGTTGTGCAGTTCCTACAAATCTACAAAGGATCTGCGCGTTTAGACAACATAAACTAAGGGATTGGTGTCTCGACTGATTACAGTCACCCCCAGAGGATACGTTAGTCTGTGGACCTGCCAGCGCACACTGCCACAATGAGCCCCTCTTACCAAGGAGCGAATAGTTTCTGGCAACTGTCCAAACATGACAACCCTGACCCCTCAGGGATCGTGGAAACAGTACAGTACTTTTTGCTCAGTCACCTGTGCTTATATTGTCTCAGAGATATACACCGAATAAATGGTGGGGATGTTTTTCAATAAGCATTTATTGAACCAGTGTCAAATACGTGTGCTGCAATAACCATGAGACAGAAACAGATGTATACAGTTATCAGCACCTGCAGAGTAAAGAAAAGGTAGAATTCTACTGTAGTGCTAAGACAGTGATTATATGCAGGTATATGGATGCATACCAATAATGATGCGTACTCCTATGATGCAAACCCTATCTAGATGTACCTAAATGTACCTAACATGTATGTAGATGTATAGTCAAGAATGCCCTTGAGGATAAAACCAGCCCCATTACCTGATGTGAGAGTACGAAGGACCCTGTCTTGCTATCATAAAGACACCCCACGAGGGATGTCAGACCACTGTGAGCTGGAGTGTCTGCATGCAGGAACCTCAGTGTCTCGTGTCTGCATGTCAGCATGGAAGTCTTTCACCTCTGATTTGCTCAGTGAAGATGGTGTGCTTATATACCCGAAAGGTACCCATAGGGGTTCTACCTAGAAGTGCACTATGGGCATGTCGGGCACGATAGAGGTGAGCCTTATACAGAGTTATTATGCAGAAGATGGTAATCCTGCTGTGATACTGAGAATCCTCATGCATAAAACATGAGGCTAGTTTTCGGAGAAAACACCAAGACAGTCATGTAGCACCTAACTAGGTTAAAAGTCAGCATCAGACCCATTATGTAGAACCATGGTAGGAGAGATGTAGGTAAAAGGTTGTGTAACTCCCTTAGCCTATATTGGGGTACATTGGGGTTCAAACAACAGCTGACATGAGCAACAACCCCTCTGCATCATCCCCCTTGTTAGGGCGCATTCTTCACAGCTGACGTATGCAGACGCCCCTCTGCATCACACCCTTCTTAGGGTGTAAAGTTAACTGCTCCCATGTCCAACATTCCTTCTGTCTCATTCCTTTCTTAGAGTGCATTATTCATAGCTGATGTGTCCAGCAGCCAAATTATTTTGTTTAGAGGCAGATTTCTTCAAATATTATAGAATACCATTGTGCGCTCATGCAGAACCTTTAATTACGCATTAGCTCACAATGGGTGAAAAATAACTGCATGTGCTGTTATCTATGAATGAGGGAGTGAGAGTCAATTGCTGAAGGGGTACTTGGCCCAGTTGCTCAGTATGCATCGTAGGCCAGGCCCTGGGGACTTTAGAAGCCGAAGGACTTAAGCTCCAGGGTTGAGCACACTAGATCCTGCTTGCCCCATGGCGCTCAGAATGGGGTTCTGACAATTGTATTGTTGACAGGTAATAATGTGTGCAGTTGACACAGGGTTAGGTGTTTCAGATCAAATTCTCTTGCATGAATAGGTCTTAGTTGGATGGAGTTAATATGCATGTACATCTTACAATTTATTGAGACAATTTGAAATGAATCGGAAGACTAAGTGAAGTTTCTCAAGCGTGATGGTCTCTAATATACTTATAAACACTGTGGGCCAAGTGTGAAACATTGGTGTATGAGTGGTGCGGTTACTAATGAAGCACTCCTGGTTCACTCGTATATTTTGGGAACAAGCCAGAAGTACTCTTAGCAAACCACCGAGTGCCTCACAGCTAAATGCTTGCCAATAGTGTCCTGAAATGCAAAGACCTCAGCAATGAATGTACAAAAACACAACTTCATTCACTTACTATGGCCTCTTACTACCATCACTACGCAACTGTAATTGGAAAATTGCACTGTGGTTCCAGTGTATGCCATTATTAACTATCTCAGTAGTGTAGCCTCAATGGAAGCTGCCAGAGTCAGTGGATCATGATGCAGAATACAAGGGCCACCGCTGAATAACAACTTCCACTTGAATAATTTAAAGGATGACTAAGTTCCTGCTCTTCTGAGCCATCTTTCTCTGAAATTTGCAGTTAGCTGGTAGTGGGGTTACAGGCCTGGTTGTATGTCATTTAGATACATTATAATGCAGTTGTGTACATAAATGTTACAACCTGATTCATGGATCAGTATTATTGAAATTTTTAAGGACACGTTTGCACAAAGGTTTTGAAAATCTGCCAGCCTCGCAGATTTACTACAGTCCATGTGGCGGATTTTCTGCTGTCGTAGCCTATGAGTCCGGTATCTGTAAAAAGGTGTTCCTAAAGTAGGGGTAATGAAAGCAGAAATGGCAATCAGGGCCAGCTTTAGGGCAGTGCGACTTGTGCGGCCGCACTGGGCGCTGACCTGTGGAGAGGGGCTCACAGAGGGTCGCAATTCGACCTCATCATTAATATACAAGAAGTAGGTCGCAAATTGTGACCTGACCCATTATGATTGGCTAAATTCACAGGTCTGGCTGGCAGCTTGGATCAGCAGACCCCATGTCTGCGATTGGTTTTAAATAAAGCAATACGTTAAACCCCCGGGTATACGTGCGCTCTATAAATTCCCGTAACATAACATAACATAACATAACAAGTGCAGTCCGTTTTCCTTAAAGTAAAACGGGATGCTTTTAAAAAACTAATGGAAGACTACACAAAGCTTTTTTTAGGAGCAGGCAGAAACCCCATGGCCTACTGTCTGCTCTTATAAAAACTATTTTGTGAACATTCACAAAGGGGAAGGCGTCCCTTGAGACCCGTTTCTTATTTGTGAATGGTTTACCACCTCCGCTGAGGAGGTGATAAAATATGAATCCTTTGCACTCAGATTTTGGTCACTAAACATTAATACTTCCCTTAAGGTAGCAGTATTTGGAAGTGACGACCTCAACACCCCTTTCCAAATACCAATTTAGGGGCTTATCAGCAACAGACGGCGATAAATAACGCGAAGCGCGCTTAGCGCTTTTATATTTATCGCCGTCTATTGCTGGAATTTATCACCCGGTTAGCGCGTTTTCAACAATGCGTTACTCCAGGGTGATGATATTCCAGCAATATCCAGGGATATGGGACAACATTGCTGGAAAACCAGCAATGTTGCACTCAAAATGGAGATAGCCTTGGTGATACGACCCTGTGGTCGTATCACCATAATCCACCTCCCATGATAGGTATGCCTTAGTAAGAAATTTAACAGACGTTAAATTTCTGCGTTAATGCATAGTTAACGCGATGATTATTATCGCTAAGGCTCTTTGCTGATATCGTGAAGCTGCCTTAGCGATAATTTCCCATGTTGTTTTCCATGTCTACATTGCATCTCATTAGCGATGTTTATCGCTGAGATGCCAGGCGTTGGGAATTCGTCAGTTAACATGCGCTAATGCATGTTAATGCCACCTTGTTTATAGGGCGATTGGAATATCGCCGCGTTAGCGGCAAAAAGTGCAGCTAAAGCGGCGATAATGCCCTTGATGATATGCCCCTTAGTATCTATTCCCATGCCCACTTTTTTATTTGGTAAGATTCTGTAACATCTGCCGGAACCGCAAATTGAGTGTCGGGAATCCAAAAACGTCATTTTTCAGTCACAAAGGCTTCAGTTTTACGGATCGGATCGGATCGTTACCTATCCTAAAATAGCTTAGTACATGAGAGCCTACGTTTCTAAAATAAAACCATAGGCTTTACAGGGAGAGTAACACATGAAATATTCCTATACTTTAACATAGCTCAGAAAGCAGCAAGTCTCCTTCTGTCTAGTTATATTTCCCCACTGTCTCCTGCCTATTGCTGAGTTATGATATATCTAGCCTTCTCACAAACACTGCAGTCATATAGTAAGTTCAAATAACATCGTCTCAGCAAAGAACTCTGGTGAATAATGTGAAAAACCCACAAAATATGCATGCACCTTTATTTTCTTTATTGACCAGAAAAATTCATCTGAAATGATTAGTCGACTCGAATTTGAAAATCCCATGTAAAGAATATAGTAAGGCTTGCCAAAAATTGTGCAAAATCCACTTAAATTGTTACATCTCAATTTAATTTGCCTACACTATTTTAGGTTGTGGCACTGGTAATTCACATACCCCATCTCCTCCTACGAAAGTCAAAAGAAACAAACAATTCTGCTATTATTAGTCTAAGATAAAAGGATTGTGAACGAAAAATTATTTACTTATTTGAATACTCGTGACAAATAAAACACAGATTTTTATTCTGCTTCAGAAAAGAGCTTCGAGCTTTTACCTATGCAGCTTTCCTACATGTTAATTTAGTATCTTAAAATGCCTTGTCGTATCATTAACGTTTCATTTAACAAGACTCATTGGGCCTCATTTACAAACTTTGGGGCTTATTCACAAGCCTATTGCGCCGCCGGTGCTTTACTTGTTTTGATGCACCGGCGGCGCATGGGCTTGTCCATATTTACAAGGCCACCTAAAGTCACCCATTAATCTTCTGCCATAGGAAATGGTGAATTAACAGCAGGCAATTCAATAGCTGTCAGCTAGGTATGAGTGGAATGTGCTCTAGTGAATTCACTAGTGAAAGGCAGATGATTTCCAGCACAAGATAATCTATATCCAGCTGCAACCACGCTCTGCCTGTCTATCCAGGTTTTATTGGGCTAGGGATGACCTGGAGGTCAGGAGTGATCAGAATCTATTCATTTTCAGTTGCCATGCTCTGCTCATTAATAATTTGATGTTTGCAAGGTGCAAGCGAATGACCACATGAAATCCAGGCCCAGATTTTCAAAACAGTCACGGAACACAGCGCAGCAGTGGAAAATGCTGTGCTGCGTGGCGGGACAGGCAGGGAGCAGAAGTGTGCTATATCTACAGAGATATGGCTCTCTATACCTCTCTCCCTGCCGTGTGCCAGGCACACACGTTAGCGCCATAGTGCTAGGGTTTGTGCGTGAGTCTGCTAATGGTTTTGTACTGGAAAGGTACCCCTCCAGTACATAATACTGTGCTTAGACACACCTTAAAACTTTTCCTACTTTGTATGTGTGCTGCACAGTGCAGCCGCAAAAGGAAGGAGAAATAAAAAAAATTCTCTTTTTAACGCCTCCTTTCAAATGGCTTTTACTTTTGGCACTAAACCGTCTACTATTATTTATAGATAGGGTTTTACGTCAAAAGAAATGGGGGCTGCCTGAGAACACCCATGTACGACCCATACTAGGCCCCCCTTGGCGCTAAGTAATGCAAAGCTGTGCTTCACGCTACTTTGCGTTACTTCTTGGGTACTTTGCAGGGCAAAACAAAGTTTTGCACTACAAAGTAAATTAAGAAAAAAACATTTTTTGCTGGTTAGCCGGCACTTTTGTGACATAACTCAGCGCAAAATGTTTGTATATCGACCCCCAAGTGGTAAAAGAGAGGGGTAAAGCCAGTGGCAAGAGAGAGGGGTAAAGCTGATGCCTACGTCTGCAGCCCAGCCTGGATCCCCCTCTCACATCCAGGTAGCAATTACAGTGCGCACCGTGTAGGCATGTAGAAGTGCAGAGGGAACAATGTGTTGAGTCAGTTAGTCCGAGAGCCTCTCCCCTACTGCCAGCAACTGAGAGCAGGAATATTTTTAGGGCAATGCAGTCAGCTGTGCCGTGGTGTGGAAGAGCGCTGAAGGTGGAAGCCCAGTCCAGTGGTGAGAACTGGTGGCAAAGTTTATTGTTGATTATTGTGCTACTGCTGTCTAGCCGTAACTTTGAAGTCTTGGTCCCCACATCGCCAAGCCTTCCCAAACCGAACAAGTCTCCCAAAGGACAATTTTCAGGCGGATACTGGCCAAAGCTCAAGTCCCTTGCCACATGCACCTGCCTGTGCTCAAAAAGATAGGGTATTACGGCACCTACCACCACCTCTATTTCACTGCAATCCCCAAATGTAGCATTAGTGTTCCATTAGTGCTCCTAAGACATGCTCCTGCAGCGTCTGTCAGTGGATCGACTCTCAAGCCTTTGCAGAGATGGTTGTCAAGAATGTTACTGTATGGTTTAGGCTGTTTTGCCCTAGCAGGTATGGTGGATTATATAGGAATAAAGGGTTTGTAAGTGAAGGATACAAGTTTGATTGCTAATATGTAGTGCAGACGGTAGCTGGTACACTTATTTGTGGGTTTCTCAACTTCCAAGCTGCATCTCACAACATTGATTCTTATACCCAGTGCTTTAAATGGGCCGGTACTGTCCGGTACTGAGTACCGGCACTTTTTTATTTTGAGAGGGAGAGTACCAGCACTTCTCAAGAGAAAATTAAAACTTTTAATTGGAGAGTACCAGCACTTCTCAGAAACAACCAGGTACTCCCATTGAGAGTGCCTGCACTTTAATTTTTCCATTTCAAGCACTGCTTATACCCCCCTATGCAAACAATCATCGTGCAGACGAATCACCTAGATGTCTATCAGGTGGCCAACAGAGAATCCTAACAGGCTCCACATAGATGCATAGGAAGAACCAGCAATGAATATGTGATTACACCATCTATCAACAGCTCTCCATCCCTACTAGAACTCACCAACCAGTTCCCATACCCTATATTTCTAGTCAATCAATCATTGTCCTGAATTATCCAGTGCACATGCAATTACAGGTCTAGCTGCCCAAGAAGGTTCATATTATGAAAGGTGGAATCCTGTTACTGACTCCCATGAACTTAGGAAGATGGTGATCTTATTTCTCAACTCATTCCTGACCATGAGATATGGATTATCTCTCTGAAGCTTGCTCCTGTTTACCAATGGTATTGGCCTTCCAAAGTGCTTCAATGGTTCTCTCTTGACTTTGCTTTTGCTGCCAGGCTGTTTCCGTTACTAGATGTCATGGCCCAAATTATGCCATCTCTCTGTCTAGAGGTCTATCTACCAAGCCCTTCACTCATTTTCTCTGTGATTTAGGTTTTCACAATAAACTGCCTTCAAGCATGTCACTTGAGCTGCAGGCGATCCTGTCCTTGGTTCATGAACTGTTTCCTTGCCTACTGAACAAGTGATGCACAAGTTGTCACTGTTTGATGCAAATTACCTGTATAGCCCTGTATTTTCTTAGTTGCAATTTCTTGACATTTCCCTTTTTATTGCTAACTGAACATCACCTATGATATTTTGTTTTTTGCTTGCCCATTTAATTGCAGTGTTTGCACAAGCTTCTGTGATCCTATGCTGTAACATGTTCTTCCACTATTTTCCACTATAAGACTTACAAATGATTGTTTGGCAAAGACCATGCATCACAATCCTATTGTTTGTTGTACTCCTTTGCATCTGTGCTGATTTTCGACTCCAGTGACATGAGATGCTCCGTGAGCCAAAAGGGTTCACATGCATATCTTAGGAGGTCATATTAAGTACAAAGTAAGATGGCATCTGCCACTCGTTACAAAGGAAGACTACAGTAAGGAAAGCAACACCATCACATGGGTTCCATGATGGAATATCGTTAACATAAATATCGTCAGAAATAAATATCGTCACTAAAATATCGCTTACATTAATATCGTCATCCTATACTTAAACAAGGATTCACACAAATATCGATTTTTTTTTATCGACAACCCTAATATCGTTCACACTAATATCGACAACATAAATATCGACTACTACATGATCGACTTTATTTTAAATAACATGACCTTAGACATATATATCGACTACACTAACATCGACGACCTATCTGCTTATAGAAATATACAAAAAATATTGTCTTTTTATTACCAACTCGATATGCACTATTCTTTTATTTTACACACTTTTTTTAACTATTTAACTTTACAAAACTATTCACACATATAATTATTTAACGGTTTTCTAATTCAAATTCAAAATAACGTTGTCGACCAATGATTTTGAAATTTCACTAATTGAACCAATCAAAAGCTACCATTAATTAACTCACTAATATAAAAACAATTATACACTTAACGTAATTTACCATTTTTGGGCCAAACTTGGAGAAAAACAGTTACCTTGCTGAGATAAGAAAATACAAACCTACGACTACAACTACAAAACGTCATACTACACTTGAAGTAAGTAAAATCCCATTGCTTTTTTCATTCGAACTTAGCATAAAGTAGATAAACTCCCTAAATTAAAAAGTGTTCTTCTTTAGAGTGAAAAAAGAACATGTTGAACTTATCAACAACAACCAGAAACTTACATGTAAAAACATTTATTAACTACCGTATCCATGTCTACTTAGATAGCTGACAAAAATTATTTAAACTTGCTAAGTAAATGTACAATTTACTTCATATATTAACAACTACTATCATCCAAATGCTATAAGTAACACAATGATTAAAAAAAAAAATGAATGCTGCACTAGGTTGCTGTCCAGTAGCACAGGCGCAAAGGAGGATAGTTCAGTTAATCCATGAATGTATAGGCAGCATACGTGGCAACTGCTTCCAACAAAAAATCGTTTGCAGGGCCACTAAAAGTCTCAGCCATCCAATTAATTAAAGAAAAGGAACATACGTGTTCTTCAACCATCGGAGCCTCTAGCACAATCAGAGGGCAACCGGAATGTTCCACTAAATAGCTCATAGCCAAGAAGTCGTAGGCAGCCGTTGATATGTCCCAATTACCCAGGATACCATGCGCCGCACCACAAGCCATAATCCGGACACCAGAACAGGCCAACTCGTGAGACACTAAGGGCCTCATCAGTCGATCGAAATCCGGCACCGGAGACACCGTGTTGGTCAAGCACAAATCCAGAGGCCATTCAAAGGGACAATCCAGGCAGTGAAATACAGGTTGCACGCAGGTGAAGTAGGAATACCTGAAGGATAATCCATATGCCAGGCTTAAAGTCGCCAATGGCAGAGTACCATAAAAGTCAAGCATCCTATCACGAAGAAGATGCAGACGTGACAGGTGCTCGTGTGGCACAGAAACAGCAGCCATTCCGTAGTATGAAAAGTAAAAGCAGCACACCTGCCACCAGCGCCAGAAGCAGCGGAACACCTCCAAAGATGCTCGAGAAAATCGAATGACAAAATGCCGGAATCACACCAAAAATAGTTTGGAAAGAGGTCACGAGGCCTGAGCCTACAAGTTTAAAAAAATAAGCCAGGCCGGTCGTGGACGAGGCATTGAAAATAGTTAGGATCAAAGCTCCGAAATGTAGGGGGAGGTCAGTATTCAAAACCGCCTGTACCTCAGTGCGCGTATTAGCAACGTGAAGGACAAATGTTTCACGAGAGGAAGTCAATGACACCTCTTTTTGGAACAATACAGCTCTTATTCTGCTCAACTAGTTGAACTCTGCTTTCAAGGTTGGAATCGAAGGCCAGATGGAAACATCCAGCCGCCCGTGCGGGGGTGAAAAGAGAACATTATTGCAGGAGACAACCCTCTCCGATACAGTTACTATATATGGGATTCCCACTAACATCCCGCAGCAAGCTTCATTATTCAAAATTAAATAACTACTGTTTGCAAGCAGCGTCAAAGAAGGCGTAATCACAGGCACTGGGACACCTCGTAGGACGCAGGCCAAAATCGGGGCTTGTACATTGCATGCACCGTGTAATTGAATGTGCCTACATACCAAGAAATGATCTGGTGTCGTGGTACATTCCTCACCCTTCAGATAAACCTCAGTTCCGTCCCTAGTACATCTATACGTAAAGGGGAGGGACCAAACCTCATGTATAAAAGCGGTGCCCAGCTGTTCATATCTACCCAGAGCATAATGTTTCATACAAGACGTAAACTTAAGAAGTGCGAACGGTAGAGTTATCAACCCGTATATAACCCACGTAACTGAATTGATTTCCGCCACAGAGAAAGGTAACGGTTCTAATTTTTCAATATGTAATAATGAATATTTAGCATCTTTCATGGACCTAAATAACTGCTTATCAGTAATGTTACAAGGAATGAATAACGATGTAGTGCTCAAATAGTCCCAAGGGACCCTCCCTGCCTTTAACGTCTGCAAAGTCCATGCAAACTGCATGACAGAACGCAACTGGTTTTGACCATTATATAACACAGACATATCATCATGCACAATATCAACAACGTACGAAACAATATTATCTAATGTATAAATTCTGGAAGAGAGAGTGCTAATGCTGTTATCTATAACGGCTAAAACCTTTTCCATGTTTGCTTGGTCAATAGCTCTCAATCTTGAAGCCGCCTCAATTGGTGAAAATTTCCACACTTCGTTGTAAATAGCATACGCCCACCTTTTGGTTCTGCCACCCACAGGACCTTTAACAAAAGAATTCAAATCTATTTTGTCATGTAACTTCGATAAATGAACTTTGACAGATGCTAAGGTGGAATGTCGCAGCCAGGATTGACATAACTTTCCCACAGAATATGTAGTTACAGTATGTGACGACTCAAACCGAGGGTCTACGCGTTCCAGAGGACTAAATACCCTTTTGATCAAAAATAAATTGTAAACTCAGGGAAAGTTCTGGATAGTAAACCATAATAAATTACTAATCTAACTCCAATCCAACATAAGTCAGGGAAAGTGCTGGATAGTAAACCATAATAAATGACTATTCTAACTCCAAACATAACATAACTCAGGGAAAGTGCTGGATAGTAAACCATAATAAATTACTAATCTAAATCCAATCCAACATAAGTCAGGGAAAGTGCTGGATAGTAAACCATAATAAATTACTATTCTAACTCCAAACCTAACATAACTCAGGGAAAGTGCTGGATAGTAAACCATAATAAATTACTATTCTAACTCCAAACATAACATAACTCAGGGAAAGTGCTGGATAGTAAACCATAATAAATTACTAATCTAACTCCAATCCAACATAAGTCAGGGAAAGTTCTGGATAGTAAACCATAATAAATTACTATTCTAACTTCAATCCAACATAAGTCAGGGAAAGTGCTGGATAGTAAACCATAATAAATTACTATTCTAACTCCAAACATAACATAAGTCAGGGAAAGTGCTGGATAGTAAACCATAATAAATTACTATTCTAACTCCAATCCAACATAAGTCAGGGAAAGTGCTGGATAGTAAACCATGATAAATTACTATTCTAACTCCAATCCAACATAAGTCAGGGAAAGTGCTGGATAGTAAACCATAATAAATTACTATTCTAACTCCAATCCAACATAAGTCAGGGAAATTGCTGGATAGTAAACCATAATAAATTACTATTCTAACTCCAATCCAACATAAGTCAGGGAAAGTGCTGGATAGTAAACCATAATAAATTACTATTCTAACTCCAAACAAAACATAAGTCAGGTAAAGTGCTGGATAGTAAACCATAACATAAGTCAGGGAGAGTGCTGGATAGTAAACCATAATAAATGACTATTCTAACTCCAATCCAACATAAGTCATGGAAACTGCTGGATAGTAAACCATAATAAATTACTATTCTAACTCCAAACATAACATAACTCAGTGAAAGTGCTGGATAGTAAACCATAACAAATTACTATTCTAACTCCAATCCAACATAAGTCAGGGAAAGTGCTGGATAGTAAACCATAATAAATTACTATTCTAACTCCAAACATAACATAACTCAGGGAAAGTGCTGGATAGTAAACCATAATAAATTACTATTGTAACTCCAATCCAACATAAGTCAGGGAAAGTGCTGGATAGTAAACCATAATAAATAACTATTCTAACTACAATCCAACATAAGTCAGGGAAAGTGCTGGATAGTAAACCATAATAAATTACTATTCTAACTCCAAACATAACATAAGTCAGGGAAAGTGCTGGATAGTAAACCATAATAAATTACTATTCTAACTACAAACATAACATAACTCAGGGAAAGTGCTGGATAGTAAACTATAATAAATTACTATTCTAACTCCAATCCAACATAAGTCAGGAAATGTGCAGGTTAGTAAACAAAATAAATTTTTCTATCTAAATTATTTTTTAGACCCTATTCCCCTATAATACCAAAATAACGCTTCTTCAATATTAATTTAATATTTTTTATTAATATTAAAAAATAAATTTTGTGTAAAAATTTTAATTTCGATGTTAAATTTTGATTTCATGATACATTTCTAATTTATTAATATTTTATGCAATTTTTAAAGACTACATTTTTAAATTACTACCCACCCTAATCCCCTATAATACCAAAAACCCGCTCCTAAAATTTTTATTTGCAATTTTTAAATTTAATTACAAATTTAAATTCGTAAACATTTAGAAATTTAAAATTACATTTTTAATTTCTTAATTATTTTCAAATTTGTTTATATTTTATAATAATTTACTATTCTAACTCCAATCCAACATAAGTCAGGAAATGTGCAGGTTAGTAAACAATATAAATTTTTCTATCTAAATTATTTTTTAGACCCTGTTCCCCTATAATACCAAAATAACGCTTCTTCAATATTAATGTAATATTTTTTATTAATATTAAAAAATAAATTTCGTGTAAAATTTTAAATTTCGAGGTTAAAATTTGATTTCATTATAAATTTCTAATTTATTAATATTTTATACAATTTTTAAACACTACATTTTAAAATTACTACCCACCCTAAAACCCGCTCCTAAAATTTTTATTTGAAATTAAAAAATTTAATTACAAATTTAATTTCGTGAAGAATTCGAAATTTCAATTTAAAATTTGGATTTCTTAAATATTTTCTAATTTGTTTATATTTTATAAATTTTTTAGAAACCAAATTTTAAATTACTACCCACCCTTATCCCCTATAATACCAATAACCCGCTACTAAAATTTTAACAATTCTTTTGTAGAAAATATTTTTTAACACATATTATTACTAGTAGGAGTTTTGTAAGTTTTTTAAAAACATAATACATATTTTTTTAAAAATTTTATAACAACTTATATTTTTCTGTCGATATTATATGAAACGACATTTTGTTCAACGATATTCTGTTCATCGATATTTTTTAATGACGATATTTTTGTCATTCTCACGAAACGATATTTTTTAAAAAGATATTTTCTATAACGATATTTTTCACAGTCGATATTCTTACCACGATATTAATGCTAGTCGATATTTTCCCGTCGATATTCTATCTTTATACTAGGCCTGGGCCAAAATTCCGTTCCGTTCGCGGAAATTGCGATATTTTGGCATTTTCGCGTTCCGCGGAAAGCGCGAAAATGTCAAAATTTCCGCATTCCGCAGCTTAGCGATAATTTTTTTCTTGCTCGCGCTGTAAAACAATACATTCTCGCGCGCGCGCGATCGCCTTACCTGAATCCCTGCGTTCTCCGACAAGTTTTCTTGACCCGGTCGCGTTCTCCACGAGATGTTGGATTTTGGTAGCCATTTTGCGCTGTCTCGCGAGAGTTCGCGGCCGCATTCAAGTCATTTTTCACGCGATCACGTCATTTGTCGCGCGATCACGTCTTTCTTCTCGCGATCATGCACCGCGCGAGTATGAGAAGATTGAGATCTCGAACATGTCATTCTACATCGCGAGCCAGAGAATGAGGACGCGGGCACATGAAATCGAACGCGAACAGGAGAAAGAGACCGCGAACACGTCATATCCAACGCGACAGGGACAAAGAAGAGAACGCGATCATATCGTTTTCGACACGCCGGCGGAAGTAATGTGAAGCTGGAGAACTCAACAACGTAAAATTTACAATTTGGAGAGGAATATCGGCTCTAGCAGCATGAAACCATCTGCAAATACTGATTTTGGATGAAAAGAACTCCTTACATTCACATTTGGCTTTCCTTTTTTGTGCAAGGAGTCATTTTTTTTTTACAAGGTGGAGAGAGGGAGGAAGTGACACAGATTCTCCAACTTCCTGTTCCTGTCCAGCAGGCTCCTCCCAGTGCTTTGTCCATCTCCTGCTCATTCTGCCTTTGGATTTGGAGCTGGAAAGATCACTCTTTTTGTCTGCTGCATCATTGCAATTGGATTTCAGGATTTTTGGAATAGGATATTTTACAAGTAAGTGGTTGTTGTGTTTGATTGTGGGCATTGCAGTTGTTGTGTAACTACAATTTATTTTTGATAATTAATTATCATCATTCCTTTTTTTTTTTACTTTTTTTTTTATTTTGTGGGTTGTAGTAGTAGGCCCGAGCTAGCCATGGGCATGGCCTCATGGGTGTGTGTGTGCATGATGAAGCAACTGTTCCTTTTGTTTTTTGAATATATTTCATTTTCAATCACATTTAGGGCATGGATGGCATTGGATTGAGTTGGGGAAGTGTGTTTTTTGGGGTGGCCTTGCTGATGTTGTTGGGCCTGGCCATGTGGCTGGTGGCCATTTTGAGGCCTAGGCCTGCAAGCTTGCCTGGCCTTGTCTGCCAACAGGCCTGCTTTCATCCACTGCTACCAGAGCAGGTAGCCACAGCTTTAGTAATCTACTGTTTTCTGTGTGCTCTGTTGAATTTAGACATCATTTTGGGCATGGATGGCATTGGATTGAGTTGGGGAAGTGTGTTTTTTGGGGTGGCCTTGCTGATGTTGTTGGGCCTGGCCATGTGGCTGGTGGCCATTTTGAGGCCTAGGCCTGCAAGCTTGCCTGGCCTTGTCTGCCAACAGGCCTGCTTTCATCCACTGCTACCAGAGCAGGTAGCCACAGCTTTAGTAATCTACTGTTTTCTGTTTGCTCTGTTGAATTTAGACATCATTTAGGGCATGGATGGCATTGGATTGAGTTGGGGAAGTGTGTTTTTTGGGGTGGCCTTGCTGATGTTGTTGGGCCTGGCCATGTGGCTGGTGGCCATTTTGAGGCCTAGGCCTGCAAGCTTGCCTGGCCTTGTCTGCCAACAGGCCTGCTTTCATCCACTGCTACCAGAGCAGGTAGCCACAGCTTTATTGATCAAGTGTTTTCTATGTGATCTGTTGAATTTTTAGACATCACCTTCCTGAGAGTGTAGTGTGGCTGTACACAGTACTAGTAGTATAACATAGCTCTAGTTAAAAAAAAAATCATAAATGGCTAGACTATCTTTTGTTTGCACTAGTACAGTACTAAGTAACTGAACCACAAAAACAAATGCAACATTTCACTGATGTTCTTCTCCTGTCTTCTTTGCTTTTAGGTTCACAAAAGACAGAGTAGGAGGTGTCATCGGCATCACCTGGCTACCCGTTGTACTGCCAGACAGACAGAAGTCCTGCTGTGCATCACGCCCACGTGTGACCAGAACTTGTTGTGCATCTGCCTCCTGCCTGACGTCGGAATAAGATGGCCCCAAAGAAAGGTACCAGGTCCAGTACCAAGAAAGTTGCTGGTGAGAAGAAGGAACAGAAAAAGGAAGTGCCATTAACCACTACTGGTGGTGTGCCTGCCAAGGTTTTTTTTGGCACCAAAGCGTTGTCCGGGAACCAAGCTGGGAGCAGCACAGCGGTCCAGCAACCCCACCAACCTAGGCCCAAGGGCTTTACTGTCGCAGAGGTAGCCAGTCTACTAACGGGCAGCGATGTTGAAGAAATGTCATTACCGCAAAGTAGTACACAATCAAGTTCAACGCAGGTGCAAACTCAGCAGATCAGTGTGCAGCCGACGCAACAAGAACAGCAGCAGCAGCCGCCGCAACAAGAACAGCAGCAGCAGCCGCCGCAACAAGAACAGCATCAGCAGCCGCCGCAACAAGAACAGCAGCAGCAGCCGCCGCAACAAGAACAGCAGCAGCAGCCGCCGCAACAAGAACAGCAGCAGCAGCCGCCGCAACCAGAACAGCAGCAGCAGCCGCCGCAACCAGAACAGCAGCAGCAGCCGCCGCAACCAGAACAGCAGCAGCAGCCGCCGCAACCAGAACAGCAGCAGCCGCCGCAACCAGAACAGCAGCAGCCGCCGCAACAGCCCACCATAGTAGTTGTTGCTCCTGACGTAGGGGCATTTCAGGAAATCGAGCTTCCTGCAGACAAAGCGGAGCGAAGTCAAACCACTGTTTCAGAACATCTATTGTCTTCCAGACCACCAGCAAGGAAAAGGAGGCTTAGTCCATCATCTTCTTCTTCAAGCCCCGCTTCTGATGATCGTGATGACACTTGGGTCCCACCAGCTCGGTCTGAGAGTGAAGTACGCCACAAGACATTGCTTCTGAAAAGGAAGGTCCCAGAAAAACTTAGAGTTATGGAGGTAGATGTAGAAGAGGGGGGTGATGATGTTGATGAAGACGAGCCAGTCATCACGCACATTACTCCCGCCCCAAAGGGATTGGAGACCGACATTCTAACCCTATCCAGAAAGGCTGCTACTGAGCGGGATGTAGCACGGATCTCACCAACACAGGTTACACCACCACTACCTCCAGCTGCCATATTTTCCAAGGCCCGGCAGGGACCTACATCCAGCTCAACCACCTCAGTAGGAAGTGGTAGTAAAAGTCACAGTGTAGGTGGACAGGGTCACATATTTTCAAGCACCCCCTCAAGTTCATCTGGTGTTGAAAGTGGCACATCCAGCAGTGCCAGAAAGTTCTCCTCCCCAGTTTGGGACTTCTTTTCTGTTAGCGCCAAGGAGGAGAACGTTGCTATATGCGCAATTTGTCGGCAAGGTGTTCGGCGTGGTAAGCTTGGTACAAGCTATGGTACCGGAGGACAAGCAAGTCATCTCAGAATACACCACACTATTGTGTGGGAGGATCACCTACTTAAGTTAAAAGAAAGTAGGAAAACTAAACCCTTTGAAGTTGGTCAGGAATCAGGGAGCGATATTATTGTGGTGGCAGGTGAAGAACAGGGAGGCATTTCTAACCCTGTCTCCAGTAGTGCAGTCACTGCAGTGGTAACACCCACATCCTCCTCAGTAACATCAGAGTGGCACCGCAGTAAGAGCCATACTCAGAGTGTGGGTGAGACACCAAGGCGACCGGCGAGTACCTCAATGAGACAATCTGTGTCGTTGAGCCTTAGTGGGTTAATGGCACCACTAAGGAAAGTAAGCCAGCCTACCATTGACAGCATGTTTAGGTTGGAGGGGCAGTTCCAACGCAACCACCCAACGGCACGATTGTACAATGCGAAGCTGGCTAAAATGTTAGCGCTGGACCTTCTTCCTTTTTCATTTGTGGAAGGGGTGGGTTTCCTTGAATTTGTGTCTGCCATCTGCCCGAAATGGAAAGTTCCAAGCCGGTCCTATTTCGCAAGAATTGCTGTTCCGGCACTACATCATGATGTGCTGGAATTGGTTGGACAAGCTTTGCAGAAGAGTGCTGTGCACAATATCCACCTGACAACAGACATGTGGACCAGTTGCCAAGCCACAGATTACATGTGTATCACTGCACACTGGATCTCTTTTGTGGGGGTTAAAGATCAACTATCTGCACGAGGTGTTGTTGACACAGCTGCGATTTTTGAAGGTACTCGGAAACATGCAACTGTAGCCATGTTCGCCATGGAGAAATCTCATACGGCTGAAAACATTTTAGAAGAGTTTCGCACCAAGGTTTTGGAATGGCTGCAGCCCAGAGGGCTTGGTATTGGTTTTGTTGCCACAGACAATGGCAGTAATGTACTTAAGGCCATGCAACTTGGTTCCTATTTCAGGGTTCCGTGTTTGGCACACTGCATAAACATTATAGTGCAAGACTTTCTGAAAAAAGAACCCATAGTAAGCAATTTACTGTCCATCTGCCGAAGAATATGCACTCATTTCAGCCATTCTTTTAAAGCTCGGAAGCAGCTGAGGATCCTCCAACGTGAGCGTAGGGTGCCAGTCAAGGCACTCATCCAGGAGGTGGCAACACGTTGGAACTCAACGTATTACATGCTTGATCGTCTGTACGAACAGCACAGGTCACTCAATGATTATGTCTGGTACAGAAGCAGTGATGCTAGTTTTAAAGGCATGACCCTTCAGAGGGAGCAATGGACCCTAATTCAATGCCTGACTGAGATGCTGTCTCCTTTTGAGGTCTTCACACGTGAAGTCAGCAAGGAGGACTGTACAATGGGCCAAGCTATCCCATTGTTGCAAATGCTAGAGCATGAGCTGAATAATGTGTCTGAATCCTACAAAGGTGTAGAGGACAGAAGGCAAGCCCATGACTTGGTGGAGAGCTTATCCAGGCGCTTATCAGAAAATGTAAGGATACAAAATAAAATTTTGTCACAAGAACATTACATTTGTGCCACAATTCTGGATCCACGTGCAAAATTAGGACTATTCCGTTCTTTTTCCGACACTGATGTTGCCCGCTACAAAAGTTGTATAGCTGAAGAAGCCATCAAGTTTGAAAACGAAGGGCTGCTAATTAAAAGCCCGCCACATCAACCCACAACAAGTACTGATACTGAAGCAGGCCATGCAGAATCAAGTGCAACTTCGTCGGCTGAGGGCAGTGCGGTTGGCTCACAATCGCAACACTCACCATCACCATCGACTACAAAAACAATAACTGGATCATTCGGCCGAGTACAATCATTATCAGATTGGTATGTAAAGATGGGCCTTAAGCACAGTGCTGATGCACAGAAAAAACAGCACAAAAGCTTACCAGCAGCAACCCTGAACATTGAGCGGATGGTCCAGGCCTATCTGGACGACCCAACAGAGGTGTACGTTGATCAAAACCCAGTGCAGTATTGGCATAGGAAAAGGTCTGAATGGCCACAGCTCAGCAGGCTGGCGATAAGCTATCTGGCTTGCCCTGTCGCAAGTGTCTCTTCCGAACGTGTTTTCAGTGCTGCTGGTTCCATTGTAACCTTGAGAAGGACCAGTCTATCTCCCAAAAACGTGGAGAGGTTAGCAATGATCAAAATGAATCAGCACTTCATACCACCGAATTACACAATGCATGAATCAACAGAGGAAGATGAGGACAGCGGCTCAGGTGACGGAAGTATTGTGTCAGATGATTACCTACTACTGGAAGATCCCCCAGAGTTTGAGGACGAGCTATACTTCCCTGACAATTAGGCTCGCACTTACTGTCTTCCTCCCTTTTTTCCCCCTTTGTTTGTGTCTGTTGTTCCGGTTATAAACTTGTGAATCGCAACCAATGCATTATCACCGTCTTCTAATCTTCTAATTTAAGATACAAGTTTCAGGTGTCTGCCATTTGACACTACAGTCCTCAGAATCCAGCTCCTCCGCTCGATCATACTGCATCTCCTGGTCAATTCCATTTACCTCATGAATGATGATTGGATGATGGTAACAACAAATTCAAACTTTCCTCGTCCTTCCAAAACAAGTGGACCATGAATCTGATGACTTCTATAGCTATCCTCCTTCAGAGCCGAGAGAGACTGGCCATTAACTGAAAATAAGATGCAACAGGTAATGATTGATGCCATGCATTGGCCGCAGAATAGCAGACTGAATGATGTAGATTTTGTTGTGTGTGTTGCGCATGAATGAATTGATGTAATTGTGCACTGCCACTAATCAACAATCTACAGAGCACACTAATTTTCCTCTTCTGGCAAACAAGAAATGTGTACTTCTCCTGCATCTTGGTGATACATTGCTTTTAATTCAATACAGGAAGGGGACTCACTCAATCTGCGCAATGCAAATGACTGTGACTTAACAGCACCGTCCATCATGATGATGGCAAAAGAGACGGCCTGCAGCGTTAACGAGATGAGATGCAACAGGTAATGATTGATGCCATGCATTGGCCGCAGAATAGCAGACTGAATGATGTAGATTTTGTGGTGTGTTGCGCATGAATTGATGTAATTGTGCACTGCCACTAATCAACTTTCTACAGAACACACTAGTAATTACTAATTTTCCCCTTCTGGCAAACAAGAAATGTGTACTTCTCTCCTGCATCTTGGTGATACATTGCTTTTAATTCAATACAGGAAGGGGACTCACTCAATCTGCGCAATGCAAATGACTGTGACTTAACAGCACCGTCCATCATGATGATGGCGAAAGAGACGGCCTGCAGCGTTAACGAGATGAGATGCAACAGGTAATGATTGATGCCATGCATTGCCCGCAGAATAGCAGACTGAATGATGTAGATTTTGTGGTGTGTTGCGCATGAATTGATGTAATTGTGCACTGCCACTAATCAACTTTCTACAGAACACACTAGTAATTACTAATTTTCCTCTTCTGGCAAACAAGAAATGTGTACTTCTCCTGCATCTTGGTGATACATTGCTTTTAATTCAATACAGGAAGGGGACTCACTCAATCTGCGCAATGCAAATGACTGTGACTTAACAGCACCGTCCGTCATGATGATGGCGAAAGAGACGGCCCGTTAACTTAAGATGAGAAGGAACAGGTAATAAATGATGATAATTAATGGCATGCATTGGACACCTGACTCTGAGCTATTGGTCTTTGTGTTTGCGTTGTTTGTTGTGCACAAAGTGATGTCAAAGTGTACTAGTGGTAATCTATCTTTCTGTACACAATAAAGAATGACTCAAGTCAGTAATATTTATATTTCTACTCTTGTTGTGTTATAAAAATTACACTTGTACTGCAGGCCGATCTTCAGTCAGTAGAAGTATCAGAGCTGATGATGAAGTCAGGAGGATGTTTCATGAGTGGCATAAAACGGAAAAGCCTAAAGGTAAACACGTGAACAACAACCACAGCACACCCAAATGTCTGTGTAGAAGTTGAATAGAGTGTAGCGGTGGGATGACTGCAGTGCATTGATTTTACTAACTTTAACTGTAAAATGCTATGTCTGGAATGGATAATGTGCTTTGCGTTTGTCCAACTCTTTGAGAGAAAAAAAAAGGACTCTAAAGTGTTAACGTAGGATGTGCTAATGGTAAGCACTGTGGGCCTGATCTCTCCTGTTACTGTTGAAGGTCTATGCTGGAAACAGACTACAGTAGAGATGATGCATATGCATACATGCCACCTCGGAAAGTGTTCTTGTTGCACTACACCATCACTTGTGCATTTGTTTTCACTTTCTTTCTGAATATCCCCTTTGGTTTTCAATCTAAAATTACAGGCCGGGCCTTGTCCAAAACTTTGTAAAACATTACAATGCATATTAATTACCTTACCAATCAATCACCTTTTTATTCCAGCCGGGCAGTGGCGAGTGGTGAGGCGACACACCCAAGATTGATGGACGAGAGGAGCAAGAGGAATGCCGAGATGCAAAAAAACAGTCCACATTTTTGACCAGGATAAGACAGTAACAGTATCCACTTTTCACTTCTTTTAAATAATTTGATTAATATCTTGTATACATTATTTACAACAGTGTGTTCTTGGAGTTGTTATTATCAATCATCATTACGTTTGCTCTGTGTTTACGATTCTTCACTACCAATATTTAAAATTTCTATTTGCTATCTGTTAAAGTATTAAGGCCGGAACAGAACAAGAAATAGAAGTGTATGTAATCCGGGTCTCATCATGCATGCATTTCCTTTTTTATACCTTAACATATGGAATGGATATGGTATGGTAGTCTTCAATGATTGTCATTTGTTTGTCTATGTATGCATACTGTTTTTCTATGTCAAACCTTTCCCAAAATCCCCCTTTCCATCCAATCAACGGACCCTAACCCTCTTCCCCCGGGCTGTGTGACTTATTGTCGAGGTGTAACTAAATTAAATGTACACCAATACTTAATCACACACTTGCTGGGGCGGATGTGGTGAAAGCAACACTACTTCAATTTCAATGCAGAGCGATGATCTTCTTCTGCTTGCCCACCCATGAGTAGGATATTTCACAGGTTATTTTATTTAACAAAGGAACATATACCTCAGCATGAATTGCCGGCATTGATTGGATTTGTTTGTTGTCATTCCTCATATACAGCACTAACTGTTAGACTGTAGGCATAGCCAAGTCGACAAAACTATAGTTTGTAACTCTGTCTAGTAGGCTATCCTCATAATAACCAGCATTCAGTTTTTTTGTCAAATATTTGAGCATATAATTGTTGCTCGGTAAATTTTGTGATGTACTTCATTCAACTACTCCTCTAACAGTCTCTCAAAGGCGATTGACTATCTCCTTTTGTTTTTTTGGAAATGCTGCCACCCTGCCAGTGTATACTACTACTACTATACTACCACCACCACCCCAATCATGGCATGTATGAAAAAGGAAACCATCTTCACCATGCAGCCAGTGCTGTGCCACAGTTGGACATAAACATCAAGCACCGGTAAGAGAGAAGTTTGGGGGAGGCAGAATCAATAATGGACATGTTGTCAATGATGTCAGTTTCAAACACCACTCCAAAGAATGCATAGTAGGACCAGTCAATGAGTGAGGTGTGTCGCATCTATCTGTTTGTGTCTTATACAGTCAGCAAATTATTGAAATCAAACACACGCTATGGGCGGCCATGCACCAGCAAAGAAACAGTGTGATGTAAAACAGTTACCCCACCTACAAAACATTAACAACATTGCATGTAACATAGAAAAATATATTTAATTGACCCTAACAAATAAACTAAACCCACAAAAGCTAACCCACCCACCTCCCTAACCCCAACGACTGTCCATAGAAGTAGAGAACGCCCAAACGAGTGAAGAACGAACAGGAATTAAAAAAGGGGCAGTGACAGGGACTAACTGGTGGGGCAGGACTGGAGGAGGACACGAATCAGGTCCTCTAAATGGGCGACGCGGCGTCTAAGGCCGCGGCAGTTGCAGCCACAGTGGGGGGGGGCACCGGAGATGGCACGGTGGCGGCGGGCAGCCGCCCGGCGGTGGTGCCGTACCGCTGGAGGGCGGTGGCTGGGGCCCGGGGCAATGGAGGAGCCTTCAGTAGCTGCAGCAGCCTCCGCCTCCTCCTCCTCCTCGGCTAGGACCACCAGCCGCCGGTATTCCTGCTGGATTGCCTCCAGCTTCCGGCGCCGTGCCTTGGCGGCCAACTCCTTACGGTTGACTTTCGGAGTTGCTGTGTATCAAAAAGAAAAAAACAAGACAATTGTAAAATATAGTCTTAATAAAACAGTAGGACAAGGTAATTATTTATACACATAGTGGCATGGTAGAGTAGCACTATAAAATAAAGCACAGTAGTACATAACATTTTAAATGTCGCCCGTCCTTCTTCCTTCCACCTGTCTTACACTTTTTAGTTGAACAGTGCACCAGGTGCTCTTCTCCATAAAACTTTCAAAGCGGAGTTGAAATCAGATAGATGAGGACATTGGTTACTCAATACTCCGGCTCCTAGTCCTATACCAATTAAAGGGAATTCTAGTCTTCTAGTTCACTCTTCAAACGTCCCCAAGAACTCATACTTACTTACGACATCCGACTGCTAAAAAGGGTGGGGGTCCCGTGGGGACAATTAATTAGGATGATGCGCCCGGCACAGTGGCGGGCGCACCCTGTTATTTTAAATTTAAATTCTGGTTGGCTTTGCTGAAAGCAATGCTAAAATGTTGTGCTGCTTTTCCAAGCACAACATGACGGGCCTCGCACGGAGCCTGTCACGTTTTGCTTTGAAAGTCGGGGGGTTACCATAGCATCGGTAGGTACCCTCCATGGGGGCCCCCAAGCATACTCTGCAATGTGTGCATGCCTTTCCGTGGCGGACGGCAATGCCGCCACGCAAAGGCATTCCAAAATGCAGATTATATGGCTGCCGGTGTGGTGAGAGAGACACCACCGCCATATTGAACCCTTTTCCGCCTGGACATGTCTGAATATTTTCTACAGGGATGGCGGGAGGTTTGCCCCTGCTGTGACGGCAGTGAATTCCAGCCAGCCCGGCGGGGGCAATACGCCCACCATCCTAATGGGGCCCTAATTCACAACTGTACAGTATACATATACATACAGTACACCTTTGCAGTGAGTGTGCTGTCAAGTTCAACAATAGTTAAAGATTATGAATCTAACTTACCACCGCCTGCCACTGGTGCTGCCACTCCCCCTCCGTTTCTATCTGCAACTGCCGCATCCTCGCCCTCGGCGTCGCCTTCGCTGGCCCCAGCAATGGTGGTCGGTAGTGCGCCTAGAAAACATTACACATTTATTAGGCAACATATACACCTCCCCCCTATTGATCAGTAGCAAGGTTGAAAAATGAGTTAATACTAACATAAATCACTAGTACAAATCAGGTAGTAGTAGAGTAGACACTAAGTTATATGATCATTGTAGCATTTGCTTGATTAGCCCTAGCCATGCACATGTGACGTTACCTTTACCTTGCAGCTTCTTAAGACACCTTTGAGCCCACATGACCTGCCTCACACTGCTACTGTCTAGTCTACGCGCTGCGTACAGGCGGTCAACAAACATTAACAAGCCACTTTTTTAGGAAGAACTGGTGTACTACTGTTACTGTTAGTCCATATTGCTTATCCATAGATGCTACACTTTTTGGCACGGCTGAGAAATGCTTGCAAGTTGCAATATACTAACGCACACCATTTCTTTTTTCGCATTACAGACGCAAGATTCGCTTCTACGAACCAGAGCTTCTGAACGATGCACCAACTACCAGTACTAGGTTCTTCTGAGGTGAGGGGTCCCTTCACTCACATCTTCATTTATAAATGTATATAAACTAAATTGCTATGGGATGGTGGTGCTGCCTTCCACCACTTCAGTTATCATGATTTAATTCCCAACTGTATAAGTGTAACAATGTATATTGTTTTAATGTTATTGATGTGCCGGTTGGTGCTGCTAAGAAAACAGTGTACAGACCTTCTCAAATTGAAATAAAAATTTTAAACTTACATAGACTTTGTGGTATTTGGTGTGGAGTGGACTAACTTACACGAGTGAGCAAATTAAAGTAAGGGTGTGCATGTGAATTGCTTCCACGACAGAGGTTGGGTGTGTTAATGTTCTGGGTTGTCTACTTGTTGGTTATCTTGGGGGGAGGGTTCCGAGACCTAATAGGTATGACAAGACAGTACTATAGTCAAGCAGTGGAATTGTGGTGGGTGCGGAATTTCTGATTGAGGTGTGCAAGGAAGGTCCAACCTACCATCACCAACATCCTATTTTCTGGTGCAAATGTATGTGCAAGATCCCTACAACAGTGGTATGTCCTATAGGGTATCATATCAAAATATTAAGAAATCTGGTAGGGCTGTTGTTGCTGTGAATTTTCAAAGCCTAAACATCAACAAGAGTAAAAAGTAGTACAAGACAACGACCCAACGGATTGTACGAGCTACTGGTGAATATGAGTTTTATATTACAACCTTTCACAAAGAGTGGCACTGGCCAACTGGGCAAGACTAGCTACTACAGTACAGACAGACAGACTGATAGTATGTAGTAGTACTCAGTCATCATAGCGGAGGCAGGGATAAGCTTTTGGAAACCGTACAGATCGAAGGATAATTGGTGGTAAAAAAATAGCATTTGGAAACACACTATAGTTCGGGAGAAATGGGGCAGTAAAAGTTATGGAATAAGAAATATTATTAAAAACAAGAAGACTTACTGGGGCCAGCAGAGGAGCCCTCAGCGGTGTCCTCCTGGTGGTGTTCCTGTCCCGCCGACTGCCCAGTCCCTGCCCGTCTGCCCCTGGGTGCTGATGAACAGGAAAGATATAAGAAAGAGACAAACATTGATGGATGGTGTCAACTTAAGCAAATACAATATTTTTCAACAACGGTCAAAAAACACTTATGTAAACAATTGCAATAACTACATTGACCGATCTCATCTGGTCAACATGTAATATCGGGGGATTCGCAGTTCGACTACTTAAGTTACTATTTATCAACAGTAATCCATTCTTCCATTCTGATTCCAGAAAACTAAGTTACAAGTAAGCCTAAGTATTAGTACAACGTACCACCCAACCTAGCCCACCTATTCCAGGCATGCCAATTGTACATTAAGTATGCTTTTCCACTGTATTCCTCAACAATGTGTATGATCCAATCATGGAGGACACATGAACATGACTACATTTTTTGTATACACCAAATTTTGGTTTGATTGATGCTGATCTGCTACTGCTAAGTAACTGCAAAGCCTACCTCCACTCATTGAACAAACTAGAAAGGTTCTAAAGACTGGCGTACTAGCAGCACGTCACGTAACTGAGTGAGGGGGGCATCACGCATACCACTAACCAATTAGAAGCTCATACAAAGTACCTAAACCTATGTATCAATCCGCCCCTATCTATTAGTGACAGGATAAAGTAAGGAGTGGACGTGAGTCACTGTAGCATTACGTAACTTAATTTCTCTAAAATAAACTCGTAAAGAATCACGCTAAGCAAGCGCAAACGCAAAGCTGCAAACAAGTAAGATTAGCAGTAGCGCAGAAGAGCACCTGTGTCATAATCACAGAAGACTTTTAAACGTTATTAACCTGGAATGTATTGCAAGCAGCAACATTCTAGCTGGTTGGAAGGAAAAAAGGATATTCGCAATATATAACATAGAGCAGAAGAACAGACACAAAGTTGTAATAATTAAATAGGTACTCACCAAGCCCCGGGACCTCCACTCCTAGCAGGTCCAGCAGGTCCTGCTCACGGTCCAGGATGTCGGACCACCGGTGCGTCAGCTGTGCCTGGGTGCGCCGGACCCCAGAGATGCGCGACACTGCCCGGCGCACCTTCCCCCACCGCTGCCGACGCTCCCGGAGGCCGTACCCGGACCCAGGCCTGCCACCTGCTGCCAGGGTTGAGGGGAGGTGGCGCTGCACAAAGAAAATTAGTGCAGCCAACTCCGCCTCCCCAAATAAGGCCCGTGCATGCACCCCTTGTGGGCGCCGCCTTCCGCAAGGAAGGCGGTCGCGGCTCTGGCTGCGCCGGCGAACAGCCCTGCCCTTGGACATGGTTCTGGGGACGGGGCGGGAAAGAAAAGGTAAAATAAATAAAGGAGTAAAGGAAATAAATAGCGGCCAATACAAAGAGAAAAAGTAGCTAAAAAACAAAAAAAAAGTACACAAAAACCAAAAATATAGAGGCAGGAAAATAGTTAGAGAAATAATAAGTAATAAAGATCCAAAAAAAGTGGCTATAAACAAAGGATTGAAAAGATTTAGGGAGGATTGAAAATCAGGCCCCAGAACCATGCAATAGAGTGGAAAACAAGATGGCCGCGCCCGTTGCGACCACGTGCGCAAGTTCGCGCAATATTTTCTCCCTGAGCAAGCAAAAAGCAACGCGATCAAGTAAAAGCGATCGCGAACAGGAAATATCGACCGCGAACATGCATTGCGCGACCCGGAACAGGAAGTAAACAACGCCAGAGGGCGGGACAAGTGAAAACAAGATGGCCGCGCCCGTGAGCGACCGCATGGGTAAGTTGGCGACCCGCGAACACGCAAAAAATACCGCGAACAGGCGGCAAAAAAACTCCCGCGTCTTCGCGATATTTCCGGCGTGTTTGCGGAGATTTTCTACATTCTCGCGATAATTTGCGGAAGTTAATTCCGCAAATTCCGCCCACCCCTACTTTATACCCATCACATGAATGTGCAAGAATTTCAACATCTACTGGTGTAAAACCTATAAAGACATTCTGGGACCCGGACGTCTTTGCAGGGACACCTCTGATATCTGCCTTCCTTTGCTGAAATAGTTTTTTTGGCTTTTATGACTGCGTGCGCTTTACTCATCCTAATCAGTGGTTGTGCTCGCCCTTTAAAACATGGCAAAATTGGCCAGTACCTAATTGGCACATTTACTTTCCTTATAAGTCCTAGTATATTGCACTATTTGTGCCCAGGACATGTAAAATATATGCAGCTGTGTGCTCCAGCACCAATTGTGCCACCCACTGTAAGCATATCTCCAGGCCTGCCAATGCAGCCTGAATGTGCAATTTTAAACTCCCATTTCGACATGACAAAAAAACATTTTACCAGGCCTAAATATTGATTTATTAATACCTATAAGTCACCCTAAGGTAATCCCCAAAGGTTCATAGGGCAGTGAGAGTGGTATTTAAAAGGTAGGATATGTGTACAAACGTTTTACACGCCCTGGCAGGAAAAACGTCCAAGTCGCTTTTCACTGTTGTAAGGCTTTTCCAGATGTTGCTCAGATGAGTCCCTGTAGTCATAAAATTACTGGTTGAGCTGCTATTGAAGCTACTCTACACTATGTTGACCCAAGGATGAGGCATGAATGGTCAGAGCCAAAGTCAGGACTGGGCCATTACTGCTGCCTTCTCCCACGGCTCCTTGTGGTGAGTATTATGGCTGCTGGAGCGGGAGCGACGGGTGGTGACGCTGACTGTGGGGGGTGCAGAAGCCAGAAAGTAACTACAGCTGGACCCTTCTTTCCCTCTTGGCTTCGGCGCCCCGGACCAGCCCTCTAGCATTAGGAGCAAAACGATGCAGTGGTTTAAGAGGCCCCCAGCTCCTTCGATGCCAGGAGTGCAGCAAAGTGCACAGAGCATGGAGCCCAGTGCTTGGAGCTCAGCACGCTTGTGTTGCTGAACAAACATGCACGCCCAAGCAGCTGGACAGTGTGGCCGCTGTGCAGACACAGTGGTCTCCCTTCAGCACCCATCAGCTCCCTAGCTACGGGCTTGCTGCCACGGGGATCAGATAATATACAGCATTATCAGGGAGAGCAGCAGTTTTGAATAGAGCCCCGTATCTGCAGAAGCGGCCCAGCTAGGATTGTGTTTGGCTTGCAGGATGGGTGATCTCCTGCCCCTTGACTGAGCTTTCTCCCATGCACATGTGGTCTCTGGGCACCCAGCAACCTAACCCAAGGACCTGAGAACTTGACAAGCTGCTGCTAGAAATCAACTTTCCTTGCCGTTTTGTACCTTCTAGCCTGGATAGCACCGCTAACCGCCTCTCTAGTCACTATTAACCACAACCAAGAAACCTACGGGAAGGAGTGTGTAATAATGTAAAAAAGATGGTAGGGAGGGTTGATAGTGAATCCAAAAGGTAGTTTATTCTTCAGTTCAATCAGAAGTATATAATTACAGGAATTCCAGATTATGAGGTAGTTGTAGCAGTAGCAACCCGACCGGGAGCATCATCCCTGCTGCTCAGCACAAACTCCAACTGACATTTTACTCAACAAGACACACATCAACATTCTATGACATGACTCCCATTGGCTGAGCAGCAGGGCATAGAATACAGAGGAAGGACTAAACATCAAGAAGAGCAGGATACCACACACCTTCCTCCCTAAGGAGACAATAACAAACAATGGAGCATATAGAATGGAAATAAAAACAAATAAGTAAAGAAAGAGGAAATACAGCGCGAAATAACACACATGCAACACACTCTCCACTTCAAAAATGGAAACAAATTTGCTCCAAAAGATGCAACACAATGTCCTGGGAAAAAAATGTACAAGAAAGAACACACAACACACACACACACACACACTCCTATAAATACAGGGAAATAAGTGTGCCCCAAAAGGATGCAACACAATTGCCCAAGTAAAGAGTGGTGAAGAACCAGGGTGCCAACGGTGCACAAAGTAAAAAGTGAATGAATAATAAATTTGGGCGCAAATGGCCATCACAAGTACACGTAAAGAGGTAGGAGCATAGCCCCACAAATAGGTTTGATCCCACAAAAGTGACCCATCACCAAAAACAACAAGAAAGAAACTCGCAACAAGCTGCACATCACAAAATGCAATTGGGGAACCAAAGTGCCCCATCATGGTTTGAGCATTCAAGTAAAGTAAAGTGATGTATAGCCCACCACCAATCAGAAAAGGATAGAGGTCAACAAAAATGCCCACCATCAGTAAATACACATAAAGTTAGGGACACAATGTGCCCAATCAAAAATGGTTTGAGTTTAACATCACGCTCACCACCAGTCAATTCAAGCACAATTTCAGCACAACAATCTGCTCATCAACTAAATTCAAGTAAGCGTTGGGGTCTAAGCATACACCCATCAAAAATTTCAAATAAAGCTTCAAACTATTTGGAGCACAATAACCGCCCACCAACCAGCAACAGCAAGAAAAGCTTGGTGTCACAATAAACTCCCTCAACTGTGGTTTAAGAACAACAGCAACAAATCTCAACATCATAAGCACACTAAGGGGCATATTAACAAGGGCAGGCGATAAATGTCGCAAAGCGCGCTTGCATATTTATCGCTGGCTTTGTCTGGAATTTATCACCCGGTTAGCGCGTTATCAACAACGCGCATCGCTGAGGCGATACAAATTCCAGAGATAGTGTGGATATCGCCGTTTTCCATGGTGGAAAAAGGCAATATCCTAGATGATAGGGCCTGTGGTCTTAGCCACAGAATCCACCCCCCATGTTAAGTATGCCTTAGTCAGGAATTTAACAGACGTTAAATTCCTGCGTTAAGGCATACTTAACGCGATTTAAATAATCGCTACCCTCCCTTGTTAATATCGCGAAGCTGCCTTCGCGTTATTTGCCTTGGTTGGTTTCACAGCCACGCCTACTTTGCATCTCATTAGCTATACAAAGTTAGGCGTGCTGGAAACAGAAACTAAGTCAGCAAAACACACGATAGCGTGTCTTTGCTGATAAGGCGATAAAATTATCGACGCTTTTTGGCAGAAAATGGCGGCAAAATCCACCTTGTTAATATGCCCCCAAGTAAGTAAGGTTTGGGGAAACTGGAACTCAACCCCAGCAAAAGCATGTTTAGTGTGAGAAGGAAATTAGAAATGCAAGCACTAAAAATCCTTACCAAAAGTAAGTGCACCAGGCACACATACTTTCGTCCCAACCACCCGAGACACCTATCCATACAGTAAAGAACATATTATCAAGACAGGCGATAAAATTATCGCCGCTTTAGATGCAGAAAACTGCTGCTAAAACGGCGATAATGGGCTTGATAATATGCTCTACGGAATTCCAATTGAAGCCCATGTTAATCTAACATTTGAATTCCCATAGAACCCCATGTTCACACCGGAACATGGGCTTCTATGGGAATTCACAAGGGCATATTATCAAGCCCATTATCGCCGCTTTAGTGGCAGTTTCCTGCCGCTAAAGCGCCGATAACTTTAACTCCGTCCTTGATAATATGGCCCCAAGAGCTGCAAAAATCAGTAGCAGTAAAAATAAGAAAGTAGATCAGTGAAAAGAATCTAGCAATGTAAAGCAGGCAATAATTCAAGTATGAAAAATCATGTCACAACGCAGCATGACATGATAGCAGAAAAACAATCAACTACATGCATGAGTAAACTCATCATGACTCATCACATAATTACTCTGCTCCCCTAAAACCTGTAAAAGCAAAAAACCGGTTAAAATGTATATTAACTTTCAGCCAGAGTAAGTAAAGCATGATAGTCATGGTGCTGTAAAGCACAACATCCGACAGGGCATCGACACCATCGATGAGCAACAACTCACCTGAAAAAAACTGCACAGTCCAGTACTTAAAGTTGCTGCCAGTTTTTCCATAGGAAATCGTGCATCAGTTCTTCCCTCCTCCTGGTCAATGGAAATTTTACCTTTAGCAGGCAAGCATGTCAGGAATTGCCCAGGAAATTCAAAGCTTACACGCTGCCATGGTGGTGTGTGCACGTGAACAAGGAAGTCAGGTAATCCTGGAACTCCGCTCGTCCCACCGGGTGCAATGATGACAGACACTCCTAACCAAAAATACCATACAGCTCTCGTGCCACAGTAAGTTTCCTTTTAATTCCAGTTTCACATTTGCAATGTTCAGTCTCCTCACAATGGTAAGCATGCGCTGATCGCAGTGTACACAGCAGTTCGCCGCCCTGACTGCATGATTTAAAAGTAGGACTCAATGCGGTGCACGCTCGAGCTCACGTGCCAGTAGTGTGAATGAAAATTCACGGCAACAATGCCACGCCAATTGTTTCAAAGGCGCACAGTGTCAAATCACAGAAACGGCGAGATAACACATGCGCTGCACATTATGCTGCAGCTTACCCATCACAAACTGCATAAATCAAGGCCAAATCCAGGGCGGTATAAATCACGGAGCCCCGTACCTTGTAGAGAGTTACATCCTTGCCAGCAATTAAGCCTTTGGACACCAGGAAGTGTTGCACAAGTAGCGCTGGCTCACAGGGCACATGGGCAATATCCCGGTGCACAGGGAACACAGCCAGCAGCAACAGAATTTCTCAGAAAGTCAGCTGACTCACCAGCATTAAGCACCTCCGGCATGGCAGTGCTCTGATAGACCAGCAGTCCTTGTAGAAAATGGCACATACAAGAAATTAAATTGATGCATGTTTAAAACGCCCTCAGAAGTATAGATGCAGGTTGTTAGATGGGCTGTATATGTGCTGATGAACTCTAGACTCCTTTATTACCCATTACTACCAGTGCCAGTTCCAGATGGTTTCAAAGTCAAGTTACTTCAGCAGGGCCTGTTCAAACGCCCTGGGCTGAGGCTGTCTGATGGAAACAGACACCGGTCGGGTCGGGCTTCCAGGCACAATGACTCGAAACAGGCTTAGGTAGAAGTTATTATGTAATCCTCTTGATTTCTGCTTAGTTTCTTTTGGAGATTTAGTTACACTCCAGGAGGCAGATTTACGTTTCCTGGTGCATCCCTGCAAATCAGCAGGGATGCGCCAAGAAACGTGCGACACGCAATTCCATCGTTGTGCCACCACGGATGCGCCACATTTACAATGCAGCGCGCCATGGCTCTAGGATCCGGCGTAAGGTTGGCGCAGTGCTGGAGTTGTGTTGCGGTCGCGATGCAACTCCAGCACTGTGCCAACCCGGGCTATCTTCCACATGGTGCGTCACACCTTACGCCTGCTTCAAGCAGGCGCAAGGTTATGACGCAGTGGGGTCGGAATCTTGCAGATTTCACTCAGGCACTTTTCCAAGGCGTTCCTGCGCCGGAATGCCCACCCTGCGCCGGAACGCCCATGAGACCTGACGCAGGTTTCATGTGGCGCAGGACTTTACAACCTGACGCATCTTCCTAGATGCGTCAAGTTGTAAATCCCCCACCGCATGGCACTAGCTTTACGCCGCCGCTGCGTCACAGTTGTGCAAAAGTGGTGCACGGGGCTTGTAGATCTGCCCCTAGGTATCTCTCCCCACCCCTGTCTCAACAGTGGCCTTTCCTCCACAGTAGGTCAGTTTTCTGTTTGTCACCAGTGTAATAACTTAAGAAAGATGGTAGGCCGTGTTGATGGTGAATCCTAAAGATAGTTTATTCTTCAGTTCAATCAAGAGTATTTAGTTGCAGGAATTCCAGATTAAAAGGGAGTTGTAGCAGTAGCAGCTCCACCGGGAGCAGCATCCCAGCGGCTCAGCCCACACACTCCAACTGACATTTCACTCAACCAGACACACATCAACATTCTATGACATCACTCACACTGGCTGAGCAGCAGGGTACAGAATACAAAGGAAGGACGAAACATCAAAAGAGCAGAATACCGCAAGTGCATGATCCAGTGAGAATCTTGAACAAATACTCATGGCATTAGTACTCACCAGCTCATGGCAACAACTGTTTCTTGCCCTTTCCTGTCAGGTCTAAAATCTTGCCTAAAATCAAGGAACCACTTAGGGTTCTTAGCTCTCTGTTAGACCTGCAATATGCCCTGTCTGGTGAAAAATCTCCAAATTTGGCCAAGAACTTTGGTGTGTTGCACTTGCTAATAAGGACATACTAGTTTGCAAAATTTAAACATGTCTAAATCACAGTAAGTTCTGGCTGAGTCAATCAAGCAAAAAACAAAATGCAAAATATAACGATGAGGTCTGGCAAGACATGGACAGCCCCTACCAACAGGAAGAAGGGATACCGGGAAATCCCTGAGGAACACAGCACAGCCGCTCTAATTGTGCAAAATAAAAGCAAAGAAGCCATTTGTTTAGTTTTCCCTTTTGTGAAAATGTTTGAAAGGAGCCAGAAATTCCCATCCAAGTTTTCATTTTTTAAAGAACCAGGGGGCATATCAGCAAAAGACGGCGATAAGTACCGCAAAGCACGCTTAGCACTTTTTTATTTATCGCCGGCTATCGCTGGAATTTATCTCCCGGTTAGCGCGTTATTAACAACGCGTTTCTCCAGTGCGATAAAATTCCAGTGATAGCGGCGTTGTAGGAGGGGACATCGCCAGAAATCCAGCGAAAAGTCCACAGGAATGGTGAAAACGTTGTTGAAAGGCCAAGGTGACCTCAGCCTGACAAGCCACCTGCCATTGGATAATGCAGGTAAGTCAGTTTTTCAGCAGACGTTAGTTATCGGTGAAACCCCAGAAATTTTGACTGAGGGCTGTGACTCAATTTCAAATAAAGCTACTGGCAAACTTGGAGGAGCCAGAATAGCGAGTTTTAATCCTTTCCTAAAATTGCCGCCCAAGTCCTCGCAGCCTAAGGGGTCAAATTAGAGATAGCTCCTGCATCACAAATACCAGCAATTGATCCCATAGAAGATGAAGATTAAACCCTTTTGAATTATGTGTTGGCTCACTTGCTATAGGACAAATGCACCCCAGGGCCAGTTGAGTAAACTGAGCCCATGCCTTCTCACAAAAACAAGTCATAAAAGTAGAGGTGCACACACCATGTGTGGCTGACATGGGGATGCCGCAGAATGTGTGCAACTCCACATAATCATAGCACTCCTTTGGCAATACAATCCAGTTATAGCTTCTCCAGTATTGCACTTAAAGTCATCTCATGGCCCAATAGCTATGTCCATGCCCTAGGATCTTGACAAAACTCCAACACAGTCAGACTTAACAATTTCTATGAGGTCAACATTGCAACATATGGCGGAGACGATTAAAGGTGCACTAACCCAAGCAACGGTGCAGGTAAAGGTTTTTGTGTGCTCTAAACCCATGGTGGGAACAGTTGTTTATCCACTGTGCACTAACCCACCACCAGCTCAATCATCACTCACAGAAATCCCTCCGAGCAAGGAAAACAGAGTCTGCCTCCATGTTTGGCCTCTTTTGCTAAAAACCTTTCAACACTCCGTGGATACTCTAAATTACCACTCAGACAAACTGGACCTACAAGTGGACCTTCTTAACATTCTCGCTGAACACATTTCAGGTGTTTAATCTAAACTGTTGAGACTAAACAATACAATAATTGAAACTCAGACAGCTCCATTTCTCCAACAATCTTCACATAATAGATAAAGTGGGAACACAGCCAGACACTCTGAAAAAACTATTTGCAGACATAAAAGCTAGCTTGGGACACCCCTCCAAGATAAATCTCCAAAATGCCCAAGCTGGGGACATAGCGAGAAGAAGGCCGGACATCGGTCATAGCTACCTTTATTCCACTGCTTCTGGAATCGCATTTTGCGATGCAGGGCGCGCTACGCAATTTATTTTATGTATTTATTTGTTTACTTACCTCCAATTATCCATATTCCAGTTTTTAGTACTCACCACCCTGCCCCTCCCCCACCCCACCTTTCCACCCCACGGAACTCCCTCCACGGGCCGCGGCTGGCTTTACTACAGTGATCTAATGAGGAACTAGTGTGCTACCATTCAGAACAAGCATTGAAAATGCAATAGATCTCGCCCTCGTTTAAGTTAAAGCAATTCTGTTTGTAATTAGGTGGCTTTTTAGCTTTGCTTTTATTAGTGTTTTTCAAACCTTCATGTACATAAAATGCATATATGTATATGTATGCATGCATTTATATTTGTATTTATATAGATATGCAGATTATATATATGTTTATATATGTATGTATATATATATACACATACATATATATAAATGCATATGCATATATATGCATATATATATGTGCATAGATGTGCGTGTAGAGAGAGGTAGAGAGAGGTAGAGGAGTAGAGGTAGAGAGGTAGAGGTAGAGAGGTAGAGGTAGAGAGTAGTAGAGAGAGATAGAGAGAGGTAGAGAGTAGAGGATGAGTAATAGAGAGTAGAGAAGAGAGAGTGAGTAGTAGAGAGTAGTAGAGAGAGTAGCAGAGAGTAAGTAGGAAAGAGTAGTAGAGTGAGTAGTAGAGAATGAGTAGTAGAGAGTAGTAGAGAGTGACTAGTAGAGAGTGGGTAATAGAGAGTGAGTAGTAGATAGTAGTAGAGAGTGAGTAGTGGAGAGTGAGTAGCAGACAGAGAGTAGTAGAGAATGAGTAGTAGAGCGAGTAGTAGAGAGAGAGTAGTAGAGAGAGGGTAGTAGAGAGTGAGTAGTAGAGAGTGAATAGTAGAGTGAGTAGTAGCGAGTAGTAGAGAGTAGTCCAGAGAGTAGTATAGAATAGTAGAGAGTGAGTAGTAGAGAGTAGTAGAGAGTGAGTAGAAGAGAGAGAGTAGTACAGAGAGAGTAGTAGAGAGTGAGTAGTAGAGACTGGTAGAGAGTGAGTAGTAGAGAGTAGTAGAGAGTGAGTAGTAGAGAGAGTAGTAGAGAGTAGTAGAGTAGTAGAGAGTGAGTAGTAGAGAGTAGTAGAGAGTGAGTAGTAGAGAGTAGTAGAGAGTGAGTAGTAGAGAGAGTAGTAGAGAGAGGAGTAGAGAGTAGTAGAATAGTAGAGAATGAGTAGTAGAATGAGTAGTAGAAAGTAGTAGAGAGCGAGTAATAGAGAGTGAGTAGTGGAGAGTGAGTAGTAGAGAGTAGTAGAGAGTGAGTAGTAGAGAGAGAGTAGTATAGAGTGAGTAGTAGAGAGTAGTAGAGTGAGTAGTAGAGAGTGAGTAGTAGAGAGAGAGTAGTAGAGAGTGAGTAGTAGAGTAGTAGAGAGTGAGTGGTAGAGAGTAGTAGAGTAGTAGAGAGTGAGTAGTAGAGAGAGTATTAGAGAGTAGTAGAGTAGTAGAGAGTGAGTAGTAGAGAGTAGTAGAGAGTGAGTAGTAGAGAGTGAGCAGTGGAGAGTGAGTAGTAGAGAGTAGTAGAGAGTGAGTAGTAGAGAGAGAGTAGTAGGGGAGTAGTAGAGAGAGAAGTAGAGAGGGAGTAGTAGAGAGAGAGTAGTAAAGAGTAGAAGAGAGTGAGTAGTAGAGTATTAGAGAGTGAGTGGTGGAGAGAAGTAGAGAGTAGTAGAGTGAGTAGTAGAGAGTAGTAGAGAGTGAGTAGTAGAGAGTAGTAGTAGAGAGTAGTAGAGAGTGAGTAGTAGAGAGTGAGTAGTAGAGCATAGTAGCGAGTGAGTTGTAGAGAGTGAGTAGTTTAATTTAAAAGGAACACAATGAGGGGGTTCATTTTGCCATAGAAATTATGATTAGTGCAGAAAAAAGAAAAATTAGGGCACATTTTGAGTGACTTCTCAAAACCTCTTCTATTTCATTAAAAAATTCTGACATGCAGACTGAAACATGCACTTTTAATACCAGCAGCAGACTTCCCTGGTGAGCAGTAGCTTTACTACAGTGATCTAATAAGCAACTAGAGTGCTAACATTCCAAATGTATGGCAAATGTGTGACACATCGGAATTCCTTCTTGATGAAATCAAAGTAAAACACCTGAAAGTATTTCCTACTGAGAAGACTGTAGTAAATGAGGAAATTAGGAAACTTCATAACAAATAAGTCTCCCAAGATGGCCACCAGAGACAAAAGAGTGCAAATGTAGCACAAATATCACCCAGATGTAGCCCAAGTATAGACCCATGACAGAATGTCCCAGAGTGTTCTAAAGAACAACTAGAGCGCTAACAGTCTTACTTATTACAAAAGTATGGCACTCCTGAAGCCATCTTGATTGGAATAAAGTGGCAACACTTAAAACATTTAATTTGCAAAGGAACAAAATTAGGGGGTTCTTTTTACCATAGAACTTATGATTAGTGCTGCAGAAAGAAAATTTAGGGCACATTTTGACTTCTCAAATCCTCTACTATTTCACATAAAAATTCTGACATGGAGACGGAAACATGCACTTTCAATACCAGCAGCAGACATCCCTGGTGAGCAGTAGCTTTACTACAGTGATCTAATGATCAACTAGAGTGTCACCATTAAGAATTTATGGCAAATGTATGACACATCTGAATTCGTTCTTGATGGAACCAAAATAAACAAGCATTGAAAATGCAATAGGTCTCGCCCTCGTTTAAGTTAAAGCAATTCTGTTTGTAATTATGTGGCTTTTTAGCTTTGCTTGTATTAGTGTTTTTCAAACTTTCATGTACATAACATGCATATGTATGCATATATGTATATGTATATGTATGCATGCATTTATATTTATATAGATATGCAGAATATATATATATATGTTTATATATGTATGTATATATATATATCCACATACATATATATATAAATGCATATGCATATATATGCATATATATATGTGCATATGTGTGCGTGTAGAGAGAGGTAGAGAGGTAGCGGTGTAGAGGTAGAGAGGTAGAGGTAGAGAGGTAGAGAGTAGTAGAGAAGAGATAGAGAGAGGTAGAGATTAGAGAGCGAGTAATAGAGAGTAGAGAGTGAGTGGTAGAAAGAAGTAGAGAGTAGTAGAGAGAGTAGCAGAGAGTGAGTAGTAGAGACAAGTAGAGTGAGAAGTAGAGCGTGAGTAGTAGAGAGTGAGTAGTAGAGAGTAGTAGAGAGTGAGTAGTAGAGTGAGTAGTAGAGAGTAGTAGGGAGTAGTAGAGAGTGAGTAGTAGAGAGTAGTAGAGAGTGAGTAGTAGAGAGTGAGTAGTAGAGAGTAGTAGAGAGTGAGTAGCAGAGAGAGAGTATTAGAGAGTAGTAGAGAGAGAGTAGTAGAGAGTGAGTAGTAGAGAGTAGTAGAGAGTGAGTAGTAGAGAGTGAGTAGTAGAGTGAGTAGCAGAGTAGTAGAGAGTGAGTAGTAGAGAGCAGTAGAGAGTAGAAGAGAGAGAGTAGTAGAGAGTGAGTAGTAGAGAGTAGTAGAGAGTGAGTAGTAGAGAGTGTAGTAGAGAGTGAGTAGTAGAGAGAGGAGTAGAGAGTAGTAGAGTAGTAGAGAGTGAGTAGTAGAGTGAGTAGTAGAGAGTAGTAGAGAGCAAGTAGTAGAGAGTGCGTAGTAGAGAGAGAGTAGTAGAGAGTGAGTAGTAGAGAGTAGTAGAGTGAGTAGTAGAGAGTGAGTGGTAGAGAGAGTAGTAGAGAGTAGGAGAGTAGTAGAGAGTGTGAAGTAGAGAGTGCGTAGTAGAGAGAGTAGTCGAGAGTAGTAGAGTAGTAGAGAGTGAGTAGTAGAGAGTAGTAGAGAGTGAGTAGTAGAGAGTGAGTAGTAGAGTAGTAGAGAGTGAGTGGTAGAGAGTTGTAGAGAGTGAGTAGTAGAGAGAGTCGTAGAGAGTAGTAGAGTAGTAGAGAGTGAGTAGTAGAGAGTGCGTAGTAGAGAGAGTAGTAGAGAGTAGTAGAGTAGTAGAGAGTGAGTAGTAGAGAGTAGTAGAGAGTGAGTAGTAGAGAGTGAGTAGTGGAGAGTGAGTAGTAGAGAGTGAGTAGTAGAGAGTATTAGAGAGAGTAGTAGAGAAGGAGTAGTAGAGAGAGTGTAGAAGAGAGTACTAGAGAGTGAGTAGTAGAGTAGTAGAGAGTGAGTGGTAGAGAGTAGTAGAGAGTAGTAGAGTGAGTAGTAGAGAGTAGTAGAGAGTTGTAGCGAGTGAGTAGTAGAGAGTGAGTAGTTTAATTTAAAAGGAACACAATGAGGGGGTTCATTTTGCCATAGAAATTATGATTAGTGCAGAAAAAAGAAAAATTAGGGCACATTTTGAGTGACTTCTCAAAACCTCTTCTATTTCATGAAATTTTTTTGACATGCAGACTGAAACATGCACTTTCAATACCAGCAGCAGACTTCCCTGGTGAGCAGTAGCTTTACTACAGTGATCTAATAAGCAACTAGAGTGCTAACATTCCAAATTTATGGCAAATGTGTGACACATCGGAATGCCTTCTTGATGAAATCAAAGTAAAAAACCTGAAAGTATTTCCTACTGAGAAGACAGTAGTAAATGAGGAAATTAGGAAACTTCATCTCCCAAGATGGCCACCAGAGACAAAAGAGCCCAAATGTAGCACAAATATCACCCAGATGTAGCCCAAGTATAGCCCCATGACAGAATGTCCCAGAGTGTTCTAAAGAACAACTAGAGCGATAACAGTTTTACTTATTACAAAAGTATGGCACACCTGAAGCCATCTTGTTTGGAATAGAGTGGCAACACTAAAAACATTTAATTTGCTAAGGAACAAAATGAGGGGGTTCATTTTGCCATAGAAATTATGATTAGTGCCGCAGAAAGAAAAATTAGGGCACATTTTGACTTCTCAAATCATCTACTATTTCATAAAAAAATTCTGATATGCAGACTGAAACATGCACTTTGAATACCAGCAGCAGACATCCCTGGTGAGCAGTAGCTTTACTACAGTGATCTAATGGTCAACTAGAGTGTCACCATTAAGAATTTATGGCAAATGTATGACACATCTAAATTCCTTGTTGATGGAACCAAAATAAACAAACATTGAAAATGCAATAGGTCTCGCCCTCGTTTAAGTTAAAGCAATTCTGTTTGTAATTAGGTGGCTTTTTAGCTTTGCTTGTATTAGTTTTTTTCAAACTTTCATATACATAACATGCATATGTATGCATATATGTATATGTATATGTATGCATGCATTTATATTTATATAGATATGCAGAATATATATATATGTTTATATATGTATGTATATATATATACACATACATATATAAATGCATATGCCTATATATGCATATATATATGTGCATATGTGTGCGTGTAGAGAGAGGTAGAGAGAGGTAGAGAGGTAGAGGTGTAGAGGTAGGAGTATAGAGGTAGAGAGGTAGAGGTAGAGAGGTAGAGAGTAGTAGAGAAAGAGGTAGAGAGAGGTAGAGAGGTAGAGAGTAGAGAGCGAGTAATAGAGAGTAGAGAGTGAGTAGTAGAGAGTAGTTGAGAGTAGTAGAGAGAGTAGCAGAGAGTGAGTAGTAGAGAGAAGTAGAGTGAGAAGTAGATAGTGAGTAGTAGAGAGTGAGTACTAGCGAGTAGTAGAGAGTAGTAGAGAGTGAGTAGTAGAGTGAGTAGTAGAGAGTAGTAGAGAGTAGTAGAGAGTGAGTAGTAGAGAGTAGTAGAGAGTGAGTTGTAGAGAGTGAGTAGTAGAGAGTAGTAGAGAGTGAGTAGCAGAGAGAGAGTATTAGAGAGTAGTAGAGAGTAGTAGAGAGTGAGTAGTAGAGAGTAGTAGAGAGAGAGTAGTAGAGAGTGAGTAGTAGAGAATAGTAGAGAGTAGTAGAGAGTGAGTAGTAGAGAGTAGTAGAGAGTAGTAGAGAGAGAGTAGTAGAGAGTGAGTAGCAGAGCAGTAGAGAGTGAGTAGTAGAGAGTAGTAGAGAGTAGAAGAGAAAGAGTAGTATAGAGTGAGTAGTAGAGAGTAGTAGAGAGTGAGTAGTAGAGAGTGAGTAGTAGAGAGAGTAGTAGAGAGTGAGTAGTAGAGAGAGGAGTAGAGAGTAGTAGAGTAGTAGAGAGTGAGTAGTAGAGTGAGTAGTAGAGAGTAGGAGAGAGCGAGTAGTAGAGAGTGAGTAGTGGAGAGTGAGTAGTAGAGAGTAGTAGAGAGTGAGTAGTAGAGAGAGAGTAGTAGAGAGTGAGTAGTAGAGAGAAGTAGAGTGAGCAGTAGAGAGTGAGTAGTAGAGAGAGAGTAGTAGAGAATGAGTAGTAGAGTAGTAGAGAGTGAATGGTAGAGAGTAGTAGAGAGTGAGTAGTAGAGAGAGTAGTAGAGAGTAGTAGAGTAGAAGAGACTGAGTAGTAGAGAGTGAGTAGTAGAGAGAGTAGTAGAGTAGTAGAGAGAGTAGTAGAGAGTAGTAGAGAGTGAGTAGTAGAGAGTGAGTAGTAGAGAGTGAATAGTAGAGAGTAGTAGAGAGTGAGTAGTAGAGAGTGAGTAGTAGAGAGTAGTAGAGAGAGTAGTAGAGAGGGAGTAGTAGAGAGAGAGTAGTAGAGAGTAGTAGAGAGTGAGAAATAGAGTAGTAGAGAGTGAGTGGTAGAGAGTAGTAGAGAGTAGTAGAGTGAGTAGTAGAGAGTAGTAGAGAGTGAGTAGTTGAGAGTAGTATTAGAAAGTAGTAGAGAGTGAGTAGTAGAGAGTGAGTAGTAGACAGTTGTAGCGAGTGAGTAGTAGAGAGTGAGTAGTTTAATTTAAAAGGAACACAATGAGGAGAGTCATTTTGCCATAGAAATTATGATTAGTGCAGAAAAAAGAAAAATTAGGGCACATTTTGAGTGACTTCTCAAAACCTCTTCTATTTCATTAAAAAATCCTGACATGCAGACTGAAACATGCACTTTTAATACCAGCAGCAGACTTCCCTGGTGAGCAGTAGCTTTACTACAGTGATCTAATAAGCAACTAGAGTGCTAACATTCCAAATGTATGGCAAATGTGTGACACATCGGAATGCCTTCTTGATGAAATCAAAGTAAAAAACCTGAAAGTATTTCCTACTGAGAAGACTGTAGTAAATGAGGAAATTAGGAAACTTCATCTCCCAAGATGGCCACCAGAGACAAAAGAGCCCAAATGTAGCACAAATATCACCCAGATGTAGCTCAAGTATAGCCCCATGACAGAATGTCCCAGAGTGTTCTAAAGAACAACTAGAGCGCTAACAGTCTTACTTATTACAAAAGTATGGAACACCTGAAGCCATCTTGATTGGCATAAAGTGGCAACACTTAAAACATTTAATTTGCAAAGGAACAAAATGAGGGGGTTCATTTTGCCATAGAAATTATGATTAGTGCTACAGAAAGAAAAATTAGGGCACATTTTGACTTCTCAAATCCTCTTCTATTTCATTAAAAAATTCTGACATGCAGACTGAAACATGCACTTTGAATACCAGCAGCCGAAATCCCTGGTGAGCAGTAGCTTTACTATAGTGATCAAATGATCACTGTAGTAAAGCATTAAGAATTTATGGCAAATGTATGACACATCTGAACTCCTTCTTGATGGAACCAAAATAAACAAGCATTGAAAATGCAATAGGTCTCGCCCTCGTTTAAGTTAAAGTAATTCTGTCTGTAATTAGGTGGCTTTTTAGCTTTGTTTGTATTAGTGTTTTTCAAACTTTCATGTATATAACATGCATATGTATGCATATATGTATATGTATATGTATGCATGCATTTATATTTATATAGATATGCAGAATATATATGTATGTTTATGTATGTATGTGTATATACAGATGCACATATATACACATACATATATATAAATGTTTTCAAAATTTGCACACGGCGGCCCGGCCGTGGAGAAGAGCACCATCGCCAACAAGCAGAGGCTGTGGTAGGAACTTTCCGATACCGTTTCAGCACATCGTTCAATATGCAAATTAGCTTGTTTTCATGCCCGATACCTACTAAGGACCTTATGCGAAACGCCCACAGGGGGCTAGCAGTAATATAAATCAAGGGAACCTTCATGACGTGAGCCTTCATGTGACTTTCGAAGTGGCCCAAGAAGAAGAGGTATGAAACCTTGAAATGCGTCGGCAGTCGAAAATGAATTCGGAGGAGGAAGACAAGCTGCATTACACTGCCTTAGGGCTGAACGCTGTCGAGTGCCTTCTCAATGCTTCAGGGCACATTGTTTTCAAAATTTGCACACGGCGGCCCGGCCGTGGAGAAGAGCACCATCGCCAACAAGCAGAGGCTGTGGTAGGAACTTTCCGATACCGTTGCAGCACATCGTTCAATATGCAAATTAGCTTGTTTTCATGCCCGATACCTACTAAGGACCTTAAATCACTTTTAATGAGAAACTCACATTGAAACTTACCAAAGTGAACACCAACGCTCACGTCAGGGACTCAATGTCCCATAATGCTTTGAATAAGGATGCACAATGCGAAACGCCCACAGGGGGCTAGCAGTAATATAAATCAAGGGAACCTTCATGACGTGAGCTTTCATGTGACTTTCGAAGTAGCCCAAGAGGAAGAGGTATGAAACTGTGAAAAGCGTCGGCAGTCGAAAATGAATTCGGAGGAGGAAGACGAGCTGCATTCACTGCCTTAGGGCTGAACGCTGTCGAGTGCCTTCTCAATGCTTCAGGGCACATTGTTTTCAAAATTTGCACACGGCGGCCCGGCCGTGGAGAAGAGCACCATCGCCAACAAGCAGAGGCTGTGGGAGGAACTTTCCGATACCGTTGCAGCACATCGTTCAATATGCAAATTAGCTTGTTTTCATGCCCGATACCTACTAAGGACCTTAAATCACTTTTAATGAGAAACTCACATTGAAACTTACCAAAGTGAACACCAACGCTCACGTCAGGGACTCAATGTCCCATAATGCTTTGAATAAGGATGCACAATGCGAAACGCCCAGAGGGGGCTAGCAGTAATATAAATCAAGGGAACCTTCATGACGTGAGCCTTCATGTGACTTTCGAAGTAGCCCAAGAAGAAGAGGTATGAAACCTTGAAACGCGTCGGCAGTCGAAAATGAATTCGGAGGAGGAAGAGAAGCTGCATTACACTACCTTAGGGCTGAACGCTGTTGAGTGCCTTCTCAATGCTTCAGGGCACATTGTTTTCAAAATTTGCACACGGCGGCCTGGCCGTGGAGAAGAACACCATCGCCAACAAGCAGAGGCTGTGGTAGGAACTTTCCGATACCGTTGCAGCACAGAGTTCAATATGCAAATTAGCTTGTTTTCATGCCCGATACCTACTAAGGACCTTAAATCACTTTTAATGAGAAACTCACATTGAAACTTACCAAAGTGAACACCAACGCTCACGTCAGGGACTCAATGTCCCATAATGCTTTGAATAAGGATGCACAATGCGAAACGCCCACAGGGGGCTAGCAGGAATATAAATCAAGGGAACCTTCATGACGTGAGCCTTCATGTGACTTTCAAAGTAGCCCAAGAAGAAGAGGTATGAAACCTTGAAACGCGTCGGCAGTCGAAAATGAATTCGGAGGAGGAAGACAAGCTGCATTACACTGCCTTAGGGCTGAACGCTGTCGAGTGCCTTCTCAATGCTTCAGGGCACATTGTTTTCAAAATTTGCACACGTCGGCCCGGCCGTGGAGAAGAGCACCATCGCCAACAAGCAGAGGCTGTGGTAGGAACTTTCCGATACCGTTGCAGCACATCGTTCAATATGCAAATTAGCTTGTTTTAATGCCCGATACCTACTAAGGACCTTAAATCACTTTTAATGAGAAACTCACATTGAAACTTACCAAAGTGAACACCAACGCTCACGTCAGGGACTCAATGTCCCATAATGCTTTGAATAAGGATGCACAATGCGAAACGCCCACAGGGGGCTAGCAGTAATATAAATCAAGGGAACCTTCATGACGTGAGCCTTCATGTGACTTTCGAAGTAGCCCAAGAAGAAGAGGTATGAAACCTTGAAATGCGTCGGCAGTCGAAAATGAATTTGGAGGAGGAAGACAAGCTGCATTACACTGCCTTAGGGCTGAACGCTGTTGAGTGCCTTCTCAATGCTTCAGGGCACATTGTTTTCAAAATTTGCACACGGCGGCCCGGCCGTGGAGAAGAACACCATCGCCAACAAGCAGAGGCTGTGGTAGGAAGTTTCCGATACCGTTGCAGCACATTGTTCAATATGCAAATTAGCTTGTTTTCATGCCCGATACCTACTAAGGACCTTAAATCACTTTTAATGAGAAACTCACATTGAAACTTACCAAAGTGAACACCAACGCTCACGTCAGGGACTCAATGTCCCATAATGCTTTGAATAAGGATGCACAATGCGAAACGCCCACAGGGGGCTAGCAGGAATATAAATCAAGGGAACCTTCATGACGTGAGCCTTCATGTGACTTTCCAAGTAGCCCAAGAAGAAGAGGTATGAAACCTTGAAACGCGTCGGCAGTCGAAAATGAATTCGGAGCAGGAAGACAAGCTGCATTACACTGCCTTGGGGCTGAACGCTGTCGAGTGCCTTCTCAATGCTTCAGGGCACATTGTTTTCAAAATTTGCACACGGCGGCCCGGCCGTGGAGAAGAGCACCATCGCCAACAAGCAGAGGCTGTGGTAGGAACTTTCCGATACCGTTGCAGCACATCGTTTAATATGCAAATTAGCTTGTTTTCATGCCCGATACCTACTAAGGACCTTAAATCACTTTTAATGAGAAACTCACATTGAAACTTACCAAAGTGAACACCAATGCTCACGTCAGGGACTCAATGTCCCATAATGCTTTGAATAAGGATGCACAATGCGAAAAGCCCACAGGGGGCTAGCAGTAATGTAAATCAAGGGAACCTTCATGACGTGAGCCTTCATGTGACTTTCGAAGTAGCCCAAGAAGAAGAGGTATGAAACCTTGAAACGCGTCGGCAGTCGAAAATGAATTCGGAGGAGGAAGACAAGCTGCATTACACTGCCTTAGGGCTGAACGCTGTCGAGTGCCTTCTCAATGCTTAAGGGCACATTGTTTTCAAAAAATATATAAATGCATATGCATATATATATGCATATATATATGTGCATATGTGTGCGTGTAGAGAGAGGTAGAGAGAGGTAGAGAGGTAGAGGTGTAGAGGTAGAGGTGTAGAGGTAGAGAGTGAGTAGTAGAGAGTAGTAGAGAGAGTAGCAGAGAGGGAGTAGTAGAGAGAAATAGAGTGAGAAGTAGAGAGTGAGTAGTAGAGAGTGAGTAGTAGAGAGCAGTAGAGAGTAGTAGAGAGTGAGTAGAGAGTAGTAGAGAGTGAGTAGTAGAGAGTAGTAGAGAGTGAGTAGTAGAGAGTGATTAGTAGAGAGTAGTAGAGAGTGAGTAGCAGAGAGAGAGTATTAGAGAGTAGTAGAGAGTGAGTAGTAGAGTGAGTAGTAGAGAGTAGTAGAGAGAGAGTAGTAGAGAGTGATTAGTAGAGAGTGAGTAGTAGAGAGTGAGTAGTAGAGTGAGTAGCAGAGTAGTAGAGAGTGAGTAGTAGAGAGTAGTAGAGAGAGAGTAGTAGAGAGTGAGTAGTAGAGAGTAGTAGAGAGTGAGTTGTAGAGAGTAGTAGAGAGTGAGTACTAGAGAGTGAGTAGTAGAGAGAGAGTAGTAGAGAGCAGTAGAGTAGTAGAGAGTGAGTAGTAGAGAGTGAGTAGTAGAGAGTAGTAGAGTAGTAGAGAGTGAGTAGTAGAGAGTAGTAGAGAGTGAGTAGTAGAGTGAGTAGTAGAGAGTGAGTAGTAGAGTGAGTACTAGAGAGTAGTAGAGAGCGAGTAGTAGAAAGAAAGTAGTAGAGAGAGTGTAGTAGAGAGTGAGTAGTAGAGAGTAGAAGAGAGTGAGTAGCAGAGAGAGCAGAAGAGAGTGAGAAGTAGAGAGAGTAAGCGAGAGTAGTAGAGTAGTAGAGAGTGAGTAGTAGAGTGAGAAGTAGAGAGTAGTTGAGAGCGAGTAGTAGAGAGTGAGTAGTGGAGCGTGAGCAGTAGAGAGTAGTACAGAGTGAGTAGTACAGAGTGAGTAGTACAGAGTGAGTAGTAGTGAGTAGTAGAGAGTGAATAGTAGAGAGTAGTAGAGTGAGTAGTAGAGAGTGAGTAGTAGAGAGAGAATAGTAGAGAGTGAGTAGTAGAGTAGTAGAGAGTGAGTGGTATAGAGTAGGAGAGAGTAGTAGAGTGAGTAGTAGAGAATAGTAGAGAGTGAATAGTAGAGAGAGTAGTAGAGTAGTAGAGAGTGAATAGTAGAGAGTGAGTAGTAGAGAGAGTAGTAGAGAGTAGTAGAGAGTGAGTAGTAGACAGTGAGTAGTGGAGAGTGAGCAGTAGAGAGTGAGTAGTAGAGAGTGAGTAGTAGAAAGTAGTACAGTGAGTAGTAGAGAGTGAGTAGTAGAGAGAGTAGTAGAGAGTGAGTAGTAGAGTAGTAGAGAGTGAGTAGTAGAGAGTAGTAGAGAGAGTAGCAGAGACTGAGTAGTAGAGTGAAATAGAGTGAGAAGTAGAGAGTGAGTAGTAGAGAGTGAGTAGTAGAGAGTAGTAGAGAGTGAGTAGAGAGTAGTAGAGAGTGAGTAGAGAGTAGTAGAGAGTGAGTAGTAGAGAGTAGTAGAGAGTGAGTAGTAGAGAGTGATTAGTAGAGAGTAGTAGAGAGTGAGTAGCAGAGAGAGAGTATTAGAGAGTAGTAGAGAGTGAGTAGTAGAGTGAGTAGTAGAGAGTAGTAGAGAGAGAGCAGTAGAGAGTGAGTAGCAGAGAGTAGTAGAGAGTGAGTAGTAGAGAGTGAGTAGTAGAGTGAGTAGCAGAGTAGTATAGAGTGAGTAGTAGAGAGTAGTAGAGAGTAGCAGAGAGAGAGTAGTAGAGAGTGAGTAGTAGAGAGTAGTAGAGAGTGAGTAGTAGAGAGTAGTAGAGAGTGAGTACTAGAGAGTGAGTAGTAGAGAGAGAGTAGTAGAGAGCAGTAGAGTAGTAGAGAGTGAGTAGTAGAGAGTGAGTAGTAGAGAGTAGTAGAGTAGTAGATAGTGAGTAGTAGAGAGTAGTAGAGAGTGAGTAGTAGAGTGAGTAGTAGAGAGTGAGTAGTAGAGTGAGTACTAGAGAGTAGTAGAGAGCGAGTAGTAGAGAGAAAGTAGTAGAGAGAGTGTAGTAGAGAGTGAGTAGTAGAGAGTAGAAGAGAGTGAGTAGCAGAGAGAGTAGAAGAGAGTGAGAAGTAGAGAGAGTAAGCAAGAGTAGTAGAGTAGTAGAGAGTGAGTAGTAGAGTGAGAAGTAGAGAGTAGTTGAGAGCGAGTAGTAGAGAGTGAGTAGTGGAGCGTGAGCAGTAGAGAGTAGTACAGAGTGAGTAGTACAGAGTGAGTAGTAGAGAGTAGTAGAGAGTGAATAGTAGAGATTAGTAGAGTGAGTAGTAGAGAGTGAGTAGTAGAGAGAGAATAGTATAGAGTGAGTAGTAGAGTAGTAGAGAGTGAGTGGTATAGAGTAGGAGAGAGTAGTAGAGTGAGTAGTAGAGAATAGTAGAGAGTCAATAGTAGAGAGAGTAGTAGAGTAGTAGAGAGTGAATAGTAGAGAGTGAGTAGTAGAGAGAGTAGTAGAGAGTAGTAGAGAGTGAGTAGTAGAGAGTGAGTAGTGGAGAGTGAGCAGTAGAGAGTGAGTAGTAGAGAGTGAGTAGTAGAGAGTAGTACAGTGAGTAGTAGAGAGTGAGTAGTAGAGAGAGTAGTAGAGAGTGAGTAGTAGAGTAGTAGAGAGTGAGTAGTAGAGAGTGAGTAGTAGAGAGTGAATAGTAGAGAGTAGTAGAGAGTGAGTAGTAGAGAGTGAGTAGTAGAGATTGAGTAGTAGAGAGTAGTACAGTGAGTAGTAGAGAGTGAGTAGTAGAGAGAGTAGTAGAGAGTGAGTAGTAGAGTAGTAGAGAGTGAGTAGTAGAGAGTGAATAGTAGACAGTAGTACAGTGAGTAGTAGAGAGTGAGTAGTAGAGAGAGTAGTAGAGAGTAGTAGAGAGTGAGTAGTAGAGTAGTAGAGAGTGAGTAGTAGAGAGTAGTAGAGTGAGTAGTAGAGAGTAGTAGAGAGTGATTAGTAGAGAGTGAATAGTAGAGAGTAGTAGGAAAGAGTAGTAGAGAGAGAGTAGTAGAGAGTGAGTAGTAGAGAGAGAGTGGTAGAGAGTAGTAGAGAGTAGTAGAGTGAGTAGTAGAGAGTAGTAGAGAGTGAATAGTAGAGATTAGTAGAGAGTGAGTAGTAGAGAGAATAGTAGTAGAGAGTGAGTAGTAGAGAGTAGTATCGTGCGAGTAGTAGAGAGTGAGTAGTAGAGAGTAGTAGCGAGTGAGTAGTAGAGAGTGAGTAGTAGAGAGTAGCAGAGAGCGAGTGGTAGAGAGTGGGTAGTAGAGTGTAGTAGAGTAGTAGAGTGAGTAGTAGAGAGTGAGTAGTAGAGAGAGAGTAGTAGAGAGTAGTAGAGAGTGATTAATAGAGTAGTAGAGAGTAGTCAGCCAGTGTCAGTCAGTCAGTGTCAGTCAGTGTCAGTCAATCAGTTTCAGTCAGTGTCAGTCAGTCAGTGTCAGTCAAGCAGTGTCAGTCAGTGTCAGTCAGTCAGTGTCAGTCAAGCAGTGTCAGTCAAGCAGTGTCAGTCAGTGTCAGTCAATCAGTGTCAGTCAGTGTTAGTGTCAGTTAATCAGTGTCAGTCAGTGTCAGTCAGTCAGTGTCAGTCAAGCAGTGTCAGTCAGTGTCAGTCAGTCAGTGTCAGTCAAGCAGTGTCAGTCCGTGTCAGTCAATCAGTGTCAGACAGTGTCAGTGTCAGTTAATCAGTGTCGGTCAGTGTCAATCAGACAGTGTCAATCAGTCAGTATCAGTCAGTCAGTGTCAGCTAGAGCGGCTCTGCTGACCTGGTTCTCTGGCTCTAAATCAGCTCTGCTGACCTGGTTCTCTCTCTCTGAAGCAGCTCTGCTGACCTGGTAGTAGAGTAGTAGAGAGTGAGTGGTATAGAGTAGGAGAGAGTAGTAGAGTGAGTGGTAGAGAATAGTAGAGAGTGAATAGTAGAGAGAGTAGTAGAGTACTAGAGAGTGAATAGTAGAGAGTGGGTAGTAGAGAGAGTAGTAGAGAGTAGTAGAGAGTGAGTAGTAGACAGTGAGTAGTGGAGAGTGAGCAGTAGAGAGTGAGTAGTAGAGAGTGAGTAGTAGAGAGTAGTACAGTGAGTAGTAGAGAGTGAGTAGTAGAGAGAGTAGTAGAGAGTGAGTAGTAGAGTAGTAGAGAGTGAGTAGTAGAGAGTGAGTAGTAGACAGTAGTACAGTGAGTAGTAGAGAGTGAGTAGTAGAGAGAGTAGTAGAGAGTAGTAGAGAGTGAGTAGTAGAGAGTAGTAGAGAGTAGTAGAGTGAGTAGTAGAGAGTAGTAGAGAGTGATTAGTAGAGAGTGAATAGTAGAGAGTAGTAGTAAAGAGTAGTAGAGAGAGAGTAGTAGAGAGTGAGTAGTAGAGAGTGAGTAGTAGAGAGTATTAGCGAGTGAGTAGTAGAGAGTGAGTAGTAGAGAGGAGTAGAGAGTGAGTAGTAGAGAGAGAGTAGTAGAGAGTAGTAGAGAGTGAGTAGTAGAGTAGTAGAGAGTGAGTGGTAGAGAGTAGTAGAGTGAGTAGTAGAGAGTAGTAGAGAGTGAATAGTAGAGATTAGTAGAGAGTGAGTAGTAGAGAGAGTAGTAGTAGAGAATGAGTAGTAGAGAGTAGTATCTTGCGAGTAGTAGAGAGTGAGTAGTAGAGAGTAGTAGCGAGTGAGTAGTAGAGAGTGAGTAGTAGAGAGTAGTAGAGAGTGAGTGGTAGAGAGTGGGTAGTAGAGAGTAGTAGAGTAGTAGAGTGAGTAGTAGAGAGTGAGTAGTAGAGAGTGAGTAGTAGAGAGAGAGTAGTAGAGAGTAGTAGAGAGTGATTAATAGAGTAGTAGAGAGTAGTCAGTCAGTGTCAGTCAGTCAGTGTCAGTCAGTGTCAGTCAATCAGTTTCAGTAAGTGTCAGTCAGTCAGTGTCAGTCAAGCAGTGTCAGTCAGTGTCAGTCAGTCAGTGTCAGTCAAGCAGTGTCAGTCAGTGTCAGTCAATCAGTGTCAGTCAGTGTCAGTGTCAGTTAATCAGCGTCAGTCAGTGTCAATCAGTCAGTGTCAATCAGTCAGTGACAGTCAGTCAGTGTCAGCTTGAGCGGCTCTGCTGACCTGGTTCTCTGGCTCTAAATCAGCTCTGCTGACCTGGTTTTCTCTCTCTGAAGCAGTTCTGCTGACCTGGTTTCTCTGGCTCTACAGCAGGTCTGCTGATCTGGTTCTCTGGCTCTAGAGCAACTCTGCTGACCTAGTTCTGTCAGTGTCAGTCAGTCAGTGTCAGTCAAGCAGTGTCAGTCAGTGTCAGTCAATCAGTGTCAGTCAGTGTCAGTTAATCAGTGTCAGTCAGTGTCAATCAGACAGTGTCAATCAGTCAGTATCAGTCAGTCAGTGTCAGCTAGAGCGGCTCTGCTGACCTGGTTCTCTGGCTCTAAATCAGCTCTGCTGACCTGGTTCTCTCTCTCTGAAGCAGCTCTGCTGACCTGGTAGTAGAGTAGTAGAGAGTGAGTGGTATAGAGTAGGAGAGAGTAGTAGAGTGAGTGGTAGAGAATAGTAGAGAGTGAATAGTAGAGAGAGTAGTAGAGTACTAGAGAGTGAATAGTAGAGAGTGGGTAGTAGAGAGAGTAGTAGAGAGTAGTAGAGAGTGAGTAGTAGACAGTGAGTAGTGGAGAGTGAGCAGTAGAGAGTGAGTAGTAGAGAGTGTGTAGTAGAGAGTAGTACAGTGAGTAGTAGAGAGTGAGTAGTAGAGAGAGTAGTAGAGAGTGAGTAGTAGAGTAGTAGAGAGTGAGTAGTAGAGAGTGAGTAGTAGACAGCAGTACAGTGAGTAGTAGAGAGTGAGTAGTAGAGAGAGTAGTAGAGAGTAGTAGAGAGTGAGTAGTAGAGAGTAGTAGAGTGAGTAGTAGAGAGTAGTAGAGAGTGATTAGTAGAGAGTGAATAGTAGAGAGTAGTAGTAAAGAGTAGTAGAGAGAGAGTAGTAGAGAGTGAGTAGTAGAGAGAGAGTAGCAGAGAGTAGTAGCGAGTGAGTAGTAGAGAGTGAGTATTAGAGAGGAGTAGAGAGTGAGTAGTAGAGAGAGAGTAGTAGAGAGTAGTAGAGAGTGAGTAGTAGAGTAGTAGAGAGTGAGTGGTAGAGAGTAGTAGAGTGAGTAGTAGAGAGTAGTAGAGAGTGAATAGTAGAGATTAGTAGAGAGTGAGTAGTAGAGAGAGTAGTAGTAGAGAATGAGTAGTAGAGAGTAGTATTGTGCGAGTAGTAGAGAGTGAGTAGTAGAGAGTAGTAGCGAGTGAGTAGTAGAGAGTGAGTAGTAGAGAGTGAGTAGTGGAGAGTGAGCAGTAGAGAGTGAGTAGTAGAGAGTGAGTAGTAGAAAGTAGTACAGTGAGTAGTAGAGAGTGAGTAGTAGAGAGAGTAGTAGAGAGTGAGTAGTAGAGTAGTAGAGAGTGAGTAGTAGAGAGTAGTAGAGAGAGTAGCAGAGACTGAGTAGTAGAGTGAAATAGAGTGAGAAGTAGAGAGTGAGTAGTAGAGAGTGAGTAGTAGAGAGTAGTAGAGAGTGAGTAGAGAGTAGTAGAGAGTGAGTAGAGAGTAGTAGAGAGTGAGTAGTAGAGAGTAGTAGAGAGTGAGTAGTAGAGAGTGATTAGTAGAGAGTAGTAGAGAGTGAGTAGCAGAGAGAGAGTATTAGAGAGTAGTAGAGAGTGAGTAGTAGAGTGAGTAGTAGAGAGTAGTAGAGAGAGAGCAGTAGAGAGTGAGTAGCAGAGAGTAGTAGAGAGTGAGTAGTAGAGAGTGAGTAGTAGAGTGAGTAGCAGAGTAGTATAGAGTGAGTAGTAGAGAGTAGTAGAGAGTAGCAGAGAGAGAGTAGTAGAGAGTGAGTAGTAGAGAGTAGTAGAGAGTGAGTAGTAGAGAGTAGTAGAGAGTGAGTACTAGAGAGTGAGTAGTAGAGAGAGAGTAGTAGAGAGCAGTAGAGTAGTAGAGAGTGAGTAGTAGAGAGTAGTAGAGTAGTAGATAGTGAGTAGTAGAGAGTAGTAGAGAGTGAGTAGTAGAGTGAGTAGTAGAGAGTGAGTAGTAGAGTGAGTACTAGAGAGTAGTAGAGAGCGAGTAGTAGAGAGAAAGTAGTAGAGAGAGTGTAGTAGAGAGTGAGTAGTAGAGAGTAGAAGAGAGTGAGTAGCAGAGAGAGTAGAAGAGAGTGAGAAGTAGAGAGAGTAAGCAAGAGTAGTAGAGTAGTAGAGAGTGAGTAGTAGAGTGAGAAGTAGAGAGTAGTTGAGAGCGAGTAGTAGAGAGTGAGTAGTGGAGCGTGAGCAGTAGAGAGTAGTACAGAGTGAGTAGTACAGAGTGAGTAGTAGAGAGTAGTAGAGAGTGAATAGTAGAGATTAGTAGAGTGAGTAGTAGAGAGTGAGTAGTAGAGAGAGAATAGTATAGAGTGAGTAGTAGAGTAGTAGAGAGTGAGTGGTATAGAGTAGGAGAGAGTAGTAGAGTGAGTAGTAGAGAATAGTAGAGAGTCAATAGTAGAGAGAGTAGTAGAGTAGTAGAGAGTGAATAGTAGAGAGTGAGTAGTAGAGAGAGTAGTAGAGAGTAGTAGAGAGTGAGTAGTAGAGAGTGAGTAGTGGAGAGTGAGCAGTAGAGAGTGAGTAGTAGAGAGTGAGTAGTAGAGAGTAGTACAGTGAGTAGTAGAGAGTGAGTAGTAGAGAGAGTAGTAGAGAGTGAGTAGTAGAGTAGTAGAGAGTGAGTAGTAGAGAGTGAGTAGTAGAGAGTGAATAGTAGAGAGTAGTAGAGAGTGAGTAGTAGAGAGTGAGTAGTAGAGAGTGAGTAGTAGAGAGTAGTACAGTGAGTAGTAGAGAGTGAGTAGTAGAGAGAGTAGTAGAGAGTGAGTAGTAGAGTAGTAGAGAGTGAGTAGTAGAGAGTGAATAGTAGACAGTAGTACAGTGAGTAGTAGAGAGTGAGTAGTAGAGAGAGTAGTAGAGAGTAGTAGAGAGTGAGTAGTAGAGTAGTAGAGAGTGAGTAGTAGAGAGTAGTAGAGTGAGTAGTAGAGAGTAGTAGAGAGTGATTAGTAGAGAGTGAATAGTAGAGAGTAGTAGGAAAGAGTAGTAGAGAGAGAGTAGTAGAGAGTGAGTAGTAGAGAGAGAGTGGTAGAGAGTAGTAGAGAGTAGTAGAGTGAGTAGTAGAGAGTAGTAGAGAGTGAATAGTAGAGATTAGTAGAGAGTGAGTAGTAGAGAGAATAGTAGTAGAGAGTGAGTAGTAGAGAGTAGTATCGTGCGAGTAGTAGAGAGTGAGTAGTAGAGAGTAGTAGCGAGTGAGTAGTAGAGAGTGAGTAGTAGAGAGTAGCAGAGAGCGAGTGGTAGAGAGTGGGTAGTAGAGTGTAGTAGAGTAGTAGAGTGAGTAGTAGAGAGTGAGTAGTAGAGAGTGAGTAGTAGAGAGAGAGTAGTAGAGAGTAGTAGAGAGTGATTAATAGAGTAGTAGAGAGTAGTCAGCCAGTGTCAGTCAGTCAGTGTCAGTCAGTGTCAGTCAATCAGTTTCAGTCAGTGTCAGTCAGTCAGTGTCAGTCAAGCAGTGTCAGTCAGTGTCAGTCAGTCAGTGTCAGTCAAGCAGTGTCAGTCAGTGTCAGTCAATCAGTGTCAGTCAGTGTTAGTGTCAGTTAATCAGTGTCAGTCAGTGTCAGTCAGTCAGTGTCAGTCAAGCAGTGTCAGTCAGTGTCAGTCAGTCAGTGTCAGTCAAGCAGTGTCAGTCCGTGTCAGTCAATCAGTGTCAGACAGTGTCAGTGTCAGTTAATCAGTGTCAGTCAGTGTCAATCAGACAGTGTCAATCAGTCAGTATCAGTCAGTCAGTGTCAGCTAGAGCGGCTCTGCTGACCTGGTTCTCTGGCTCTAAATCAGCTCTGCTGACCTGGTTCTCTCTCTCTGAAGCAGCTCTGCTGACCTGGTAGTAGAGTAGTAGAGAGTGAGTGGTATAGAGTAGGAGAGAGTAGTAGAGTGAGTGGTAGAGAATAGTAGAGAGTGAATAGTAGAGAGAGTAGTAGAGTACTAGAGAGTGAATAGTAGAGAGTGGGTAGTAGAGAGAGTAGTAGAGAGTAGTAGAGAGTGAGTAGTAGACAGTGAGTAGTGGAGAGTGAGCAGTAGAGAGTGAGTAGTAGAGAGTGAGTAGTAGAGAGTAGTACAGTGAGTAGTAGAGAGTGAGTAGTAGAGAGAGTAGTAGAGAGTGAGTAGTAGAGTAGTAGAGAGTGAGTAGTAGAGAGTGAGTAGTAGACAGTAGTACAGTGAGTAGTAGAGAGTGAGTAGTAGAGAGAGTAGTAGAGAGTAGTAGAGAGTGAGTAGTAGAGAGTAGTAGAGAGTAGTAGAGTGAGTAGTAGAGAGTAGTAGAGAGTGAGTAGTAGAGTAGTAGAGAGTGAGTAGTAGAGAGTGAGTAGTAGACAGTAGTACAGTGAGTAGTAGAGAGTGAGTAGTAGAGAGAGTAGTAGAGAGTAGTAGAGAGTGAGTAGTAGAGAGTAGTAGAGAGTAGTAGAGTGAATAGTAGAGAGTAGTAGTAAAGAGTAGTAGAGAGAGAGTAGTAGAGAGTGAGTAGTAGAGAGTGAGTAGTAGAGAGTATTAGCGAGTGAGTAGTAGAGAGTGAGTAGTAGAGAGGAGTAGAGAGTGAGTAGTAGAGAGAGAGTAGTAGAGAGTAGTAGAGAGTGAGTAGTAGAGTAGTAGAGAGTGAGTGGTAGAGAGTAGTAGAGTGAGTAGTAGAGAGTAGTAGAGAGTGAATAGTAGAGATTAGTAGAGAGTGAGTAGTAGAGAGAGTAGTAGTAGAGAATGAGTAGTAGAGAGTAGTATCTTGCGAGTAGTAGAGAGTGAGTAGTAGAGAGTAGTAGCGAGTGAGTAGTAGAGAGTGAGTAGTAGAGAGTAGTAGAGAGTGAGTGGTAGAGAGTGGGTAGTAGAGAGTAGTAGAGTAGTAGAGTGAGTAGTAGAGAGTGAGTAGTAGAGAGTGAGTAGTAGAGAGAGAGTAGTAGAGAGTAGTAGAGAGTGATTAATAGAGTAGTAGAGAGTAGTCAGTCAGTGTCAGTCAGTCAGTGTCAGTCAGTGTCAGTCAATCAGTTTCAGTAAGTGTCAGTCAGTCAGTGTCAGTCAAGCAGTGTCAGTCAGTGTCAGTCAGTCAGTGTCAGTCAAGCAGTGTCAGTCAGTGTCAGTCAATCAGTGTCAGTCAGTGTCAGTGTCAGTTAATCAGCGTCAGTCAGTGTCAATCAGTCAGTGTCAATCAGTCAGTGACAGTCTGTCAGTGTCAGCTTGAGCGGCTCTGCTGACCTGGTTCTCTGGCTCTAAATCAGCTCTGCTGACCTGGTTTTCTCTCTCTGAAGCAGCTCTGCTGACCTGGTTTCTCTGGCTCTACAGCAGGTCTGCTGATCTGGTTCTCTGGCTCTAGAGCAACTCTGCTGACCTAGTTCTGTCAGTGTCAGTCAGTCAGTGTCAGTCAAGCAGTGTCAGTCAGTGTCAGTCAATCAGTGTCAGTCAGTGTCAGTTAATCAGTGTCAGTCAGTGTCAATCAGACAGTGTCAATCAGTCAGTATCAGTCAGTCAGTGTCAGCTAGAGCGGCTCTGCTGACCTGGTTCTCTGGCTCTAAATCAGCTCTGCTGACCTGGTTCTCTCTCTCTGAAGCAGCTCTGCTGACCTGGTAGTAGAGTAGTAGAGAGTGAGTGGTATAGAGTAGGAGAGAGTAGTAGAGTGAGTGGTAGAGAATAGTAGAGAGTGAATAGTAGAGAGAGTAGTAGAGTACTAGAGAGTGAATAGTAGAGAGTGGGTAGTAGAGAGAGTAGTAGAGAGTAGTAGAGAGTGAGTAGTAGACAGTGAGTAGTGGAGAGTGAGCAGTAGAGAGTGAGTAGTAGAGAGTGTGTAGTAGAGAGTAGTACAGTGAGTAGTAGAGAGTGAGTAGTAGAGAGAGTAGTAGAGAGTGAGTAGTAGAGTAGTAGAGAGTGAGTAGTAGAGAGTGAGTAGTAGACAGTAGTACAGTGAGTAGTAGAGAGTGAGTAGTAGAGAGAGTAGTAGAGAGTAGTAGATAGTGAGTAGTAGAGAGTAGTAGAGTGAGTAGTAGAGAGTAGTAGAGAGTGATTAGTAGAGAGTGAATAGTAGAGAGTAGTAGTAAAGAGTAGTAGAGAGAGAGTAGTAGAGAGTGAGTAGTAGAGAGTGAGTAGTAGAGAGTAGTAGCGAGTGAGTAGTAGAGAGTGAGTATTAGAGAGGAGTAGAGAGTGAGTAGTAGAGAGAGAGTAGTAGAGAGTAGTAGAGAGTGAGTAGTAGAGTAGTAGAGAGTGAGTGGTAGAGAGTAGTAGAGTGAGTAGTAGAGAGTAGTAGAGAGTGAATAGTAGAGATTAGTAGAGAGTGAGTAGTAGAGAGAGTAGTAGTAGAGAATGAGTAGTAGAGAGTAGTATTGTGCGAGTAGTAGAGAGTGAGTAGTAGAGAGTAGTAGCGAGTGAGTAGTAGAGAGTGAGTAGTAGAGAGTGAGTAGTGGAGAGTGAGCAGTAGAGAGTGAGTAGTAGAGAGTGAGTAGTAGAAAGTAGTACAGTGAGTAGTAGAGAGTGAGTAGTAGAGAGAGTAGTAGAGAGTGAGTAGTAGAGTAGTAGAGAGTGAGTAGTAGAGAGTAGTAGAGAGAGTAGCAGAGACTGAGTAGTAGAGTGAAATAGAGTGAGAAGTAGAGAGTGAGTAGTAGAGAGTGAGTAGTAGAGAGTAGTAGAGAGTGAGTAGAGAGTAGTAGAGAGTGAGTAGAGAGTAGTAGAGAGTGAGTAGTAGAGAGTAGTAGAGAGTGAGTAGTAGAGAGTGATTAGTAGAGAGTAGTAGAGAGTGAGTAGCAGAGAGAGAGTATTAGAGAGTAGTAGAGAGTGAGTAGTAGAGTGAGTAGTAGAGAGTAGTAGAGAGAGAGCAGTAGAGAGTGAGTAGCAGAGAGTAGTAGAGAGTGAGTAGTAGAGAGTGAGTAGTAGAGTGAGTAGCAGAGTAGTATAGAGTGAGTAGTAGAGAGTAGTAGAGAGTAGCAGAGAGAGAGTAGTAGAGAGTGAGTAGTAGAGAGTAGTAGAGAGTGAGTAGTAGAGAGTAGTAGAGAGTGAGTACTAGAGAGTGAGTAGTAGAGAGAGAGTAGTAGAGAGCAGTAGAGTAGTAGAGAGTGAGTAGTAGAGAGTGAGTAGTAGAGAGTAGTAGAGTAGTAGATAGTGAGTAGTAGAGAGTAGTAGAGAGTGAGTAGTAGAGTGAGTAGTAGAGAGTGAGTAGTAGAGTGAGTACTAGAGAGTAGTAGAGAGCGAGTAGTAGAGAGAAAGTAGTAGAGAGAGTGTAGTAGAGAGTGAGTAGTAGAGAGTAGAAGAGAGTGAGTAGCAGAGAGAGTAGAAGAGAGTGAGAAGTAGAGAGAGTAAGCAAGAGTAGTAGAGTAGTAGAGAGTGAGTAGTAGAGTGAGAAGTAGAGAGTAGTTGAGAGCGAGTAGTAGAGAGTGAGTAGTGGAGCGTGAGCAGTAGAGAGTAGTACAGAGTGAGTAGTACAGAGTGAGTAGTAGAGAGTAGTAGAGAGTGAATAGTAGAGATTAGTAGAGTGAGCAGTAGAGAGTGAGTAGTAGAGAGAGAATAGTATAGAGTGAGTAGTAGAGTAGTAGAGAGTGAGTGGTATAGAGTAGGAGAGAGTAGTAGAGTGAGTAGTAGAGAATAGTAGAGAGTCAATAGTAGAGAGAGTAGTAGAGTAGTAGAGAGTGAATAGTAGAGAGTGAGTAGTAGAGAGAGTAGTAGAGAGTAGTAGAGAGTGAGTAGTAGAGAGTGAGTAGTGGAGAGTGAGCAGTAGAGAGTGAGTAGTAGAGAGTGAGTAGTAGAGAGTAGTACAGTGAGTAGTAGAGAGTGAGTAGTAGAGAGAGTAGTAGAGAGTGAGTAGTAGAGTAGTAGAGAGTGAGTAGTAGAGAGTGAGTAGTAGAGAGTGAATAGTAGAGAGTAGTAGAGAGTGAGTAGTAGAGAGTGAGTAGTAGAGAGTGAGTAGTAGAGAGTAGTACAGTGAGTAGTAGAGAGTGAGTAGTAGAGAGAGTAGTAGAGAGTGAGTAGTAGAGTAGTAGAGAGTGAGTAGTAGAGAGTGAATAGTAGACAGTAGTACAGTGAGTAGTAGAGAGTGAGTAGTAGAGAGAGTAGTAGAGAGTAGTAGAGAGTGAGTAGTAGAGTAGTAGAGAGTGAGTAGTAGAGAGTAGTAGAGTGAGTAGTAGAGAGTAGTAGAGAGTGATTAGTAGAGAGTGAATAGTAGAGAGTAGTAGGAAAGAGTAGTAGAGAGAGAGTAGTAGAGAGTGAGTAGTAGAGAGAGAGTGGTAGAGAGTAGTAGAGAGTAGTAGAGTGAGTAGTAGAGAGTAGTAGAGAGTGAATAGTAGAGATTAGTAGAGAGTGAGTAGTAGAGAGAATAGTAGTAGAGAGTGAGTAGTAGAGAGTAGTATCGTGCGAGTAGTAGAGAGTGAGTAGTAGAGAGTAGTAGCGAGTGAGTAGTAGAGAGTGAGTAGTAGAGAGTAGCAGAGAGCGAGTGGTAGAGAGTGGGTAGTAGAGTGTAGTAGAGTAGTAGAGTGAGTAGTAGAGAGTGAGTAGTAGAGAGTGAGTAGTAGAGAGAGAGTAGTAGAGAGTAGTAGAGAGTGATTAATAGAGTAGTAGAGAGTAGTCAGCCAGTGTCAGTCAGTCAGTGTCAGTCAGTGTCAGTCAATCAGTTTCAGTCAGTGTCAGTCAGTCAGTGTCAGTCAAGCAGTGTCAGTCAGTGTCAGTCAGTCAGTGTCAGTCAAGCAGTGTCAGTCAGTGTCAGTCAATCAGTGTCAGTCAGTGTTAGTGTCAGTTAATCAGTGTCAGTCAGTGTCAGTCAGTCAGTGTCAGTCAAGCAGTGTCAGTCAGTGTCAGTCAGTCAGTGTCAGTCAAGCAGTGTCAGTCCGTGTCAGTCAATCAGTGTCAGACAGTGTCAGTGTCAGTTAATCAGTGTCAGTCAGTGTCAATCAGACAGTGTCAATCAGTCAGTATCAGTCAGTCAGTGTCAGCTAGAGCGGCTCTGCTGACCTGGTTCTCTGGCTCTAAATCAGCTCTGCTGACCTGGTTCTCTCTCTCTGAAGCAGCTCTGCTGACCTGGTAGTAGAGTAGTAGAGAGTGAGTGGTATAGAGTAGGAGAGAGTAGTAGAGTGAGTGGTAGAGAATAGTAGAGAGTGAATAGTAGAGAGAGTAGTAGAGTACTAGAGAGTGAATAGTAGAGAGTGGGTAGTAGAGAGAGTAGTAGAGAGTAGTAGAGAGTGAGTAGTAGACAGTGAGTAGTGGAGAGTGAGCAGTAGAGAGTGAGTAGTAGAGAGTGAGTAGTAGAGAGTAGTACAGTGAGTAGTAGAGAGTGAGTAGTAGAGAGAGTAGTAGAGAGTGAGTAGTAGAGTAGTAGAGAGTGAGTAGTAGAGAGTGAGTAGTAGACAGTAGTACAGTGAGTAGTAGAGAGTGAGTAGTAGAGAGAGTAGTAGAGAGTAGTAGAGAGTGAGTAGTAGAGAGTAGTAGAGAGTAGTAGAGTGAGTAGTAGAGAGTAGTAGAGAGTGAGTAGTAGAGTAGTAGAGAGTGAGTAGTAGAGAGTGAGTAGTAGACAGTAGTACAGTGAGTAGTAGAGAGTGAGTAGTAGAGAGAGAAGTAGAGAGTAGTACAGAGTGAGTAGTAGAGAGTAGTAGAGAGTAGTAGAGTGAATAGTAGAGAGTAGTAGTAAAGAGTAGTAGAGAGAGAGTAGTAGAGAGTGAGTAGTAGAGAGTGAGTAGTAGAGAGTATTAGCGAGTGAGTAGTAGAGAGTGAGTAGTAGAGAGGAGTAGAGAGTGAGTAGTAGAGAGAGAGTAGTAGAGAGTAGTAGAGAGTGAGTAGTAGAGTAGTAGAGAGTGAGTGGTAGAGAGTAGTAGAGTGAGTAGTAGAGAGTAGTAGAGAGTGAATAGTAGAGATTAGTAGAGAGTGAGTAGTAGAGAGAGTAGTAGTAGAGAATGAGTAGTAGAGAGTAGTATCTTGCGAGTAGTAGAGAGTGAGTAGTAGAGAGTAGTAGCGAGTGAGTAGTAGAGAGTGAGTAGTAGAGAGTAGTAGAGAGTGAGTGGTAGAGAGTGGGTAGTAGAGAGTAGTAGAGTAGTAGAGTGAGTAGTAGAGAGTGAGTAGTAGAGAGTGAGTAGTAGAGAGAGAGTAGTAGAGAGTAGTAGAGAGTGATTAATAGAGTAGTAGAGAGTAGTCAGTCAGTGTCAGTCAGTCAGTGTCAGTCAGTGTCAGTCAATCAGTTTCAGTAAGTGTCAGTCAGTCAGTGTCAGTCAAGCAGTGTCAGTCAGTGTCAGTCAGTCAGTGTCAGTCAAGCAGTGTCAGTCAGTGTCAGTCAATCAGTGTCAGTCAGTGTCAGTGTCAGTTAATCAGCGTCAGTCAGTGTCAATCAGTCAGTGTCAATCAGTCAGTGACAGTCAGTCAGTGTCAGCTTGAGCGGCTCTGCTGACCTGGTTCTCTGGCTCTAAATCAGCTCTGCTGACCTGGTTTTCTCTCTCTGAAGCAGCTCTGCTGACCTGGTTTCTCTGGCTCTACAGCAGGTCTGCTGATCTGGTTCTCTGGCTCTAGAGCAACTCTGCTGACCTAGTTCTGTCAGTGTCAGTCAGTCAGTGTCAGTCAAGCAGTGTCAGTCAGTGTCAGTCAATCAGTGTCAGTCAGTGTCAGTTAATCAGTGTCAGTCAGTGTCAATCAGACAGTGTCAATCAGTCAGTATCAGTCAGTCAGTGTCAGCTAGAGCGGCTCTGCTGACCTGGTTCTCTGGCTCTAAATCAGCTCTGCTGACCTGGTTCTCTCTCTCTGAAGCAGCTCTGCTGACCTGGTAGTAGAGTAGTAGAGAGTGAGTGGTATAGAGTAGGAGAGAGTAGTAGAGTGAGTGGTAGAGAATAGTAGAGAGTGAATAGTAGAGAGAGTAGTAGAGTACTAGAGAGTGAATAGTAGAGAGTGGGTAGTAGAGAGAGTAGTAGAGAGTAGTAGAGAGTGAGTAGTAGACAGTGAGTAGTGGAGAGTGAGCAGTAGAGAGTGAGTAGTAGAGAGTGTGTAGTAGAGAGTAGTACAGTGAGTAGTAGAGAGTGAGTAGTAGAGAGAGTAGTAGAGAGTGAGTAGTAGAGTAGTAGAGAGTGAGTAGTAGAGAGTGAGTAGTAGACAGTAGTACAGTGAGTAGTAGAGAGTGAGTAGTAGAGAGAGTAGTAGAGAGTAGTAGAGAGTGAGTAGTAGAGAGTAGTAGAGTGAGTAGTAGAGAGTAGTAGAGAGTGATTAGTAGAGAGTGAATAGTAGAGAGTAGTAGTAAAGAGTAGTAGAGAGAGAGTAGTAGAGAGTGAGTAGTAGAGAGTGAGTAGTAGAGAGTAGTAGCGAGTGAGTAGTAGAGAGTGAGTATTAGAGAGGAGTAGAGAGTGAGTAGTAGAGAGAGAGTAGTAGAGAGTAGTAGAGAGTGAGTAGTAGAGTAGTAGAGAGTGAGTGGTAGAGAGTAGTAGAGTGAGTAGTAGAGAGTAGTAGAGAGTGAATAGTAGAGATTAGTAGAGAGTGAGTAGTAGAGAGAGTAGTAGTAGAGAATGAGTAGTAGAGAGTAGTATTGTGCGAGTAGTAGAGAGTGAGTAGTAGAGAGTAGTAGCGAGTGAGTAGTAGAGAGTGAGTAGTAGAGAGTGAGTAGTGGAGAGTGAGCAGTAGAGAGTGAGTAGTAGAGAGTGAGTAGTAGAAAGTAGTACAGTGAGTAGTAGAGAGTGAGTAGTAGAGAGAGTAGTAGAGAGTGAGTAGTAGAGTAGTAGAGAGTGAGTAGTAGAGAGTAGTAGAGAGAGTAGCAGAGACTGAGTAGTAGAGTGAAATAGAGTGAGAAGTAGAGAGTGAGTAGTAGAGAGTGAGTAGTAGAGAGTAGTAGAGAGTGAGTAGAGAGTAGTAGAGAGTGAGTAGAGAGTAGTAGAGAGTGAGTAGTAGAGAGTAGTAGAGAGTGAGTAGTAGAGAGTGATTAGTAGAGAGTAGTAGAGAGTGAGTAGCAGAGAGAGAGTATTAGAGAGTAGTAGAGAGTGAGTAGTAGAGTGAGTAGTAGAGAGTAGTAGAGAGAGAGCAGTAGAGAGTGAGTAGCAGAGAGTAGTAGAGAGTGAGTAGTAGAGAGTGAGTAGTAGAGTGAGTAGCAGAGTAGTATAGAGTGAGTAGTAGAGAGTAGTAGAGAGTAGCAGAGAGAGAGTAGTAGAGAGTGAGTAGTAGAGAGTAGTAGAGAGTGAGTAGTAGAGAGTAGTAGAGAGTGAGTACTAGAGAGTGAGTAGTAGAGAGAGAGTAGTAGAGAGCAGTAGAGTAGTAGAGAGTGAGTAGTAGAGAGTGAGTAGTAGAGAGTAGTAGAGTAGTAGATAGTGAGTAGTAGAGAGTAGTAGAGAGTGAGTAGTAGAGTGAGTAGTAGAGAGTGAGTAGTAGAGTGAGTACTAGAGAGTAGTAGAGAGCGAGTAGTAGAGAGAAAGTAGTAGAGAGAGTGTAGTAGAGAGTGAGTAGTAGAGAGTAGAAGAGAGTGAGTAGCAGAGAGAGTAGAAGAGAGTGAGAAGTAGAGAGAGTAAGCAAGAGTAGTAGAGTAGTAGAGAGTGAGTAGTAGAGTGAGAAGTAGAGAGTAGTTGAGAGCGAGTAGTAGAGAGTGAGTAGTGGAGCGTGAGCAGTAGAGAGTAGTACAGAGTGAGTAGTACAGAGTGAGTAGTAGAGAGTAGTAGAGAGTGAATAGTAGAGATTAGTAGAGTGAGTAGTAGAGAGTGAGTAGTAGAGAGAGAATAGTATAGAGTGAGTAGTAGAGTAGTAGAGAGTGAGTGGTATAGAGTAGGAGAGAGTAGTAGAGTGAGTAGTAGAGAATAGTAGAGAGTCAATAGTAGAGAGAGTAGTAGAGTAGTAGAGAGTGAATAGTAGAGAGTGAGTAGTAGAGAGAGTAGTAGAGAGTAGTAGAGAGTGAGGAGTAGAGAGTGAGTAGTGGAGAATGAGCAGTAGAGAGTGAGTAGTAGAGAGTGAGTAGTAGAGAGTAGTACAGTGAGTAGTAGAGAGTGAGTAGTAGAGAGAGTAGTAGAGAGTGAGTAGTAGAGTAGTAGAGAGTGAGTAGTAGAGAGTGAGTAGTAGAGAGTGAATAGTAGAGAGTAGTAGAGAGTGAGTAGTAGAGAGTGAGTAGTAGAGAGTGAGTAGTAGAGAGTAGTACAGTGAGTAGTAGAGAGTGAGTAGTAGAGAGAGTAGTAGAGAGTGAGTAGTAGAGTAGTAGAGAGTGAGTAGTAGAGAGTGAATAGTAGACAGTAGTACAGTGAGTAGTAGAGAGTGAGTAGTAGAGAGAGTAGTAGAGAGTAGTAGAGAGTGAGTAGTAGAGTAGTAGAGAGTGAGTAGTAGAGAGTAGTAGAGTGAGTAGTAGAGAGTAGTAGAGAGTGATTAGTAGAGAGTGAATAGTAGAGAGTAGTAGGAAAGAGTAGTAGAGAGAGAGTAGTAGAGAGTGAGTAGTAGAGAGAGAGTGGTAGAGAGTAGTAGAGAGTAGTAGAGTGAGTAGTAGAGAGTAGTAGAGAGTGAATAGTAGAGATTAGTAGAGAGTGAGTAGTAGAGAGAATAGTAGTAGAGAGTGAGTAGTAGAGAGTAGTATCGCGCGAGTAGTAGAGAGTGAGTAGTAGAGAGTAGTAGCGAGTGAGTAGTAGAGAGTGAGTAGTAGAGAGTAGCAGAGAGCGAGTGGTAGAGAGTGGGTAGTAGAGTGTAGTAGAGTAGTAGAGTGAGTAGTAGAGAGTGAGTAGTAGAGAGTGAGTAGTAGAGAGAGAGTAGTAGAGAGTAGTAGAGAGTGATTAATAGAGTAGTAGAGAGTAGTCAGCCAGTGTCAGTCAGTCAGTGTCAGTCAGTGTCAGTCAATCAGTTTCAGTCAGTGTCAGTCAGTCAGTGTCAGTCAAGCAGTGTCAGTCAGTGTCAGTCAGTCAGTGTCAGTCAAGCAGTGTCAGTCAGTGTCAGTCAATCAGTGTCAGTCAGTGTTAGTGTCAGTTAATCAGTGTCAGTCAGTGTCAGTCAGTCAGTGTCAGTCAAGCAGTGTCAGTCAGTGTCAGTCAGTCAGTGTCAGTCAAGCAGTGTCAGTCCGTGTCAGTCAATCAGTGTCAGACAGTGTCAGTGTCAGTTAATCAGTGTCAGTCAGTGTCAATCAGACAGTGTCAATCAGTCAGTATCAGTCAGTCAGTGTCAGCTAGAGCGGCTCTGCTGACCTGGTTCTCTGGCTCTAAATCAGCTCTGCTGACCTGGTTCTCTCTCTCTGAAGCAGCTCTGCTGACCTGGTAGTAGAGTAGTAGAGAGTGAGTGGTATAGAGTAGGAGAGAGTAGTAGAGTGAGTGGTAGAGAATAGTAGAGAGTGAATAGTAGAGAGAGTAGTAGAGTACTAGAGAGTGAATAGTAGAGAGTGGGTAGTAGAGAGAGTAGTAGAGAGTAGTAGAGAGTGAGTAGTAGACAGTGAGTAGTGGAGAGTGAGCAGTAGAGAGTGAGTAGTAGAGAGTGAGTAGTAGAGAGTAGTACAGTGAGTAGTAGAGAGTGAGTAGTAGAGAGAGTAGTAGAGAGTGAGTAGTAGAGTAGTAGAGAGTGAGTAGTAGAGAGTGAGTAGTAGACAGTAGTACAGTGAGTAGTAGAGAGTGAGTAGTAGAGAGAGTAGTAGAGAGTAGTAGAGAGTGAGTAGTAGAGAGTAGTAGAGAGTAGTAGAGTGAGTAGTAGAGAGTAGTAGAGAGTGATTAGTAGAGAGTGAATAGTAGAGAGTAGTAGTAAAGAGTAGTAGAGAGAGAGTAGTAGAGAGTGAGTAGTAGAGAGTGAGTAGTAGAGAGTATTAGCGAGTGAGTAGTAGAGAGTGAGTAGTAGAGAGGAGTAGAGAGTGAGTAGTAGAGAGAGAGTAGTAGAGAGTAGTAGAGAGTGAGTAGTAGAGTAGTAGAGAGTGAGTGGTAGAGAGTAGTAGAGTGAGTAGTAGAGAGTAGTAGAGAGTGAATAGTAGAGATTAGTAGAGAGTGAGTAGTAGAGAGAGTAGTAGTAGAGAATGAGTAGTAGAGAGTAGTATCTTGCGAGTAGTAGAGAGTGAGTAGTAGAGAGTAGTAGCGAGTGAGTAGTAGAGAGTGAGTAGTAGAGAGTAGTAGAGAGTGAGTGGTAGAGAGTGGGTAGTAGAGAGTAGTAGAGTAGTAGAGTGAGTAGTAGAGAGTGAGTAGTAGAGAGTGAGTAGTAGAGAGAGAGTAGTAGAGAGTAGTAGAGAGTGATTAATAGAGTAGTAGAGAGTAGTCAGTCAGTGTCAGTCAGTCAGTGTCAGTCAGTGTCAGTCAATCAGTTTCAGTAAGTGTCAGTCAGTCAGTGTCAGTCAAGCAGTGTCAGTCAGTGTCAGTCAGTCAGTGTCAGTCAAGCAGTGTCAGTCAGTGTCAGTCAATCAGTGTCAGTCAGTGTCAGTGTCAGTTAATCAGCGTCAGTCAGTGTCAATCAGTCAGTGTCAATCAGTCAGTGACAGTCAGTCAGTGTCAGCTTGAGCGGCTCTGCTGACCTGGTTCTCTGGCTCTAAATCAGCTCTGCTGACCTGGTTTTCTCTCTCTGAAGCAGCTCTGCTGACCTGGTTTCTCTGGCTCTACAGCAGGTCTGCTGATCTGGTTCTCTGGCTCTAGAGCAACTCTGCTGACCTAGTTCTGTCAGTGTCAGTCAGTCAGTGTCAGTCAAGCAGTGTCAGTCAGTGTCAGTCAATCAGTGTCAGTCAGTGTCAGTTAATCAGTGTCAGTCAGTGTCAATCAGACAGTGTCAATCAGTCAGTATCAGTCAGTCAGTGTCAGCTAGAGCGGCTCTGCTGACCTGGTTCTCTGGCTCTAAATCAGCTCTGCTGACCTGGTTCTCTCTCTCTGAAGCAGCTCTGCTGACCTGGTAGTAGAGTAGTAGAGAGTGAGTGGTATAGAGTAGGAGAGAGTAGTAGAGTGAGTGGTAGAGAATAGTAGAGAGTGAATAGTAGAGAGAGTAGTAGAGTACTAGAGAGTGAATAGTAGAGAGTGGGTAGTAGAGAGAGTAGTAGAGAGTAGTAGAGAGTGAGTAGTAGACAGTGAGTAGTGGAGAGTGAGCAGTAGAGAGTGAGTAGTAGAGAGTGTGTAGTAGAGAGTAGTACAGTGAGTAGTAGAGAGTGAGTAGTAGAGAGAGTAGTAGAGAGTGAGTAGTAGAGTAGTAGAGAGTGAGTAGTAGAGAGTGAGTAGTAGACAGTAGTACAGTGAGTAGTAGAGAGTGAGTAGTAGAGAGAGTAGTAGAGAGTAGTAGAGAGTGAGTAGTAGAGAGTAGTAGAGTGAGTAGTAGAGAGTAGTAGAGAGTGATTAGTAGAGAGTGAATAGTAGAGAGTAGTAGTAAAGAGTAGTAGAGAGAGAGTAGTAGAGAGTGAGTAGTAGAGAGTGAGTAGTAGAGAGTAGTAGCGAGTGAGTAGTAGAGAGTGAGTATTAGAGAGGAGTAGAGAGTGAGTAGTAGAGAGAGAGTAGTAGAGAGTAGTAGAGAGTGAGTAGTAGAGTAGTAGAGAGTGAGTGGTAGAGAGTAGTAGAGTGAGTAGTAGAGAGTAGTAGAGAGTGAATAGTAGAGATTAGTAGAGAGTGAGTAGTAGAGAGAGTAGTAGTAGAGAATGAGTAGTAGAGAGTAGTATTGTGCGAGTAGTAGAGAGTGAGTAGTAGAGAGTAGTAGCGAGTGAGTAGTAGAGAGTGAGTAGTAGAGAGTAGTAGAGAGTGAGTGGTAGAGAGTGGGTAGTAGAGAGTAGTAGAGTAGTAGAGTGAGTAGTAGAGAGTGAGTAGTAGAGAGTGAGTAGTAGAGAGAGAGTAGTAGAGAGTAGTAGAGAGTGATTAATAGAGTAGTAGAGAGTAGTCAGTCAGTGTCAGTCAGTGTCAGTCAGTCAGTGTCAGTCAATCAGTTTCAGTAAGTGTCAGTCAGTCAGTGTCAGTCAAGCAGTGTCAGTCAGTGTCAGTCAGTCAGTGTCAGTCAAGCAGTGTCAGTCAGTGTCAGTCAATCAGTGTCAGTCAGTGTCAGTGTCAGTTAATCAGTGTCAGTCAGTGTCAATCAGTCAGTGTCAATCAGTCAGTGTCAGTCAGTCAGTGTCAGCTTGAGCGGCTCTGCTGACCTGGTTCTCTGGCTCTAAATCAGCTCTGCTGACCTGGTTCTCTCTCTCTGAAGCAGCTCTGCTGACCTGGTTTCTCTGGCTCTACAGCAGGTCTGCTGATCTGGTTCTCTGGCTCTAGAGCAGCTCTGCTGACCTAGTTCTTAGGCTACAGAGCAGCTCTGCTGATCTGGTTCTCTGGCTCTACAACAGCTCTGCTGACCTGGTTCTCTGGCTCTAAAGCAGCTCTGCTGACCCGGTTCTATGGCTCTAAAGCAGTTCTGCTGACATGGTTCTCTGGCCCTAGAGTAGCTCTGCTGACCTGGTTCTCTCCCTCTAGAGCAGCTTTGCTGACCTGGTTCTCTCCCTCTAAAGCAGCTCTATTGACCTGGTTTCTCTGGCTCTACAGCAGCTCTGCTGACCTGGTTCTCTGGCTCTAGAGCAGCTCTGCTGACCTGGTTCTTAGGCTCTAGAGCAGCTCTGCTGACCTGGTTCTCTGGCTCTAAAGCAGCTCTGCTGACTTGGTTCTCTGGCTCTAGAGCAGCTCTGCTGACCTGGCTCTCTGGCTCTAAAGCAGCTCTGCTGGCCTGGTTCTCTGGCTCTAAAGCAGCTCTGCTGACCTGGTTCTCCCTCTAAAGCAGCTCTGCTGACCTGGTTTTCCCTCTAAAGCAGCTCTGCTGACCTGGTTCTCTAGCTCTAGAGCAACTCTTTTGACCTAGTTCTTAGGCTCTAGAGCAGCTCTGCTGACCTGGTTCTCTGGCTCTACAGCAGCTCTGCTGACCTGGTTTTCTGCACTCACGATGCACGCACCCGACTTCACGAAAATATATTTAAAAATAATATAAGTTTATTATAAGTACAAATATATTATTTTTATGAATATCTTACATAATCTCTTGCCCTAATATATATATTAAAGACACATACATATCATTTTGGATGATACATTTTTTTTGCGGGAGTCGCGCCCCAGCACGTTTATATGACGTCGCGCGGGATCCGCAACCGTGCAAACATCTCGTACCGTAATGCGCATGTGTCGCGAATGCGCGGGAGCAGGAGTCACGGACTGGTCGCATACCAATCGCGCACATCATGTGATATTAATTGTATATGATGTAACTGAAAAACACGCAGAGGTCGCACACCATACGCGGATCCTTCATGACTTTTCTAAAATGGCGGCTAGAATGCTTGCACCCACCGTGATGTGTACACTTAAAAAAAATGTTTATTTTTTTTAAAGATAATGATATAAATATATTAAAATAAAAAATGAAAGCAAGAAAATTAATAAATATTTCTGTTTAAATTTTTCAGAAATGTATTTTTTCAATTTTCAGAAAAATATATCATGTTATTTAATGAATAAAATATTATAAATAAACAGTTAAAAAACTGTAGAAAATCAGTACAAGAAAATAGGTATAACTACTATCACACTTAATAATTAGCATTTAAAAACCTTTGAAATTCAGTGAAAAAAACATAGGTTTCAGAGACGTTATAGCTAGAAATTAGCATTTAAAAAAGCTTTGAAATTCAATGAAAAAGCCATAGGTTTCAGAGACGTTATAGTTAGAAATTAGCATTTAAAAAACCTTAAAAATTCACAGAAAAAGCCATATGTTTCAGGGGTGTTATAGTTAGCTGGCCATTTCACTCGTACAAAGCCATAGAAATTCCTCCATTATAGTTAGTTCTGCCAATTATAACTCGTGCACCCGCAATGCACTGCTGATGATGTCACATATTGCATCATTCATGACATGGTCAGTGACATCACTGAGGATTATTCACGCAAAACTGCAAGTACCAGAATGCATCTGTAGGGATGCGAATAGGCGGGACTTATGAACACTATTTAATCTCGAGTTTGTGAAAGATGTTAGCTGTGCTACCGAAGGAAAATAAAGATTTCAACACAAACGCGTGTGGGCCTCCAATGTGGGTGCATCTTTCGTATGGATATATTGCGGCCTGCACCAGGTCGCGGAGGCCCCCCCCGCGGAAGAGCGTGTCCGGTGTCATTACTTCTAATGATGCCTTGGAGTAACGTGCTGTTTCCTCCGGGTGAAAAATGGCACAGCAATCACCTGTAACGTCTTGAGCAACCCACTGTGGTATTTTATTTAAACAGGAGCAAAGGGTAGGCCGATGTACTAGAGGATTATTCACGCAAAAACTGCAAGTACCAGAATGCATCTGTAGGGATGCGAGTAGGCGGGACTTATGAACACTATTTAATCTATCAATCAGGCTGCCCCTCCCATATGCCATTTCCCAGATGAAGGGCGCGGTGACGCCTGAAACGCGTTGGAACTTTGATGGCCATTCCTGCTCGCGTTTGTGAAAGATGTTAGCTGTGCTACCGAAGGAAAATAAAGATTTCAACACAAACGCGTGTGGGCCTCCAATGTGGGTGCATCTTTCGTATGGATATATTGCGGCCTGCACCAGGTCGCGGAGGCTTCCCCCGCGGAAGAGCGGGTCCAGTGTCATTATTTCTAATGATGCCTTGGAGCAACGTGCTGTTTCCTCCGGGTGTAAAATGGCACAGCAATCACCTGTAACGTCTTGAGCAACCCACTGTGGTATTTTATTTAAACAGGAGCAAAGGGCAGCTCGATCTACTAGAGGATTATTCACGCAAAAACTGCAAGTACCAGAATGCATCTGTAGGGATGCGAGTAGGCGGGACTTATGAACACTATTTAATCTATCAATCAGGCTGCCCCTCCCATATGCCATTTCCCAGATGAAGGGCGCGGTGACGCCTGAAACGCGTTGGAACTTTGATGGCCATTCTTGCTCGAGTTTGTGAAAGATGTTAGCTGTGCTACCGAAGGAAAATAAAGATCTGCAGCACACATAGAAAAAGGAAAACGCCTCTTCTGATTGTTTATGTGCAGGAAGGTTTCCCTACCTGCACAGAAATAATGATCCCAGCAATGCAGGCATCCTTGCACCATGGTGCAAAGGTGTCTGCGTTGGCGCACGGCAGCCCATTGTGTGCGGTCGCAGGGGAAAAGGACAGGAATACGCTGTATCTGATAGATTCGGCGCATTCCTGCCCTTGTCTTTTACCGTAGGGCAGCGTAGCAGGAAGGCCTGCAGTGCTGCCCTACGGTAAAACCTCATAAATGAGGCCCTAAGCTTTCTTTTTTTTCCTTTTATTTATTGAGTTTTTAGAGCATTAAACAGTGGTGCAGTACATTGTTATATCATATAGTTGTGTTTAGAACAAAATTCCGTACAGCATATACCATTTCCAGATTCCTTGTTGACATGTTTTTGTGCACAATTCAGCATAGTACCTCTTCACTTACATCGTTGATTCGCAGTATTCTGACTCAATCTTGGCATGACAAATAAAATGTTCCCCATGTCAATACATCCTCTCAATCTTCTCATCTGTGTGTGAGTGGAGCCTGTGTGTGTGGTCCTAACTATTGTGTTTGTTTCTCAGGTTATTTATCAGAAGTGTTATCCATTGGGAGGGGAAGATTGCACGGAGCAGACACCCAGCGCAACACCCTATTTCCTGTCCTCGCGTGTCCTCAGGTAATCCAGTATCGGATCCCAGATATCTCTAAGGCGGGAAGAGGGCGGCATCAGCTCAGAATAAATAGTAAGTTGTTCTTTACAGAATAGAAGATCGTTGAACCACTCCTTAAATTTGGGAGCCCGTCCCTGTCCCCATCTACAGGCCACTCTTCTCTTAGCCAGCAGTAGACCCAAAGCTATGCATTTTCTATGTACAGGGGGTAGTTCTTCTGTGCATCCCAGTAGTGCGACTATGGGTGACATAGGGATTCGGGAGTTCACCATCGCAGATAGCACATCCGCCACCTCCTGCCAATATTTCTGTATCACTTCAAATTGCCACGCTAAATGTAAAAAAAGAGTGTTTTCACTATGATACCTCCTTTGCAGCGACTATCTTCCCTTAATTTATAGCTGTGCAGACGCGCCTGAGTATAGTAGGCCCGTTGTAGAAATTTATAGTGTAAAATCCGCAGGTGACTGCTTTCCGTGATTTCCCCTGTTAGTTTGCAGCATTAGTCACATTGTTTATCTGTAAGTGTAGCATCTAGTTCTGCCTCCCAACCCCATCTTGTGTCTTGTAGTGTGTGTGGACGTTCCGAGGAAGCAGCGCAATACAATCTAGACAGCGCATGTGACGCATCTTTCATTTAGTAAAGCGTATGCAGAGTAATACAGCTCGTTGGTTGAGATTTATATACATAAAAAGGCTTCCAGTGGCGTAGTATCCCTCGCTTCTAATAGCGTTTGTCTATCTTTGAATATACCTTCCTGATATAGGTCCCCTATTGTGTGTATATTACGGTTTTTAACATATTTCTACAGGCAGTTTGGTGTGTGACCGGGGCCCAGCGTAGGAAGGAATAGGAATAAGGGGGGAATATGGAAAATCACTCCCCACTTTCTTGAGCAGTCGTTGCCACGCAAAATTTGTGCATGATACAGTGGAGTATGTGGTGCCCCCCACAGGGATGTCTGAGCCTAAGTATGCTTCTGATGGCAGCAGTGCCATGTCTCCCTGTTTGATGGCTAAATGTGGCATGATAGGTGGCGGGTGTAACCAATAAAGTGCGTGATGCACTTGAGCGCATAGGAAATATAGCTCGATGTCCGGTGCTTCAAACCCCTCCCAGTGAAAAAAAAGCGTCAGTGTCCGCCAGCTGATATGGAGTTGCCTTATACCCCATGCCAATCTGATAAGCTGCGTTTTTATTGTGTTAAAGAAAAGGCGTCCTGGGTGGTATGGTGATAAAGAAATAGAGTAATTTTGGTAAGACAACCCTTTTCATCAATGAAATTCTGCCTGCCATGGCGAGCGGCATAGCTATCCATCTAGTTATTAAGATTAGTGATGGATTCCAGAGCAACCCCATAGTTAGCCCTCAGCGTTTCTTCCTTATCCCGAGCAATCTTATTTCCTAGATATCTTATCTCAGATGTGCACCAAGTTAATGGAAATTCCATTGCAAATTCAGGGGTGGATGGAGTTAGAGGAAAGATCTGTGACTTGCTCCAATTGATATGTATCCCTGAGATATCGCAAAATTTGATCAGCTCAGGTAGAACAGGGTTTAGGCTTACATTTGGTTCCCAGAGGTAAAGGGCGATGTCATCTGCATAAAGTGACACCAGTATCTGTTGGGAGGGGTATGGTATAGCATACTCTCTGTTGTGCTGCCGGAGTTTAGTCGCTAGTGGTTCGAGAGCCAAGGTGAACAGCAGGGGCGAGAGAGGGCACCCCTGCGAGTTCCCCTAGAGATAGCAAATAGTTCAGAGTACAGACCATTTATCTGCACCACAGCCATATGCTTATTATACAGTAGCGCAATCCAGTTGAGAAATGCCGGTAGCAGGCCGATACGTCCTAGAATTGCAAGCAGGTAATCCCATTTGAGTGAGTCAAATGCGTTTGTAGTATCTAAAAATATTGCTGCGGCATTGGAATCCAGGTCCATATCCTGCAGTAATGCAAAGATAGTGCTCAGATTATGAAAGGTAGCCCTACCAGGTATGAACCCAGCCTGATCTGGCAACACCAATCCCTTCATAAGTAAGCTTAGCCTGTTGGCAAGGATTTTGGCCAGTATCTTGAAATCACAATTTATTAAGGACAGAGGTCTATAGGAATCACATTTGGTGGCATCCTTTCCAGGCTTTAGAAGAGAAATGATAAGGGTCTGCCTCATTGATGATGGAAGCATTCAACTCTCCACTCGCCTCATAAAGTTCTCTGAGAATGGGAGCAATATCATCTATGTAGCATTCATGAAAATCAACCAGTATCCTATCGGGCCCGGGGCTTTGCCAGATTTCATCTGCATGATTGCTTCTCACCTCATCCTCCTCAATGGCAGCCAATAAGAACTCTCTAAGCCTAACATTAATCCACCCCAATGATGTGTCATCAAAATACGCAGCAACATCTATGTGGCCATTCCTATGCGTGGTGTAGAGCTGATTGTAATGGGCAGCAAATATGTTCAGAATTTCTTTTGAGTCTGTATGTGTCAGCCCGTCTTCATCCTCCACACCAAATATTGTGTATGAGGATCCTGGAGCTCTGATTGTCTCGGCCAAGGCTTTACTGGGTCTTTCACCCTCTCCGTATGCCCGGGGGCGGGCGTGATTCAAGCGGAATAGTGATTCTCTTTCTGCAGTGTCTGTGTATTCTATATGAAGTTCTTTTAGCTGTGTCTGCTTATGGGGAGAATAAGATTCTAAAAGGGAGGTCTCGTAGACTTGGTATCTGGTTCCAGTTTGGTCAGCGTGTTTCTAAGGTCCAGTAAAATACCCCAATGCTTAGCTATGCATACCCCTTGTCAGCGTATGGATGCTCCCTATGCTTCGGGGCAAAAACTGTACCTCCTACCAAACCTCCTCCCAGCATGTGTCCAGTAGTGCAGTAGGGAGCAATCTCCATGATCTATACAGGGATGTTTTTTCCAGGGGCGGAGCTTCAACAGAACAGGGGCATGGTCTGATTATGTTCTAGCTAGATGCTTAACTCCCTTAAGCCTGGGGCATAGCCCTGCCAAAACAAACCAATAATCTATACGGGACCACCTGGCATGGAATTGGATATAAATGTGCCTTTACTATGCTTGGAATGTAATGTCCTCCAATCGTGGTATGTAAGGATAGCATTTAGGCATTGAACTGCCATAATGTGTGGCCCAATGGACCCCCGGGATCGGTCCAAGCATACACTCACGGCTAGATTGAAATCCCCTTCCCATTTCAAGTGTGTAGATCCGATATTAACTATGATGCCCCATAGTGTGGTGAAGAAACGCGCATCATGTACATTCAGTGCTTAGCAACACACTAGTGTCACGGTCTTCGCCGCGAGCCTACCCCACATGATACAATACCTTCCTTGGGGGTCTTGGAGTGTGCCAACAGGACAGTATCCTACTCCAGCCTTTATCAGTATAGCCGTACCTCTAGAGTAGATAGAGAATGAGGAGACTCACCTGTGAATGGCCCATTTACCAGCAAACCCAGGGGTGGACCCAGTCTCAAGGTGCGTCTCCTGTAACATTGCCACTTGTACGTGGTGTCTATCAAGGTAGCTGAGCACATTTCATCACTTCTGGGGTCTCCTAAGCCCCGGACATTCCATTGTCATCAGATTTAGTGTGTAGTCACCCGCACCAGTGTGAGAGGTGTTTCGTTAGTCGTTGCATCTATGTGATATTTTTGGATAGATTCTTTGCTGTAACGGGGTTTGCCTTTGGTTTTCTTAACCGTAATCTGTACTGTTTCCTCCCATATTGTTCACTCACTTTGTCGCCGTGTATGCCCAACAACTACTATTTCAAGAAAAAACACCACCCACCACCCTCTCCCACGCCCCCAGCCCAATTTCGCAGGTGAATATCGTACCCATGAAATTTCCCAACATTCTGCCTCCCAAACAACAGTGAATCATCTTGGTGGTAAGTATAATATCGTTGGTGCTGTTCCCAGTGTTAATGTGCTTTTAATCTTGGTGGAATTATCCTCTCAGTATTGTTGCAACTGCCATGCCTTATGTAGTATGAATCACATGAAAATAGACAGGAATAACTCAAGATAACATAAAAGAAAACCCCTGTAGAGTTTCTAGTGGGGAACTCCCATTTGGGGTAATGCACGCAAGAGCCTGACATTCAGCCCTGAGTGGACGGGGGTGCCCAGACTTGGATAGTGTCTCAGTAGTGTCCAATTTAAACTGTAGTACAAACCCTTATCCCAAGTAACTCAACCTGTACTTGTGATATAAGCAGGTAGTGCAGGCATAGCATCAATATGACTTTACTTCCCTTGCCCTCTATTTTATTTTACATTTAAAGCAAATTATGCTCACTGTACTAGTCTGTGTTATTCATTCCTCTTCTTATTCGATATCTTCATTCTGTGGTCAACAGAGGAGAATCTGCTACGTAGGTCTCTCCCCCTCGTTCTGCCCAGAGGCTGTGCGACAATGCTTTTTAAGGAAGTCCTGCGCTTGCTGGGGTGTGTAGAATACATGTTGCTTCCCCCGATGGTTCACCCTCAATCTTGCTGGGTATAGCATCATGTAGGATATATCCGCCTGTTGCAGCTTATGTTTCACCCGGACAAACTTTCTGCGGGCCTCCTGCACAGCCTGCGTAAAATCTTGAAAAATGGAGATGGAATGGCCATCGTGTTGCAGTTCTTTTTTTTCCCCTGCTAGCTGAAGTGCAGTGTCTCTATCTTTATAATTCAACTCTCAAGTGATTATGGGACGGAGAGGCACCTGGAGGCGGCCTGGGCGCAAGTGAGCGGTGTGCGAGCAACACTATCAGTACTTTGGAAAAGGAGGAAGCCCCGAAGAGATCCATTAGAAGGCGTTCAATGTAGTCTTCCATACGGCTTGAGTCTGTTGATTCCGGTATGCCCAAAATTATTATATTATTGCAGCGCGACTGAGCTTTTAAGTCCTCATTTTTAGCTGTAATCACTTTTAGCAGGCGTTCCATGCTCTGCATATTGTCTCTCCCAGTAGTCTATCCATCTTTAAGTTGCGATATTCTGTTCTCCGCCTCATTGATGCGACTATCATGCTTTTCTAGCCTTTGCGTGTTATAGTCCATTTTCATATTTCGGGCATCCATTTTGGATTCTATGGAGTTAAGACTTTGTTTCATGGCTACCAACAATGAGCGCAGGTCTTCCACTTGCGAATTCTTCCCATCTCTAGATGCTGTATCACCTTCAGGGCCTCTGGTAGCTTTGCGCGACTCAAACTGCAACTTCACCTGCTTCACGTCAGTTCTGCCCATGGTTGCAATTCTGGTTCTTCAGTGAAGGCCTATCTTTGCAGGAACTGCTGTGTGCACTCTCTGCACTGCATAGATGCTCATAGTTTCATTTTACCCTGCCTTCTATGGCACCCGGGGTTTTGTGTTTCATTGTATGTACTGCGCGCTGTTCCCCTTTACCACCTTTTGGTTCTTCAGCACAGGCTGCCTTTAATTAACTTGTATCCGCCCTCTTTGCACTATGCGGGTGTGCTCCCGGATGATGCTCCCAATATTCCAGGCACTAGTAAACTGATAGTCCCCACTATTTGTTGACTTCGCCGCCTTCCATGGCTTAATGTTTGGGCCTCCTGTTCAGCGTGACCCCTAGCCACTTCTCATTGTATGAGCGCTATATTTTACTCTTCGTGTGCTGCCTGTGCCCGTTTCCAGTAAGTAGGCATGCCGTGCTTTAGTATTTTACAGGCACCCCACATCTACAGTCAAACCCGAGCATCCACTGGCCCTCAGCGGCCCAACAGCCTTTCTTTTTGCAGGCCGCTCGATTCACTCCCTCCAGCCCATCAGAAGCCCCTTCCCCTTCTCACCTCTGCAGTGCAGGGGGACACTCCAGCCGCATTGCGAGGATCTCTTTGTCCCACCACATGAGACCTGGGCCTCCCAGACCCCTGCAGGCTGCAACACGCCTCAGTCTCTCGTGAGCGGGGAGCCCCACCTCCAGTCTATGCAGCAGCACTTCAAAAACGGGCAGCTCAGTCACCACCAGCCGGATCTCTCAACGTCCGTAGAATGCAAGCTTTGTTGGCTGCAACGCTGGTGTTCTTTCTGTGGGCCTCTGGTTGGTACCTTCGGCGATGGCATCTGCAGCCGGCGATATGAAGTAGAGATGCACTTTCCGACTCCTATGTTGTACAGCCACCATGTCGCGTTAGCCGCAAGTCTCCCTTAAATTCTGCTTCTTTTTAATGATCTGAGGTAGAGAACTGCAAATCTCGGCCACCGCTCCAATTAGCATCAATTACCCTTGCTTTGGGGATGAGAAATTTAACTTAAGGAACTATCCTTAAGGAGGATATTGTCGTATTATAACTCCGGGCTGCAAGAGCCTCACTAAAGTGTGGCTGTTTTGCTTGTTGGCTCTCTAGCGCCCTGAGGCACTAAGTTTACAAAGTGAGCCCTCCCCCTACCCAGATCCACATCAACAGTATCTAGTGCCTTCACTCTGTGCCTTCACTCTTCTAAATATCAGTACTGCTGCTGCACCAGAGAAAAGGCTAGACAGCAAATAGTACAGTATTTGTGTCCATTAAAATGAGCACCGAGCAAATACATACTGTAACTCCCACTATATTTATGTACATCTGAAAACGCAGTTTATCAAAGAAGCAATAGTGAAACTGAGTTCAACAGATTCACCGCCCACCTTAATTTATAAAGGCGAGTGGTTTTCTTGAATGTTTATAGACTCCTCTAGTGATCCACAAAGAGAAAAACAACAATCCTCACAATGGCAGAACTATATTTTGCTTCGCCTTACTAAATAAAAGTTAGAAACATCTCACATTTCTTTTAGACTATGAATAAACTTCCGCACAGTGATAAAAGAATCATAAAAGAGCATTATGCTATTAACAGGATGTCAGTATGTCTAGGGGAACCTGCACAGAATATATTTAAGATGACAGGTGGTAGACAACTCCATCTGGTATAATTCTCCAGCTCCCAGAACGACAGGTCATACCAAGCTAAAACTGTCATGCTCATCCTTCAGCACAGACAGCAGGGCTGATCAAAAGCGGTGTATCCTGTAGGAAAGACAAACTGTGTGTGTTCTTACCAGAAGACGCCTAAGTCTCAGAAAATGGTTGTGAACTTTTCAAACACTCTAAATGCGAGCCTGCGTATGTGTCTGTGTTAAGAATGTAAATAATGCACACTTCTGACAATTCACAATTTGCTCATTTTCCACTTGAAATTTACATATTTAAAAATTGCGAAGGTGAAGTAAAGGAGACATATTCAAGTCAATATTTGTTTTGCTATGAGGATACAAATCTTAATTGGTGCCATTTTGTTTCCAGTGGAATTTCCAGTCTGTTTTTGTCGGTCAAGTTCAGTAATAGAATTGTTTATACACAGTCTTCTATAATTAATAACAATAACATGCAGGCATAATTTGTGAATCCGCACAAAATACGCGGTGTCACTTGAACATCATCTCTAGATATAATGAGGAAAACTAAGCAAGGCATTTTGTGGTTCTTTGTTGTGGCATCTGGTTCCACATTAATAATGGCTTGTCTGTCAGTTTCCTCATTTTTAATTGTCGTACTCGATTGTCAGTCTCACGATGGAGAGTGCAAATATAGTTTTCAAATATTCTGAAAAAGTTAGAAGAGATTCATTTGCAGCAAAAACATTATGTTACCTTCAGCAACATAACTGTTTGCAGGTATTCATTTTTTATGTACTCTCATTAATAACGGGTAAAATTGTTCAGGTGAAAGAAAAAGCAGGAAGTAAACAGTGTCTTTCCATTTAATTTTTGCATCCAGTGTTCCGCTCTAGATGAAGTAAAAATCCATCTACTGTGGAAACAAAATGGCAACAAATATTTTGATCTGTATCCTCATCTTAAAAAATATTGAGTTGACCATTTGTGTCTCGTTTACCTCATCTTTGCAATTTTAAATAGAAAAATATTAAGAGAGTGGTGTCCCCAGCCCTGCTGTTGGCTCAGGTATGGGGGTCATGCCCCCTCCCCTTTATAAAGCTACACTGCATTAGCTTAACAGGCAGTCACTCATACAGCTGCTCACACAGCCACTTAGTTATGGATGCAGCCACTCACATATCCACTCAGAGGACAATATAGCCATTCACACAGTCACTCACTCACCCATTCAGTCACTCATATACCCACCCACTCACCAATACTGACACTTGCACACGCACTCACTCATCCATAGAGCCACTTATACAACCACTCATTGACCCATACAGTCACTCATACAGCCACTCCCTCACCAATACAGCCAGTCACACAGCCAATCCCACACCCATACAGTTCCTCAGACACCCACTTATTTACCTATACAGGTACTCACACACCTACTTATTCACCCATATAGCCTCTCACACACCCACCCAAAACCTATACAGCCACTCAAACAATGATATAAACAATCGCACAGCTACTCACATAACACATGTTGGAAATAGTATCACTCATTAGGAGTACACAAAGGTGCCAATTACGATCCTGTAAAAAAAATTCCCGTACGACTCGTATCCGGTCTTTTTACCATACGAATCGTACAAGTGCCGTACAAACTGGACGAGTTACCATACAAACGTGAAAAGCGAAGTCCGACCGGGGAATCACGATCCGTCCCGGGCGTCCGATAGCACAACCGTATGGTGAAAAGACCGTCCGCACCGAACTCCAATAGCAACCATGGAGACGTCCAAACAGGTGCCCGGTACGCGCCGTACCCCCGCCAGCCCCCGCATGTACGCGCCGTACCCCCCCAGCCCCCGCATGTATGCGCCGTACCCCCCCAGCCCCCGCATGTACGCGCCGTACCCCCCCAGTCCCCGCATGTACGCGCCGTACCCCCCCAGCCCCCGCATGTACGCGCCGTACGCCCCCAGCCCCCGCATGTATGCGCCGTACCCCCCCCAGCCCCTGCATGTACGTGCATGTACATGCCGTACCCCCCCAGCCCCCGCATGTACGCGCTTTACCCCCCGTGTATGTACACCCGAGTACGTGTCGAACCCCCCCGTGTACGTACACCCGAGTACGTGTCGAACCCCCCGTGTACGTACACCCGAGTACGTGTCGAACCCCCCCGTGTACGTACACCCGAGTACGTGTCGAACCCCCGTGTACGTACACCCGAGTATGTGTCGAATCCCCCCGTGTATGTACACCCGTGTACGTTCGAGTCGTACCCCCACCCGTGTATGTACGGTGCGTACCCCCAGCGTGACGCACCGTACATACACGGGTGGGGGTACGACTCGAACGTACACGGGTGTACATACACGGGGGGTTCGACACGTACTCGGGTGTACGTACACGGGGGGGTTCGACACGTACTCGGGTGTACGTACACGGGGGGGTTCGACACGTACTCGGGTGTACGTACACGGGGGGTACGGCGCGTACATGCGGGGGCTGGGGGGGTACGGCGCATACATGCGGGGGCTGGGGGGGTACGGCGCGTACATGCGGGGGCTGGGGGGGGTACGGCGCGTACATGCGGGGGCTGGGGGGGGTACGGTGCTTACCGGGCTACCTACTCTGGTCGTTTCGCGCCGTACTTCGCATTTCCGACACTTTTTGGGTGCCGTAAAAGTATTGCCGTCCGGACTGCTGTCGGTTCGAATCGTAATTCCTAGGTCGTGAAACACTGCCTGGAAGCGTCCCGACGTCACGTCGCAGCATTCCCGGATCATATTCGTATGCATATTTTCGTCGGTCGGTGTTTTTTACGATTCGTACGGAAATGGTGTTTCCGTGCGAATCGTAATTCCATGTTTGGAATGTTTTACGACCGGGTACGAGTCGGACGGAGAATACGCTCCGACCGACGGTTCGTACCCGGTTTTTACCGGATCGTAATCGGCACCAAAATATAGTATTTTACCTTTTTAGTGCCTTAGTATATATGTTTAACACTCATAACATTTAGAAAACTCTCAGTCACAGAATGATGTCATGAGTGATGTCAATTGAAATGTCATCAGTGATGTCATGAGTGATGTCACTGACCATGTCATGAGTGATGTAATATGTAAGGTCATAAGCAGTGCATTACTGGGGCATGAGTTATAGTAAGCTAAGGTAACTGTAACTGCTGAAATTCACTAGTTTTGTATGAGTGAAATCAGAGCCTAACTAGAACGTCCTAGTAAAGTTTGATTTTTTTCAGTGAATTTCTAAGTTTTTTAAAAGTTCTATATCCTAACTATAACATCCCTGTAACCTTTATTTTTTACAGTTAATATATATACCTTTATATATATATTACCTACTGGCGGTTGCTAGTAGGTAGTTATAGTTAGGACCTCGTTTCTATTCAAAACACGTTTTTTCTTTTGCCGATTTCTTTGGCGTCGTTTGCGTATCTTTGCTAAATTTTCAAAACTAGTGAGGCGCTCCGGTCAGCTCCTATCTTGAAAGTTTCGGGGTGATTCTTCAAGCGGGGACCGAGAAAAAAGGGGGTTCCCAAAACACATTTTCCCCATGTTAATTTCCATAGTAATTTTGAAACAGGTTACAGCCTGAACTGCTGAACGGAATTACACCAATTTTGGCAAAAAGGTAGCCCTTGGTTCAGAAAGAGACCTTTTATTTAAATGGCGTGAATCCGTTCAGTAGTACCTGAGAAATTAGAAAAAGAAAAATATCGATATCTGAGCACCGATGAGGAGTCGAGAACCCTCCCGGGCACGAGCTTCACTCTGATTGGCTGCCAACACTCAAAACCAGGAAGTGTTGGCAGCCATCTTGTGACTCGGTTACCGAGTCACAAGAAAAGAGTGGGAAAAAGGTTGAAAAACAAGAAAAGGGGGCAGGGTAGAAACACCAAGACCCCCTAGGCCTACTCAGGGGGTCCCAATAGGATCCCCAGGGCCCAAAAAAAGCATTTTTCTTTTTTTTTTAACGGCAGAAATCGCGTTGGGGTTGCGAATCTTGCTGTGAAAATAAAAAGAAAATGAAGCGCTTCATTTTCAAAAAGCACCCGGGTGGGCCAGGTCCCGGGGGCACTCGCCACCTCCCAGGGGGCGCGTTTGAACAGTTGTGCAGGGAGGGGCCTGATATAACAAGTGGTGTGTTGTAAATTGGGGAATTAAGTTCCCCTCAATCCTGAGGGTCCCTGGGGGCCAACTAGCCCACCAGGTACCTTCAGTAAGAGCCACAGTGCTGCGTTGCAGAGAAGTGGTCCGAGGCCACACCCCTTTTTACACCACTCTGGGTGGGCCAAATCCCGGGGGCAATGTTTTAATTGTTATGGGGGGCTCTCAGGTCCCCCCAGCCCCAGGAACTGCCACACCCTGGGGCAACTTCAAAATGTGGGAGGGGGCCACGCGGCCCCCCTCCTGGAGCCTTGTATAGGCCCTGGGGACCGCCATCCCCCAGGTCCGGCTCCTGCTGTGTCCCAGGTTGCCCACCCCAGGACACTGCTGTTTGCAATGTCAGGGCGGGAGCCTCATGGCTCTCACCCTGCCATTGCACACTGCTTTGCTTCATTGAAGCGAGAGCAGGGAAACCTGCTCTTGCTTCAATGAAGCAAAGCAGATTGCTTTTCCACATGGGGAGCAGCATGTTAGCTGCTCCTCATGTGGAAAAGCAATGCTGGCTCCCGCAGGACGTGGGGAGCCACTGGGACCGCTACCCCCGGGGCTTCTTTAAAATGGGGGGGGGCTCTCAGGTCCACCCAGCCCCGGGGACCGCCACCCCCCGGGGCTTGAAAGAATTTGGTGTGGGGGGCTCTCAGGCCCCCCAGCCCCGGGGACCGCCACACCCTGGGGAACTTAAAATTGTGGGAGGGGGCCACACGGCCCCCCTTCTGGAGCCTTGTATAGGCCCTGGGGACCGCCATCCCCCAGGGCCGGCTCCTGCAGTGTCCCAGGGTGCCCACCCCCAGGACACTGCTGTTTGCAATGGCAGGGCGGGAGCCTCGCGGCTCCCACCCTGCCATTGCAAACTGCTTTGCTTCATTGAAGCGAGAGCAGGGAAACCTGCTCTCGCTTCAATGAAGCAATGCAGATTGCTTTTCCACATGGGGAGCAGCATGTTAGCTGCTCCTCATGTGGAAAAGCAATGCTGGCTCTCGCAGGACTTGGGGAGCCGCTGGGACGGTGGGGGGATTGGGGACCCCCCCATGGCCCCCAACGAAAAGGGACAGCCCCGGGGGATGGGGCCCTCGGGGCTAGTAGTAACCCTCGAGGGGGGCCCCGCTGCCCCCTTCCCAATTTAAAAAGAAAAAATAAAATAAAATTGGGGGCAGGCTTTGGGGCATGGGGTCCCCAGGGCCAATAAATTAGAAAAAGAAGGGGGGCTCCACAGCCCCCCTTCTAAAAAAATTTTTTAAAACAGGATCAGGCCGTAGGCCACGCCCCCTCCTTGCACCACTCTGCAAATGCGCCCCCTGGCGCGTTTGCAGAGGAGGAACTAATTCCCCTTGAATACTGGGGGTCCCTGGGGGCCAACTAGCCCACCAGGAACCTCCAGTATGCGCCAGGGGGCTGCGTTGCAGAGAAGTGGTCCGAGGCCACGCCCCTTTTTACACCACTCTGGGTGGGCCAAATCCCGGGGCAATGTTTTAATAGTTACGGGGGGCCCAAAGAGGCCACCCCTGGGGCTTTTTGCTAATGTATGTGGGGGGCTCACTGCCCCCCGCAGCCCCAGGGACCGCTACCCCCAGGGCTTCTTTAAAATGGGTGGGGGGCTCTCATGTCCCCCCAGCCCCGGGGACCGCCACCCCCACAGCTTGAAAGAATTTGGTGTGGGGGGCTCTCAGGCCCCCTCAGCCCTGGGGACCGCCTAACCTTGGGCAATTTCAAAATGTGGGAGGGGGCCATGCGGCCCCCCTCCTGGAGCATTGTATAGGCCTGGGGACCGCCATCCTCCAGGGCCGGCTCCTGCAGTGTCCCGGGGTGCCAACCCCCAGGACACTGCTGTTTGCAATGTAAGGCGGGAGCCTCGCGCCTCCTACCCTGCTATTGCAAACTGCTTTACTTCATTGAAGCGAGAGCAGGGAAACCTGCTCTTGCTTCAATGAAGCAAAGCAGATTGCTTTTCAACATGGGGAGCAGCATGTTAGCTGCTCCTCATGTGGAAAAGCAATGCTGGCTCCCGCAGGACGCGGGAAGCCACTGGGACCGCTATCCCCGGGGCTTCTTTAAAATGGGTGGGGGGCTCTCAGGTCCCCCCAGCCCCGGGGACCGCCACCCCCCGGGGCTTGAAAGAATTTGGTGTGGGGGGCTCTCAGGCCCCCCAGCCCCGGGGACCGCCACACCCTGGGGCATCTTCAAAATGTGGGAGGGGGGCCGCACGGCCCCCCTCCTGGAGCCTTCTATAGTCCCTGGGGACTGCCATCCCCCAGGGCCGGCTCCTGCAGTGTCCCAGGGTGCCCACCCCCAGGACACTGCTGTTTGCAATGGCAGGGTGGGAGCCTCGCGGCTCCCACCCTGCGATTGCAAACTGCTTTGCTTCATTGAAGCGAGAGCAGGGAAACCTGCTCTCGCTTCAATGAAGCAATGCAGATTGCTTTTCCACATGGGCAGCAGCATGTTAGCTGCTCCTCATGTGGAAAAGCAATGCAGGCTCCTGCAGGACGCAGGGAGCCGCTGGGACCATGGGGGGATTGGGGACCCCCCCACGGCCCCCAACAAAGAGGGACAGCCACCCCCGGGGCTTGAAAGAATTTGGTGTGGGGGGCTCTCAGGCCCCCCAGCCCCGGGGACCGCCACACCCTGGGGCAACTTCAAAATGTGGGAGGGGGGCCGCACGGCCCCCCTCCTGGAGCCTTGTATTGGCCCTGGGGACCGCCATCCCCCAGGGCCGACTCCTGCAGTGTCCCAGGGTGCCCACCCCCAGGACACTGCTGTTTGCAATGGCAGGGCGGGAGCCTCGCGGCTCCCACCCTGCGATTGCAAACTGCTTTGCTTCATTGAAGCGAGAGCAGGGAAACCTGCTCTCGCTTCAATGAAGCAAAGCAGATTGCTTTTCCACATGGGGAGCAGCATGTTAGCTGCTCCTCATGTGGAAAAGCAATGCGGGGCTCCCGCAGGACGCGGGGAGCCGCTGGGACCGTGGGAGGATTGGGGACCCCCCCATGGCCCCCAATGAAGAGGGACAGCCCCGCGGGATGGGGTCCTCGGGGCTAGCAGTAGCCCGGGAGGGGGGCCCCGCGGCCCCCCTCCTAAAAAAAGAATTAAAAAAAAAATCCCCCCAAAAAAACGTCCCAGGGGATGGGGTCCCCAGGGCCATAAGTGGCCACAGGAGGAGTGCGAGGCAGCCCCCCTCCAAAATATATATTTTTTTTAAATGGGTCATGCCCCGGGGGATGGGGTCCCCGGGACAAATTATGGCCTCAGGAGGGGGGCCACGCGGCCCCCTTCCCGATTTAAAAAGAAAAAAAAATAAAAAATTAGGGGTTGGCTTTCGGGGATGGGGTCCCCAGGGCCAATAAATTAGAAAAAGAAGGGAGGCTACAAAGCCCCCTTCTAAAAAATTTTTAAAAGATGGGATCTGGGTGGGCCAAATCCCGGGGGCAATGTTTTAATTGTTATGGGGGGCCCAAAGAGGCCACCCCTGGGGCTTTTTGCTAATGTATGTGGGGGCTCACAGGCCCCCGCAGCCCCGGGGACCGCTACCCCCGGGGCTTCTTTAAAATGGGTGGGGGGCTCTCAGGTCCCCCCAGCCCCAGGGACTGCCACACCTGGGGCAACTTCAAAATGTGGGAGGGGGGCCATGCGGCCCACCCTCCAGGAGCCTTGTATAGGCCCTGGGGACCGCCATCCCCCAGGGCCGGCTCCTGCAGTGTCCCGGGGTGCCCACGCCCAGGACACTGCTGTTTGCAATGGCAGAGCGGGAGCCTCGCGGCTCCCACCCTGCCATTGCAAACTGCTTTGCTTCGTTGTAGCGAGAGCAGGGAAACCTGCTCTCGCTTCAATGAAGCAAAGCAGATTGCTTTTCCACATGGGGAGCAGCATGTTAGCTGCTCCTCGTGTGGAAAAGCAATGCTGGCTCCCGCAGGACGCAGGGAGCCGCTGGGACCGTGGGGGGATTGGGGACCCCACACGGCCCCCAACGAATAGGAACAGCCCTGGGGGATGGGGTCCTCGGGGCTAGTAGTAGCCCAGGAGGGGGTCCCCGTAGCCCCCCTCCTAAACATAGAATTTAAAAAAAAATGCAAAAAAAAAAACGGCCCGGGTGATGGGGTCCCCAGGGCCATATGTGGCCACAGGAGGAGGGCGAGGCAGCCCCCCTACAAAATATATATATTTTTTTAAATGGGCCATGCCCCAGGAGATAGGGTCCCCGGGGCAAATGATGGCCTCGGGAGGGGGGCCACGCGGCCCCCTTCCCGATTTAAAAAGAAAAAAAAAAAGAAAAATTGGGGGCAGGCCCTTGGGGATGGGGTCCCCAGGGCCAATAAATTAGAAAAAGAAGGGGGGCTACACAGCCCCCCTTCTAAAAACATTAAAAAAGACGGGATCGGGCCAGAGGCCACGCCCCCTCCTTGCACCACTCTGCAAATGCGCCCCCTGGCACGTTTGTAGAGAGGGAACTAATTCCCCTTGAATACTGGGGGTCCCTGGGGGCCAACTAGCCCACCAGCAACCTCCAGAATGCGCTGGGGGGCTGCATTGCAGAGAGGTGTAATGAGGCCACGCTCCTTTTTACACCTCTCTGCAATGCAGCTCCGTGGCGCTTACTGGAGGTACCTGGTGGGCTAGTTGGCCGCCAGGCGACCTCAGGATTCAAGGGGACTTAATCCCCCAACTTAAAACATGCCACGGGGCAAGTTTGCACAGTGGTGAAGGTAGGGGGCGGGTCCTGAGGTGATATGTGTGCAAACACGCCCTGTGGCGCGTTTTAAGTCGGAGAATTCATTCCACTTCAATCCAGAGGTCCCCTAGGGGCCAACTAGTCCACCAGGTACCTCCACTAAGCACCACGGAGCTGTGTTGCAGAGTGTTGTAAAAAGGGGCGTGGCCTCTGAACACCTCTCTGCAACGCAGCTCCCTGGCGCATACTGGAGGTACCTGGTGGACGAGTTGGCCCCCAGGGGACCGCAGGATTGAAGAGGAATTAATTCCCCAACTTAAAACGCGCCACAGGGCGTGTTTGCACATGTCACCTCAGGCCCCGCCCCCTTCCTTCACCATTGTACAAATATTCCTCTAAAATCAGCCGAAATACGAATTCCGATTTATTGACCTGTTATCAGGATAGAACCCAGTGCTGCATCTTTTTTGCCCAGCACTGACCTAAAAAGTAATTATAAGCATACTTACCAGTAACTTGTGTTTCCTTCCTTAGGAATCCATTGTGTGGTTTTCACTAGAAAAGTTTCCAAGTCTCCATTTTTGAAACATACAAATATTCCTCTAAAATCAGCCGAACTACGAATTCCGATTTACTCACCTGTTATCAGGAGAGAACCCAGTGCTGCATCTTTTAGCCCTTTACAACAAACAAATGATGGACGGAATGCTGACAATGCAGACATTCTCCCCCAGTCAAGAGATCTGAGTTAAATCCATCGTTCTTTTGCCCACTACACCACCCCAGTTTAGACATGGCCATATGACTGGGGGAGAATGTCTGCATTGTCAGCATTCCGTCCATCAATTGTTTGTTGTAACGCTTTTCGCCCTAAGTGGGATGGGTATTCCCAGACGTGGGACCCGTGCTCACTACGCCACTGGAGTCAAGCTACCTTGGCTGATGACGGCTGATAGCCAGAAACCGGTCCTAGGATGCTTGATTCCGGTTCAGGGAAGACATGGCTTGGCAGTTCGGGCTGGACTGTTCCCATGAGGCACAGGGTCAAGACTGATTTGCATATGGCCATGTCTAAACTGGGGTGGTGTAGTGGGCAAAAGAATGATGGATTCAACCCAGATCTCTTGACTGGGGGAGAATGTCTGCATTGTCAGCATTCCGTCCATCAATTGTTTGTTGTAACGCTTTTCGCCCTAAGTGGGATGGGTATTCCCAGACGTGGGACCCGTGCTCACTACGCCACTGGAGTCAAGCTATCCTGGCTGATGACGGCTGATAGCCAGAAACCGGTCCTAGGATGCTTGATTCCGGTTCAGGGAAGACATGGCTTGGCAGTTCGGGCTGGACTGTTCCCATGAGGCACAGGGTCAAGACTGATTTGCATATGGCCATGTCTAAACTGGGGTGGTGTAGTGGGCAAAAGAATGATGGATTTAACCCAGATCTCTTGACTGGGGGAGAATGTCTGCATTGTCAGCATTCCGTCCATCAATTGTTTGTTGTAACGCATCTTTTAGCCCAGCACTGACCCTGAAAAGTGATTCTAAGCGTACTTACCAGTAACTTGTATTTCCTTCCATAGGAATCCATTGTGTGGTTTTCACCAGAAAAGTTTCTGTGTCCATTTTTGAAAAGTAAAAATATTCCTCTAAAATCAGCTGAACTACGAATTCCGATTTACTCACCTGTTATCAGGAGAGAACCCAATGCTGTATCATTTAGCCCAGCACTGACCCTGAAAAGTAATTCTAAGCGTACTTACCAGTAACTTGTATTTCCTTCCATAGGAATCCATTGTGTGGTTTTCACCAGAAAAGTTTCCAAGTCTCCATTTTTGAAACGTACTAATAATCCTCTAAAATCAGCCGAACTACGAATTCCGATTTACTCACCTGTTATGAGGAGAGAACCAGTGCTGCATCTTTTAGCACAGCACTGACCCTGAAAATTAGTTCTAAGCGTACTTACCAGTAACTTGTATTTCCTTCCATAGGAATCCATTGTATGGTTTTCACCAGAAAAGTTTGTGTCCATTTATGAAACGTACAAATATTCCTCTAAAATTAGTCGAACTACGAATTCCGATTTACTTACCTGTTGTCAGGAGAGAACCCAGTGCTGCATCATTTAGCCCAGCACTGACCCTGGAAAGTAATTCTAAGCGTACTTACCAGTAACTTGTATTTCCTTCCATAAGAATCCATTGTGTGGTTTTCAGCAGAAACGATTTTGTGTCGATTTTTGAAACGTACAAATATTCCTCTAAAATCAGCCGAACTACGAATTCCGATTTACTCACTTGTTATCAGGAGAGAACCCAGTGCTGCATCTTTTAACCCAGCACTGACCCTGAAAAGTAATTCTAAGCGTACTTACCAGTAACTTGTATTTCCTTCCATAGGAATCCATTGTGTGTTTTTCAGCAGAAAAGTTTCTGTCTATTTTCACAAAGTAAAAATATTCTTAAAAAATCGTCTGTATGACTTAAACACATTCTTTCAACTGTTTATAGGAGATTCACCAGTGCTGGATCCAGGATCCACCACTGAGTAAGAAAAAGTAACGATGACACTACTTACCTGCTAAGTGAATTTTCTGGCATAGGATAACATTGGTGATTCTATGTGAAAAAATTTCAAAGTGTCATCTTTTAAAAAACAATAATATACCTTAAGAATCACTACTGTAACCAAAATGCTTTTACTCAACTGTTTACAGGAGATGTCTAAGGACTGAATGTAGGATCCAGTGCTGTGGTTAGAAAAGTAATCCATAAAGTAACTAATTGCATTTGACTAGAAATTCACATTGAGCTCAATGTTGCATTGTGTTTGAAATTGTGTTGCCCATTGCAACAACTGTAACTACTGTACTTAAAAGTCTATTGCATATTTGCAAAGTATTTAAACTAAAGTAATTCATTCTGAGAAAGTATATTTTGTATTGTAATGTATAATGTAATTATAATGTAATTAAAAAAAATATCTAAAAATAATTAGTTTAAAAAATGTAGTAAATCAGTATCAAAGAAATCAGTATAACAATTAATACATTAATAATTGTAATTTACAAAACCTTTGAAATTCACTGAAAAAAACATAGGTTTCAGGCCTGATATAGTAAGGAATTAGCATTTAAAAAACTTTTGAAATTCACTGTAAAAACCATAGGTTTCATGCCTGATATAGTTAGGAATTAGCATTTAAAAAACCTTTGAAATTCACTGAAAACACCATAGGTTTCAGGCCTGATATAGTTAGGAATTAGCATTTAAAAAACCTTAGGCATTCATTGTAAAAACAATAGGTTTTAGGGGTGTTATTGTTAGCTGGACATTTCACTCGAACAAAACCATTGAAATTCCTCCGATATAGTTAGTTGTACTAACTACATCTCACACGCCTGCAATCCACTGCTGATGATGTCACATATTACATCATTCATGACATGGTCAGTGACATCACTGATGACATCTCAAATGACATCACTGATGACATCACTGATGACATCATCCACGTGACAATCAGATACACCTCATCATACACTAGTATAACCTTTCATCACTCACTGTAAAATACAGAGTGCCAGATTTAAAACCATTGACACACCAATACAAGTTTCTAAACACCCACTCAGTGATTCCTAGATCTATACACATATCTAATCACTTACCTATAGATTCACTCATACATGCTGTCAATGATCAATAGAACACTATCAAATAAACGTATACACCTATATCGACTTTACACACCAGCACACATCCTAATCACTTATGAAGTCATCCAACTCACTTATGCAAACAATGGATCATACTTACTTTTACTTAGCTATACACTTATAAAAACACCACTTCATCTATTCATATAGATAATAACTCATACTTAGTGTGTTATAAATACACTATTACAAGTATACAGTTATCCATACAGTCACTCATACAATCACTGAGTCTTATGTATACTTATTTATATACAACAACTGACACATACACTGGCTTTTCTAGTTTGTTGGACATGTACCATTGAGACATATATTGTCTCATCACCACACCCATAAAGATATTCACTCACCCAATCAACTGTTATAACATGTAGTTTTAACTTCATATACCTACTGAATCAACTATTCACACATCTTTGGGCAGTCAAACACCCACCACCGAACCACACACACATTCACTCTCCCATACAAATACTCAGTTAACTAATCAATAAATAATATCGACTTTCACGTAGCTAGTAACCAACTGGTGCAGCAGTTTACACAACAACTGACAAAGTGATAAGATATTCACACAGTTGAGTCACTATCCAATATATTTAGTGAGACACTATAAATTAGTCAAGTAAACAGTCAATCACACTGCTACTAAATCCTCCATCCAGATATTTATATTTATATATCCACTCATTCTTCAATGCAAATTGCTATATATATATATTTAAATAACTAGCCAAACCACATTCACTGGATGATGTCATCGGTGATGTCATCAGTGATGACATTTGAGATGTCATCAGTGATGTCACTGACCATGTCATGAATGATGTAATATGTGACATCATCAGCAGTGGATTGCGGGCGCGCGAGATGTAGTTAGTTCAACTAACTATATCGGAGGAATTTCAATGGTTTTGTTCGAGTGAAATGCCCAGCTAACTATAACACCCCTAAAACCTATTGTTTTTTCAGTGAATTTCTAAAGTTTTTCAAGTGCTAATTCCTAACTATAACAGGCTTGAAACTTATGGTTTTTTCAGTGAAGATATATATATATATATATATATATATATATATATATATATATATATATATATATATATATATATATATATATATATATATATATAAGCGCTTGATCTATACCCATATCAGTGTATTGCGATTTGTAAGCTAACCATGCATGCCTTCTGTGCTGCCTCCTTTCCTTCTACAGTTTTGTCTCCAGCGTACCAAGAGGGCTTTTGCCTCTATCACATATTCTGTGTACATGGTCTTCTTCTTGGATTCTCAGATTCTCATTAATTCTTTGTACTAAAACCCTATATTTTCAGTGCTTATACAGTCCTATACCACTTCTGGTTATTTGTCTGAAGCTGAGCCTTGAATTGGCAACGGCACTAATATATGGCTTGCATCGTCTTCCTTCAGACCAGACAAGGTCCTATTCAGAGTGCATGCTGCAGTCCTTGCTGACAGCTTGTGCGGCATTCTCAAATTGTGCTGTACGTTGTAGCCCCCACTTCATCCTTGGCATAAAGGTGGATTATTCCCAACTGAGCTCTGATTCTCATTGCTCACTGCAGGACTGCCTCAATGCTTTTTCTCTGTTTCCAAACTGACCCTGAATTAGTGTGAATGGTAGCCGTGGCTTATAGCTTATGTACTGAATCAGAGCATGTAGTGTAACATCCCTAGTAAACTATTTTCCCTCTGAGCCCTTAGTGAGCCTTGTACCCTAAATCTTCTGTGTTTGTGAAGGGAGCCACCCGTTTACAAGATATTTACATGCCCATACTATTTTACTGTGGAGATGTTTTAGTTGTTTGCTCTCTGCATATTTATTTTATTGTTCAATTGTTTATTCTTTGTGAATTAATCGCTAAATATCACGTTACAGACTTTCCAGTGGGTCGGATTTTCGCACATGTGGAGCATTAAAAAAAATTGTAAAACACATACATACACATTTTGTAATTGAGGTTTGAGATCAGCAGTTTACTAATATTGTGTTTAAACTTGTATTCCTGTAAATAATTGCATTGTAAAACTATTTTAATTGTAGTTGTGGTCTTTGTGTGGATGCAATATATCACAATGACATTGGCATCTGTGACTATTGTGTGACTATGTAACACAGGCATTTGATTGGACAAGACATTTTTAGTAATATTCAAAGGAAGTTTCCACCTAGTTTTGTTTATTATTCAGTTTTCAAATTTCAAGTACAGCATACAAACAACAAGTCTTCACTATTCCAACACTTTTATTATCAAAGATCAGTTATTTGGCAAGTATATTCTTCCCCAGCATCTAGCACCCATGGAACATCTACACTTAATTCCATGTCAGAGTTGTTCATCAGAAATTACATGAGCGGACTCCAAATATCATGAGGTCACAAGGATACAGGCAACTCCTCTGCATACATCTCCAGTGTGTTCTTGCACTAGACCATATATTTTATCCAGTCGCGCACATTTAGTACTTTACGTTTACCCCAGCTCATTGCCACCCGTCTTTTGGCTAGTAGAAGCACCACTGCAACAAATTTACGATGTGTTGTTGATACATGTTTGACTAGTCCTACTAGGCATATCTGGGGTGTGCATTTGGGCTGTTCAGATGTCATATCACTAAGAGTGTGTACAACAGTCTTCCAGTATTCATGTATCCTCATGCAGTCCAAAGCTATATGTGAGAAACCTGCCTCTGACATCCCACATCGAACACAGCACAAGTCGTTCTGTAGCCCGTATCGGAAGAGCTTCAGAGTAGTGTAGTAAGTTTCTTGTAGGAACTTGAAATGTATAATGCATAGGGTGCAACTCGTGGTCAGCATTCCCATCAGTGGGCAGCAAAAGCTCCACTCCACTAGTTATACTGGCGTGCGCAGGGATGTATTCCAATGGACCATCGCCACTGGTGCTGATGTCGGTCTGTCCCTTTGCGCAGTGCTATAGAGTCTTGTGACCAAATGCCGGCGAGAAGTGGAGGTGAGTAATCTGGAGGTCATTTAGTACAGGGGGCTCAATCGGGAAGGTGGGGTATAACGTTTTGATCACAGTTCTAAGGCGCTGATATGTAAATGTAAATATCAGTGTTTTGTTGCTAATGTATGCAAGATCTGCCTGGTTTAGGAATCGTCCCTCTAGGTACATATCTTCCATTGTTTCCATCCCCACCTGGCGAAGTAGAGCCAGTGACCTTGTCTCCTGTGTAACCATGAGTTTAGGGTGTTGCCCAAATGGCAGTGCAGGGGCATATAGTGGTGGTATGTGTGCTCTTGCCAATAGGGCTGTCCAGTCATTGACAGTGCAGTGTATTGTGTTGATTTCTGTCCGGCTCTCTGTAGTGCAGTTGTGTGTTAGAATATATCTAAGTGGTATTGGGTGAGCCACCCTCTCCTCCACCCTCATGTGTGGTATATATGTTTGTGGGTAATACCAATAGTATGCGTATTGTGCTTGAGCCCATAGGTAAGATTAATGTAGGTCCGGTGCTTCGAAACCACCTTGCTCATATGGAAGTGTCATGGTGCCCCACTGAACACACAGTTGTTTGCCTGCCCAGGTCAATGTAACCAGCTGCGTACGTAACATTTTAAAGAAGGACTGGGGCAGGACTATTGGAATGCTATTGAATAAATATAAGCAGTGGGGGACTACAATCATTTTCATAACCGCCACTCTATCAGCTAGGGAGAGCAGCATTTTTATCCTAGTCACTTGACTATCCAGTTGTCCAGCACTCTCCCATAATTCTCACGTATTACTATTTCAAAGTCCATGTGGATCCACACCCCCAGATACTTTACTGGGTCTGTACTCCATTTAAGTTTCCACCCAGTTTTCTCTTTTTCATACTTCCAGTGCAGATATTAAAGCTTATGTACAGATGACTTGTATTTTGCACTGCTACAACTATAGGACAGATTTACAAGCCTCTTGCGCCTCCTGGCGCCACCATAGCGTCACTATTTTTGATGCAACGGTGGGGGAAACAATGTGGTCAATTTACAACGTGACTCATCTAGGGACATGTGTCACGTTGTAAAGCCCTGAGTCACATTATACCTGCGTCAGGTATAATGTATGCAGGGTGGGCGTTCACACGCAAAAAGCCATGTAGAACTGACGCAGTGAAATTTACAAGATTTCACTGCGTCACTCTACTCCTTCACTGCATCAAAATCCCTACCCCTGCTCAGACCAGGCATAAGGAATGATGCAGGGCTTTTTGATTGGGACTCAGCTATCTGTTATGGTGCATTGCTGGAGTTGCGTCACTTTCCTGAGCAACTCCAGCAATGCATCACTTTTGGGCCAACATATGCTCCAGAATTTCTGATGCATCTCTTAATCCTTGCGCATTGGAGCACTGTATTGTAAATACAGTGCATCCACAGTGGCGCTAGAACATTTGGCGCAAGGAAACTGATCGATCTATGCAGATGCCTCAGTTCCTTTTAAATCTTCCCCTGAATTATTTTGTTTTCTATCTAACATAACATGACATCTGGAGGGAAGTAAGGAGTGGGAGCCACGCCCTCAAGAAGGAGACTCTTTAGATACAGAACCAGCCCCAAAGTGCCAATCATTCACATGGGGTTACTTCACAATCCCCTCTGTAGAAAATAACTGTTGCCAAATATGTAAAGTGCTCCTTATATGATAATGCTCTTTCAAGGTGCACTTCCCAAAAATATTCATGTGGGACTACAAGCATGTTGTTCCATTTAAAAACTTACCATGGTACAAATCTGTAGAAAGCACAGAGGGAGAGAAATGCTGGTGAACCATCAACTCCGACTGCTACACCGGCCACTGCAGGAGACAGAACTCCTGTTGAAGTGCAGCAACATCTGCTGGAAAAGTCTCCAGAACTGAGGAGAGTAGGGCCATTTTATTTAGATTGCAAAACAGTGCTTACTGTAGACGAACAGTGTGTTGCTGTAGTTTTGGAGACAGTACAAATGCACAAAATATATGTCTTTTCACTCCACTTTTTATACTGTTTTGGGTTTTTTGCAGATAATGGTTTTTTTTCCAAGTTGCCTTTTAATTTAGTAAAAACACAAAAAAATACAAAAGGTTAGAAAACTAAAAAAAAAAGGAAAAAACAGTTTGGGAAAGAAAAAAAGAAAAAAATGTTCTTGTTAGAACCACCTTTGCTGGTTACAAAAAAGATGAACTATATGTCTGTATGTGTATATAAGGAAGAGTTCCGCTATAAGTGATTGTCTGGGTGTGTAAATGGGTTTGTGGGTGAGTGATTCGGTGTGTGAGTGGCTGCATGATTGTGTAACTGGCTGTATGGGTGAGTGAATGGCCGTAGGAGTGCTTGTATAATTAAGTGATTGTTTGTGACAGTAGCTGTACAGATGAGTAAGTGGGTGTGTTAGTGGCTATATGAGTGAGAGACTGGATGGGTGGGTGAGTGTCTGTATAAGTGACTGGCTGTGTGTGTGAGTGACTGTATGGGTGAGTGGTTGGGTAGTGGTAACTCTATGATGAATGACTGTGTGTGTGAATGGCTGTATGAGTGAGGGACTGTGTGAGTGGCTGTGTGACACAATGAGTGGGGATATGTACTGCTATATGACTGAGATAGGGGGGATGTGAGCGGGTGCATGAATGACTGGGTGTGTGACTGACTCTATGGGTAAGTGACTGGGTATGTGAGTGACGACATCAGTGAGTGACTGGTTGTGTGTCTGTTTATGGATGAGTGTGTGTCTGTATGTGTTAGTGTCTGTATCAGTGTGTGTCTGAGTCTGTTAGTGTATATAATAGTGTGAGACTGGGTGTGTCGCAGTCTGTATCTGGGTGTGAGCGGTTTGGTGACTAAATGGGTTGGGAGAGCCTGTAACAGTGACTACATGGGTGTGTGAGTCCCTGTACAGATACGTAAGTGGCTTAGTCAGTACCTGCATGTAATATATAATATCTACGACAATAGCTGTATAAGTAACTGACTGGAGGTGTTAGTATCTGTTTTGGAAAGTGAGTAAATGTTTACTGGGGTTAGTGGATGTCTTTTTAACTATATGGGTGAGTGATTGGTTATATAAATAGTTACATGGGAGAGTGATTGAGTAGCTTAGTGATGAATGGCTGACTGGTTGTATAAGTTAATGTGTTAGTGAGTGAGTAGATGTTTAGTACCTAGATTAGCAAGTAACTAAGGGGGTCATTCTGATGGCGGTTGGACCTCATCTGACGGCTCATCGGATGCGGTTTGAGACCACCATCTGCTGCTGTGGTCTGACCGCCGCATTACAATGCGTGCAGTCGGAGGCAGCAGGCAGAGGGACAGCACAATGATTTATGGCAAGCTCAAGGGGCCCATCGCACTGTCAGAGGGTCAGTAATCCCTACAATAGTGGTGGTGCCTGCTCAGGCACCGTCGAAGGGATTACAATGTCCCTTTCCACCTGACCTTTCATGGCGGTTCGCCCGCCATGAAAAGTCAGGCAGAAAGAGACTTTGGTGGCCCCTAGCGGGGCCCTCTTCCCCTGGCCCTCAGCTAAACATCCCTCACAGTGTGGCTGGCACCTCATGGTGCCTGCCACATGATGCAGGGATGTTTTTAAATTGTACATTTTTCTATTGCGGCTTGTGCTGCAGCCCGCAGCAAAAGCCACAATAGAAAATAAACACCTTTGTTTGAAATAAGGGCAGTGGGACCGCTGATGCCCTAAGCGAGTGAATATCCGTATGGGTAAGTAAGATCATGTAGTAGTAGATGATTTGTAAGTGAGCCAGTGTGTAACTGACTGTGTCACTGAGTTTGTAGGTGTGTCAGGGATTGAATAGGTGAGTGAATGGGTATGAGTTTTTTAATCAGTGTGTCTCTGAATGTGTCAGTTGCTGAATGAGACTCTACCTTTGTTTAACACGACCTGCCGTACAGCCAAAAAGGCTCTGTTGCTGGTATTAAAAACCAACAACAGAGAAGCCATCAGGGTAAATCGCTCCCTGTATAAAAAAGCAATCAGTGATGCTAAGAAGGAAGGGGAAGCTGCAGTGTGGGAGGAGTTGGGCCTTGCGCTCAGTTGCAATGATGCTAAATTTTTTTGGTCTATTGTAGCAACTGGAGTTAGTGGGCATTCTCATGCTCCTGCCCCTAATATTGCCTCCTCAATTTGGGAAAATCACTTTGGTGATCTTTATGGCACATGTAATTCTGATAGTCTGTTTGTTGGTACCCTTGAACCTTTACCAGCCCTTGTATGCTGTGCTCCATCTGAACTTTTTACTTTGGTTGAGGTGGAAACAGCGATAGGAATAATGCTCCCTAACAAGGCTCCTGGCCTAGATAAACTGCCTGGGGACCTGTTGAGGGCTCAACCAAAGATATGGGCCCCCTATTTGGTTGTTCTATTTAATTATATTTTGCAGGGGGGTGATGTACCCTACACCTGGCTAGGGGCAGAAATTGTGCCCGTTCTTAAAAAGGGCTGTCCACTAACTCCCTCTAATTATAGGCCTATCAGCCTTATTGATACTTCGCAAAAATTAATAGGGAGGGTCCTTCTGGACAGGGTCCTGGGATGGATTGAGGAGAATGGGATTCTGTCCACATTTCAGGCAGGCTTTAGGGCTGGTACCTCTACTCTAGATCAGATTTTTCGCCGCAGGTCTTTTATTGGAAAACAGCTTTGGTGGAGGGTGGCAGCCTCTACCTAGTGTTTGTGGACCTGCGGGCAGCTTTTGATCTAGTTCCACGAGCTAAATTGTGGCAAGTTCTAGCAGACTTGGGTCTTCCGCCTTATCTATTGGCCGTTTTATCTAGGCTCCATGATAACAATTTTGCCCAGGTAAGGTGTGGTAAATACGGCGACCTTACTGACCGTTTCCCTGTCCAAAAAGGTGTTCGTCAAGGGCGTGTGTTGGCTCCCACACTGTTCAGCCCTTATATTAATGGTCTTATTGACCATCTGAATTGTGTGGTAAATAATGATGCCCCTAAATTGGTTTCAGGTCGAGTGCCCGCTCTGATGTTTGCAGACGATACACTGTTACTGTCTAGAACATCATCGGGCATTCAAAATATACTGAATGGCTTCGTGAAGTTTTGTGAGTTAAGGGGACTGGAAATAAACCTGGGGAAAACAAAACATATGATTTTTAACCCCCCGAAGCGGGTGCGTCCAAAACCAGTTCTATCTGGTATTCCCATTGAAAGGGTTAAAACCTTTGTTTATTTGGGCGTCACTTTAACTGAGAATTTTAGTTGGAACACGCAGATTGCTAAGTCGACGATCAAGCTTGTCCAGCTGGCAGGGGGACTAAATAAAGTTTTTAAAAAATCGACTTTTAAACCAGTGTCTCCTGCCTTGGAAATCTATTGTCGGCAGGCAAGAGTGGCTGCAATCTATGGGGCTGAACTTTGGGGACATAAGCAGATAGGGACCCTCATAAAGGCTGAGCAGTCCTTCTTAAGATTTCTTCTAGGGCTCCCTCCCAGTACGCCTTTGATCCCCCTCAGGCTTGATCCTGGTATAGTTTCAATAGAGGCAATTATTAGTGAAAGACCAATTTTGTACTGGAAGAGGTTATGGTCAGTGCCTGAACTGGCCTCATATAGAGCTGAATTCGCCGAGATTTGGCCTGCCCTTAAATATAAAAAGATCCCCTGGCTCCTGCATATTAATGCAGCTAGTATTCAACTAGGACTCCCGGAATTGTGGGCAAATCCTGAAGCATATTGTCCCGGGTTACCAAAGAAAGAACTTCTCTCTCTGATATCCACACACAATTTTTTATCTCTCTTGAGCACTTCAGCGGTGGGTCGGTTGACCTCAGAGTTCCTCATAGTCAAACAAGATTCTAAACTAGAGGAATTCATGGACCAAATTGAACCCCCACTTGCTCGAAAATTATATATTCAGTTAAGATATGGTACCCTACCCGTTAGGTCCTTTTCATCTAAGTGGCAGACCCAGAATCAGGAAACTTGTCCTGCATGTAAATATAAAACGGAGACTGTTGCACATGTGCTGTTTTTTTGTCCTGCTTACTATGTAATCAGAAAATGTTGGTTGACTCCCATCTGCAGGAAGTTGGGATTTCGTTATTTTATGCAGGCTTGTAGGTCTTTAACTTATGATACCCATCCCCATATTGTTTTTGCAGTATCTCGCTATTTACACAGTATGTGACGCAGGAGACAAACCTTTTTAAACTAATCATTTTTTCACTGATAATTCCTAGTTTAATCCTTTTTAAACTTTTAACGTTTTATGTTTATTTATTGTCTTATTGTAATTGTTGATGTACTTATGTGTACTTTTATGGTCTCATGACCGAAATAAAGTTATCACTGACTGACTGACTTTTGTAGTGTAAGTCTGCTGAACTACACTGAAAAAAATAATGAGGAAATGGGCAAAACAAAGTAGTGGTAAAGCATGTCAATTCCTCTTTCTGCATAAAAACACTCTTCAGGGGTATGTCTAAGAAATATTTGTTGCACGAGTATCATGAGACATCTAAAGACATAGCACTCTAACCACTATTGAAAAAGAACATAAATATAAGTTAGTGTTTTGTATACAAAAGTTTAGAAACATAACATTACACATTGCTTATGCTGTAACAGTATATAACAGTATATGAAAACATGTTATTTCCCTTTTTTTGCTGTTCTCAGCTTTCATACCTTTTTCACCATAAACGATGTACTGCATGAAGCTTCATCCTTGAACAATGGATAAAAAACAATAGTATAGATAGTAGAAACAAAACTGCACAGTATATCTCTATAAATAAGTGACTCTATGCAGTGCACTCACTACAATTCGTTCATCAGTTGTTTTACCTACAGTTACTACACTAATCTAAACAAACCTATCTTCAAAATATGTTTTATTATTATACCTGGTACAATTATACTACAAAATATAAACTATTCTTGAATTTTCGAAATGCTTTTGGAGACATTACCCTTGGTAGGTCTAAAACACAGATGATACATGTAGATGAAATGCCATGCATTACTTATTTTACAGAAACAGCATGGACTAGTATGGTTAAAGGACGAAAGGGTGAGCATTTTGTAGTTTGAACAGCTGTTTTTGTTTCAAGTTAAGGTTGCTGTGATTGTATTGCTTCCATTCAGTTTCACTCTTTAATTAGATAGTGTTATTATATCTCCTTCTAGGGCAATAGAAGAACCCTGATTTTTGAAGAACTTATAAAAGACGTCACCCCTGATAGACCACATGATGTCTATATCACTGACAATCCATGCAGAAGAAATTCCATACATTGCTTGTTTTCCTAGAAATACTGCTTACAACTTTGGTTGAAGACACAAAAGGTAAGAATTTGGGGGACGATTCACAGAACTAATCTGAGACAAAATCCTAAACTTACTACTTATGGTATTCACAGAATGTACTTACGACTGCACTTACGACTAAATGTAAATTGATACTTGTATAGCGCACTACTCACCCGCAAGGGTCTCAAGGCGCTTGTACGAATACCGCTGTGGAACCCATCCTGGCTTTCCCTGTGACGTGTCCACTCCTGGGCAGCCCCAAGGTGGAGGCCAGGTATCCTTAGCATTGTGGGGGCCGTTGTGGAGATTAAGCAAGCTATTGCCCAGAGTTGCAGAGTGGGACTCCATGATTGGAATAGGCACCGAGGCGAGAATTGTCAGGTCCGTGGAATTTTGAGCCCAAGACCCGCCACGGCGGGGAATTGAGCCCTGGTCCCGGGCCAGACCTCTGCATCCGGGTCTGCCGCTCTAACCATTGAGCCACACTTCTCCACTACGACTACTAACTTTACGTCCGCACTCGGGCCGGAATTTCCACACCCGGAGCGCAACTTCCGTACTCGGAGCAAAAATCCTGCACTTGTACCGGAATCTCTGCTCCCAGGCCGGAATGCCCACATTCTGGCCAGTTGAGCATTTTCCTCAATGCTAATCACCTGTACAAGTGCCTACCATCCTCACCATGCATCAGATATAGTTCAATTAACACCAGATTGTGGGTATTCCGGCCTAGAAGCAGAGATTCTGGCCCAAGTGCGAAAAGTCCGACACAATTGCAGGATTTCTGCTCCGGGTTGGGAAATTCTGCTCCGGGTGTGGAAATTCTGGCCCGAGTGCAGTCATAAAGTTAGTAGTTGTAAGTGCATTTTGTGAATACCATAAGTAGTAAGTTTAGGATTTTGTCTCAGATTAGTTCTGTGAATCAGCCCAACTGTAGTTTGAAAGGCAGTTCTGCTTTGAATACAAGGTTGCTGTCATTGCATGGTGTTCAACCAGTTTCACTCTTTAACTAAGCAGTGGAGGTTCCAGATGTTATAATAATTCCTTCATGAAAGATAATAGCCATAGTAGTGCAAGATCCAGAAATTGATATTTGTCCAGCTTTAAAGTTTGTAATTTTGGTTGCCAATTTAGACCCAACTGCCCTGCATGGTTGTATTTTTTAATATAGGATATTTTAAAGTTCTTCATAGGTGCAACAGGCATAACACCTGATCTACAATTTGAACAGGTCATATTTGGTTTGCATTTTTAGCCAAACTGTCAAAAGGCACAGATTTGTAATCTGGTAAGTAGTGTCAATTAGAGATATCGATCTTAGTTTATTTGAGTGGCAGATGAAAAAGAGCATTCTTCACAATTATGGTCCCCATTGTAACTCAGTCCAAATTAGTCATCAAAACTATTTCTTCTTGTTCTAAAACTCTAAAGAAGGCCATTATAAATTCTTGTGCATCTTGTTGACTGTTTACTGAGAGTAAATATTAGTGATCCAATACATATATCTACTAGATAATGAATGCTTGAAACAGAATGTATTATAGTTCTATAACTGAGTAAATGTGGTAGCAATTAATACAGTGTAGAACACAATCAGTTATGTACGTACTTTCTGTTAAATTTGATTGACAAAATATGGTAAACAGCACGTTGAGAACATTTGAATTGCAGTTGATACCTGAACTGTTCCCCAACTGGTAACCCATAATATCTTCTTCTTTTTTCAATTTTTTTCTTCTTAAAACCTTCTTAATTGTCCTTGTTTCCTTTCTTCTCTTGAGCATCTATAGACTCTTTTGTAATCTTCCGCTTCAGAAAAATTATCCATTTCACATAAATAGGGTACTGGCCTAGATGAGGAGTGTATAGGCTTCTTAACGGATTTTACTCTCTTACACAGCTTGCATCAGCATTAACTTTCTTATCATCAAATTCAACCAAATACAAACTTGACAAGGTTCTAATTTGGTATAATGCTACATCTGGCATCCCTTCTTAGATACTGAACTTCCAATATTAAAAAAAGTTGCATCTACACTTAAACCTTCAGCTCTATAGATATTTACAGCATACGCTAGAGACACTGGAAACTGCTGCAGTTTCACATATAAGTCTTTTGCAAGCAAAAACGTACAATACATTGGTCAATCTACTTCACACCATCAATTTGGGCAAACTGTATAGCTAAATATTCAACCTCAACTCTATTTGATAAATTCATTAAATCAATAAATTTACCCATTGCACAATTTACTGATACTTTCTCAACATATAAATTAAATCATAAAATTACTGTACAATTTTTGCAAACGTGTAAACACTTTTCTTGTCCTGTAGTCCTCTGTGTAGACTTCTCCAAAGAATCCAATTTAGGATTTTAGTTTTTCTGTTAGTTGTATTGTTACTCCTTGGTGTTCCATTTTATCGATAGCTGTAGTTTTGAAAATCTGTTCTTCCTCCAGTTTCAGTCATTGTTCATTAAAGTTGGATCCCTCTTGAAGTGTAGCCATTAAAGAGACTATGGATTTGTCTTCTTTAATGAAATTGTACATTAGTTGTGCTGCTGTGTTGTTCAATGGAAAAGGTTTGTTGATAAGTTGACTTTCCAAAGCATGTTTTCCCTCTTTTGACAGAACTCCTACTCAAAGTTCCTTCAGGATATCTCCATAATCCACATCAGATGATTGACGCATATTCTTCACTAGTTCCTTGCATTTGAAACTTACACAAATATTTTCATTACCAGTACTTCCCAAATAATTTCTTGTTTCATTATGGACAAGTGTCTTGAGAACATACTGCCCTTTGATAGGGTTAAATTGCACTAGGTCACCGAAGACAATTAACTGCTTTCCTCCAAATAGCATGTCATACTCTGTTCTTAAAATCTGCTGAGTACTTAAGTGTACAAAGGCAAGTATTAAGTTTGAAACCATGCTCACCTCTTTGATGATAAAAAGCTTCAGTTTCCTCAATACTCCTGAAACCTACTGACAAACGTCACCAGGTAATTTACAATGTTCCAGTTTGTTGTCATGTTCAACAGGTAGCATAAGTAGTCAATGTAAAATAATTCCTTTAATATTATGTGCAGCTAAGCAGGTTAGTGCTGTTACTACACATGATAAATTTGATTCTCTAGTCCTCTGTAGATAAGCAGGTAGAATTTAATTAAATATCTTTTCCCAATGCCAACTTGACCACTGATGTATAGTAAGATAGGCTTAAACAAAAAGCTTTCACATTCTTTCTTCTAATGCAGAAATCCATGCTCTATTTTATCTTTTAATTCAATATAAATTTCTTTATGTTTGTAGTTCAGTTGTGCTAGTAAGTGTTTGAAATCAAAAATTGTGCTGGCAGGTTCTTTGAGTAGCTGTGTGTGCTACAAATACTACTATATAACATAACATAACATGAGAATCTGTACTCAGTAGTAGAGAAATGTGGCTGCTTTGTGAACTCTCCTTAGCTACCTGAGCAGCAATGGTTTCTTCCTGTTCAATCTCTTCTTTCAGCATTTGCAAGTAATTTGAAACATCTGGACATTGGATGCTGTCTTTTACAGCATTGAAAGATTCTTCATAGCAGTCATAGTCTCCAAGTCATTTTGATTAAGCACGTCAAGATTTGAACAGTTGCAGAAGTCTCAAATAGAAGAACTCTCTTTTGTTTGCAGTTTAGCAGCTCAGTTTTATGTGATTAATCCCATTTCTTTTTGCGTGTCTCACCAAGCAACCATCACATCCAAATACTGCATATTTCCTTTCTTCTATATTTTCAGTTACATTGTTTTTGTATTTGTAATGTTGCAGTACTTTGTAAAGGCACAGATTTGCTAGGTGTGGACTACTTCTTGCATAGTATGCATCCAACAAATTTGATTTCACAGTATCTGTGCTTTCTGGATTTAACTCGGTACAAAAGGGGGTGGTGATGGACAGAGCATCAGAACCAATCAAACACTCACACCCAGTCAACAGATCTGAGTTTGATCCATCACCGTTCTTTAGCCCACTCTGCCACCCCAGTTAAGACCTGGCCATATGCAAATAAGTCTGACCCTGTGCCTCATGGGAACAGTCCAGCCCGAACTGCCAAGCCATGCCTTCCCTGGACCGGAAACAAGCTTCCTAGGACCGGTTTCTGGCATTTCAGCCGTCTTCAGCCAGGCTTGCTTGAATCCAGTGGCAAAGTGAGCAAGGGACTCACGTCTGAGCATACCCTGCCAACTTATGGCGAACAAAGCGGTACAAAAGGGGGTGGTGATGGACAGAGCATCAGAACCAATCAAACACTCACACCCAGTCAACAGATCTGGGTTTGATCCATCACCGTTCTTTAGCCCACTCTGCCACCCCAGTTCAGACATGGCCATATGCAAATCAGTCTGACCCTGTGCCTCATGGGAACAGTCCAGCCCGAACTGCCAAGCCATGCCTTCCCTGGACCGGAAACAAGCTTCCTAGGACCGGTTTCTGGCATTTCAGCCGTCTTCAGCCAGGCTTGCTTGAATCCAGTGGCAAAGTGAGCAAGGGACTCACGTCTGAGCATATCCTGCCAACTTATGGCGAACAAAGCGGTACAAAAGGGGGTGGTGATGGACAGAGCATCAGAACCAATCAAACACTCACACCCAGTCAACAGATCTGGGTTTGATCCATCACCGTTCTTTAGCCCACTCTGCCACCCCAGTTCAGACATGGCCATATGCAAATCAGTCTGACCCTGTGCCTCATGGGAACAGTCCAGCCCGAACTGCCAAGCCATGCCTTCCCTGGACCGGAAACAAGCTTCCTAGGACCGGTTTCTGGCATTTCAGCCGTCTTCAGCCAGGCTTGCTTGAATCCAGTGGCAAAGTGAGCAAGGGACTCACGTCTGAGCATACCCTCCCAACTTATGGCGAACAAAGCGGTACAAAAGGGGGTGGTGATGGACAGAGCATCAGAACCAATCAACACTCACACCCAGTCAACAGATCTGGGTTTGATCCATCACTGTTCTTTAGCCCACTCTGCCACCCCAGTTCAGACATGGCCATATGCAAATAAGTCTGACCCTGTGCCTCATGGGAACAGTCCAGCCCGAACTGCCAAGCCATGCCTTCCCTGGACCGGAAACAAGCTTCCTAGGACCGGTTTCTGGCATTTCAGCCGTCTTCAGCCAGGCTTGCTTGAATCCAGTGGCAAAGTGAGCAAGGGACTCACGTCTGAGCATACCCTGCCAACTTATGGTGAACAAAGCGGTACAAAAGGGGGTGGTGATGGACAGAGCATCAGAACCAATCAAACACTCACACCCATTCAACAGATCTGGGTTTGATCCATCACCGTTCTTTAGCCCACTCTGCCACCCCAGTTCAGAGATGGCCATATGCAAATCAGTCTGACCCTGTGCCTCATGGGAACAGTCCAGCCCGAACTGCCAAGCCATGCCTTCCCTGGACCGGAAACAAGCTTCCTAGGACCGGTTTCTGGCATTTCAGCTGTCTTCAGCCAGGCTTGCATGAATCCAGTGGCAAAGTGAGCAAGGGACTCACCTCTGAGCATACCCTGCCAACTTATGGCGAACAAAGCGGTACAAAAGGGGGTGGTGATGGACAGAGCATCAGAACCAATCAAACACTCACACCCAGTCAACAGATCTGGGTTTGATCCATCACCGTTCTTTAGCCCACTCTGCCACCCCAGTTCAGACATGGCCATATGCAAATCAGTCTGACCCTGTGCCTCATGGGAACAGTCCAGCCCGAACTGCCAAGCCATGCCTTCCCTGGACCGGAAACAAGCTTCCTAGGACCGGTTTCTGGCATTTCAGCCGTCTTCAGCCAGGCTTGCTTGAATCCAGTGGCAAAGTGAGCAAGGGACTCAAGTCTGAGCATACCCTGCCAACTTAAGGCGAACAAAGCGGTACAAAAGGGGGTGGTGATGGACAGAGCATCAGAACCAATCAAACACTCACACCCAGTCAACAGATCTGGGTTTGATCCATCACCGTTCTTTAGCCCACTCTGCCACCCCAGTTCAGACATGGCCATATGCAAATCAGTCTGACCCTGTGCCTCATGGGAACAGTCCAGCCCGAACTGCCAAGCCATGCCTTCCCTGGACCGGAAACAAGCTTCCTAGGACCGGTTTCTGGCCTTTCAGCCGTCTTCAGCCAGGATTGCTTGAATCCGGTGGCAAAGTGAGCAAGGGACTCACGTCTGAGCATACCCTGCCAACTTATGGCGAACAAAGTGGTACAAAAGGGGGTGGTGATGGACAAAGCATCAGAACCAATCAAACACTCACACCCAGTCAACAGATCTGGGTTTGATCCATCACCGTTCTTTAGCCCACTCTGCCACCCCAGTTCAGACATGGCCATATGCAAATCAGTCTGACCCTGTGCCTCATGGGAACAGTCCAGCCCGAACTGCCAAGCCATGCCTTCCCTGGACCGGAAACAAGCTTCCTAGGACCGGTTTCTGGCATTTCAGCCGTCTTCAGCCAGGCTTGCTTGAATCCAGTGGCAAAGTGAGCAAGGGACTCACGTCTGAGCATACCCTCCCAACTTATGGCGAACAAAGCGGTACAAAAGGGGGTGGTGATGGACAGAGCATCAGAACCAATCAAACACTCACACCCAGTCAACAGATCTGGGTTTGATCCATCACTGTTCTTTAGCCCACTCTGCCACCCCAGTTCAGACATGGCCATATGCAAATAAGTCTGACCCTGTGCCTCATGGGAACAGTCCAGCCCGAACTGCCAAGCCATGCCTTCCCTGGACCGGAAACAAGCTTCCTAGGACCGGTTTCTGGCATTTCAGCCGTCTTCAGCCAGGCTTGCTTGAATCCAGTGGCAAAGTGAGCAAGGGACTCACGTCTGAGCATACCCTGCCAACTTATGGTGAACAAAGCGGTACAAAAGGGGGTGGTGATGGACAGAGCATCAGAACCAATCAAACACTCACACCCATTCAACAGATCTGGGTTTGATCCATCACCGTTCTTTAGCCCACTCTGCCACCCCAGTTCAGAGATGGCCATATGCAAATCAGTCCGACCCTGTGCCTCATGGGAACAGTCCAGCCCGAACTGCCAAGCCATGCCTTCCCTGAACCTGAAACAAGCTTCCTAGGACCGGTTTCTGGCATTTCAGCCGTCTTCAGCCAGGCTTGCATGAATCCAGTGGCAAAGTGAGCAAGGGACTCACCTCTGAGCATACCCTGCCAACTTATGGCGAACAAAGCGGTACAAAAGGGGGTGGTGATGGACAGAGCATCAGAACCAATCAAACACTCACACCCAGTCAACAGATCTGGGTTTGATCCATCACCGTTCTTTAGCCCACTCTGCCACCCCAGTTCAGACATGGCCATATGCAAATCAGTCTGACCCTGTGCCTCATGGGAACAGTCCAGCCCGAACTGCCAAGCCATGCCTTCCCTGGACCGGAAACAAGCTTCCTAGGACCGGTTTCTGGCATTTCAGCCGTCTTCAGCCAGGCTTGCTTGAATCCAGTGGCAAAGTGAGCAAGGGACTCAAGTCTGAGCATACCCTGCCAACTTATGGCAAACAAAGCGGTACAAAAGGGGGTGGTGATGGACAGAGCATCAGAACCAATCAAACACTCACACCCAGTCAACAGATCTGGGTTTGATCCATCACCGTTCTTTAGCCCACTCTGCCACCCCAGTTCAGACATGGCCATATGCAAATCAGTCTGACCCTGTGCCTCATGGGAACAGTCCAGCCCGAACTGCCAAGCCATGCCTTCCCTGGACCGGAAACAAGCTTCCTAGGACCGGTTTCTGGCCTTTCAGCCGTCTTCAGCCAGGATTGCTTGAATCCGGTGGCAAAGTGAGCAAGGGACTCACGTCTGAGCATACCCTGCCAACTTATGGCGAACAAAGTGGTACAAAAGGGGGTGGTGATGGACAAAGCATCAGAACCAATCAAACACTCACACCCAGTCAACAGATCTGGGTTTGATCCATCACCGTTCTTTAGCCCACTCTGCCACCCCTGAAGACGGCTGAAATGCCAGAATATGGTTTACTGCATAAGATAGTCTGGACAAGTCACCCTCAAACAATAGATGGAATGTATATGGAATGCACTTTTAAAATCTAGGATCCTTTGAATTCAGACTAGTTGATAAAGACTCAGATGCTGGAATTTGTACAGGTCAGTCTTCATACCTAGCACTTAACACAGTGGGAAACAGATGTGGAAAACAGTGAGCTTCATAACCTTTCTTTCACACACTCACAGTAACTCCTTTTACTAGTTTCATTTGAAAGAGGCCAATTGCATCATCAATGATTTCTTTAAGAATGCAGAGGATGGATTGTCACGTGGCCCATAGGGACACTGTCATCTTCACTAAGGTAGCATGAGCACGCTGCAGCTTGCCTGCTGCTTTGTGCAACTTAATACACGTCTTTATTTTTTGCAATATTTTCTGTGGCTTTTTTCACATGATAACTCATTGCTTTGTTCATTCTCTACATGTTCCTGGGATTTTGACTGAACATTCTGAGCAAGTTCGAACAACAATGCCCCTTGGTATTTTGTTCTGGCTAGGCCTTAGCACCTAGACAGAACAAACCGATGCAGCTGTTGTTTGGACAACGTACTTTAGCTTTATTGGACTAAACAAATAAGTAGCACACACTTGGAGGGGACCTTTCCAGCTGATGAGCGAGACAGCACCTATGATGTAGATCTACCATCTATAGGCTAAGGTATGGCCAGGTATGCTGACTAAGCCCAGAGATGTTCTAATATATAATAATATTACTTCATAGCACGGGGAAGGAGGTTAGGTCCTGTTGTTTTTCCATGACGGCTTCTCCCTTCATGATTTATGGACTAGCTGCTATGCTGACTGTATTGTGCATTTTCCTGCTTGTTGTGGCACGTATACTGCATGTTAAGGCACGTTAGTTAAAATAAATATTTTAAAGTGTTTCGTGTCTCTGTCAGATCTTATAGTGGACAAGTATAATAGTGTGAGTGAAAGGGTGTGTCTTGTTACCGTGATTCCTGAGAGATATGGGGGTGTTGTGTTCTGGGGTGTCTAATCATTTGTTTCTCTGTGAGTGAGTAGGAGAGCAAGTGAGACACTATAGCTAGTTGGTCCTGGGCTCATAGGTACTAAGGTGGTAGGAGGACTCAATCCCTATATGCCAAGGCCCTATAATCCTGTCCGTAGTTCTGTTTTTGGGCAGAATCCCTGCAACAGGATACTGTAGTGTTCATAAATTCCTTCTGATCTGGACCGATCCACCTTTTCAATCTGACCACTTGATGGTAATGTGTCATCCTCTATATGTGTTATATCTTGAAGAACTATATTTTTATAATAAATATTTTTGTACTAGATATAATGATGCTTTCTTTACTTTACTAGGATCCACTAACTGTTGCCATACTTTTTTGTTCTTGGTAGGGACACCAGTTACTAGAATAATAAGTGGTTCTTCAAAATATATTTCCCCCCTATAGTTTCAATATTCTGCTTAACATTTAATGACAAGTACACATCTCTACCTTTAAGACCTTTCTGAAGCTCTGTTGAAGGTAATTTCCCTGTTTTAGTTTCTATAAGATCTATAGTTTGGTAAGGATATATACATTGTATAAGAATTGATAAGTAAACATTTAAATCTTGTGGAATTGAAACTAATGCTAACTTGTTATATACATGTTCTAGCTGCCATGTTATTATCCTCTAAACTTATAACAGTACTTACAGACATTTTTCTGTGTCCTCAATTCAAACCGTTCTTTTACAAATAAATATACAGCAAACTCTTGCCACTTATCTTTGTTCGCCTGTTCAGTTTTTGAGAATACAACTACATCGAGAGTTTGGCTTTTATAGTGGGTGTGTCGACAACAGATACAAACCCAATTTGGTTTCTCTGAAGAAACTGTGTTAAACATCCTAATCTCTTCTGTAAAGTTATCTATAGTAATACCTCTTTTCTGTTCCACTATACCTGTACATACCAACTCCTCATTTTCCATACACTCTGGTTCTGGGGCAAGGAAACAAAACTGAACATTGTCACAAACTTGTTTTGACTTCTGCTACTCTACCACGCAAAACAGCTCTATTAATTTCTCCTAAACATACAGAAGGAGTCTTGACATAGTAAAGCCACGTTACTAAACTTTACATTTTTGAGTGATGAAGAAGAGTTGCCATTCTGAAGTGATGAAAGGTGCATTGGCACACTTTCTTTGATGGACGTGCTAGTGAATGTCCCTGTAAATGTGTTTACTTCCTTACTTTGCATGGATTTGATCCATGCAAATGCCTATTTTCTGTTTCAGACTTTTGCATGGAAAGATACATAGGACATTTCTCAATAGTAAGTAAATTATTGAAACGGTTTTAATTAATCATGCAAATAAAGACATTCATTCATTCAATATATTAATTGATTCCTGCTGAACACTACAAATACTGCTACAATTCAATGTATATACATCTGTCTTCTGTTGAAACTCTCTGCTTTAATGTATGTTTTTTTACTCTTCATGTCATATACTTTTTCTCCTTTCTTGGTCGATGTGAAATTTTGTTTTTTATTTAACTTATTTGGCTGACTTTCCAGTTTTCCACATATTTTTTTAAGAAATGTCTTATTTCTTTTACCACAAGCTCTATTCTCTTTCACCACTTTCTCTGCAACTGCCTTTGATACTGCTAGATACATAACTAGCTTCTGATTCTGTGAGTGAATGAAAAAGTGCCTATATCACTGTGTGGCTGGGTGAGAGAGATCCTCCATTCATTTGAAAAAAATGATTGCATTTGCATTACAGGTGATATACTCTAGGTAGTACTTGCAATAAGGGTCTGCAAGGGAATGCACAACTTAGTGAATTTCAGAAAAGGACATACCTTACCTTTAAAACACAAAGCACTGTGTTTTATCACATGCCTGCAGCCTATCTCAGAGGTGAGTTATGTGTGCTAAAAGGTGAGTTTAAGACTTGGTAAAGATGTTTTTCAAGCCAAGTCAAGCTGGCAGTAAAAGTGCACAGACAAGCTCTGCAATAGTAGGCCTAACCTATTTTTAAAGAGCTACTGTCGGGATGAGTGACTAGGTTGTGTAAGTACTTGGTGACATATCTGAGTGAGTGTAGGAGTCCACCTGTAAATTTTTATTTTTAGTATGGTGCTATATGACTGTCTCTAAGGGGCATATTATCAACAAAGTGGCGAAGAGAGGCATTAGCTGTCGTGGCTTAATGCCTCTCTTCGCCACATTGGAAGTGCCAGGCTGCACCATATTACCAAGGATATGGTGCAGCCTAGCCATCATGAGACATCAGTCCGTATTCATAATTAACATTCTATTAACAGCGTGTGAAATAACATCAATGGGGAGGGTGGGGAAATTTGTGTAAATGTTCAGGGGTGTTAGTGGGTGGGAACAGCAGTAACAGTGGTGATTTTACGATTTTTGTTCAACCCTCGTCGTTGAGTAAAGTTGGACACATTGCATTGTAGGATTGGTAGTCAGTAGGTTGGAGGAGGAGGATATTCTTGAAAGGAAGATGAATAGTGTGTTGCTTACCGTAGTATGGGCACTGAGCCTGAGGAGCACTGCGTGGGTTTATATCCACATGTGGTTTAACAATAGTACGGTAGTTTAGAGAAGGCAATGTGAATGATTTAGACTAAGGGACCCTGAGGACATTGTTTAGGTAACTCAGTGTTATTATTTCAGAGGGAAAACGCTGTTTAAGGCTCATTGCAATTTACCGCATAGAGAGTTAACTTATGATTTTTTAACAAAAAATAACGTACATTGAGTTTGTCATAATGAGTTTGCAATCGTAATTCATTGATACATGTTTTTTTTTTTGTAGTGAAACCCCTGAAGAAGAGCCCATTAGAGCTCAAAATGCATTGGGTATTTTGATTCGCTTCTGAAGATGTAAGTTACTGTTTGGGTGGAAAAGTTCTGGACTTTTGGTGCTACAATTGTCAGGGCCCAATTTAGTTGTGGCACATTTCTCGTAAATGACTGCACCCAAGAGCCATTGTAAAGTTGAGTATGAAGAGAGGTAGAGGATTGTGCCCTCTTGATTAATCAACGTTGGTAAGAAAATGAATGTCAGAAAATTTCTGATGTTTATCACGTGCTTGGTTTTATTTATATTTCAATAGAACGATTGTGAAGAGAAAAGCCGACACGTGTTTCGCCTCAGTGGCCCAATGGCCGTGGGCTTTTTCAAGGCAGAGCTTCATTATGGTTAAAAATCTTCCTATTCCTTTGAAAGCAAAAATCCTTCGTCTCTGCGGTCCCAGAACCTTCTGGATAAGGAATTAATCCTTATCTTAATCTAAAGAACCTAACTTATCCTAGCCAGAACACATGAAGAGTTCCACAGGCTAATAGCTATGAGAGGTAGAACTCCCCATAAAGATTAGTTCTGGAAACTCAGCCAAGTTCCCTAAGAGCTGCAGTAGAAACAGTTAACAGAGGACGAAGGAAATAATCACAGCAGTAGCTATGATCAGCATGGAGAAAGTCTCAAAAAGGCATCAGAATAACAAAAAATCACTGTTAGAAGTGAATATATGATGTTACATCGCGGTCTTCACACCGCGATACCTTTACAACGCAGGCATTATAATGCAAGTTGTTACAATGACTTGCGCTGGAGGGTGCTGGACTTAGGAATAGTATGCTTTACTGTTCCAACTCCAGCCTATGTTATAGTAGGGAATGTGTTAGAAAGGTAAATCATACTATTCCTTAGCTTAGAGTGCCATCCAGCGCAAGTCACTGCAATGACTTGCGTTGTAATGCCCGCGTTGTAAAGGTATTGTGGTGTGAAGACCGCGATGTAACCGATGTTTCCCGTTATAAGTAACTCACAGCAATTTCAGGCAAGAGAAGTACAGTCAAATGTTAGAGGACATGGCAGGAGGGGAAATTGTGCATTGAATGCCTTGCCTCTCTAACCTGGAACACGTACTATATAGAAAAGCACAACACATGTTGCAAACTCTGAATTTTGGATCATCTCTAGCCAATAAGAAAGGATCTTCAAATGGCCCTTCTTCATCTCTCTCGATTCCCACAATAAATGTCTATGTCAAAGTGTTATTATTTGAATGTTGCTACAGCGTATTACAAAAAGATACATCTAGGAAGAATCTCATGTGAACTTTTACAAGCCTACTCTGTTAGCTGTTCAGTGTCCCATTGTGTAACAATGAGCTTCTCTATGAATTGAAACATTAATATCAATCATGTCCTGGTTAAATCATGAGATTCAAATCTATAGCAATATATTTGTTCATTAAAACATGTGGCAGAGGTAACTATGTAAAACACAATGAAATCATATGGTGCGAGCAAAGAAAGAAATACATTTTGCGGAAAACAGAACATTTCACGAAGATGTTAAGTTTTACAGTTCAATTATAACGTTAAATCAGCATTTACAAAAATACATTTCTTTTATTGAAGGGGTAATGAAGGAATAACTGAAAATATTATGGTGTAGCAGTGAAAGAAAGACAGAAATGGGAGCTTTCTACAGAAATAAGCAACATTTTTTTCATTTTTGCACGTTTAATAAAAGTTCATTTTTTCTAACCTCTATATTGAAAAATATTTTCTACGTCGGTGTTAAGACACATTTCTAGATTGCCATGAAGTTCATTGGCATGAAAAATGTCAACTTCGTCAATCCTACATCTGATGATTTCATTAATTATCACATATCTAAGTTTTGCATGAGTCCATTTCAGAGTGCAATTTTATCGCCAGTTGTGTCGCTTTCTTTTCAAGCCCCTGAATTTCAAAGAGTTTATTGTCAATCATAATGCCCCTCAAACCCAAATCCTTTCCATACATTTCTTCTCCAACCATGCCTTTCTCTTGCAAAATATATCTACAGCTCAAAAACAGTGCATAAGAAATATGAGACAAAAACCCGCTATCACTTTTGGCATTAGAATAGCCCTCAATATACCCTTTCCTGCTGTTGAAAACCATTTTCCAATTGTGACAACCCCTTTTCCAAAACTTTCAAACGAACTTTGTGTTTCCAATTCACGTAATTAAGGTTCTAACCTTTGTGAAGCTTTCTATTTTCCTACTCTCAGCAGATATGAATGTACAGCAATGAGTTAATTTAAGCATTTTGCAGACTCTGCCCTTTTATGCGAGTAAGATGGCTAAGGCAAGTCCGTCCTGACAACCATTGACCATAAAGCAATTAGTTTCGTATTCCTAACAAGCCATTTTGTTGACAACTGTTGAGGACTTTCTAATCTTTTCACCATTTAAGATGATGCCTACAGGTGAAATGACAACTCCAAATATGTCTCCTCCTAGTGCAGCTCCTGTGTTTGTTCTGTAGTCGAAATACTTTGTTTGATTAATAAAAATCATTACAATGGTGTGCATGGTTCCATAATACAAAACGTATATCAAGAATGGTTATTAAAATATTTACATTTGTACCATCACAACGAGTAAAAAGATAAGATTCATTAGAAAATAATTTAAGATCCTAGAAACCTGTTTTTTGTAATAATAAAAAGTATTAACTCATCTAAACAGTACAACCCTTTTTTTTTTAGAGTAATTAAAAACAGTTAAGAACCATAATTATCCATTCTAATTGTATCATCTGCTAAGGCCACAGGCAGACATTAGTTATTGAAAGGCAATAATTAATAACGCAGTAATGTGATTCCATATTTGTAGTAAAGTCCCTGGTGATGCAATTCCATTTATATAATAAAATCCCTGCATACAATAATTTGAAAGTTCCAGGGATACACGGGAAAGCAAGATAGTCCGTACGCCAGAGGCCGTGATCTGCTACTCTTTATTGGTGCGGACGAGTGCTCAAATCAAATGGAACAATGTGGGGCTTAATTTATCCTTCAATAATTAAGTGTTGATGACTTGCTGGCTCTCGCTGTGTATACATTTTCTTGCTGTTCCTGTGACGAACTTGGTGAACCGGATGTTAAGCTGTGGATTGTCGGGGTTCATTGATGCAAGGATAGCTTGCCGGCACATGTGAATGCCGATTTTCTTCCATTCGCTCTTTAACAAGGTCTTTTATTCATCATGGACTGCAGGACATAGACATACCACATGCTCGATTGTTTCTGTGCTAGTCTCACACCCCCTGCATGTTACGTTGGAATTTGCACAGCGCCATCTTGGCAAATGATACAGGAATGGCCATTCGCCCATTCTGAGGGCCAAAAATCTTTCTTCCACAGCACTGAGTAGGTGTATGACAGATGGGGTGCCATAATCCCTGGCTTAAATCCTGATACAATTGACCAGGCGTGCTTACGTTGCACCAGTTGGGCTCTATCCGAATGAAAGGACCAAAGGCGGACGTTTCTTTTGATGTGAATTTTAAGTGCCTGCTGCGATGGATTAGAGGTCCAGATTTCTTCTGTATCGAGGGGTTTTAAAGAGTCTTGCAGATAGCGCCGGTATGAACTGCCAAGTTGACCGGCTGAGATTTCCACCCACAAAAGAGCCTCCAGGCTTCCTTCTCTGGAGGTGCGCAACTTATTGCACAGCCTGATGTACGCTCCACACCCTACTGCTTGATGGTCTTTAAGACCAAACTCAAGACATATTTGAGCACAAGATGAAGATTTTGATAGGCCCAGCATCTGTTTGAATATTCTTGTTATTATTTTGTTTACGTGGCTGTTGTCTTTCCCTTGCATGATCTCCTGACTGTAGGTGAGGAAATTGATGATTTTTGCCTTCATGACAGTTATGAGTGGGGTCAGACTAGGACCGGACAGTTGCCTTGCAAGAGTCTTAAAAGCCACCTGGATTGTCAGGGCTTTAGATTCTACCTCGTCTCTTGGTTTAGAGAATGTTCCCCTTCTGTCCAAGTGAACCCCCAGGCACTTGTAAGAAAGGGCTCTGTCAACGTTTTTACCATTGTATTGCCAACCGCCACCTTGATAATTCCTTTGCCCAAAGGTGATTGCCCTTGTCTTTGTTAAATTCAGTTCCAGATCGTTTTCGGTGGTATATAGAGACAACCGATCAAGTAGTCTCTGCAAGCCAACCCTGGTGTGACTAAGCAGGACCAGATCGTCCGCATACAGTAGATTACTAACTCTTGTCCCGGTGAGTTTTGGAGGATGAGAATTAACTTCGTCAAATGATTCTGACAAATCGGAAATGAAGAGGTTGAAAAGAAGGGGCGCCAGCAGATACCCTTGTTTCACTCCGCGGGTTGTTTGTATTTTCCTTGAGATGTATGATCCATACCCAAGTTTTATACGGATCCATGTGTTAGTGTGTAGCGCGATTATGGCTTGTAGTAACACTGGTGGAATCCCCCATTTCTGCAGTTTGAGCCATAATCGGCTTCGAGGTACGTGGTCGAAAGCAGCCTTAAAGTCAACGAAACAGAAATGCATTACCGTTCCTGAGGCTGCCAGTTTATCCAGCAGGACAGAAATTGCAAGCAAGTTTGTTATGGTGCCTGATTTTTGCACAAATCCTGTCTGGTTGAATGGTATAAGATGTTTTTTTGCGGCCCAGGATGCCAGGTCTTGAAGGAGCAACTTAGCATAGTATTTCGATTCCACGTCCAGTAGGGTGATCATCCTGTAGTTTTTCGAGTGTGATCTCTTACCACCTTCATAAATTGTATGGATAATGGCACCTTGCCACAATTCTGGTATTACTGATTTGATCCGGCAATAGGAAAAAAGAGGTGCCAATTGATTGGCCCAAAATTCTGTATCCTGTTTAAACAGAGACTGGGGTAGACCATTTGGCCCTGGAGCTCCGTCTGAGCGACCATCGGTTATAATTCGAGCGTTTTTTTCCGTAATGATTTCTAGTGTTGTTGGTGCACTTTGTAACAGTTCTGTAGACTGAAGCAAAAATTCGGTGTCAGTTGTCGATGAAGTCCTTGTGTTTAATTCAGTGTGGTTTCCTAGTGTCCTTAATACCGAGTGATTGGCATGAATTGGGTTGTGGAGCAGTGGCTAGTGGTCTGGCCAATGGGACATCTTTTTCTTGTTCCTCAAAATGAGTTGTCAGAAAGGATACCCATTCAGCTTCAGATATGTTAGCGCTACTTTGTCCTCCTTGTTTGTCTGTTTTAGTATTAACAAGTGACAAGAAGGATTTTGGGTTATGATTTTTACTTGCGTGTAACAATTTTAACCAGAACTGCTCGAAGCATTTCTTTTTCTCGATGAATACTGCATGTCGAAGTGCTTTTTGGGCTTGCTTATATTTGTTAAGATTATGATCTTCCCCTGGGAGCCTGCGCACTTGTCTTAGGGCACTATTAAGTACTGATTTTAATTTCCTGATTTCGGCTGTTATTATTGCCTGATTTCCTTTTTTGGTTTTTCGTGTAGTACATGGGAATTTTTTGAGCAGTTCCCGGGAGAAGAGTTCCCATGATGTAGTAGGCAGGAATGCAGCAATACTCATTGAATCTCGCTGGGCTCTACATTGGCTCATTATTGCTGGTATAATTGGATCAGACCACTTCAGCCTTTTGAGATTTTCAGTATAGTTACTTTCTGAAGTCAGGCTTGTCATAGCATGATATACTAAGTAAAATGACAAGGTGGTCACTTGGGGGCGATGGTCACTGTCTCATCGAACAGCTATGGTGTCATTCTCGATAAAAGGAAGGATTTCCTTGTTACAGATGGTATAGTCTAGAACAGAGTGGGTATGACCGTTTGATCTTGTCCAGTTGAGAGGATTATCCTTAGGGAAGTGACCATTTTAAGATTGTGTAACCCATAGCACTGAGTTGTAGCACCATATATTCGCCTCATTTGCTGTATTTATTGCCAGTGGGTTTTATTTGTTCCAGAATGTCTGGCCAATGTGCGTCGTACTCTTCCGGAAGTTCTTGAAAAAGGTTTGTGTTATAGTCGCCGGTTACTCGGCAGGCTGGTCTTTTATAGTTACTTTGTATATTACACAAAACCTGGATTAGGTGGTCAAACTTCAATTTTTCTCCCTGACGCTTGGTGAGATGTAGATATTGATCAGGATTAGTTGTTTGGTCTGTTTGGAATTGTCGATCCTTACGCCGGAAATCCAATCTTCTTCAATGTCAATTGCGCTATATTAACATTTAACTTGGCTGAAATATAAATTGAGAGACCGCCGCTGGGTCGACCAGACTTATGCAGCCTCTGAGCAGGTGTTCGGTATTCCAAGTATCCTTCTATTGGGAGGTTGACCAAGGACCATGTTTCCTGCAATAGTATAACCTTGTGATTTATATCACATCTGGAGATTGAAGTTTTTGGGTAAGGCCGTTGATATTCCATGAGCACGCTGAGAGACCAGGTTGAGTTCAATTGTGATCTCCCCCGTCCAGGGCCGCTGGCAGCCAGGCCCAGTCAATCGCTGTGGTTTTGACCTCCTCTATTTTTGGATGGATCGCCCTTACTGGGGATCGGCCTTTAGCTGATCTTAATATTGAGAAAAATGGTGGTCCCTGTTTATCTAGTATGGCCGGGGGTTTTACAAGGACCAATGGATATACCGTGGTTCGGTTTGGAGAACTATTTTGATGCTCCATTTATGAAATAAGTCAGACCTTGAAATTACCTGCTCCCTGATTGCTGCAGTTGAAAAAGCAATTACCGTTGATTCTGTGAATTGATTACTTCCAATAGGTTTAAACACAATTGAGATTATATCATTGGATTCTATATGGCACAATTCAGGGGTACATTTAAAAAGTTTCAGAATGTTCCCTCTTTTCAGGATGTCAGGTTCTTGAATAATGTTATCTGAGGAAGAAATTAAATGGCGACCCAGGTGACCTTAGTAACTTGAAACCTATTTCCCTGCTTCCTGCTCTAGGAAAAATCTTAGAGAAATTGGTTCAACGCCAATTGACCTCTTTTATTGAGAAGAATTGTGTTTTACACGATACTCAATCTGGTTTTCGAGCAGGTTTTAGTACGGAGACCGCTCTTCTTGAGGTGGCAGAGTCTGTAAGATGGACATTGGACTCAGAAGCATCGGTATTGCTGGTGCTCCTGGACTTGTCCGCTGCTTTTGATACTGTTGACCATTCCATCTTGGTCCAGAGATTACAAGACGTGGGATTTGGTGGGACAGTGTTATCTTGGTTGCAATCCTATCTGAGTAGGCGCACACAGAGAGTTGCTCTACAATCATTTGTTTCTAAACCTAAGCAACTTAGACATGGCGTTCCTCAGGGCTCAGCCTTAAGCCCACTTCTGTTTAATGTCTATCAAGCTCCTCTTTTTTCCCTTATCGCCAACTGGGGTGTGAAAGCGATTTCCTACGCTGACGACACCCAGCTGGTTTTTCCATTTAAGGAGCGGACGGTAGACGCTTTTAAGAATTTTAAGGGCTGTTTACAGGATATAGCACGTTGGATGAATACTAACAAATAAAAGCTCAACGCTGGAAAAACCGAAGTTTTGTTCTTCGGTAAGGGCTCAGCGCCAGATCCAGTGATGTGGTGGCCATCTGAAATGGGGTCACCACCAACACCTGCTTTGCGCATTAGGAATTTAGGAGTGAAATGGGAGGTGGATCTTTCCTTCTCCGCTCGAATTCAGCAGGTCTCGACAGGTTGTTTTAGTACATTGAAAAATCTGCGGAGAATCCTTCACTTTTTACCGGAGGATTGCCGGAAATCAATAGTACATGCTACAGTCACGTCTAGGCTTGACTACGCAAACAGCCTATACCTTGGTCTACCCAAATATGCCATAGGACGTCTCCAGATGATATAGAATGCGGCTGCGAGACTGGTTTTACGGATACCCTTTAAACACCATGTCTCTCCGCATTTACAGAAGCTCCATTGGCTGAAAGTGGAGAAACAAATTCAATTTAAGGCCCTGATTCTGGCGTATCGGGCCCTTAAGGGCAAATGTCCTAGCTACCTGAAGCTAAGATTGTGTTTATACAAGCAAAATCGTGTGTTACGATCAAACTCTCAGATCTTGCTGCAAACCCCCCGCTTCGTGAAGACACGCCTGGGAGGGAGGACCTTCACAGTTGGTGCAGCCTCACTGTGGAATTCCCTACCAGTTGCCCTGCGGCAGGCAAACACTGAATCTGGCTTTAGAAAAGCCTTAAAAACGTGGCTCTTTTAGGCTATCTCAACAGGTCCTAATGGCTCATAACTGGCTGCCGCAACTCACCTGATGGTTTTTTAGTGCCGGGACACCCCTACTTGGGGTAGCCGTCGCGCTCTATAAATTCCAAATAATAAAATAATAAGGTTTTCCTTGCCTCTTGACCTATACTCATCATCATACTGTTCTATGATTTCCCTGTTTTGGTTTTCGTTTGGTGCGCTCACCATATTTGTTGGGACTATCGGGTCATCTAGTCCGGTCTTAACGATGTAAGATATTATTTCTGGCTTCGTGACCTTTCCCGGCTCATCTGATGTCAAAGGCTATAGAGGCTTTGCTGAAACCTCTCTCCTAGCCCCAGGTAGTTCCTTGTATTTTTTGCTATTGGCGGGTGCTGTTAGCACATTGCCGGGTAACTCTATGAATAATTGTGTGGGTGATTTTTGTGGTGATGTAGGAATGCTATCGGAACTTACAGTACTGATTGAGCTGAGTCGTGTATTACCGTTTTCAATATGTGATGGCTCGCTGGTCGTATTTTGAATCACTGTGCTGCGTTTATTGCGTTTTTTCCGTAATCTCTTCCTTTCTCTTTTGCTCAGGTGTTGATTTTGAGGGGATTTATTCATTGATCCTGTACCTGGGCCAGCATCTCTGGTGTCAGCAATTTGCACTGTCTCAGATGTGAACGGTTTGTCTATTTTCAACATTGTATTATTTTTGTTATTTGATTTGGTTGGTTGGAAGATACCGTATTCCTTAAGTGCCACTCGATTGTCTCGATTATTTGGGGACGGAACGATTACTAAGGTATCGGTTGATCGAGTGTTGATGTTTGCTGAAGAAGCCTTATGATTTTTGCCGGATTTATTGTGATTTATGCTTTGGTCTTTGACTTTTGGAGTGGTTTCATTAATTGAGTGTGAACCTGGGGGATGTGGTTGAACTTGCAAACCTGATGGTAGTTTCTTTATTTCTGTCAGGACCATAGCGAGGAACTGAGGAAGTGTAGACAAGCTATCAATCAGTGGCGAGCAGCAGCGTATCGCTTGGGTCAGGTTGACTTTAGATTTAGACGGGTGGCGTCGTTGGCGTTAACGGCTTGATGTTGCCTGGAATGGTTCTGGTCCATTGTGCTGCTTGGGGGGTAGATTTTGTTTTGCTTCCACGGCAGCCCGGATCATCTGTATGAAAGTTGGTTTCCTGCTGTAAGGGTGATCTGACGTTGAAGGGAGAATCATCGCTTGAAATAGTTATTGGTGATGAACTCTGTTCCTTATTAAATTGTTGAACTTGTTGTAAGGGGGGAGATATATTTCCTGGCTGGGTAACTGGTCTTGACCTATTTTTTTCAGGTGTAGAGAGTACGTCCCTTGTTGAATGGCCGTATATAGTAGTGGCCTGATTTTGAAGCTGTTCTTGAATCAAGGCTTGCACTTTAATCTGAACTGTGTCAATATTGGGGAGAGTTTGGGGCAGCTGGACAAGTTGAGGCGATATTTCAATGGGATTGATTGAAACTTGAACTTTAGTTCCTTGTTTCTTAAAGAAGTCTCTGAGGGACCTCTTTTTTTACGTCGTTGGTTGTTTCATCCTGCATGTTGTGCTGTTGAATTGAGGGCGTTTGGGTTATTTCAGTCTTGGTAGTGCAGCCTATGAGGCCGGGACCGTGTTCATGATTCTGCAGGTGAGTTGGTGATAGTAATGGCACCAAGGGGTGGGGTTGGGCAGTTTTCTGTTCCTCGAGTGGTTCTGTGGATTCTTTATTCAACTTCTTGCGTTTTTTGGCCGTTTCTTTTTTAAGCCTTCCAGACCGCATTATGATTTAACTGAGAAGAGGGGGAGTGGAAGTGGCTACTCTTGGCTTTAACTCTCTTTTTTTTTTCCTTCCCTTCACTTGGTTTCCTTGTAATGCAATGTGTTCGCCTTTGCTCTTTTTTTGTTTTTTTGTTTGGGGGTTTTAGCGTATGTTGACTGTAGCCAAACACCACTCTATTGTTGTGTGAAAAAAAGAGGAGCCAGTGGAGGGGGGAGGGGGGAGAAAAGGGGGGCTGCCCCTAACCCTGCTCAACCCCTCTATTCTTTCAGTACTGCCCCCAATCACCCCTATCTACTTGATCAACACTTGCAGCTAGTACCTGGCTCACGATGTCCACCGGCTGTTTCACGGTGACGGTGCTGTAGTAGGTTGGTGGGCTGTCCGCCTCTCGCTTTCCCAGGTGGCACCCTCTCTGTGGCTGTAATGGCGGTAAGGCAGCTGGCAGCCAGACTACTGTGGGCCCGGTCACCAGGCTCGCTACGGGTCGCTCGCTGCTCTCCCCCGCGTCCCGCCTCGGCTGTGGTTGTGGGTCTCAAGCCGCTCTGTTCACCCACCACGGCTCTCAGCTCGGTCCTCGGTTCTCAGCTCGCGGCAGGCGGCAGCGGCTCTGCTGCTCTTGGGTCTGTGTCAGTATCAGTTGCCTTATACTGTATCAACAGCAAGTATTGTTAAATTGCCATGATTTATGCCAGTCAGGTTGAACAACTATGTTCTAACATAGAAATTATCAGACACAATAGAAAACTGTAGATTCTGTGGCCCAGCTACAGCTAGATCAGCAGGGTTGCTAGCTTTATGGTCTGATCTACCAAGCCTTAAATGAAACCCAGAACCTTTGATTCAGCTCCTTTCCTATAAGGAGCAATGTGTTTCTAGGAGCTTTGTTGGCCTTATGTTGATGAGTATTCGGAATAACTTACTGCATTTCTGTCTGTGTGCAGGTGTTAATGTTAATACATCTGAAATCTTCACATGGTGCATTTTTGGATTTAGTATGCCTAAATAACAGATTCCTTTCCAGTCATCTGGTAGTAAGAAGTAAGCATTCTGTCCACAAATTTTACAAACCCCCTGTAAAAGCATTTTTGTCTCCTTGTAAAACCTGCCAAGATCCCCCTGTTAATTGTAATGTGCATTCACAACTACTAATCCCTACATGTCTAGTCCTTTAGGGTGTTCTTCTTCTGTACACACTAATTTTCTCTAAGACAACCTTCCTGCACAACATTCTGTGAGAATCCAATATGCCAGAAAACTTATTTCCCTGGCTATGGTAATGGGAAAACCCTCCCAATTGTTTGCTCTAAACCACTTCTTAGGCGGCTCCCCCGCTCACTAGAGGGACAAAGGAAGGGGGCAGGCCTGCTGTCAGGTTCTTCTGATTGTGACAGTGTAGGCAGCTTTAGAGTGCAACATGTCTTTGGCCATAGATCCCTGTCTATCATGCCGAGGGACAGACAGAACCTCCCCACACCCACACCGGGCCCCTCTGTCTTGAAGCAATACACATCCCACCGCAGGGGAGCCATCCAGCTGCCAGGTGACAGTTGAGCGCTTACAAGCTTTAGGTAGGTACATTTTTCAAAGTACCTGTTGCTTAATAGTTAGGAAAAAAATGATTTCACCATTTAATTACATTTTGGATTACCTTAAAAATGAGTCCTTTAATTATTTCTCTAGCTGCTACTTATCTTAATGTAGCATTATTCAAATGTAACAACGTAGCCCAGTGTTTCCCAATGGAAGCACCCAGCCTTGTAATAATGAAAATAGCTATTACGGATAGTTCACTGTAAGGACTTGATCAACATTAGCTTTAACATGCTCTACTTTTAAATACCTTGCACCCCTCCTCTATAGGTAAGAAGGTCTACTTGAGGTTGACTTATTAATATTTAATTGGGCGATTGAGGTTTGTCAAAAGGGGTTATTTTGACAGGTCAAATTTGCAGTTTAAAACCGTTATACGCATTCTATCTGGGTGTACCTACCAGGCTGTGCAGGATGATAGTCTCTCATGTGTAGCTCACATGTGTGTACTCATGTGTGCACATATGTTCACATATAACAAGTGCAGTACCCCATACCCTAGCTGCCCAGCAGCATCTTATCTTAAAAGACGGACACTGGCTAAACATGCTCAATCTAATTTCCATGAAATTACTGTGTGTGAGACACAGTTTGTGAGACAGTGAAATAAAAAAAAAAAACAGGTGATCAAAAGACAAAAATCCTGGTAGACTAAATGGGTGGACCCATTTGCAACACACATATTCTAGGGGAAGGAATTGGGCAGCTCAAGAGGGGTGTGGGAGGTCAGGGCAGAAGTGTCCCTCGAATCAAGTTATTCTGGGTGGACACTGGGAAGAGAATGTGATGCATGGGCAGGTGGGGCAGCTGGAAACCTAAATGGAGTGGAGACCTCAGGAGTTAAGGAGGGAATGAGAGCATGTCCCAATGGTGTCAAGCCCTGCCCTTGGAACACCACAGGTTAGTCTTGCTCAAAGCTAGGCGGAGACCGTAGAACTTTCCTTTCCCAGGTTGTTGGTGTCTACAACCACTGCCCCCTCAGGTACTTAAAACAGTAATAAAGTAAAATCACAGTACAAGAAAACCCCCACACTAATTTAGAATAATATAGTAAGATTTAATGAATTACTTGAGATCAAAAAGACAACAATCCTATCAGTAGAACCAGAGATATGCAATTCTAAAGATTTCAAGCAACTGTATATTCCAAAAGCACAATGCTCCACTTGTGGTTATCAGGTTGCGCAAGACTAGGTGAAAGCTACAAGTTTAGACTGACAGAGATGGAGCACAGGCCAGATACAGGGACCAGATTAGCCCAGCTGAAAGAGATGCTATCTGAAGGTCAGCATGAAAAGTTCTGTTCACAGTGGAGGGGTCCTAGAGGAGCAGGGAGAGCATTGCAAATGGTCGTCGCTGTAGCTTGAAGAGTGGGCCAGGTGGTCATTTCCTGGAAATTCCTGCTGCAAGTGTCCGTGGGCTGTCGACATTGTAGCGCGAAATGCAGATCTTGAGTTGCCGGTCTTTGCAGTAGTGCGAAGAGTCATGTTCATCAGGTCTCCATGTAGGCGGTCGGTACGGGCAAGATCTTGGAGCAAATAGGCCTGTTCATGGTTGCAAAGAGCCTACAACTTCAGCAGTTGTCTTTTTCTTGAAGGAGGAGCTCAACCGCTGCCACACCATCAGGTCCCAGGCAGATCCAGTTACAGTGTCAGGCAGAAGGTAAGCTGGGCAGATGCAGGGAGGCCTCTGGAGCTGGTTATGTTCCTCTAGCTCAGAACAGGAGGTCACCCAGTTGACCCTTAAAGTCATTTTAGCCTGGGATAAAGGAGGCAGGTCAAGGCTTCCTTCTCATCCAAAACCACTTGCTCCTTTGTCTCACTGTCTGGGAGTGATACACAACAAGGACTAACTGCCAGCTACACCAGTCATGTAACACCGTATATACAGGCTGCAGGCACCAAATGTTTGGGACAAGAAAATGCCAACTTTCTGGCATTTTCAGAATTGTGACTTAAAATCCAACTTTATAACCAAAGAGGTTTTAAAATTCGAATTCTTTAGGCACTGAATTCATCATTCCTACGTGCTCTCAATTGACAGCTATCACATATTAAAAGTAATAAGGTAAAACAATGTCCTCCTATGGGATAGGTAGGACTTATAGTAGTGAAAAACCAATTTAATAATTTTTCACTACCAGGAGATGTAAAATCTGAAAGTACATCTCCATCTTTATGAATACACTACACCTTTCCCCATGAGCTGTTAAAGGCCTACCAAAGGGATGACGTATATCTTAAAATGGAAGATTTAATCCTGGCTAAAGGTTTATTTTGCCAGGTCGAATTGGCAGTTAAAAACTGCACATACAGTCTGCAGTGGCAGGCCTGGGACATGTTTAAAAGGGCTACTTAGATGGGTGGTACAATTAGTGCTGCAGGCCCACTAATAGCAATTTAACTTAATGGCCCTGGTTACAGGTAATACCACTTTACTTGGGACTTACAAGTAAATTAAATATGCCAATTGGGTGAAAGCTAATTTTGCCATTTTTAGTTAGTGAGCACAAGCACTTAAGAACTGGTTAGCAGTGGTACAGTGTGCAGAGTCCTAAGGCTAGCAAAAATAAGTCAGCAAAAACAGGAGTATTGAATGCAAAAGTTTGGAGGAAAACTACACCAAGGATGTCAGGTCCAATAGTGCTACAAACTCAAAGCACTTAAAATGAGGGTGGACTGGTCCATATTTATTTTTACATCAAGAGTTCCACACATTATTCGTGAACCCCTTTAAATGCTGGGAATTTTCCAAGCCCAGTGCTGAGCTCTTTTTCTTTAACTATTTGTGTTTACACTTTCATAACATATTTTCAACACCAGGCTTCCACACTAAATGTAAGTTTTTTTTCTACAACTTCTTGGGGATTTTAGGGTTACCTAGGGTTTGTGTATTTCCTCGAAAGGATCTGAGAAAATAGTCAAAATAAAGCTAATTTCTCGTTTATGGGAAAGTGCCAAACAAGCTTTCTGCAAAAAAAATATGTTTTTTTCTGTAAAACACATAACTGAAAGATCCACATAACTGAAAGGTATACTGTGCTAGGATCACCATCTTCCCAGCTTCCAAGGACATGCACAGTTATTTCAAAAACATTTTTTACCACAGTTGTTGCATATTTTTAAGAGGTAGTCAATCTTTCCTCATTTTTGTAGTTCCAACCTACTTAAAGTTTATGGTAGAAATAGGTACAAAAACTAAGCGTGATATTAGAAAGCTATGCATTTCTGAAAAGTAGACAAACATTCTGAATTCACATAGTGGTTATTTGTGTAGATCCCTCACGATTTCACTAACCATAAAACATTTAAAAATAAGAATGAGTAGTAGAAACCTTCAATTTGAGATTACATTTTCAGATGTACCTTCTAGCCATAGTGGCCAATTTATAAAAGTAATACACCATTACATCGGACAGACCCTTCTGGTTGCGATGAAGTATCGTGTTTGTAGGTTCTGCAAAAACATGCAATACCCAAAGCTAATAACTGAGCTGCATCTTACAATAAGTTATTTTATTATTTAGTGATGATACAGCAATTCATATGGTAAAATATAAAGAATGGAAAATGGGTATGAAGGAAATATACGCATTTCTGAAATATAGACAATATATTGAGTTTAGGAACAGTTTTTATTTGTGCACATCTGAATTTGTAGTTATCCATACTATCATGAAATACAGAGGGCATTTTGTAAAATGTGTTCTTTTTTGCACATTGGCGTACATTTGGAAGGCACAAATACAGAGAAATACCATTGGTAATTACAGATATTATGCTATTCTGTGTTACCACAGGTCTACCTATAAAAACGCTTGTGTGTCTGGGCCTTGTGCTTTCGAAAAAACTCCAAAACACTACCTGAAGACATCATATTTCACCCAACAAATCCAAGCTTCATTTCCAATGTGGCTATCTGCAGATTTTGGACCCTAGCTCATCCACCACCAGAAAAAACCTACCAAACCCAGACATTTCCAAAAACTAGACATCCAGTGGAATCCATGGTGGTCTGACTTGCGTGGATCTCAGAAGGTTTTCTTACTCAGAAAACTTAGCAAGTCTACAAGTTGTTCTAAAAAATGACATTGTTATCACAATTCTAGCGGAAAAAGTTCTGGAATCATTGGGGAGGCACAAATTGCCTACCACTCAGTGCTTCCTACATTTCTCCAAATACAAATGGCACCTCGCTTGTGTCAGTAGGCCTAGACCCCATGACAGGAAAGGGCCCAGAAACCAACATGAACAGATCATATATTTTCCCTCAAAACCACCCCCTTTTCTTGTAATGAAAGTAGCTGTGAATTTGGGCCTAGGCTCAACCAGGGAAACTTACCAAACCCAGATATCTCATTATACTAGATACCTGAGAAAATCCATGATGAGGTCACTTGTATGCATCTCATAAGGTTTACTTACCCAGAAGACCTTGCAAACCTTAAACTTTGTCTAAAAACACACATATCTGAGAGATAAAGTTCCCAAATCTCCCAGGATCCCCAAATTTCCCACCACACAGAGTTCCCATGCATCTCCTGATAAAAATGGTACCTCATTTGTATGGGCTGGCCTAGCACCCACCACAAAATGATCCCAAACACAACATAATGCATCAATTTTATACACTAAAAACCAACTCTTGTTTGTTGGTAGCTGTGAATTTTGGGCTAGCCATCCATGCAGAAAAACCTACCATACCAAAAGAGTTGTAAAAGCTGGACCCCTGGGGGGGATGCAGGTTGGCATATTATGCGTGAATCTCATGAGAGTTCTTATCAGAAGCCTTTGCAAACCTCAAACATTGGCTAAAAAACACATTATTCTCACATTTCTAGGAAGGTAGGAAAGGGCCCAAAACACAACATATGATTTTTTCACTCAAAAATTCAAAAACTGACCATTTTTACTCAATCTGGGTAGCTGTGGATTTTGGGCCTAGACTTGTCCACCACCAGGGAAACTATCAAACCCAGACATTTCTGAAAACTAAACACCCGGGGAGTTGAGAGTGTGGTCTCTTATATGAATCTCACAATGTTTTCCTACCCAGAAAAACCTTGAAAACCTCAATTTTGACTAAAAAGAGGAGGGCATATTATCAAGGGCAGTATCGCTGCTTTAGCGGCACTTTTTGCCGCTAAAGCGGTGATATTCTTATCGCCATATTAAGAAGGCGGCGCTAACATGCAACAGCGCATGTTAGCAGCCGATTTTCTAACGCTACGCATCTTAGCGATATACATCGCTAATGAGATGCAAAGTAGGCGTTCCTTACAATTACTTCATTGAAAACATCGCAAACACAACTTCGCTGTATTATCAACGCTGCCCCGACCCGCGTAGTGATGAGAAAAGGCGCGCTAAGCCCCCATTAACGCATCTTCCTAACGCCTGAATAATGTTTGTGACTGTGGATTTTGGTCCATTGGCTACCCACGACCCTGGAAAACCTGCCAACTCCACACATTTATTAAAACTACAAACCCAGGGGATTCCAGGGTGGCTCAAATTGCATGTATTTCACAAAGGTTTCCGTTACCTTGAAGCCCTTGCAAACCTCAAACTCGAGTTAAAAACTCATTTTTTCCACCTTTCTGGGAAGAAAGATTCTAGAATTTACAGGCAGCTGCAATGTTCCAGCCTCCCAGCGCCCCCCCCCCCACATTTACTGATAAAAATGCTACCTCATTTGTGTGGGTGGGTCCAGCACCTGGGACAGGAATGGATCAAACCAGGGACAATAGTCAGTTGAGATAGGGTAATCCCTAGGTGCGAAATAACTTGTTTTCATAGTCACTTGTGTTGAGGGCTTCTAGGACACTTGTGTAAAGTCCAGTTCCTTTGTGTTTTCATCATCTTATGAAGTAACATAGTGAGTGTTAATGGTGTTTTTATATGTATGTGTTGGTTCCTTATTGATATACAGTAAGGTTTGTTAGTGACATTTAGTTTAATATGCCTAGCCTGACCTTCCTCTCAGGATTCTGGTGAGAAGATAGACCCATAGAAGCTGAAGTTGCTGCAGAGCAGGTCGAGGAAGGCTAAGAAAGGAACACTAGACCGCTAACAGTTAGTGACTTGTACTCACACACTTCCTGGATTGGTGTCATTTCCAGGTCATGTGGGTGAAGCCCTATTAAGTCTCATCTCAGGAACTCAGTCCTGTGCCTGGCAATGTGCTGTGAAATGAAATTGAAAAAATATTTATAAAGTGCAGCTGTGACCTAAAAGGTATCCTGGAGCAAGCCCAGATCAGGATCCTCAAACAGAAACAGAGGAACCATCAGTTATTACACAGGGAACAACCAGGCCTTCAAGGCTTTCCTGAAAGCCAATAAATATTGACATTTTCTCACCAATGCACATAAGCTGTTCCAACAATGCATGTAAGCTGTTCCAATATTGAACCACTTTAACTGAAAAGACCCAACCTCCAAATCTAACTTCTTGAATTTTGGCACACAGAGAAGATTCACTGTGGAAGAGCTCAGCACTCTAGCAGGTGCATATGCCTTAAGTCCCCTTTGACAAAACACAGAGTCCATTTTATGAGCTGCCTTGAAGGTAATGGACATGGTCTTAAAAGCTCTCTTTCAGGAACAGGAATCCAATGTAACTCAGTAAAGCTTAGAAATTAGAAGGGAATCTAGGCTGGCTAAGGCTAATTTAGCCTTAGCCACTTGGATTTGCACCAGGTGCTACAAAAGTGGGCTGGGGCACCTAGAAATAATACATTGCAATAGCTGAGGCATAATTATCCAGTGAGTTGACATAAAGCCCAAATTTCTGTGGCAACAATGTTTCATTCATCATAATTTTGGGCCAGGAGACATAGCGCCAGATCAGGTACCTCTGTGTAGTGTGCATTCGAGAGTCTTGACAATGAAGTTCCACCCAGTGTGACCACCAGGGATTCGTGGTCACTGTCAGTTTGCCTATCTACTTTCATATCATTCAAAAGTGGCCAGAGTCTCACATCCAAAATAACAAAATCGATAACAGTCACATGATTACCTCTTCTGAAGGTAGGAGCACGATCAGGGTCGGATCTAGTGCGACCGTTACATGCCCTAAACCCTCTTCCCACCCCTATGGAGCATAGCTTATGACCAGTTTCTGTCAAATTTACTCTGGGTTTCCCCGTTAGTGCTCTAATACCCCACTGCTCATCTTCATCTTCTGTGACTTCATTAATATAGACGGATGGTTCATAAGATGTTTTGAAATCGCCAGCCAGTATTACTTTTGTGTTCGAATAAAGGGACTCCAACACTTTATCCAGGGTAGACAAAATGGTGGATTCAATACTAGCTGCAGTAGATCTTACATATATATTTAAGAGGGTCACGACAAGTCCTGATGGTAGAAACACAGTGATCCCCATTAAATCTAAGCATGTTACCTGCAACAATGAGCATGACTTAAATACATTATTCTTGACAAGAACCAAGAGACCTCCAATTGCCCTCCCATAATGGTTGGGGGGTTTAGCTTCGACACTATAACTTGTAAACCCATCGACAACATTTTTTTCAGTTGCCCTGGTCTCTTGAATTATAAAAGTATCATGCTCTCCATTGTACAGTAACCACTCAGGATCGTCCACCTTAGAAGCAATACCTGCCTGGTTCCTGAATATTAAATTAATATCAGATTGTGGGTGCCTACAAGACCAGCTGCATGCAAAGAACATAAGCTAACATCCAGAGATATAGTAGTTTTAGCTCCTGGCCTGCTCTCACCCTCCATGTTATCACTACCTAGATTTCCAGCTGACCTACTCAGGTAAATAGAAGTATCAGGTCATATCCCCCCACTATTTCTATTAGGAGACACACAGTTTGTCATCCTCAACACCTCTGCGTCTCTCCTCATATTGTCAGCTAAATCAAAGGCCTCATTAGTGAAGTCAGATATTGTGCCTAACATTTCTATACCAGGTAAACCACAATTGATCTGTGCGCGCGTTACACTCAGTCAATCGACTGCATTCAGGTTTGAAGTAGAAGCTGGGTAACTAGCTTGTAAGGTTGAGTTATCAGATTACATTAGGGAGCTTCTCAAAGGTCTATTAGTTGGAAGAGACAGCTTTGTTCTTATTCCCATCACATCACTTCTCATGAGGTGGCAAGTCAGAATTTCCAAATTAATAAGACTCTAAGCTAACTGGCTATCACATAAAGTAACCTGGATGCAATCGAAGGATGGGGTGTCAGAAGGGCACCGTTTGGCAATCAGGATATATGATATAATTACAGAGAGGCATTTACGCTTTACCCTAAGCCAAAATATTACTTTGTTAATTAACCCGTCAGCATCTTAATAGTCTCCAGACTTAAGTTTGGGCACTCGCGTCATATAGATTGAATTGTTAAAATCTTGATTTGATTTTCTTCGAATACAGTCAATTGGAGTTCTTAATGAATAATCTTGTTGGAACAGAGGAGTAGGTTTGTATAAAGCACCCTGGTGGCGAGAAAGGTTTACATTAGCACCAGCTTTTACTCTTGTGCAAATCGGGATTCCCCAACTCTTGTGTTCGTATTATTGACGGCTGTTTGATTATGATACTTAGTTTGCAGAAGAAACACTTGTAAATGGAGGGATTTCTGGTGGCTTTGCAGTGCTTGAAGTGGCAGCAGAATTTTGTGTCTGATCCAATCTATTTCTGCCCGCTAGTGCTTTCAAATAGATTTGGTTCACTTGGGTGTTTAAAAAAGTTTGAGCTGGGTCTTTGTTACAGCAGCACAGTAAACTTCTTTGCTGTAGCAAAGAGACTTGATTGACCAGGGAAACAATCAAACTGCTAAGTTGATCCAATTTTTGTGCTAATATTGATAGAGACACGGGATCAGTAGGTATCACCGAACCTAGTTCGCATCCATTTCCCATTTGAGCAGCATGGCTGTTTTCTGGTCATGACTGGGGTAGATTTGCCCACTCAACATCCCCTGGCGCTTGAAGGGCTGCAAATCAGTTATGGCAGGGAATACTCGGGAAACAGTGAACTAGGGGATTTAGTAGTTGGTATCGTGGGATCTCCTTTCCTAGCCTTAAGCATAGATTTGGGAGATAGAGGGATTACATCCTCAATGGGTTCTGTTGATGCACACTGGTGGTCTGAGGCAGCAGGGCTTATTCGCCGTCTAGTGACTGGTTTCAGGGGTTTCTCAGCGCTAGTTTCGGTTCTAATTAGGTCACCAGCTTTCCTTTTGCCCATAATGAGGGGTTAACCCAGTCTGCACGCACAACAGCACAAAAAACAGGATGAAAGGAGTGGGACTTCCTCGTCTCAATAATAGAGGTCCTTAGTGTCCTTGACTTCCGACTGTTCCATCCTAGATGAGGCGCTCCCAACCACAGTCCCTGGCCACACACTGTGATATGGTCTTGACTTATAATGGGAGAAGTCAGTGACGGACAAGAACAGTCCCACCCTAGGCCCGGGTTTGCCTGGGCACAGCCTGCACGCGTCTCACGCAGCTGGAACACTCCGTCCATTATATGCACCTCCGGGCGCAAGATGGTGTGTCAAAGGTGTGGGGGAGCCTGGAAAATGGAGTCCGCCAAGCTCCTGCTGCCGGCTCTCACCCCCTGGTGTTTTGAAGCACGTCCCAGGCAGCGGGAGCACTCCATCCATTATATGCGCCTCTGGGCGCAAGATGGCATAACAAAGGTGTGGGGGAACCTGGAAAATGGAGTCCGTCAAGCTCTTGCTGCTGGCTCTCACCCCCCCGGCGCTATGAAGTGCGTTTATATAGGAGCTGTGTTTGATATGTTAACACACATAAATAATATTTATATATTTTAATATAATAAAGGTACATAACAAAGTTTGTAATTTGTATGTATATTTTAGTCATATTTATTGAATGTACATGCATATATATTGTAATATAAGAAACTCATTTTCATAGTTCTATTTAACCAATATTTTAATACCGTTTTAATACTAAATAAATCATGTAGATAATGTTAAACAGTGTTTTAAATTTCTACATCTTTTAAATAATTTTCCATTATGATACATTTATTTTTTTGTACATTAACGCAATTGTTTCACATGATTTTTTTTTAACCAATTCTACCTTGGAATTTGAAATTTGAGTTGACATCTGTGGCCAGAGCGTTGAAGTCGGCCAACCCAAATGTCTTCAACATAGTCCATTAGGGTACTTAGTGTGTCTTAATTTTGTTGATGGAAAGGGCTTTTTATAAGTAAGTTGAAAAGATTAGCTACCTCTGTGACAGGGACATAGGCTTTTGTACTTATATTTTATTTTCTAAGGCAAATTGACTGTTTGTTGCATATTCTAAACTTAGTGCAGCTTTTTGGAAGTGTATCCAAATGCTTTGGCTGAAATTGTAGTAACAGCCTTTTATGGCTGTGTGTGGAGAAGGTTTTAGGATAGTTTGAATCATGGCCTCTTCAAAATCTATTATTATTTTATGTAAGGAGTTGTTGTTTGTTTGAATTTTAACATGGTTTCAATCAATCAAACATTTATATAGCAGGGCAAATCACTCGAGAGGGTCTCAAAGCACTGGAGAAGCTGGCTGCTGTGTGGTGGTTTGCTCATTCAAACATCCAGGTCTTGAGTTCTTTCCTGAATTACTCGATCGATGGGCGATCCTGAGGTGCAGGGGTAAACCATTCCGTGTCTGGGCCGATAGGTAGGAGAAGAAATGTTACCCCCTGTTGGTTCAGAGGATCTGAGGTAGATGGGAGGTAGATCGTAGGTGTCTGGAAGATTGGTGGAAGGTCAGACATTTGTTGAGTAGTTCATAATAAGTGATACTTTGTTTATTAGTAGTAGGGCATACATTAATGGTATATTCGTTTTTTTATATTTGGCATATTTGTTGTATATCTGAGTGAATGGTTTGGAACACATTTTGAATGTCCCATTCATCATCCATGTTTGACATTGGCTTAGTTTCAATAAGTAATATGATGCAGAAAGTATTAGGATACATTTATCATTGTTAAGGTTATCATGTAAGAGGACAGGTTCCTCATTATGAGTGACATATATTTCTTCTAGGGGCAGGAGTCGCATCATTGGTGGCTTTTTTGCTTTGTGCAAATAAACGTTTTAAGGTGGGTATTGCTGGTAATGGACCTGTGATGTGTTCAGGGACCTTAAGGAGTATATCTTTCAGATTTTAGTTGTGAGCTCCTGTGAGCTAGTACCTCCCTTAAATCGTATAGTACATTCCTTACTTCTGTTTCGGTGACATTTGGCAGGAGGGTGTGTTCCCTTACATTTCTAACAACGCCATTTTTTTAGTGGCCCTTCCATAGCAAGCATTTGAGTAATAATTAGTACATTTCCAATTGATAGTTTCCATGCTTGCACTATCTTTACTGTAAGTGTAGCCTCTGTGAGCAGTAATTCTTTCCCTTTTTGTGATGTGATGTATCTTGCTTTTTCTGTTATTATGTTTTAAAATAGTATAACAATAGAAATAATAAAATGTTTAGAATGTATAATACAATAATTATTGACTTAAAAAATATGGTACTTGTTTCCTATTTCATACTTACATATGTTTTCTTGCTGAAAATTGCAATCTTTATTTTCAGATTTTCCATTGGGGGTGTTATAATGTTGGACAGGTGGCTCCTTTTCTGTTGGTGAAAAAAAATATATATTTTTTTATGTTTTTTGGTAGGTAGTGGGGGCTGAGTGAGTTTGATTTTATTTTGAATTTTAAGGGTGAGTTGGTGTTTATTAACTTTTTTAATTAGCATACTTCTTGAGTGCCTTTTTACAGGTATGTGAATGTTGTTGTTTTAAGGTAGAGTAAGAGTTTCCCTATGTTGTAGTAATTTCTTTGTAGTATTTAAAGTTAAAGACATAAAGACAGTAAAGTGTTTTTCTAGTTATTTGTTACTTTAATTTTCTAAATTAATTAATTTATAACTGATTTAGATCTTGGCGGATATGTTACTCTGCCACAACGGTGACGGATATCCCATCTGGTGAAATATAAATCCCATAGGATATAACGGGATTTATATTTCAACGGGCTGGATGTCCGTCGCCTTTGTGATGGAGAAACCTGTCTGCAGAGATCTAAATCAGTCAGTTAGCAGAAATAAATGTTTTACTTACTTTGGAATGTAGTTGCCACATATTTTTCTACTTCTGTTTTCAGGTTGTATTTGGAAAATCCAGCAGAGTGTTGTATCCTTACATCTTTTCTAGTTTTTGGAGTAGGAAGTAGTCACATTTTGTATGCCTATTATATTGTTGGTTTAAATGTTTGTATATTTGTAATGGTTCATTTTGTTTACAGTTGGTTTTTATTATTTAGTGGTTTATTAGTTTGAATTATTTTCAGTTATTGCATTTTATGGTGAACGTCAATTAGTGTTTTTTGTTATAATGTTGAATAGCATATTTCAATATTTGTCTTCTAATTTGGATATATAAGATAGATTTTTTGTTTAATGTTTTAATATCAGCACTTGTTGGAAATATTCTATTTTATTAATATTTTGATCTACTGAAATGTACTTTTTGGGGGTTATTCATGTTCATTTTAGTAATTCTAAATAGTTATAATATTGCTAAATTATTTGCATATATTTATGGTTATTTTTAATTTATTTTTGGTTGATGTAAAATGTTGTTATTTTTATGTGTTTTAATTAAAAATATTTATTTTGGTGATATTAATTTAGTCAACGTTGGGCTTTGGCATATTTTTTCAATTTGCTTTACTATTTATATGTTGGTTTAAAGGTTACAATATTTTTGTTTCTAATATTTTTGTTATAGATATAAGTGAAAATAGATATTTGGACCAGCGATATTTTAATTATCAATATTTTTGTTTGCATTAATTAAGTATAGGAAGGTGATATTTCTGTGAATGATATTTATTGTTTGATATTTTTATGAATCAATATTTTTAGCATTGATATTATATTGATCTAACAATTTACAATCCCTCTCTACAGGACATAACAAGAATCCTCATAGTGAAAATTCCCAGGGTTTGTCAGACTGGGTATCCAATCCCAAAACACTTGCCTACCATGGTAATCCGTTAGATTACATGTAACAAAAGTCCTGTCAGTGGCCTGTAACACAATGTGATAACAACCAACTATTAACGGCTTACTGGCTTTAACATATGCTTTTCACTATTAATAAACTAGATCAGCTGCCTTTCTCATAATGCTTCATAATAAGCATACCTTACCTAGGGCATTGAACATAACATTTTCAATGCACCAAATAGGCATATATCTTGTTTTGAACTTATGTTTTTCCACAATTTAACCATTAGACACACAGTCATAAAATTAGAAAGAGATACAAAATTATAGTTGGCTAAGCAAAATACTATTGTCTCTTTAGGCAGCCTAACAAGGATTCTCACAGAGTAAATGTTTTACATCCATGGTTTGCCATACTGGGTGACCAATACCATAACAATTACCTACTCTGGTCTTCTGCGAGATACCATGTAAGAACATACCTCTCTGCAGGCTTTAATATAGTGTGATAAAATCCACAGTTATACTCCTATCAACTTTAACATATGCTTTTCACATTGCTTATGTCAGGCCTAGTCCACTTATAACAATTTGTAATAAACATATTGTTAGAAATGAGGGGGCTCTGGTTGACGCAGGTGAGAACCCACAACAAGCAGGGACCCCTTACTTCTTGTCAGGGCGAAGGATGACTCCCCAGAATAACCCCTGCTCACCCTCTAGGTGCGTGGCGCGAGCAGTCTAGGCTAAGTCTCAGGCGTACACGGTTAAGCAAATGCAATTACACATACAGTAAACCCCTTGCATGCACCACAAACGGACACCAATCAGGAAGTATATAAAAATAAGCTTTTATGTAGTTTCAGCAGATTCAAATACAAGGCCCAGTAACGTTGAACTGATGGGGCCACAATTCTTGGAAGTACGGTAAAGTTCTCTTTGTGTTACGGAAAGTTCTTTAGGCGGGCACAAGGTAACTGTAGGCCTCAGCGCACTTCGGGCTGAGGCAGCGCCCAGGGAGCACACAGCAGATGACAGGGAAATAAGAACGTAGCGGACCCTGGATCCGATGCGAGCTCGCGGTCGAGTTCGTAAGTACAGTACCTTGTTTCTTGACGCAAAGGCGGGTGCGGGATTTCAGCGGCTCTTCGACAGAAGAGCGAGGCGGCGTCCGGGGCTCCCACACTTCACGAGGGGGGTCTGATCTTCAGGCTCACGACAAGAGCGGGGTGTTGCAGGTGGCGGGCGAACAAAGCGGGGCAGCCGGGCACGCAGATGCGTCCGGGCCGTCCGAGGCTTGGAGATGCTCACAAACGCCGATTCCGGCGGGAGGGTGAAGGTGCACAGCGAGCCTCCAACGAGCGAGGTGACGGGGCAGCCCAGCACAGCGTAGGGGGAGCGGCTCCGATCGAGCGAGGCTCTTCCCAAGGCGGGGGCGGCTAAGCAGACCTGGTCACGGCTCAAGGAGGGACTGGGGCACGAGGGTCACAGCTCCGGCGAGGGAAAGGACACCACAGTCCAGCAGCAGGCGAGTGAAGATCAGGTAGAGCCCAATGGTCCTGGGGCTCAGTTCAGGGGGCAAGCTCAGTTCCAAGCCCTTGGAGATCGTTTTGGAAAAGCACAAGTCTTGAAAGTAAAAGTAAGGTAAAAGTCTTCAGCAACAGTTTCTCTTCTCTCCTTTGGCAGCAAGGTCACCACTGCAGGCCAATCCCCCAGGATAGGGACAGTCTTCCTCCTACAGCTTTCCCGGTGCCTCCTCCTCAGGCAGAGATTCTTCTTGGTCAAAAGCGGATCTAGTTTCTTAGGAGCAGGGCCCCTCCATTTATACCACAAATCTTTTGTTCTCCCAGGCCAGGGGGGCCCTTGCCTAGTTCAGTCCGGTTTCTGAGCACTTTGTTTACGTGATGCAGGCTTCTTCTTTCAGAGTGCAGGGCAGAGTCATCAGACGCTCCACAGGGGGTGGAGCCGGCATCGAGGTAGCGGAGCACTGTCCTATTCAGAGCCTAGGAGCACTCCTCCCACCCATCTACCTGTCGATCGTCCTATTCATACCAGGCTACCTAGCCCTGCCCATCTGGGTTCCCCCAGCCCTGTCACTCACACCAGCCAGACATCAGATACACATCACGCAGAGGCGGCTGAAATGGTTAGGCAAGCAAAGGCCAACTTTCTAAAAGTGACATTTGCAAACCCGGAATATTAAAATAAACCTTGCGAACAGATGTACCTTATTATTCCGAGTTCAGGCATACTAAACTCGATCTCCTACCATGTTCCCTGGGTCGGTTAGGATCATAGGGTGTAATGATCCAGGCCGCCCATACTGGCCTATGAGAACAGGGTAGCCTTGCAGTAGTGAACAACAAGATGGCGGTAATTCACTACTAGGACATGCCACGCATCCAGGCTTGTCCTACCTTAGGCGTACAATGCACCCTGCCCGTGGGCCTACCAGAGGGGTGACTAACATGCAGCTAAGGGAAGGGTTTAGGGACTGGCAAGTGTGGGCACTTGCCGGTCAGCATGTCAGTACCAGACTGCACGCAGGTTCTGCGATGGCAGACCTTAGATATATTTTACCGGCCGCTTCTGTGGGTGGCACAACCAGTGCTGCAAGCCCACCAGCGGTGTTCGCATTTACATGCCCTGGCGCCCCCGGCGCACTTTACTGGGGTCTGACAGTAAATCAAACAATCCAATCATGGAATCCAACCAACATATACAATTTACATAGGGAGCACTCGCACCGTGACACTGGTTGGCAGTGGCACAGCGCGCTGAGCGGCCAACACCATAAAAACACATGAGGCACAGCGACAAAAAGAGGAAGGGAGACTCACGCCAAGGTGCCAGGTCTAACACGTGTCCCCTCCAGCTGAAAAGTGGGGAGAACTACCCTACCCCAGGGAGTTCCTCATCACTAAGGCGGAAAAATCTGGACAGACCGTCAGCATTGGCGTGATCTGTACCAGGGCGATGTTCCACCGTGAAATCCATACCCTGTAGGGAAATGGACCACCTCAACAGCTTTGGATTCTCACCCCTCATATGCATCAACCATCTGAGGGGCCTGTGGTCCGTCTGAACCCGGAAGTGAGACCCAAACAAGTAGGGTCTTAGCTTCTTCAGCGCCCAGACCACAGCAAATGCCTCACGCTCAATAGCACTCCACCTTTGTTCCCGTGGGAGTAACCTCCTGCTAAGAAAGGCTACGGGTTGATCTAGGCCCTCCTCATTAATCTGTGAAAGAACAGCCCCCACACCATGCTCTGAAGCGTCTGTCTGAACGATAAACTCTTTGGAGAAGTTGGGAGCCAAGAGCACGGGCGCCGTGCACATAGCAGTTTTCAAGGCCTCAAAAGCTTTCTGACAGGTGTCAGTCCAGATCACTTTCCTGGGCTGCTTCTTCGAAGTCAGCGCTGTCAAGGGGGCAACCATGTTGCCATACCCCTCGTAGTACCCGGTGAGACCTAGGAAGGCTCTCACCTCCGTCTGGGTTTTGGGCGCCTCCCAATTCAGGATGGTTTCTATCTTGGGCTGAAGGGGTGCCACCTGGCCACTCCCAACTTGGTGTCCCAAGTACACCACGGAACCCTGCCCGATCTGGCACTTACTCGCCTTGATCGTGAGGCCTGCCTTGCGCAGCGCCATCAACACTTCCCAGAGGTGACGCAAGTGTTCCTCCCAAGTGGAGCTGAACACTGCGATGTCATCCAGGTAGGCTGCACTGAACGAATCCAGCCCAGCCAACACCTGGTTGACCAATCTCTGGAAGGTGGCAGGGGCATTCTTCATCCCAAATGGCATAACCCGGAACTGGTAGTGCCCATCTGGGGTGGAAAATGCCGACCTCTCTTTGGCCCCCTCGGTCAAGGCGATCTGCCAATACCCAGACGTTAAATCAAACGTGCTGAGGTAGTTGGCAGCCCCTAGCCGATCGATGAGCTCATCAGCTCTGGGGATGGGGTGTGCGTCGGTCCTAGTGACCGAATTGAGTCCTCTGTAGTCCACACAGAACCGGAGTTCGGGTGTGGCTCCCGGCGCTGCAGCCTTTGGGACCAAGACCACGGGGCTGGCCCAAGGACTGCTAGAAGACTCAATTACCCCGAGGGCAAACATCTTGGAGACCTCCTCCTTGATGCAGGTCCTCACCCTGTCAGTCACCCTGTAGGCCTTGTGCCGCACAGGTGGACTATCCCCAGTGTCCACATCATGGACGCACCAATCAGTGACACCAGGGACCAGGGAAAACAGGTCAGAAAACTGTCCCAGCAACTGGCGACAATCGTTCTGTTGCTCAGGGGTCAGGGTGGGAGAGAGGACGACACCATCCACTGACCCATCTTGCTCCTTGGCTGACAGGAGGTCAGGAAGAGGTTCTGTCTCCTCTTCCATTCCAGCATCTGTTGCCAAGAGCATGCCCACTTGGGACCTCTCCAAGTGGGGCTTGAGGCGGTTGACATGTAGGACCCTTAAGGGGTTCCTAGGAGACTTCAGGTCCACCACGTAGGTAACAGGACTCTTGCGCTCCACCACCTCAAAGGGACCGGTCCACTTATCCCGGAGCGCACACGGCTCCACGGGGGCCAAGACCCATACTTTCTGTCCAGGCTGAAGCTCTACCAGAGTGGCATTCTGGTCGTACCACCGCTTCATCTCCTCCTGGCTGGCTTCCAGATTTGCCTCAGCAAGTTGCCTGAATCGCCTAGTCTGATTCCTGAAGGCCAGCATGTAACTATATACATTCTGGGGAGGTTTCCTGGGAGATTGCTCCCAGCCTTCTTTGACCAGACTTAGAGGTCCTCTGACTGGGTGACCATACAGAAGCTCAAAGGGACTGAACCCCAGAGACTTCTGTGGCACCTCACGGTAAGCGAAGAGAAGGCATGGTAAGAGGACGTCCCACTTACGCCTCATGGCTCCTTCTAGGCCCATTATCATGCCTTTGAGGGTTCGGTTGAATCTCTCAACCAACCCGTTTCCTTGGGGGTGGTAAGGTGTGGTGAACTTGTAGGTTACACCACACTCTTGCCAAAGAGATTTCATGTACTTGGACATGAAATTGGTACCTCGGTCAGACACCACCTCTAGAGGGAATCCCACTCGGGAGAAAATCCCCATCAGTGCCCGTCCCACCACGGGGGCCGTCACTGTCCTTAGAGGAATGGCTTCCGGGTACCGGGTGGCATGGTCCACCAGGACCAGGATGAACCTATTGCCCATCGCTGTCCTGGGGTCCAGTGGCCCTACAATGTCAATCCCCACTCGCTGGAATGGGGTACCGACCACAGGGAATGGCTGGAGTGGAGCCTTCTGCTTCCTTCCACTCTTTCCACTTGCCTGGCAAGTCTGGCATGTCCTGCAGTGAGTATCGGAACTCCTGCGCATTTGAGGCCAATAAAAGTGGGTGACAAGCCTTTCAAAGGTCTTGTCCTGCCCCAAATGCCCTGCCAATGGCACATCGTGAGCCAGCCCCAGTAGGAAGGCTCTGAAGTCCTGGGGTACCACCAGCGCACGGGCTGACCCAGGCTCAGCAACCTTAGGCTCTGTATATAGGAGGTCGTTCTCCCAGTAAACGAAATGTGATCCTGACTGATCACCTGTGGCCTGGTCTGCAGCCTGCTGCCGCATACCCACGAGAGAAGGGCACTCCTTCTGTGCCTTGCAAAAGTCCTCCCTGGTGGGACCCCCTTCCTGCTGCCAATGGGTCAGCTCCGGCAGGTCTCCCAGTTCAGCTATCTGCTCCCCTGTAGGCTCCAGGGCATCCCCCTCAAGGTCTGCTTCCTCCTGGACCGTGGGAACTTCAGGGGCCGGCTTCCCGCGCCCCTTGCTCCTTCTCTCTGAGGCCGGTTCCTGGGCCTCCCTCTCAGGCTCCAGGACCTCTTGAGTACCTCTACTGGCTGCCATGGACCGTGTGGTGACACACGCCCAATCCGGCATACCCAACATCTCCAGGTGAGCACTCCGCTCCACCTTAGCCCAAGGGGAGCTCTCCAAATCGTTCCCTAACAAACAGTCTACAGGCATGGCGGGCCTCACAGCTACCTGAAGAGTACCAGAGACCCCCCCCCACTCAAAGGGAACCTGAGCCACCTTGCAGTGTCTCTCTGTGTTGTCAGCGGCAACAACGGGATAGAAGGCATTGGGGACCACCTGCTCCTGAGACACCAGGTGACACCTGACAGCTGTCACACTGGCTCCTGTATCTCTAAGAGCTTCCACCCTATGGCCATTTATGGTCACCCACTGCCTGTACTTCTTAGTGTTCTCAGGCAGCTGGGTTGGAGGGACCACTTCACGGTCTCCTAGCGAGACCAGGGACATCTCTGCGGGACCCCACCCACCTTGGACATCCCTCTCCTCCCCCAAGGCTACACTAGTCACCTGCCGGGGTGGAGCACCAGTGGGTGCGGGTTTACCAAACAATGGACACTTTACATCAGAGGCAAAATGCCCCAAATTGTTACACCTGTAACATCTTACGGGCCCCTTTGGAACAGGAGGACCTGTCGGGGCCCCGGTCGGTTTCTGGGGTGGGGGAGGCTGAGAACCCTTCCCTTGGTTCCCTTGGGGACTATTTTGGGGCCCTTTTTGGAACTGCTTCTGTTTACCCCTGTCCCCCCCACTCTTCTGCTGGGGACCCTGCCCACCTTTGGCGGAATCTCCCACGGTACCCTTGTGGACCCTGGTACTGACCCAGCGGTCCGCCTCCTCAGCAAGCTTCCTCGGGTTAGTCAGCTTACTATCGATCAGGTGCTGGCGTAGCTCAGGAAAACAATTACTGGACAAGTGCTCCCATGCCACTAAATCAAGAAGCCCTTGATAATCATTTACCTTACTACCCTTTACCCAACCATCCAGCGCTCTGCAAAAGAAAGTCACATACTCCACATACGTACTATTGGGAATCTTAGTGCAACCCCTGAACCTCTGTCTATATAACTCAGGGGTCAACCCATACCTAGCCATCAATGCTTCCTTCATATGGGCATAAGAATTACGAACATCAAAAGGTAAATCTAACAGTGTGTCCCGCCCTTCACTCAGGAACCTTCCCCACAACCCCGCTCCCCAATCTTTCTCAGGGACCCGGTGGGAAGACATGGCTACCTCGTAGGCTCTGAACCACTGCCCGATGTCGTCATTCCTGAAGAACTCCTTCACTACATCCTTGGGAATATAAACTCTTGGTTCCGCCGGTACTGGCGGTGTGCTGCCACCAGAGGGATTAAGCTCCAAACTTTTTGCTTTCAGCTCCAGCTCCCTCAGCTTCATGTCATGCTCTAATTGTAGTTTCTTTTCTTCCATGGCTAATCTTTGTTTTTCCATATCCATCTGCCCATGAAGTTTTGCCATTTCCACCTCGTGTGCCCGGGTTGCGGCCCTGTCTGCCAACTCTTCTGGCGACAGGCACCTGCCAAACTCATGGACACTTTCTGGTGGAACCACTTCCACCTGATTCTCTGGTGCCTTTGACTCATACCAGGCCCTCAGCGCCTTCACAAATTGTTCCTTCTTTTTCAATCCAGTTTGGGCAATCCTGAACTTGGAGCAAAGACCTTTCAAGTCTTCATTGGTACGATTCAGAAGCGCGTCTTCTTCCCAATCTACGTCTTCAAATCCAGAGATTATGGAAGCCGCCCTTCCGGCTGAAAGTGAACCAGGCATGGCTCTAACAACGGAGATTCTTGGCAAAACAAAAACAAATGCTAGCCTTGTGGCTGTGTTACTGGTCTGCTCTCACTACGTGGTGATCAGTGATTCACTATACGCAAACCACAAATGCAAATCCGTAAATCCTCACCGCTGCCACCAATGTTAGAAATGAGGGGGCTCTGGTTGACGCAGGTGAGAACCCACAACAAGCAGGGACCCCTTACTTCTTGTCAGGGCGAAGGATGACTCCCCAGAATAACCCCTGCTCACCCTCTAGGTGCGTGGCGCGAGCAGTCTAGGCTAAGTCTCAGGCGTACACGGTTAAGCAAATGCAATTACACATACAGTAAACCCCTTGCATGCACCACAAACGGACACCAATCAGGAAGTATATAAAAATAAGCTTTTATGTAGTTTCAGCAGATTCAAATACAAGGCCCAGTAACGTTGAACTGATGGGGCCACAATTCTTGGAAGTACGGTAAAGTTCTCTTTGTGTTACGGAAAGTTCTTTAGGCGGGCACAAGGTAACTGTAGGCCTCAGCGCACTTCGGGCTGAGGCAGCGCCCAGGGAGCACACAGCAGATGACAGGGAAATAAGAACGTAGCGGACCCTGGATCCGATGCGAGCTCGCGGTCGAGTTCGTAAGTACAGTACCTTGTTTCTTGACGCAAAGGCGGGTGCGGGATTTCAGCGGCTCTTCGACAGAAGAGCGAGGCGGCGTCCGGGGCTCCCACACTTCACGAGGGGGGTCTGATCTTCAGGCTCACGACAAGAGCGGGGTGTTGCAGGTGGCGGGCGAACAAAGCGGGGCAGCCGGGCACGCAGATGCGTCCGGGCCGTCCGAGGCTTGGAGATGCTCACAAACGCCGATTCCGGCGGGAGGGTGAAGGTGCACAGCGAGCCTCCAACGAGCGAGGTGACGGGGCAGCCCAGCACAGCGTAGGGGGAGCGGCTCCGATCGAGCGAGGCTCTTCCCAAGGCGGGGGCGGCTAAGCAGACCTGGTCACGGCTCAAGGAGGGACTGGGGCACGAGGGTCACAGCTCCGGCGAGGGAAAGGACACCACAGTCCAGCAGCAGGCGAGTGAAGATCAGGTAGAGCCCAATGGTCCTGGGGCTCAGTTCAGGGGGCAAGCTCAGTTCCAAGCCCTTGGAGATCGTTTTGGAAAAGCACAAGTCTTGAAAGTAAAAGTAAGGTAAAAGTCTTCAGCAACAGTTTCTCTTCTCTCCTTTGGCAGCAAGGTCACCACTGCAGGCCAATCCCCCAGGATAGGGACAGTCTTCCTCCTACAGCTTTCCCGGTGCCTCCTCCTCAGGCAGAGATTCTTCTTGGTCAAAAGCGGATCTAGTTTCTTAGGAGCAGGGCCCCTCCATTTATACCACAAATCTTTTGTTCTCCCAGGCCAGGGGGGCCCTTGCCTAGTTCAGTCCGGTTTCTGAGCACTTTGTTTACGTGATGCAGGCTTCTTCTTTCAGAGTGCAGGGCAGAGTCATCAGACGCTCCACAGGGGGTGGAGCCGGCATCGAGGTAGCGGAGCACTGTCCTATTCAGAGCCTAGGAGCACTCCTCCCACCCATCTACCTGTCGATCGTCCTATTCATACCAGGCTACCTAGCCCTGCCCATCTGGGTTCCCCCAGCCCTGTCACTCACACCAGCCAGACATCAGATACACATCACGCAGAGGCGGCTGAAATGGTTAGGCAAGCAAAGGCCAACTTTCTAAAAGTGACATTTGCAAACCCGGAATATTAAAATAAACCTTGCGAACAGATGTACCTTATTATTCCGAGTTCAGGCATACTAAACTCGATCTCCTACCATGTTCCCTGGGTCGGTTAGGATCATAGGGTGTAATGATCCAGGCCGCCCATACTGGCCTATGAGAACAGGGTAGCCTTGCAGTAGTGAACAACAAGATGGCGGTAATTCACTACTAGGACATGCCACGCATCCAGGCTTGTCCTACCTTAGGCGTACAATGCACCCTGCCCGTGGGCCTACCAGAAGGGTGACTAACATGCAGCTAAGGGAAGGGTTTAGGGACTGGCAAGTGTGGGCACTTGCCGGTCAGCATGTCAGTACCAGACTGCACGCAGGTTCTGCGATGGCAGACCTTAGATATATTTTACCGGCCGCTTCTGTGGGTGGCACAACCAGTGCTGCAAGCCCACCAGCGGTGTTCGCATTTACATGCCCTGGCGCCCCCGGCGCACTTTACTGGGGTCTGACAGTAAATCAAACAATCCAATCATGGAATCCAACCAACATATACAATTTACATAGGGAGCACTCGCACCGTGACACTGGTTGGCAGTGGCACAGCGCGCTGAGCGGCCAACACCATAAAAACACATGAGGCACAGCGACAAAAAGAGGAAGGGAGACTCACGCCAAGGTGCCAGGTCTAACACATATCAGGCCTATAGCTATAATTAATAGATTGCCACCATAACCAACTCAGTCCTGTTGTATTGAGTTTAAATTTTGTCACAAGCCAAAAAGTGTAATACAATCATTCTTTTAGTAGAGGCACACAAATTCGACCTAATCAAATCTTGTACTCAGGAGAACCAACATGTAGGACTCTGAAAGCTGTCACATAAGCTCAGGCAACAGTTGCACTGTCAATACAGTCCTAAGAATATCAAACACATAACTGTACTCTGAAGTCCAAAGTTAATTATTGCCCTCCTTCCATTTGTGCTGCAATAAATGAACACTGTACCGTATCCAGGTATTTCAGATACTTTAACAGTAGTACAATATCAAGTGTGTGCCCGTGAACGTTCAAGCTCAGGCAGCTGGATAAATAAACAAAATGATCACAGCTAAGTGGAGGGCAAGCACTTTTTTGTGGAAGCACACAATGTCTGCCCAATTAAAACATGTGCTCCTGGCTACCAACATGTCGGTGGAACCAAAGCCCATCTCCAGCTGGATCTTCTTAAAGGCTTCTTTTTAGGTTAGTCATCTAATATAAGGCAGCAGATGTGCTGTCATATCATACCTAAAAAGTAAACTATGCTTTTTAAATGCAGCCCAATTTCCTTTACGGAAAATAGGCTGCATTTTAAAAGAAGTTGACTTTGTTGAAATGAGGTCACAGGCAGAGACCCCAGCAGACCATCATAGCTGTGATTGCATCCAATCACAGTGAGTTGCAATTTGTGAGCTACATCGTTAGTATTCATGAGGTAGGTTGGATTCTGAAACACTATGATTCAGATTTTTAACACTGGACCTATTAGTACATAGGTTGATTAAAATATTTTGCAAGCAGTAAATAGTACATCTGACTCAGTATTCCATCTTTAGCGCTTTCATCTTTCCTCATTTTCTTTATGCCAGATTCAATTCAAATCAGATGACAAAGCTATAAAATTCCCTTTTACATCCTCAAAATTGTTTTAATTGTGGCTTTCAAGTGTCATATTTCATCAGCGTCTGCTGCCAAAAGAAAATTGTGGGGCAGCGTGGGGGCAAATAATAATAAAAAAATTGCAATTACCCTCTTCTCCCGCTGCCACTCTGTCTGCCGCTCGCCTTGGTGCTCCTTTCTTCTTGAAGTCCCTGGGCTAGCACAGGCTCCCAGACTCCCCACCCAATCCAGACACTGCTCTCATGCTGTGAGAGCAGCGTCTGGGTTGGTCTGATTGCCCTGGTTAAGTGCTTTCAAAGGGACTGGGAGCCAGTGACATTTCTCCACCCAGCTGAGCAAAACAGCTGAGTGGAGAAATTCTAACTGCGCACATTTGTTTGGCCCGCCTAAGACGGACGGCCTAACAGACATGTGCACTTTTAAGTGCCCTCCACATCGCCACTACTTTTTACTCCCAGTCCCAGCGTTGTGAAGAGAGGATTGCCTGGCCCTGCCCGTGACTGCTGCATCGGCCACCAGTGATAAATATAACCATAATAAAAAAATGTTTATTATTGTTATGTTTTTCATTCTCAGTGGGGTGACACTCCTCCACCATTGCAGAGGAGCCGCCGCTATCACATTTGTAGAAACCTTTTGAATAAAGTAATAAAGAGCACTTCGAATAAATGTACATGCTTTGCAATACAGTTTGAGGAAACATATCTCCAGACAAAGCTGCATTTCTTCATAAAATAAAATGCCATTTCTGAAGTACATTTTTACAACTTAGTTCATGCTACATTGCTTGAAATTAGATTTATTCCTCAGTACCAGCACTGTCGCATTTCTAAAGTGAGCTTTGTCTGTTTTATAAAATAATGCAGTCACTTTGATGGAAGCATTTTGTCATTTCTCTACTGAATACAGGCATTATGAGGTTGTGCGTGCACTTTTTTCATGTCAAGTATTGCGTGACTGACTTCCTTTTCTTTCTGTAGAGGGTAAGAGACATTTCTTTCTCTAATATTGCAAGAGGAGAAGGTCACTGGAGCTTTATTTAGATTTAGCAGGATATGAATGGGTAGAAAGACTTGGTCCAAAGTCTCTTGGTGAGGGCTGTAGCAACATAGGAAGGGCCTTGATGGCCGCGCCAGCCTTTGATGATTTTTGACCCACCAAAACTCCCTAGTGGCATTCCTTGGTCAGTTAGATTGGGGGGGTGAGCTTCAGATTTGATAACAAACACACTGGCATATAATGTTAAGGTACATGAGAGTGACTTAAGGGGCAGTGGACAGCAACAGGAATGCAGAATAGTAGGGTTACTAAATTAGAGAAAACCTAGGAATTTTGCAAAAATAAGCAACATTTTTGAAGACTTTCAAAACAGAGCGAGGGAGAAGGTGTGTGCAATTTTGTCTGTGTATATATACAAATCTCAGGTGAAACCCGACAGACACCTCACTATACCCGATTGAAATCTCTTGTTCCCAACTATTTATCAGAAAATATATTTACAAAGTGGGTGTAAAACTCCAACCCCTCCTCCGAAACTATGACCCTGATACTTCTTTTGCAAAAGCAGGTCAGTCAAGGGACTATGATATCATTTCAAATGTAATTAAATTCAAATAAAAGGATGAATATTTAAGTGCAAGACATTTTCTGCTCTGTATTATTAAAACATGTTCAAAGTGTCAAATGTATCCTTTCCTTATATCACATGAAACAGGAGTTGAACATGTTAAGCAAATTGTAATGCTGCAAAGTATATTGTAATCGTCAATTAACTTTATGGAAGGCATCCTTAGGTTGGTCTTCCCCTGGATTTTTTGCCTTTTAGGTCCACGTTTTGCTGATTCTTTTTGTTGGCCTTATAACTCTGAGCACTTTATCACTGCTAACCAGCGCTAAAGTGCATGTGTTTCTTCCCTAACATGATGACATTGATGTGTACCTTATTGGCATATTTGTTGTACTGGTAAGTCCCTTGTAAAGTGGTATACCATATACCCATCACCTGTACTTTAAATGTCACTAGTGTGTTGAAGTACTGAGTCTGCTACCCACATAAGTAGCCTTTCCCGCCTGTCTCAGGCCTGGCACTGCAGTGCCTGTGTGTGCAGTTTACTTCCACTTCGACTTGGCATTTAAAACTACTTGCCAAGCCTTAAATTCTCCTTTCATTATATATGTCACCCCTAAGGTAGGTCCTAAGTAACTCTAAGCAGGGTGCCATGTAAGTAAAAGTTAGGACATGTACTTGCATGTTTTGCATTTCCTGACCTACCCCTCTCATATACCAGCATTGGGAACTCCTTAATACACTTTTCAGATGTAATATCTGATCAGAGAGTAGAAGCTTTTTCATGTTTTATGTGTTTGAAATGGTATTAATAAATCCTTCTTTTGGTAAAGTTAGATTTAACATTACTATTTTAGAACATTTTTTTTTTAGAAAGTGGACATTTCTCTGCTCTTAGCTCTTTTGTGCCTTACAGCCTGTCTCCAATTCAGGTCTGGGTTGGATGACAGTTACACTTTGTGGATTCCCTCTAGGCAGCCACAAACACCGAAAGGTGAGGCTCATCTGCATTCTGAGCACTCATCTGCATTCAGATGGGTCTTCCTGGGCAGGGAGAAAAGGGAGGGGCTGACACTTACACTTCAATAGGTGGTGTCCTGACCACACTCACATCACAGATCCCCTCACAGATAGCCTGACAGACAGATCTGGGTTGAAAGGCATTCTTGTGCACTTCAAAGAGCTGCTTTGAAGCCACCCACTACATCAAAGGCGTTTTTGGTTATAAGTACTGGATCTCTGACCGCTGAAATCAGACACTTCTGGATCTTGAACTGAACCTCTGTCAGAAGGACTGCTGTTCTGCTTTAAGGACTCAACTGGACTGATTTTCTGGAAGGAATGTGTTTCTGCTTGTTGCCCTGCTGCCTGATACTCCCTGACTCTGACTAAGAAGAGCTGGGCTCTGCCTTCCCTCCAAGTGATCATCAAGGGCTTGCTGGATTGCCTCCTGTTTTCTGAAGTATTAGGGACGCAAAAGACTTCCTGAAATTCTGGTTTGGCTTCTGGGGCTGCTGGCCTCTGCCTTTTGTGAGTCCTACTCTTTCCTGAGGGGCCCTCTCCACATTCTGGGCCTCAGAAGTGGGTTCTGCAGTTATTTTCTATAAAACAAATGCATCGTCACCTCTGCGCCGGTCGGAACTAACGCATCACCCTACGATGCTGACACAGAGGCTGTTAAACTAAGGCAGTTCTACAGCCTCCGCTGCCCTACAAAAATACATTGTCTTCACCTCAGCAAAGCTCGACAACAACTCAGAGACCTGACTGCTTGAAAAAGATCGACACATCGTCTCTTCAGCGTGAATTCAATCCAAGGTACTTTCTCAGCAAGCTCTCCCTGGGTCCTGTGGTCCTCTAGCTGGCCTGCCCTGCACCCCGGTAGGCCTGAACTTTGGATTTACCCCAGTCTAGCTCAAGCTTAAGTAACCTTTTAGCGCTATTGACTTCTAAGCACTGTTTTTTCATTTAATCTTTGAAAATTCATATCTCAACTTCTACTGATTAGATTTTTGTCGTTTTGGTCTATTTTCCTCCAATAAATATTCACTATTTTTTTCAATCTAGGTGGAGCTTTTTTGTGGTGTGTTCATTGTGTTACTGTGCATGTTGTGCATATACTTTACATATTGCCTCTTTAGATAAGCCTGACTGCTCTGTGCCAAGCTACCAGAGAGTGAGCACAGATTATGTTTTAGTGTGTATCTAGCTTACCCTGACTAGAGTAGTCCTTCCTGCCTGGCCTGGGTGCATACCTCAGCCAACCAGGAATACAATTTCTAACAGAAATAATTTACCAGCAGTCTCTTTTTTTCATCTATCTCTTTTTGAGGGCCACCAGCTTGCTAAACCAATATTAAGTCACATTTTTTTTAATAGGAGCCCTTCATCCATTGCATGTCCCCTACCTCCACTTTATTTTTAGTAGTAGCATCTTGAAGCTATCTTAAGGTAGCATGAGCCCTGTAAAAGCAAAGATAATGATCACACTGAGAACTCAACCTATTATGTGGACACTGGGAAGAGAGCACAAACGTTGGCATTGGGATACTGATACTGGGGAAAAACCATGACATAGGGCACTTTCTTGGATACTGGCAGCAGCACTTAAACATGGGTGCCAGCAATAATAGTGGAACACTGTCAATAACATGAAGCAGTGTACTCACACACTGATCCTAGGACACCAACATGGATTTTCCTATAAAGGGACAGTGGGGCAAGGACAAAGGCATCAGGGCACTGTGAAAACTAGGACACAGGAACACCTGGTACAGATTTATCCCATGGGGTCTCTTGGCATTGCTGTCAGATTTGTATTCCTAACAAACTCAATAATGCTTATTGTATTGAGCTCAAGAGAATGAAAAGTTGACCAGACCTTACAAGTTTCAAATCTATGTCCATGGAGATATACAGATTCTGGCACTGAAAGCATCAGTCCACTGAACAACCATTCACATACATCGGTACAGCCCAATTGCATTATAACAGTTCTGCTGATAAGTGATGAATCTGTCTATTAAATAAACAACAGTCATGCAGAGAAGCTGTTGAAGTTGTCCATTAAAAGTATAGACATTGTGCAGAGAATACTGCTGCTGCCTATAGAAAGTATAATGGGCTTGCTGAAACATGGTTATACATACAGTCTGTCATGAGTATATCAGTGCAGTTGTAAAGAGTTTGGGCCTATCCCATGAAGAGTATAGCAGCCCAGCTTAGAAGTACTAGTACAGTTCAATGATTTTGACAGCCCATCAAAATGATTCATTTCTGTCCATAAAAATCATGAGGTGTTGTGTTGGTACTGACCAGTACATGTAACAGCCCTTCAATAGAATAAGTGTGTCACCCCAATAAAGGCATAACAGTCATCCCAAGAAATAATAGTAATGTTATTTCACATAATGGCATACTTGTGAGATATCTTTTTGCTTCCCAAAAACTAGGGCAGACTGTTGGAAATGACCAAGGGGAAGATGTATTTAGCCTTTTTGAGTTTGCTAATGGGCCGATTTGCAGAATCGGCCTGTTTGCGTACGCAAAAAATGCTTTTCCAATGTAGCAAACACTATTTTGCGATTTAGTAACCTGTTACCAAATCGCAAAATGGGTTTGCGATTCGGTATTAGGAAGGGGCGTGTTTAGGGCTTCCCTTCCTAATACCGAATTGCATCGGTATGTATGAATATTTTGCGACCGAAATGTGGTCTTAAAACATTCGCTTTTTACCATGTACTTCAAGTAGGTGGTAACCCATTCGCAAATGGGTACGGGTTCCCAAGAGACCCCTTCCCCTTTGTGAATGTTTATAAAAGCAGTTTTTTAGAGCAGGCAGTGGTCCCATGGAAAACGGGATGCTTTACAAAAAAAGATTGCTTTATTTAAAAGCAATCACAGACATAGTGGTCTGCTGACTGCAGCATGCCACCATCCCAGTGATTTTTGCGATTCGTAGGGTGTCGCAAATTGCGACCTTCCTCGTTAATGTTCATGAGGTAGGTCATTTGCTATCCTCTATGAATTGCAGATTTTTATGCATGCCGTTTTGCGTTTCGTAATTGCGCAATGATTTGCAATTAGGGAATCGCAAAACGGTGTATTGATGCATATGGTCCCAAATGTTTGCCTGGTTTTCCCCCAGAGTTTTGCATTCTTTTGTTGAACTCATTTTTGTTGACCATCTCTGTGCAGGACTCTACTTACTTTACTCCTGCTAAGAAATTGTAAAGGGCTTGTGCGCTCTCTTTTAAACCTGGTAAAGTTGGCATATACCCCTCTGGCACATTTAATTTACTTCTAAGTCACTAGCGTATGGTACTACCTGTATCCAGAGCCAGTAAATTAACTGTTACTAGTAGGCTAAAGTACTCATTGTGTCACCCACTAAAGTAGCACTTATGGCTTTAGACCTGTCCCTGCTGCCTGAGTGTACAGTTTTATGTCTACCATTTTGACCGGTCATACCAAACCTTTTGCCATGCTTAAACCTTACTTTTTAATACTTATAAAGCACCCCAAAGGTAGGCCCTAAATGTCAATATGGAAGGATGCATGGCATTTAAAAAGTAGGGTATGTTTATTTAATGTTTTACATGCCATGACAGTCAAAAACCTTCAACGTCGTTTTTTAACGATGGCAGGTATGGGGCTCCCATGGAAAAAATACTTGGTTATTGTTATTGTTAGAAATTAGGTTCCTATTTGACTGGGGTGTGAGCCCTGGTCAAGCAGTAACCATAATCTTAGTCAGGGTAAGGCACCAACAATTCCCAAATTAACCTGTGCTTACCCGCTGGTAGTTTGGCACAGTGCAGTCAGACTTAACTTGAAGTCAATGTGTAAAATTTTTTTGCAACTTGTCAAACAGTAAAGACAGTGAAATCTCGACAACAAGTAATCCCACACCAGTTTCAAAAAATAGAAACATTTTTAGTACTTAAATGAAGAACAAAATAACAATAAATCCAACAAGTAGAGCTTGAGATGTTGATTATTAAAGAGTGAACTGTATAATAGCACTTAGAAGCATAAGCCTTTACGTGGGATATCTGGTCTTGGCGGACCAAGATAAAGTCAAAGGTTCAGGTCGACCACAATGGAGTGCGGACCAGTTACTGGAACGAGGTCCATGAGCAAAGGTACCTTGATACTGGATGCATAAGCATCAAGGGATGAGTGGTGCAGTGTGGGGGAGGTGTTGTGTCAATCCACACATTGGCGGCAGTGCTCTGGTCCTGATCCACGCAGCAGCAGCAACATGTTGACTCTGATGAGTGCAGAGCTGCCATGTGAAGTTCTCTGCATCTTCTTCGAGGCTGCCATCAACAGAGAGGTGATGACCTTGCTCTTGTTCGAGCGTCACACAGTGGTGGTTTTAAAGGCGATGCATGTGGACCAATCCATGCAGCAGAGGTGGTGTGCCGTGCTGGTCACGTAACAGGAGCAATGCAGAGTTTCTAATCGACACCACTGTGCTTATGCACTGGTTCGAGACAGGAAGCGTGGGTTTTGCTGAAGCAAGCACCTGAGGCCTCATTTTAAATGGTTTAGGACTGGGGAGGCACCACTTGGCAGGGCAGACTCACAGATGGCAGAGTCCAGGTGCAGAAGCAGGTAAGTTGGAAGTCTTTTATGTTCCTGAGGCTTCAGATCAGGAGGCAAGCCAGCTAGCCCTTGAAGTCAATCTGGGTTCAAGTTATGTAGGTCCAGTCCTTCTCACCCAGACAAGAAGGAAGCAGGCCGCAGGTCAGCCGAGTAATACAGGAGTTCAACAGAGTAGGGGTCCAGCAGAGTGGCAGTCCTTTCAACAGTGCAACAGTCCTTCTTCCTGGTGGAGTATCCAGAAGTTCAAAAGTTATATTATGTTATATTAATTTATAAAGGGCATGGCTACTTGAGTGTCCAGGCACATAGGGGGAATCGGGTAGACCGAGGGATTAGCTGTTAAAAAGACAGGTTTTGAGCTTGTTCTTTAACAAATCAAGGCTGCCTATAAGCCGAAGATCTCGTGGGAGTCTTTTCCAAAAGAAAGGACCTAGATAGGAAAAGGATCTCCCACCCATTCTGAGGCGATCCATGCATGGCACTTTTGCCAGGCATGCCAAAGACGAGCAAAGGGTGTGAGTGGGGGTATAAGTACTGACTCTCTTGTTGAGATTTAATGCCCCTATCACATGCAAGGCTTTGTACATGAGAACCATGGCTTTAAACACCATTCTCTTTTTCACCGGAGCTAATGCAGGGCCGTTAGGTGAGGGGTCATGTGGGTCCTGGGAGGAAGTCTAAGCAGCAGGAATTCTGAATCACCAGTAGTCTGTTAAAGAGATAGTCAGGGAGGCCTAAGTACAGCTCATTCCTATAGTCTAATCTAGACGTAATCAGGGCCTGCACTACCTTTCTGCCAGCAGCCTCAGATAGAAGTGGAAGACATTTTTTAGCATGCGAAGCACGCTGAAGCAAGAACCAGCAAGAGCTTGAATCTGCGGAGGGAAGGAGAGGGCGCTAATTATACAGAAGTGTACTGAAGTGGTGGTGTCCGAGGCCCAGTTCTTATACCCAGTGGTGCCTATGATGTGGGGGAGACTTCAAGGAGATGCCTTGAAAGTGCACAGATGTCCTACCGATCCTACCCTGGTCCGGTCTCACTACAGCAGGGCATGCAGCCCTTTGTATGGAGTCAGGACACATCCTATTTAGATGTAATTGAGGCTTGGTCCAGCTCCTCCCTCCCATCCTGCCAGAATGGTGCTTCAGGTCACACCTAATCTCCCATTTTGTGTGGCAGTCTAGGTGGAATACACAAAATTCAGCTATCACCCACCCAGATATGATCAGAAACAGGCAGCAGGCACCAAATGACTAAAGCAAGAAAATGTCAATTTTCTAAAAGTGTCCTTTTCAGAATTGCAATTTAAAAGACAACTTCACCATAGTTGTGATTTTAAATTGTGTTTCCACAGGCTCCAAACTTGGGGGTCTAATCTCAGTGTTATCCTATGGGAAAGACAGGCCTTGCAGTAGTGAAAAAACAAATTTAACAGTTTTTCACTACTAGAACACGTAAAACATAAAAGTACATGCACATACTTTTAAATACACTGCACCCTGCCCTTGGGCTGTCCAGGGCCCATCCTAGGGGTGACTTATATGTATTAAAAAGGAAGGTTTGGGCCTGGCAAGAGATTTAAATTGCCAGGTCGACATGGCAGTTTAAAACCCCACACACAGGCTCTGAAATGGCAGTTTAAAGGGCTACTTAAGTGGGGGCATAATCAGTGCTAAAGGCCCACTAGTAGCATTTAATTTACAGGCCCTGTGCACAAGTAGCACATTTTACTAGTGACTTGTAAGTAAATTAAATATACTAATTGTAGATAAAGCAATGTTACCATGTTTTAGGGAAATAGCACTTGTAGTGGTGAAGTACGCAGACTCCTAAGACCAGCAAAAACGAAGTCAGCACAAACAGGAGATCTGAATGCAAAACGTTAGGGGAAACCACTCCAAGGATTCTAGGTCTAACAGTTACACAATAGCAACTTATAGTAGTTGGCTTCAATTTGGGAGCAGGTAGAAAAATGGGTGAAGGACACATTTTAATAGTAATGTAGCATTTCATATCCAACTTAAAGGTTCCGTCAGACTTTATATCATTACATTAGAAACTACACTTTTAAAAAGTTGTATTTTTTTTTGCTTAAGCCAAAAGAGTCCTTTATGCCAATGGCATTTTCATCTGACTGCTAATGACTCGCCAGTGGTGAGGTGTGGATTACTCCCAAACAGTAGATCCTGGTCTTGGGTGTGGGGAGGTGTTTATCTTCCTTGAACAGGATACCCTGGGAGGTGTGCCAGGCCCATTCCTAAGATACAAATGTTGCCTACCCTCTCACTGGAAGATGTAGCTCACAAACAGGCCTTACCTTTTTTTCTCTTGCTAGACAATTTGGTTCCAAACACAGTGGGAGGTAGGAGCTGTCCCAGAACTGGATGGGGTGACTACAAGGGAGGCTTTGCCCATTATTATAGCCACACCTATGGGTAGGCATAGGGGGCTCTGACCAAGAGAAAATGTTTTGCCATGATGGATTTAGTTAGAGAGGGCCACTGTGGCATAGCTTACAATAAAACACAAAGGAAGTTCTGCAAAAGTGGGCAGTGCCACTCCTTGGAACTTTCACCCCATTGGCTAGGGAGTGGCTAGGAGTTTCCCCCACCCACAGAATAGTAGTGGCTACTAATGTGACATCCCAGTACCTGCCACAGAACACTCCTGGACCTGTGAAGAATCAGAAGAAGGAATTCCCTGCTGTCTGACAACATGAAGGAAGACTGGACCTACTCGCCTTGAACCCAAGAACCCAGAGATCTCTCCAAGAGTCAGTTAGCTGATAACCTCTTTGAGCTACAGGGACACAATACATTTCATTAAGCCATTTTCCTGCAAATGTCCAGCTGACCAGTACCAACAGCACTTGCCCTAGAGCCTGCTACTGGCCTCTGTTGGAGTAAGTCCTTAAGCCCAAGTGGTGCCCCCCAGGTTCTAGACCCTTGGCTGTTGTTAGAGTGTACTCCTCCTGTGCTGTATCCAACCCACGCTCCATTGTGGTCTGCTCAAACTTGCAACTTTACCCCTGTCTAGCATGTCCAGATGACCGCGAGTGGCAGATTGTGCTTTTAGGCGCTGTACTAACTTAAAACTTTAAAACTGAATATTTCAGATTTTTTGTTGTTCTAGTTTTCTTTTAATTTACACAGTTTACTCTATTATTCTTAATTTGTTTGTGATTTTTCTTGTATTGTCTTTTCACTTTATTACTGTTTGTGTGCTGCATACATTCTTTTCACATTGCTTCTAAGTTAAGCCGGACTGCTTTGAGCCAACCTTCCAAAGGGTTATGCACATGTTTATTTAGTGACTTGTGTCATTAATACAAGGATTGCGAACATTATTTGAGATGGGTTCTCCTCCCCCTTAATTAATACTTCAATTACTTACACAGCCCTTCTGTAAAGTGCTGGCATTGTTCATGAAGGGCCAGATGTACGGCCATTTCTTGCGCTTGCAAACGGGAGATCGGTCTGTGTTAGACCGCAAAAAAGGGTAATGGCATGTACAAACACTAATTTCACAAAATAGCGTTTGCGTTCCCTCCTAATAGAGAGACTCCCTGCCATGTACTATTGTTTTGCAACCGCTTTTTCGGCCATAAAACACTTGCAGTTTACCACCTACCAAGCAGGTGGTAAACCACTCACAAACAAGAAGGGGTCCCCAGGGGACCCCTTCCCATTTGTGATTGTGTGAAAACATATTTTTTAAGAGCAGGCAGTAGTCCCAGGGACCACTGCCTGCCCTTAAAAAATGAAACTGAAAAGTTTCATTCTTCTTTTTTAAATGCCTTCCAATTTCCAGCAGGCCACCATCCCTGGGAGTGTTAGCCATTCCCAATGGGGCCGCAAATAGCGCCTGTGTCATGAATATTGATGACGCATGCAATCTGTGACCCCATTGGGAATCTCTAACAGTGTCTGTGACACTGTTGTACATTGCATTTTGCGAGTCGCGAATTGAGAGTCTCAAAGCGACGCAATTTGCTAGTCGGAAAATGTAAGGGTCGTACATCTGGCCCGAATTGTATAGCATCACAAATAAACAGGCTGTCCTTAATGTTGGTCCTATGACATCAAGGCTTTGGTATCACTGTTGAAAAAAATGCCCTTATCAACATAATGGTAAGTTGGTGGGCTTCTCAACTACTTGTCCACTATGAAGCCTATCAGCTGCCTAAGATGAGGAACTGTCAAATTGTTTTCATGTCCAGCACTAGGTGGTAATGTGGTGAAATTAAAAACACACCATTTGTGGTACATTTTCCTAAGCAGTCTTGTGAAGAACCCCCCTTTAAAAAGTCCATTACAAAGTTATATTTAAATTCTGTTTAGAAACAATGTGCCTATCCCAAAATGCACAATGTCCTAGTTTTTCCCCTCCTTACAAACAGGTATCAAACTTATTTCTGGTGTTCAGCGGTTGTTTAGGCCTGATAATCTTTAAAACCTATGATTTGCTAAAGTTTTCTCTGAAATTTATAAAGAGCCCTTAATGTTACGTTTAATGTTTTTGACTATTATGATGTGTGTTAAAATATACCATATTTTATTTTTTTCAACTATTATTAGGTATAGCAAATTAAAAATAGTTATATAATGCAATGAAATATATTGTGCCCTCAGAAATCTGAAACGTCTTACATTTCTAACTATATACCTCAGTAGAATCCACTCCATCTTTGCCAAAATCTCTTGTGCATTTTTGTCACCATGCCCCCAAAACCTTTACTCCTGGGTACAGACCTGCTCTTGGGATTGATTAAACTTGCTTATTTGCTTTGCTCAGGAGAACATTAATATGAAATTACTCATAGAATGGACGACAGGTGTATTTTCATAAAACATTCTCCGACTGTGACCTCTCTTTAATAAACTGTTACATAAATTGGTACTTATATTTAGCAGTGTCTTGGCAAGAAAAAACATGGGGGCAGATTTACAATAACTGGCGCATCCCTGCATATTAGCACTGGCGCACACTGCAGCACACACACATAGCAAGAACAGCAAACCCACATTGACGACAACGTGGTACAAGGCGCAAAGCCGACACTGCAGAACAGAGGACACAACTGGATCCTCACGCACACAGAAACATGCCCACTACATCTGACAGAGCAGGAAACTGTGCAATGGAAAAGTATGCGTAGGACCTCACATCCGTCATATCGTCCAAATGTACACTGTCCCGCAGCAGTACTCAGCACCTCCCAAACAGTCACAATGCACATTGTCAAGCAGTCTGCATGTAAACCAGAACAATGCGCCAACATACATGTCAACACAATGTCAAGCCAAGCTACTCAGAGGAGAACACAGCAGGAAGCACCCGCAAGCACAGATGGCTCACGACACTTCACCCACCCACCCATGGCACCCCAATGCCATGTGTCAGCACACCAAAAGGAGGTGGCCGAACAGGTGTGGGTGGAGTCCAAACCCATGGAAGGTGAACTAGATCACATACGTTGGTGTCTATTACCCTTCAAGGACAATCTACACCCCACAAAGGAGACTCACACTGCCATAGACACATGCAGATGCACATTCACAGTACAGAACCACACTCAGGGTCACGCAAATAGCAGTCACACACCCACGTTGGCTCTGCGTATGACGGCCCATGCCACTCCCTTTACAAATTGAGAGGGTGACGACAAAGCTACATGTCCAAGCTCTAACCCTCTGCCTGCGGTGACATGTCTGCGTCCGCTGTACACAGCACAATGCAATGTCGCAGGGCCCAGGGCCCTCCTGCATACAACAAGACAACAGGGACACATGCATATATCATGTTGAACTGGCTACGGGCACTTGCACCCGGCACCTTTATTGGCAGGGCCACATGTACAGTGTCGCCTGTGCTGGATGTGTGTGGGGTGAGTGTAAGCCAGCACGCACGGAATGCTTGGTGCTAGCAACCACTTGAACAGTGGATACCAGTGCAACAGAAACTGAAAACACCTGCATAACAGAGTCAAGTGCAGAGCAACATGGAGGGAGCCGGAGAAATTCCAGAGGACATCCAACATGCCGTTTGAAGTGTCCGTGAGTTGCAATGCACTGTGGTTGGGACACTAGAGATGAGCGCGCTCATGTGCAGAAAAAGTCTCGGATTGTGTCCCTTCGAGATATTCCCGATGCAGTGGGGTCTGTTAGACCTGAATCATCTTCCTCATCAACATCCCAGGTCTCCCACACTGCTTGAGATGACATTGCTGCGCAACCTCTCCACAGCACAAAACTCAATCAGAAATGCACTATGGCTTGCGGTGCACTGAGTCAGTGGCACCTGGAGTGCTGACCAGGGTATCAGGCCGATGATGGCATCCACGACAGGTGTGAGCAACTCCGCAAGTCTGTCAGGACCACTGTTTCGACTCTGGCAGATGGCGGTTGAAGGTGGTCCTTGCGGTGGTGGCGTTTGCCTCCTGCGTTGATGCGACGTCTGGGCCGGTCAGGACTCGAGTTGATGTGTGGGCCCTGGTGGGCTGCAGTTGAGGCCAGAGGCTGTGGACAGTGCAGCGCCACAGACACATGACATTGATAACCCCAAGGCCATCGCCTCTGAGGCCATCCAATATCTCAGAAGAATGTGTCCCGGACCTGACCAGCACAGAGTTAGTGGCCCCAGATGCACTGCGGCCGGCACAGGCACCCTGCCACGGGACGGTGGCTTGCGGTGCAATCAGATGGGGCATGCGACCTGAGTGGGTCCTCATCATTGTCCGAGGTGCGTAGGGTTGCGGGGGACAGTGGAAGCTGTCCTCCAGGGCATGATGCAGAGGGTGGAAGCTGTCCAGAAGCAGCAAATAGAGGAGTGAAATGTCACGGCATTGTTTTTGCCACAAAGTCAGTATCACCGACATGATGGCGACGGCAACCCCAAGTCCATGAACTCAGTCACTACCAAAGCCCAACCAGAAAGTGTCCATTGGTCTCGGGGAACAGACTTAGTGGCACCGGGGCTGAAAGGGGATGCAGTCTGCGATGAGGCCTGTACAATTACATCAAGTCAGCCATAAATAAATCAAGGCTGAATTCAAAATTGTGTGTGACCTACTCGACCGCAGTGTAGGCCGGAGGCAGTGCTCAGCGAGGGCCAGACGCATTTCAGCAAGCCCCTCCTGGAACTCTAACACACAACGTTAAGATGACATTTGGGGGTGACTTGTGGTTGACGGAGCCAAAAGCACCAGAGCCCAGCGGGTGTTCAGTCAGAGCGACGATGATGTGGCCTGCCTGGTACGTACTGGAGTGGATGGGCATGAGGCCTGCTGGACTGCAGTGTAGGCCAACGGCGTAGTCATCTTGGGCCCACAAACATGTGTGATTGGAAAGCTATGCACATGGTTGCTGCCACCTGATTGTTGGGCTTACAGTGAAGTAGATTCTTCATTGTTGTGCGTACATGGACAATGTATGATCAAGACTCAGTTCCAAATGTGTGACCTACTTGTCCGTAGTGTAGGCCGGAAGCAGTAGCCAGCAAGGGACAATAGACATGTGTCGTGAGCATGCCATACACAGAGTTGGTGGCACCACATCGAAGGGAGTACACTGATGTTTAATCTGCAATGTACATATGTACTCTGCCATCGTGTAATCAAGACTCATTTCCAAATGTGTGACCTACTTGACCGTAGTGTAGGCCGGAGGAAGCAGTAGAGTACATCAACAAGAAAGGACTAAAGCAGGCCTGTGTTGTGGAGGCCGTGATGGTCTGAGGCTGCCAAGGTCGTGGACCTCAGGCTTGGAGCTTGTGCCGACATGTGGTGGGCCCTCCTTGACACACAACGGTGTCGGCAGGTGATCAGTGTGGCCTGGCTGCGCAGGGGAGGGCCTGACGGGTTCGGTGTCCAGTGGGCAGGGGTACAGCAGGCACACAGGATCACAGGCAAATCTGCTCACAAGGACGCGTCAGCTTCGTGACAGGGTGAGATGCGCCACCCTGGCAGAGACGTTGGGCATTCCGGAAGAGGACCACGCCCAGGGCTATATGCTTTTTATACACACCCCTACGCTGGCCTGGCGTACTCTGGGCCATCCCACTCCGCTCACGCTTACGGGGGACGTAACAGGCAACATTTCCGCAAACTCTCCCACTGGCTGGGGTAACATGGTTGCGGGGTGACATGGTTGCGTCCACTGTCCACTACACTCCATACACCAGCGTTGTATGTCGCCATGGATATGGGAGTGTTCTGCATACTGCGGTCTGTCCAGCACATCTCCACCACTCTTGGCATTGTATACTTTCCCAATCATGGTTCTCCTGCCTCCTTCACACATGCCTGGTTCCCACCTCTCCTCTCATTCCACTACTGTGTGGCTGAGGTGCCATGCCGTTGATGGCTCATGTTCATGGCTTGCCCAGGTTAACATAGTAAGTTGTTCTGTCGTGTCTGCTGGGTGGGCATGTTATTTTGCATGTTGTATGTGACTTTGCGAGATGTGCATTGTCAAAGTTGTGAGTTGCATGGTTGTGTAGTTGAGGTGTGTGGGGTGTTCATTTTGGTCTTGCCAATGGGCTGTGCATTTCCCTTTGTGCCATCCTGGGAGTGCGGGTTGAAGTTGGACTGTCGGAGGATGATGGAAACATGCACACTGGCTGGGTAGTTGGCGACAACATTGGTGGAGATTCCACGGTGTTCATATGTTGCCTTCACATTGATGTGAGACGTGTGCTTTCTGTTGTGCTGATTGTGTGCTGTGTCACCAGGGGGCACAGGTATGACATGTGTACTATGGATTGCCCCCACCACGTGTGTGCATCCAGCTATGGCGTATGGTCCTTGCTTGGTCTCCAGCAGATCCTGCGCATTGTGTTGGACGTATAGGGACTGGGGTACCAGGATGATGGTGATGTCCAGGACAGGTGTGAGGGACTTGGATGTGGCTGGCTGTAAGACTCCTCCGACTCTGGCAGGTATTGGTTGGAGGTGCCAGAGGCCAACAGGTCCAGCACGGCCAGCAGCTTTGTGTGGGGTGGGATGTTAGTTGTCCGATGTGTTGGTGCCGTCAGCCTGTTGGGCGATGATGGTCAGGATACGTAGGATGATTGTCCTTTTGGGCCTGTAGTGGGCAATGACATTGTCAAGTGTTGGGCCTGTGAGGCTGGTGCATTTCCTGGGGGTCCACTGTCTTTGTCTGTGCTGCCTCTGTGGTGGTCTGGGTGGGGGCTTTTGGGGGTTGGGCTCCTGGAGTGGTGACGGTGGGTGTTGTGGCCCTCTTGGGTGTCCAGTACGCATGCCCAGTGGCTCCATGGCATCTGTTGTTCTTCAGGTGGGGCTCTGGGCTGGGCTCGCTTTTGTGGTGCAGGCTGTGGTCCGACTTTGCACCAGGTATGAGCAGGTGTTAGTTTACTGGTGCTAACGCGCCTTATCACATGTTTTGTGTTCTTATTGCAGATCTGTCTGGTCGTTGAGAATGTTGTGGAGTGGTGTTTTTTTGGCTTTTTGCTTGGGAACGCCTACTCTGCATCTCATTAGCGATAGTTGCCGGGGTCATCTGTGGCGATGTTTTTTGAGGGTGCTATCGCTGGAATACTAGTGTTATTGGCTTGTGAATGGGGTGGTAATTTTATCGCAAATTTGGCTGCGTTAAGGTGCTGATAACTCGACGGTAGCTCCTTGAGAATATGGCCCAGAATTTGTTGTCTCATGCAGATTTTGGTGTGTTAAACATCAAAAATCTGCTTGTTATTCTACACCAACTCACAATAGGTGCTACTTATCGTATGATAAATAACATACCCCGAGGTATTGTTATTTGTCAGATGTGATAAATAGCCCCTCAAGCTTTACCCTACTATCAAGGATCAATTAAGCAAAGTCCGTCTGTGGCGAAGTTTCTCCAATTAGAGGTGATCTATCCTGGCAGTACAGAGCAGGACTATTCCTACTGGAGCAGGACAGAGGCTGACTTGACTGTAGCTACCAGGTTTTTAGATTGCTTATGTGTAACATTTCCCAGTTTTCAGTGTGAGTAGGTGTGACATTTCATTGTCTTTTACGTGAGATTTGGGTATATGTTACTCCAAAAGAAACCATTGATGGCACTTTGCTTATCCAGCTACCTTCAGTAGCGGATCAACCGAGTTGGAAGCAAAACAGTGTCACAGCATGCAGAATTTTTGACAGCAAAAGAGAGGATTTTATTCACTTAACTTTTAAATGCCCTAATTTATATACAGCACGTGTCACTTTATTAAGGAAAGATTTTATTGCCAGAGGGATCAGGGCAGCCATTACACAAGGCCTTGACCCGTCAGACCCTCAATTAAATTGCAAACTGTTAAAGTACCTCAATGCTTAGGAACTGGCTCTCAAAACCACAGCCTGGCACCACAGCCTGGCATGAACAATCACTTTAACAGTAAATGAAATTTTAATAGGGAATCATGCTACTTGATTCTATAAAGACGATGTAAAGTTGTACTGAACAGAGCTATGTCATGAGGAGATATAATTTATATGATGAATACAGGTTTTTCAGCCACTTAACAAATGAATGTACATACACAACATTGTAATGGTTTTAACCGATCAAACAATAAAGATCGATTTAATTGATTTGATTAACACTGTAACACGAGTATAACAAAGCATTCATGACAATGTTAATAGAGCAATTTGACCGATTACCCCTTTTGTGCACTGCAATGGTATAGAACAGTTATTACGCAATGTCATTAAACTGCTTCATTTTTTAACAGTTTCTGCCTGAAAACCTTTGCAGTGACATATTGCGGACAACATAAACCCAGTTTTAGTCTTTTAACAGGTCAGGTACAGAGACGGATGCCTCGAGCTGCCAGGCCAGTATGTCTCTTGTGTGTCTCTAAACAGTCAACAGTTGCTTAGGCAAATGATATGAAAAGCAGTCTGGACAGATGTCAGCAATACGGATTGACTCTCTGCACTTTCAAAAGCTGGCCTAGTCTTTGGTAAGTACTTTTTTTTAAATATACAATTAAAATAGTTGAAGTGACTTGTAAAATGACAACATGCAATTTATGATGAACTAGCATGACATTAATATGTGCAAATTCTAGCACCTAACCATTTCTATTAGTTCTAGGCCTCAAAATGCCAAAGCAAGCTTTGTTAATTCAGCAGCAAGGTCAATGTGCTGAGTGCACAAAATGCTTAAATGTTAACCTTATCCTAACATGATTTTACACCACATAGTATTAAAGAAAATATTTGATTAGGAATGTTTTTGAACTATTTTGAAAGACCCACTTTATTATTGAATAGAATGACTTCATATTATTTCACACATTTGATGCAAGGCATGAATTGAAAATATTAATAGGTTAATCTATTTCTTTTCCGATATGGTGCTGAATAATATTCACTGCAGTTGATGTTTCTATTTCACCACAGTCTATTGTTTAGCCTAGCATACAGTTTATTTCATTAGAAGGTTAGAATGTGCTCATACCCATGGGAAAGGAGGTCTAAGAAAGACCTCATATGTAGACAATGTTCAATAATGTTTCACACTTCAAAGTAATTCTTTGTAAGCTTATTGTAAAGGAACTGGGGAAAGGACAGGATGAGACTATTCTGAAGAATCTTCTTTAATTATTCTGTGAGTTCCTAGAGTAGGTTAACAAACTTTGCCTTTGCAATTGATTTTTCCTAATACTTTCCAGATACTTGTCATTTGCTGCACAGAAGCTAATGCTAACTGCTTTATGCTCAAAGCTCCATGCTGATTTACAATCCTATCTAACCTGTTATGCTGATTGCAGTCGCAAACGCTGCTGCAGAAATTATTTTTCATTTGTGAATGTCTCTTTATGGGAGGTTTAGCTGAAATTGATTGATTAAATTGAGCTAAATGCTCACTCACACTCTTTTTTTTGTTTAAGAATTTTTATTGCGTTTTAGAGAAATAAAAACATCATTAACAAATGAACACATTACAAGTATAATATAAAATTAATGTATGAGAAGAAAACATGTGCGAATAGTTTAAGAAAAAAGAGGGAATAGAAAAAGGAGGAAAAGAAAGAAAAGAAAAAGTAAAGGGAGAGAAAGAGAAAGAAAGAAGAAAGAAAAACAATAAAAGAGAAAGGAAATAAAATATAAAATGAATATATAAAAGGAAAGAGAAATATACTTAAGATAGATACTGAGATGTAGGTGGAGATGTAGAGAGATAGGAGGTAAAGGGTAACCACAATAGATCAGATTTAATTTTCTGGGATAGGGAAAGAGAAGAAACATTAACAATTCTGTGTTCGTCACAAATGAAATTCCACCATGTTAATGAAGATAGTTTAGAATTATCTTTCCAGCAGGACAAAATTACTTTAAATGCAAGAGCAATAAAAAGATCAAGCAACAAAGAAGTAGGAGAAGAAACATCAAAAGCCGGTGAGGCAGTACCCAACAAAACATTTTGCATTGATAACGGAATATTACATTGAAAAATGTTCATACATATAGACCAAATAGATTGCCAAAACTCCAATACATTAGAACATGTGTATAATTGGTGAAATAAGGCCCCAGTAGACGTAGAACAGGACCAACAAAGGGGAGAGGAGGAAGGGGAAAAATTGGATAAACAGATAGGGATAATGAGAGCTCTATTATAGATAAAGTATAAAGATTGATTGATGCGGGCGGCACCAGAAGTTTTAAATAACTTGAGCCAGAATTTGTCCCATTAGGAAATAAGAAGAGATATGGACAAATCCGCTTCCCAAAGTAATTCAATATGTGGTTTAGAACGTACAGAGACAGGAGACAACAACATCCTATAAACAGATGCAGCCTTGAGTCTGAGGTCCTGAGGGATATTATAAATAGGAGTGGAAGGAATAAGTGAGGGGAGGCTAGAGGAACATTGTTAGTAGCTATGTAGGAGTTTAGAGCAGATGATATCAAGAGGTATTCATGAAGAAAGGAGTTAGACAAGCTATATTGAGACTGTAATTGGGAGAAGGGAGTTATGAACAACTAACTGATAGATAAACAAAATTCCCTTTTCCTTCCAGTGTTTGTAATAGAACGATTTGCATCTGAATTTAATAAATTTATTGTACTAAATAGAGGTGGATAAAAAACATTGTTATAGGTCGAGACCAACTGATAAAGTATTATATAATAATAGTTGAGAGTATTTTAAAATAGGATTATTTGATATGAAAGTGCATTTAGACATATATATTATGTTTTTAAAAGAAAAATTCTTTAAAAGTGAGCGTTCAAATGTAATCCAACGGGGCATGGGGTCATCAGCAAAGTCATGAGTTAAGGCAAAATACTAATTAAAAATGCAGAATGATATCATTTGAAATCAGGAAAACGGACACCACTTTCCGTTTTGGGATGTTTAAGTTTCGCAAGGCCAATAAGGGGATGTTTATTATTCCATAAAAATTTGACACAAATAGAATTAATTTGAGAAAAATATGAAACGGGAATCCTAAAAGGTAACATGGATAATTTATGGAGAACATGTGGAACAATCATTATTTTAATAGTATCCAATCTACCCACCATGATAGGTGGAGAGGGGACCAAGAGAGGAGAAATTTCTGTAGTTTGCTAATTAATGTATTGAACGAGTAACTGATTGTATTAGAAAGAGTAGAGGAGAACCAAATACCAATATATTTTATTTTTGTGGGACACCAGGTAAAGTTAGTATTGGTAAACATATATTGGTAAAAAAAGGGGGTTTAAAGGTAGTACCTCTGTTTTAGAAAAGTTCAACTTATATCCGGAAATGCTAGAATACAATTGAACTTCATGCAAAAAGGGATGTAAGGAGGAAATGGGATTAGACATATAAATCAAAAGGTCATCAGCATATGCTGACAATTTAATTTCAGTAGAATTATGAATAAAACCTGAAATATGAGAGTTGATACGAATACGCTCAATAAAGGGTTCTAAACACAAAACAAATAACAAAGGTGAAAGAGGACAACCCTGACGGGTACCCCTACACAAGGGAAAGTATTGAGAGAAATGATTTTTCACAAAAATACTGGCAAAATGGGCAGAATATAACAATTTAACATATGAGATAAAATTTGGACCAAAACATTACCACTGAAGAGTATTAAACATGAAATGCCAATTAATACGGTTAAAAGCCTTCCCAGCATCCAGGGATAGCGCTGCAAGAAGAGACTGATATTTTTTCCCAAAGGAGATGACATTGGAAAACATTCAAGCATTGTCAGCAGCCAGTCTGCCCTTAACAAAACCAGACTGATCAGTTTTAACCAATAATGGGATAATATTCTCCAGACGGGAGGTAAGGATTTTAGCAACCCTTCCGAAGCATGACAATGGAGGTGTCTCTCCTCCAAAGAGGAAAAAGCAGGCTGAAATCGTAAGAAGATCAGCAGTGTGAAAAGTGCGCAGAAACATTAGGCCAGCAAAAACAGAGTCAAAACCGGGAGGTCAGAAAGCAAAAAAGTCAGGGGAAACACGCCAAAAGATGCCAAGTCTAACACACGTCCCCTCCAGCTAAAAGTAGGGAGAACTACCCATGCACCTTGGAGTTCTCTTCACTAAGGCGGAAGAACTTGGACAAGCCATCTGCATTGGTGTGCTCTGTGCCAGGGCGGTGTTCCACCGTAATGTCCATTCCCTGTAGGGAGATGGACCACCTCAGCAGTTTTGGATTCTCCCCCCTCATCTGCATTAACCATCTGAGGGTCCTGTGGTCTGTTTGAACTCGGAAGTGAGTCCCAAACAGGTATGGTCTCAGCTTCTTCAGTGCCCAGACCACAGCGAAAGCCTCTCCTTCTATGGCACTCCACCTCTGCTCCCTGGGGAGTAGTCTCCCGCTAAGGAAGACTACCGACTGGTCTAGGCCCTCTTCGCTCAGTTGTGAAAGCACCACTCCCACTCCATGCTCTGATGCATCGGTCTGCACGACAAATTCTTTGGAGAAGTCAGGGGCTTTGAGCACGGGGGCCGTGCACATGGCGGCCTTCAGGGCATCAAATGCAGTCTGGCAGGACTGCGTCCAGATCACCTTTTTTGGCTGCTTCTTGGAAGTCAGCTCAGTTAAGGGGGCAACAATGGTGCCATATCCCTTAACAAACCTCCTGTAGTACCAGGTGAGTCCTAAGAAGGCCCTCACCTCTGCCTGGGTCTTGGGCGGCCCCCACGCCAGGATGGTGTCAATCTTGGGCTGCAGGGGTGCCACCTCGCAGCTCTCTGCCTGGTGTCCCAAGTACACCACCGAACCCTGCTCATCTGGCACTTACTGACCTTAATTGTGAGGTCTGCCTTCTGCAGCGCCGTCAACACTTCCCCGAGGTGCTGCAGCTGTTCATCCCAACTAGAACTGAACACCGCAATGTTGTCTAGGTATGCGGCACTGAATTCCTCCAGCCCGGCCAACACCTGGTTGACCAACCTCTGAAAGGTGGCAGGGGCATTCTGCAATCCGAAAGGCATCACACGGAACTGGTAATGTCCTTCCGGGGTTGAGAATGCGGATCTTTCCTGGGCCCCCTCGGTTAGAGCAATCTGCCAGTACAACGCCGTTAAATCAAATCTACTAAGGAATTTGTCAGCTCCCAACTGATCGATGAGCTCATCAGCTTGGGGGATGGGGTGTGCATCCATCCGAGTGACGGCATTGAGCCCCTGGTAGTCCACACAGAACTGCAGTTCTGGTGTGGCACTGGGTGCTGTAGCCTTCCGGACCAAGACCACGGGGCTGGCCCATGGACTGCTGGATGGCTCAACCACCCCTAACACCAACATCTTTGAGACCTCCTCTTTGATGCTGGCTTTGACCTGGTCAGCCAGCCTGTAAATCTTAGGTTTCACAGGGGGGCTGTCACCGGTGTCCACATCGTGGGTACACCAGTGAGTAACGCCTTGGGTCAAGGAGAACAGCGGGGCAAACTGCCCCAGCAACTGGCAACACTCGCTCTGTTGCTCAGCGGTCAGGGTCAGGGAGATGAGGGGATCACACCATCCACCGACCCATCCCACTCCTGGGCAGACAGCAGGTCCAGGAGAGGCTCACTCTCCGCTTCCTCCCTGTCGTCCGTCGCCAAGAGCATGCTCACTTCGGACCTCTCGAAGTGGGGCTTGAGGCGGTTCATGTGGAGGACCTGTAAAGGGTTCTGGGGAGCCTGCAAATTGACCAGGTAGGTGACTTCAATTTTGTGCTCCACCACCTCAAAGGGCCCAGTCCACTTGTCCTGCAAGGCACAAGGTTCCACGGGGCCATAACCCACACTTTTTGCCCAGGGTGAAACTCGACCAGAGTGGCATTCTGGTCATACCACTTCTTCATTTGCAGAGGTCTAGCCCGGGACCAGGGTTCAATTCCCCGCCTCGGCGGGTCTTGGCCTCAAAAATTCCACGGACCTGATAATTCTCGCCTCGGTGCCATTCCAATCATGGAGTCCCACTCTGCAACTCTGGCCAATAGCTTGCTTAATCTCCACAACGGCCCCCACAACGCTAAGGATGCCTGGCCTCCACCTTGGGGGTGCCCAGGAGTGGACGCTTCACAGGGAAAGCCAGGATGGGTTCCACAGCGGTATTCGTACAAGCGCCTTGAGACCCTTGCGGGTGAGTAGTGCGCTATACAAGTATCAATTTACATTTCTTCCTGGCTGGCCTCGAGGTTTGCCTGAGCGAGTTTCCTGAAGCGGGCAGTTTGGTTTCGGAAGGCCAGCATGTAGCTAAGCACATCCTAGGGGGTTTTCCTGGGAGTGGCCTCCCAGCCTTCCTTCACCAAGCTTAGAGGTCCTCGCACGGGGTGACCGTACAGAAGCTCAAAAGGATTGAACCCTAGAGACTTCTGAGGTACCTTCCGGTACGAAAAGAGAAGACACAGTAAGGAGACATCCCACTTACACCTCATGGGTTCGTGAGACCCTTAATCATGCCCTTCAAGGTCTGGTTGAACCTTTCTACTAGACTTTTACCTTGGGTGTGGTAAGGGGTGGTGAACTTGTAAGTAACACCACACTCCTTCCACAGGGATTTCCTATACTTCGAGATGAAATTGGTCCCCCTGTCAGAAACCACCTCTCTGGGGAACCCCACGTGGGAAAAGATCCCCAATAATGCACGGCCCACCACTGGCGCCGCCGTTGTCCTGAGATGGATTGCCTCTGGGTGCCAGGTGGCATGGTCCACCAAGACCAGAATGTACCTGTTGCCCATGGCTGTCTTGGGATCCAGTGGCCCCACAATGTCCATCCCTAACCTTTTAAAGGGTGTCCCAACAACCAGGAACGATTGGAGAGGAGCTTTGACCTTCCTCCCACTGTTGCCACTTGCCTGGCAAGTTTGGCAAGACCGACAATGCACATCCGACTGCCTTAGCATTTGAGGCCAGAAGAAGTGGGTGACAAGCATGTCAAAGGTCTTGTCCTGCCCCAAATGTCCTGCTAAAGGCACGTCGTGAGCCAGACCCAGTAGAAAGGTCTGGAAGCGCTCGGGTACCACCAGCACAAAGGCTGACCCAGGTTCCGTGACCCTAGGCTCGCTGTACAGGAGATCATTCTCCCAGTAGATCCAATGTGACCCGGACTGATCACCAGTCACCTGGGCTGTGGCCTGCCACCAAAGACCCTCCAGAGAAGGGCACTCTTTCTGCTCCTGGCAGAACTCCTCCCTGGTGGGACCCCCTTCTTGCTGCCAATGGGTCAGCTCAGAGATGTCCCCCAGTTCGGCTACCTGTTCTCCTGTAGGCACTGCGGCATCCCCCTCAAGGTCCGCCTCCTCCCGGGCCATGGGAACTTTGGGGGCCGGTTTCCCGTGCCCCGGCCCTTTCTCTTGATAGGCACTTGGGCCACTGTTTCAGGCTGCTGGTCCCTCTGATCACTCTCTCTGGCCGCCATGGACCAGGTGGACATGCATGCCCACACTGGCAACCCAAGCATCTCAAAGTGGGACATGAGCTCAACATCCTTCCACAAGGACTGCTCCAGGTCGTTACTGAGCAGACAATCGACAGGCATAGGAGGGCTCACAACTACCCTCAAAGGACCTGAGATTCCCCCACTCGAAGGGAACCTATGCCACCAAACACTGGTGCTCGGAAATGTTGACTGCAATTATTAGGTGGAATGCCCCGGGGACTACCTGCCTCTCAGAGACTAGGTGATACCCGAACAGAGGTCACACTGGCGCCAGTATCCCTAGCGAGCCTCTACCCTTTTCCCATTGATGGTCACCCAGGTGCTGTATGTCTTTGTGTTAGGGGGCACTGGGGCCCCTCGAACCATCTCACTGTCCCCTAGTGAGACGAGGGTCATTTCTGCGGGGTCCCCACCCTCCTGTAGGTATTCCTCCTCCTCCCCAAGGGCTACACTAGCCAACACCTTGGACTGCCCACCGGTGGGTGGCTGTGCCCCCTTGGAGCACCTGGGGTCCCCCTTCATATGCCCCACCTGGTCACATACAAAACATTTGCGGGGGCCAGTCTCAGCAGGTGTGCCTGTCGAGACCCCTTGCTTCTTATCTCTGGGGGGATGGGAGCCTTTACCCTGGCTGTTATTTTGGGGCCCTTTAGAGAACTCCTGTGTTTTACCTTTGTCACCCCCACTTTTCCGCTGGGGACCCTGCCCACTTCTGGCTGAGTCTCCCCCAAATGCTCTCTTGTGGACCCTGGTACTTGCCCAGCGGTCAACCTCCATAGCAAGCTTCCTGGGGTCAGTTAGCTTTCTATCAGCTAGGTGCTGGCACAAATCTGCAAAACATAGACTAGACAAGTGCTCCCACGCAATCAAATTGTAGAGCCCCCAAAAATCTGTCACATTACTGCCCTTCACCCAGCCATCCAACGACTGACAAAACCCATCCACACATTCCAGCCACGTGTTGGCATCGGACTTCTTCCAGGACCTAAACTGGTCACTTTTCAGGAGTGAGACCATACCTAGTGAGAAGGGCTTCCTTCTTATCAGCATATGTGAGGTCAGGCCCCTTTCCCAAAGCTGTGAAAGTATCCCTGGCTTCCTCTGTAAACAGAGACCACAATCCTGCTCCTCAATTCTCCTCAGGGACCCCATTCATGTGTATCGCTACCTCGTAACCCTGAAACCACCTCTGTATGTCATCCCCCTTCTTGAACTCTCTGCCCACATGCTTAGGGATGTGTACGATTCGGTCTGTCTGTCTTGACAAGCTGCTGCCACCATCTGAGCTGGTTCTTTTCTCTCGATCCAGCTCCTTTATTCTGATTTCGTAATCAAATACCATTCTCTTCTCTTCCATGGATAATCTAATTTTTTCTAGTTCTGTGGCTACTTTCCTTGCTTACCATCTGTCCTCCAGCTCCTCTGGGAACAGGCCGCTGCTGCCTGGCCGGAAGGTTTCCCCCCCTCCACAGCACATCCACCCTAGCACTAGGCTCCGCCGCCTCTCCACTAAGATCATCAGATTGCCCACTGGCATTTCTGGCTGATAACCAGGCCCTCAGCACCTTTTGTAGCTCGTCCTTCTTAGTGAGGCCTCTGACTTGGACTTTTAGGATCTTGCAAACAGATTTCAATTCTCTAACAGTGTACAGCTCCAACCTATCCTCCTCAAAGTCAATATCCATGGAAGCAACGGATGATGCTATTGATTCCGGCATGACGAAGTAGAAAGTTCATCTGGCAAGATCACAAAAATCGCCCAGAAAGAAAATGGGCTAGTATGTGGTACGTAATGGTCTGCAATATGGTAGTAGTGCACACCAATCACTGTAAGCCAGATGCAGACGCATGTCCTATCCCCACCACTGACAACCAACGTTAGAAATTGGATTTTTGGTAGGCTAAGGCTTGGGCCAAAGCCAAGCAAAAACCAACCACTCTAGTCAGGATAAGGGAGTTACACTTCTAAAATAGCCCCTGCTCACCCCCTTGGTAGCTTGGCACGAGCAGCCAGGCTTATCTTAGAGGCAGTGTGTAAAGCATTTGCACATACCCAACAGTAATATAGTGTATGCACTACAAAAGGACACCACACCAGTTTAGAAAAATATCCAATATTTTTATATAATTAAGACAAGACCAAAAACAATAAAAATCCACACTACTATACTTAAAAGTTCACAGTTCCAAATATATGCTGATTAAAAAGGGTTCCTTGTGGCGATAGCTCCGTCCGGGTTACCACGGCGTCGTGAACAACAAAATCCAACAGTTCTGGCTGGTCGCGGGGTCACGGGCCAGCTATGGTGTCGGGACGACCCGCAAAACAGTACCTGTTAGAAATGCAGGGCGTCGAGGCCCTTGAAGTCACTCGCGTTGCGGGTTGAGCTCCTCTCTGGTGGAATCAGGAGCACTGGCTGCGGTGCGATGTGCAGCGGTGCGGTTTGCTGTGACCCCAAGTCACGGTGCGAGCAGTCGCTCGGTGGCGGCGTCAGATGACGTCGTCAGTGAGACCAGGGTCGCGGTGCGAGATGAAGGCGGTGCTCATCATGGTGCTAGCAGGTCACCATGCAAGCAGCGTTGTCGTCGTTGCTGGAGCGCTGTCGTCAGCTGACGAACTGGAGTCGATGGTGCCGGCGTCGTTAGGCCAAGGCTGCGGTGCAGGATGAGGGCGGTGCGTCGTGTGACTCACGAGCGGGCCCTCGAACCACGGTGCAAGCAGCGGAGTTGATTTCGGTGGGAAGAGGCGGCGTCAGGCCGGCCAGGGCATCCTCGTGAAGCAAGGTGGTGCAGAGTGCGGTGCCCACAGGTCGCGGTGTGAGCAGCGGCTCGGTGGCGGCATCAACAGGCATCGTCAGTGAGACCAGGGTCGTGGTGCGGCATTGCGGCGGTATCTTCTGCAGTGCCAAATCCTCGGCGTGAAGCGAGGCGGTGCGGAGTGCGGTGCCCACAGGTTGCGGTGCAAGCAGCGGCTCGGTGGCGGCATCAACAGGCGTCATCGGTGAGACCAGGGTTGCGGTGCGGCGGTGCCCTCTGCGGTGCCTTCAGGACACGGAGTAGGCAGTGGCGCCGTAGACGTCATCGAGTTGGTGTTCTTCGGGTTGCAGCACAAAACACACAGGCCCCAGTGCTGCGGGTCGAAGAATTTGAAGTCTTTGCTGTTTCTGAGACTTCGTGAACAGGGTGTAAGCTCTACCTCAAGCCCTTGGAGAGACTCACAAATTAGGTTACAGAAAGTCCAGTCCAGGCCTTTCACTGCCCAAGACAGCAGCAGCCACTGCAGGATAACCCAGCAAAGCACCTAGCAAAGCAGTCCTTCCTTTTTGCAGCTTCTCCGGCTCGCCTTCTTGGCAGTCCTCCTGACCCAGATGAGTTCGAAAGTTCAGGGGTATGGGACCCAGTATTTATGTCCAAAATTCCTTTTATCTTTTAGGCAGAGGGTGTCTGGGCCCAGCCAGAACCAGTTGGGCCTTCTCTGGTGTGAATTCCTGGCAGGAGGTCGAGACGGCATTTGTCAGAGACAGACCAGGCCCTTTGAGGTGCAAGGAAATCTACTCCCCCTTCCCCCATCGTAGCCCAGGTCTATTCAGCCTTTTCCTGACCCACCTAGACTATCTGGCGCGCCTCCGGCCCCCTCAGCCTTCTGTCATCCAACACCCAGACAGGCAATCCACATTCCAGCAGAGGCACACAGGCTGACTGAGCAAGAAAATACCCACTTTCTAAAAGTGGTATCTTCAAACGCAGAATGTAAAAATAACCTTCACTAAAAGATGCAGCTTTAGATTCTGAGTTCAGGCATACTAAATGTTATTTTCTTACCGAATTCCCTGGGCAAGTTATGATTATAAGATGTTATAAACAAACCTCCTATTCTGTCCTATGGGGAACTGGTAGCCTTGCAATAGTGGAAAACAAAATTGGCTGTAATTCACTATTAAGACATGCCACACACACCAGGGCATGTCCTACCTTTCACATACACTGCACCCTGCCCACAGGGATACCTTGGGCCTACCTTAGGGGTGTTTGACATGTAAGAAAAGGGAAGGTTGGGGACTGGCAAGTGTGTGCACTGGCCAAGTCGGCATGGCAGTTACAAACTGCACGCAGACTCTGCAATGGCAGGTCTGAGGTACCTTTTCAGAGCTACTCACGTGGGTGGCATAATCAGTGCTGCAGGCCCACGAGTAGCATTTGATTCACAGGCCCTGGCACACTAAGTGCACTTTACTAAGGACTAACAAGTAAATCAAATATCCAATCATGGAAACACCAATCCATAGCACAATTTACACAGAGCACCTGCACTTTACCACTGATCAGCAGTGCGAAAAATGCACAGAAACGCTACGCCAGCAAAAACAGAGTCAAAACCTGGAGGTCAGAAAGCAAAAAAGTCAGGGGAAACGCTCCAAAAGATGCCAAGTCTAACACTGACATATTAAGCCCAATACGTCAGTTTGTGTAGGCCTGCGCCACATTATACCTGTACTGTGTGTAATGTATGGAGGGTAGACGTTCCCTCATAAAAAGCCATTTAGAACTGACACAGTGAAATATACAAGTTTTCACTGCGTCACTCTAAGCCTTTAATTAATCAAAATTCCTATGGTTCTTCAAACCAGGCATAAGAATTGACGCAGTGTATTTACATTTGGAATCGCCTCTGTTTTTTTAAACATTTTTATAGTTGAGTCAGTCTTATGTCCAACTACAGCAATGTGCCACTTTTGGGTCCCCAGCCGTCTCAGTATTTCTGACGCGATGTGAATCATTTTGCCTTGGATCCCTGTATTGCAAATACAGTGTATATGTGGCATTGTAAGTGTATCTGATGCAGAAGCAAGAAACTAGATGCATCGCTACTAAAGCATCAGTTCTTGTAAATATGCCCAAAGGTGTCTCCAGGAACAGTGATGTCAGAAAGAAGTTAAATATCTGGGACACAAAAGCGAGTGGAAGCAATTCTCCAGATGAATTCCTTTGAAATACAGAAAGAAGTCAAGATGTTTTAAGGAATGGTTGGCTACTATAGACAGTGGATACCAAACATTTCCCTAGTGGCTAAGCCTTTACTGAGGCTGCCAAACAAAGATGTGCCTGATCCACTTTCTTGGACAGCAATTGCTTGAAAGCTTTCCTAGAGCTGAGAGAAATTCTCTGTAGTGCCCTGACACTAGGAATGCCTGATTACAGTAAAGAGTTTACACTAATTTGCAGTGAGAGGAAGGGCTTCTTCTCTGTCCTTGCTGTCTAGAAAACTATGGATTAGTTAGTTTACGCCAAAGTACCTGTAGATGTGTCAAAATTTACAGCCCCAAAGAAGGGAAGTTGGGGAGGCAATGTAACAGTTCTTCTGTATGCAGGATAAGTGAGGAGTCAAAACTGATCAGTAGGGGGAAGAGAGGTGTTGAAATCAAGATGGTTCTGGTCTGCCGGTGATTCATGGAAAAACTTGGCGCACAAGTACGATGCATGACACACTAGAGATGATGCGCCGCTTTGAGAGGCTCGTGCCGTCTGGCATCGGTTCTGGGGGCTGCGCCGCAAGGCTTTGCATCATCCAGCATCGGTTCCGAGAGGCTTGGAGCTGTGCGGCAGGAATCGGCAAGGCTTTGTGTCATCCGGCATCGGTTCTGAGAGGATTGCAACTGTGCGGCAGAACACGGCGAGGCTTTGCATCGTCCAGCGTTGGTTCTGAGACTTTTTCCAAGGATTTGCGATGCTTTGTGCTGGTTCTTGCAGAGATCAGCTGCAAAACCCACTTCTGAGGCCCTTAAACTTGAGGGAGGCACCTCAGGTAAGGGTAGGACTCACAGAGTCCAGCAGCACCAGCAGAGTTGCAGGAAGTCTTTGTGTCCCTGAGACTTCTTATCAGGAGGCCAGTAATCACAAGCCCTTGAAGAAACTTCACAAGTAGGATACACAGCAAAGTCCAGTCCATTGGCCTCTCCTTGGCAAAAGCAGCAACTGTAGGCCAACTCAGCAAAACACATACAGCAAAGGGGCAGTACTCCTCCTCACAGCTCTCCAGCTCTTCTACTTGGCAGAGGCCCCTCTTGATTCCAGAAGTAATCTAATTCTCTGGGGTTTCAGATCCAATACTAATACCAAATTTTCTATTAGTTCTCTTTGTTCAAAGGGTCTCTGAGACCAGTCAAAACCAATTCTGTCCTCTCTGGTGCAGCATGACCACAGGAGGTCGAGACAGCATTGTGCAAAGGAGACACAGCCTATTCAGGTGCAAGTGAAACCACTTGAAATGCAGCAAAGTCTATTCAGCCCAGCCGAGCTATGAGTCACCCAGGAAAGGCAGGACACAACTCAATCACCCTTGTGCATGTCTACAGTGAATGCACATCCCCAGCTCCTGTCACTCCAAACCCCGACAGTCAACACACAAGCAGCAGAGGCACAGAGAATAGTTAAACAAGATAATGCATACTTTCTAAAAGTGGGATTTTTAAATACTGAATTCAAATACCATCTTCTTAAAAAGATGTGCTAGTAAGTTTCTGAGTTGAGAGAGCCTAAACTCAATTTCTCCATCTTCTCCCAATGGAAAGTTATACTTGTAAGATGTAACAAAGTTACTCCCATGTTAGCTTATGGGACAGATAGCCTTTCAATAGTGGAACACGAAATTGGCAGTATTTCACTATCAGGGCATTTAAAACATACCAGCCCATGTCCTACCCTTTACATACACTTGACCCTGTCCGCCGGGGTACCATTGGCTTACCTGAGGGGATACCTTGCATGTAAGAAAGTTAAGGTTGGGGCCTGGTAAGCGGGTGCACATGCCAGGTAAACATGGTAATGAACAACTGTGTGCACAGACACTACAGTGGTAGGTCTGAGACACATTTACAGGGCTACTCAAAGTAAGAACCATTCCCCCCAAAACTTGCAGGCACCCACATCGAGTGCCTCCAGTATGCCGATGATATGCTATTATTTCATCATACTGCGGTTGGGCTGAAACAATCCTTAGATGCCCTTTAGCTATATTGTAAAGAAAATAAGCTACCAGTTAATAGTTCCCCAAAATAAATCATCGTCTGTGGAGCTACAAATATCAATAAAGTCAAATTTGTTAGAATGACGCATGTTAGAAATGGGATTTCTGGTTGGCTAAGGCTTGCGCCAAAGCCAAGCAGAAACCACCACTCTAGTCAGGGCAAGGAAGTTACACTCCAAAGATAAACCCTGCTCACCCCCTTGGTAGCTTGGCACGAGCAGTCAGGCTTATCCCGGAGGCAATGTGTAAAGCGTTTGCGCACGCACACAGCAACAACACCCCAGGCACACCACAAAAGGAACTCCACACAAGGTTATATATAAAAATAGTCTTTGTATCATAATAAACACATTAGATCATAATCACATAATATACACTGGTGTATATAATCCCCTGTAGACAGTATCTACAGGGGATTATATACACCTGACAGGGCCAATTGGGCCACTGTCAGAACAATCACAAATCGCCAATTGTAAATGTAGCACAAATAATAAATGTAGAGCGCAACCAGTAACTACTGGTAAAAGTTAGGAACACACTATGCAATAATAATCACATTAGGCATTAAACATATTAGGCCTAAAAACCCTTAGCATAACAATATTACGCACACACCTCATAACCATAAACATCATTAGAGGCATAGATCAGGGCATATAGGCATTGCGCAGTAGACATCACATTTAGGCATAAACTCAGTGTACCCCATCTGGGGGCACACACACTAAGATGGACCCCAGGCCAACTGGCCTCTTACAGGGGTTCAAATGCCCGATGTCCAGACTGTCCGGGCTGGCTGTGCACGCAGCAAAAGCCAAAGGTGCGCCAAACACGTTGCAGATGCCCACTGTCAGGCGGGGCAGCTGTGACCCTATCACAATGAGGCCTGGAACCACTGGGTCCCCTGAGCCCCCATGGGCTCTAATTAACAAAATTGTGGCCCCTGTTGTTGGAGCCACACAGGGCTCTAGAACAAAGAAGGCCCACAAGCACTGTGGCCCTCAGGATAGCCCTCTTCCACAGATCTGCCCCCTCAGCCCTCACTCACCGGCTCTGCGGGGGCTCCTCTCGTTGGATGCGGCAGGGGCAGGCACCGGCAATGTGCCTTGAGCCCCCTCCGCTTTTGATCTCTATTGGCTGCGGCGCTCTCCTGTCTCGCCGGGACTCTTGGGAGGACTTCTGGCCGGCTTTCAAACTGCACGCGGGGCTCTCCTCACTAGAAGGGAGCCCCACCTCGCTGCAGTGCAGTGCCGCCTGTCCCCTTCGCCCAGTCCATCACGGCGCTTCACCTGGATCCTCTCCTAGGGCTCAGGACTTCTTGCTTTGCCACCACCGCAGGGCTCTCCCTCAGGCATGGGAGCCCCGCGTCAACACTTCTCCGGCCTCCTCTCACCAGCACGGGGGCGTGCGCAGGACTTTCCTTGGAAACCCGAAGTCCCGCCCACCGCCAGGCACTACGGTGCCTGACTTCCTATCTCGATTGGGCCGGCGACAGTGATATTTTCCAACAGTAAGAGGGGTAGGCTCCCTCATCAAAAAAAAATATACAGCGGGGTGGGCACCTGTTTAATTAAGGGCAAAGTCGTGGGGTGGGCACCCGCGCAATTAAATAAAAATGAGTGGCAATCATGCGGGGTGGGCACCCGCAGTGAAATATAAAAAATAAGCGGGGTGGCACCCGTCTTCTCACCAGCGCGGCAGGCAATGCGGGGTGGGTTCCCACGCTGTAAATAAGAAGAGTTGCGGGGTGAATCTCCACGCTGGGGATTCCCTTTCAGAAAGGATTGCAGCTTCGTGCTGCAGGTGAAAAACAGAAGCGCTGCTTCTCTTGAATAGTAAAGCGCTCTTTAGGAAGAAAAATAAAGCGCTTCCTAGCAATGGAAAACAAAGCACTCCTCAGGCAACAACGATATAGAGCTTCCCAGGTGCTTGAGCGCAAAGTCCAGAGAAAGTCTTGTGGAATGAAGGGAGGCAAAGGCTGGGCCCAGGCAGGCCAGCTCACAGGGCCCTCCAGCAGGGAGGCATCCCTAGTGGCGGTTCCTCCTGGCACCCAGCAGCAGCAGCAGGCCCCCCTCAAGTCAGGAACACAGAGAGAACCTTTTCATGGTGTCACAGCCCTTTCTTTTATACACAGATCCCCCTTTGTCACACAGCACAGGGCTGGGGGAAAACCAGATGCAACTGGTTTGGGGGAGCTTTGGAGCACTTTGTTGTGCTCAACTCCTCTCTCCAGTGTCAGGTGGGGGCTAGGTGCTCAGACGCACCACAGGGGATGGAGCCAGCATTGTGGAGGGAAGGCACAGTCCTATTCAGGTCCCAGGTGCAACTCCTCCCTCCCATCTAGATGCAGATCTCTCTATTCACCACTGGGCTGACTCACCCTGGCTCCTGAAATCCCCCACACCATCCAGCACCTGTCAATCACAAGCCAGACATGCACTCCACATCAGGCAGGCAGACACACAGCACACAGAAATGCCAAATTCTAAAAATGGCACTTCTCCACCAGTCACAATAAATCTGCGCACACCATTGCGCAGCATTTATTCTCACGAGTTCGCACATACTAAACTTGACCATGCACTCCTCCCACACCAGGAATTACCATGGACACACATATCCCCCATGCATTTCTATGGGAGGGCAGGCCAGTCTCACTAAATGTAACACAGAGCGCACGCACTTTACACTGGGACACAGTGCTAAAGTGCCTAGAGGTCTAAAACCACTAACAATACATAGGAAAAAAGGCTAGGATAAATGCAAAAAGGTTATGGGTGAACCTGCCAAAAGGGCCAGGTCCAACAACGCACGACTGGAGCAAGTTTCAAGTATAAAGTACCTGGGAATCCATTTTAATCAGTGTGTCTCGCACCAACCCCCAGCTGTCCATCTTAAAAGAAATCTCCCTATCACTGATCATGACCTTTCAAAAATCAATAAAAAAGATGTGTGGCACAGACCTTACTGGCATTTGTAAAATAATCAGCGCCAGATTTATGCCAACCAATTTATGGCTCATTGATATTAAGGATTGGCACCCCACATGACTAGACAAAGCCCAAACTGATGTGTAAAGAATAAATCGTACTGAAAGCTCGTTTTTTTGTAATTTTACTTTAAGCTTAAGGCGGCCCCCAAAGGATCTCTCAGAGATTTAATAGGGTCAGGCATCTTGGATGAAAAAAGCTCCAATGGGAGCCCTACACATGGGACTCAATTGAACTTTTAAGTGCATTGAGTCTTTCTGAACAAAACCTGCAACCAAAACTTAGTTTAAAAATTCTTGCATAATAGGGTAAAATTAAATTGGGTAAAGAAGCTAAGAAAGAGTTAGCACAAAAAGTTCATGCTGAACTGTGAGTAGCTTTTTATCAAGTCCAGGAGAAATCTTCCTGCTTATCCAGCCATATGAAATTGGTTTTCAAAAAAGAACTTATGAGACTGAGATGTTTAAAAGCATACAAATGTAGGTGCTTAAAAGACTCTTCTGATTATAAGTGTAGACTATGCAATTATAAGCAAGAATCACTATTGCATGTTGTTTGTCGTTATCCTAGCTTTACATGTTTTAGGTATTACTGGTTAGAGCTAAGATTCAGACATTTGGGCATAAAGCAATGTAACACAGCTATAACAGCATGTTTGAGTGGAGTAGATGCACAGCTCTCAGGCAGGTTTATGAAATTTCTCAGGGAAGTCCTTAAGATATTAAATATGAGCTCTGAGGGCTGTTAAAGTTGGAGACTTTTTTTGCCCACTTAACTTTAGCCTAAAAACAGCTGTTGCCTGGTATTTCTTGCTTGTTGAGAATTGTCCCGTACACTTTAGCATCTGGTTATAATGTTGCTGCTCACTGTTGGAGGATAAAAAGTATAGAATTCTTTCAGCTCACAACTTTGAGTGGTTAAATGTGGTAGACTGTGTCTTGCTCGCTTATCATCATCCCAAAAAAGAGTTGACACCTGGTTTTTGCAGCTTAACAAAAATACAGAGTGTACTTTATTAAATAGCTTACAATCTTGCTGGGCCATGTTTGTGGACAAAGTTACAAAACTTCACCCTCCACAACTTTTGGCCAGGACTAGTGCGTGTTCATTTTGGTCGGTCCTATGACATTGTAAAATCACTTAATGAATTTGATTGGAAACCACCTAGTTTTTTAAGCCTACTGAAAATGCACAGTGCACTTTATTTACTGGTCTACAATCTTACTGTGCCATGTCAGCGGATAAAGGTACACACCCTAATGCCTCACAACTTTGGTTCCTTACTAAAGCATGTCAAGTTTTGAAGGCCCCCAGACATTGTAAAATGCACATCTTGACTTTGATTGGAAACAATGTAAATGCCACCCATTGTGCAGTCTATTATGATGTGAAGGTCTGTTGTTTAGTGACTTAAGTTTTTAGTACTAAAGGTACAATAAATGGTGATTCTCAAAGCACTACCTAATCAATGTACCAAATAAGCTCAATGATGTGATTTGACAAGCCCTTCTCTTCTTGTTGATGCAGCAACACCAACAAACTATGCAAACATTTTAAAGCATAATGCACCTTATTCTCTTTGACAGGGTATTGTGAAATAGTCAAGTTGGTAGAACAGTGCTCTATCTTACAGAAATCTCATTTTATATATTGTAATTTTACTATTGATTGGAAAAGATGTAATGATTATGCACTCTGATGATGCACTGAATAGACATTTGTACGCTTTGAACTGGCCAATTGCACTTTTATCTATTTTACTTTTTTAGCTGGTTTCAATTTTCTTGTTAAATGACAATGTTATCTATCTGTCTATCTTAGCGCAAGTTGCAGGTTTAATTGTCGTTACAAGAGCTTGCATGTTGACAGCCTAATTAAAGGTGACTATATTTACAGAAAGTCAGTATGGCTTTGTTGCTGTTCATTAATTTGAGCAATTGTGGTCACAAAGAGGTTTCATGACCTCAACTGGAACCCTTTTCAGGAACGGAGAGCCTGTAAAATATCTATTGAGAGCGCTAGAAATACCTGCTGAAATTGCTGTTGTTAAAAGTTCAGCTCACCAGAGTGGCAATGGTTACATTGCAGTTGTAAACAGATACGCCAACGAAGTTGTACAGTATTGTGCACAGTAGCGGCCCGTGGTGGGAGTGCTGCCGGGCGCTGATGTAGGGCGGGGGAGGGGCAGGGTGGGGGGTAGTAAACTACGGATTACGGCCGATTAGTGGTAAGTAAACATATAAATAAATAAAACGATTTTCGTTGCGTGCGCTGCATCGCATTTGGCGATGCAGTGCGCGCAACGAAATTCATTTCGAACCTCACAATTATTTTATGGTTCTCATCAGGTCCCTGACTGGTTGGTTCTGTGGGGTAATGAATAAAGTGAATAGAAGATTACCGTGTGTCTTGTTATTGTGTCTGGGCTGTAATTACACTGAATTATCGAGACTCAATACCTCTTTATCTCTTTTTGGGCATGTTTTCACTGTCTCAACGCAGTGAAAACAAGCGCAAGTAGAGATAAAGAGGTAACAAGTCTCTCTAATTCAGTGTAATTACAGCCCAGACCAAATAACAAAACACACAGTAATCTTATCTCAATGCTAGCCTTTGGAGCCATCCACTACAATGGGGAAAACTGAATTGGCAGTTTTTCCCTCCCCAGTGCTTATAAAACATATTTTATAATGTCCCTGCTTATAGTTACAAGGCCCACTACCCCTGGGGTACATAGGGGAAGCCTTAGGGATCAGCTATATGTACAAATAAGGTAGTTTGAGTCTTTGGAAGTAACTTTAAATCCAAATTCGAATTTACATATACATTTAGGGTAAAAGCAGCCTGAAAAGCAGTGCTGCTGTTAACATGGCAGCAGACATCACAATAGTGCACACTTAAATGCATTAACTCTACTGGGCCTCTAAACCTACATCCCCTATTATATACTAGGGTCTTACAGCTAGGCAGTAAGTATCAATTATAACTACACCTAATTTGCATATCCTTATAATCAGAGCACTGGCCCTGGGCATGGTAAATAGTGCCAAGGGCAATCAGCGTCAGTTACTACCAGTACCAAGCAAAACATGGGGTTGATCAGGGCAAAAAGAATGACTTTCTCACAGTGCTAAAGGACCGAAAAGCAATAATTGGTTTCCTTTTTTATTGACCTAGGTCCAAGGTTGCACTAGAAGAGTAGGCATAATATTTTAGAAGGACACTCAGTAGGGTTAAGGATTGCTTGCACCAGGTTTCTTCATACTGGCGGGTGGACCCCTAGGGGCCTCAAGTGATCCCAGGGGGGGTGCCAAGCTCTGGCCAAAAGAAGAGTTATAATGATAAAAGTGCTTTGTTTTAAGCAGAAAAAAATATGCAGCAGGAAGCCGCTCTGCAATGAGCCATCACTAACATCTTTTGTCATCCATATCCTAACTGAGAGTATGTGTCAAAAGGGAAGGGACTCCAAATATTCTTCAAACCCCCAAATCCATTTCCAAAAATCACACTATGGCTACTTTTACACGTTAGTAAGGCCTTCTTGACTGGACTAGTATGTTTGCCAACCATGTATTTCTATGCGTTTTTGAAATGGTAACAGATTGTAACCTTAATTTTGAAATAAGTCTAGACATATTTAAATATTGCCAATTTAATAGAATAATTGTAAAAAATTCTGAGGAGGCTGATGATTTGCTTTTTCCCGTGGGGGGGACATCAAAGTTGTAATTCCACTTGGGGAATCTTAAATATTTTCAATTGAGTGAATAGCATTAGATTGTGTGTGCAATATAGTATTTTTAATTTTAAAGAAAGTATATAGGATGGACTATGATTTGTTGATTTTGTGTGTCATTGAGTGCTGGGTTTGAAGGCCACAGCACCGCCCAGTATGAGTATTGGACTGCTCTGCCTTGTTACCCTGAGAGTCAAGCGCAAAAAGTGGTGCTTTGTCTGCAGTTTGAGGGTCCATATACCACTTACGGAGGTCCTGGGGCTTCCTTGAACACACTAACAGTAACTTTTGATTGATCCGAGTACATTTTATCTTGATTTCTCTGATTGACATTCCAAATGCACATCAATAAGTATGTCTATTCAATTATCTTTTCCAGGTCCTGACACAAAATTACCTCATCAATTGATTGGTTGTTTGAAACAAGAATGAGTGGGGAGATCATACCTCCTGCACATGCCAGCTTCTTTTTAACTGGGTCATCAGCGAGATAGTGTGTGATCTATTCAAAGCCAGTGGCCTAAGTGGGCAGTTTCTGAGAGGCACGACGTGCCCATACTTTATATTTTAAGAAAAGCAGATCCCTAGTTTTTGTGAAAAGACAACCGTTACTGGACAGTTAATTCTGACAATCGAAGTGCTTCAGCTGCAATGTAAGGCAGAGTCTTCTGTGCACAAGGCTAAACAAGCCTTCTTGCTAGGGTGCCTGCTTGACTGAAATTAGTGTAAATGTGTTCAACTGATCAATATGCACATAAAAATGGGTTATTGGAAGCCGGTATTGGCTTTAATTAGCAGAATCACTTAAAGCTTCCTGATGACACCACTAAATTATTTTTAGTGGAATTGCAAGGGACTTACCATTTGAGCTCTGAAATGTGTGCTTTTAAAAGTCATATATAAAAAAATGTGCACAACATACAGCCTGGTTATTACTTCTACCTATATTTTGGAAGCACTTTTTTATATCCAACCTTTTTACACAATTTGTAGCAGTCTATCTTATAATGCATGCAATGCAAGGTTAAACAAGCATTGGCATAGCCAATAGGTCTCGCCTTTGGGACCTTATAAGTGTTTAGCCATGCAACAGTTGATGTTGTTGCGCCAAGGATATTGTGCTGCATAACTAAATACTTATAGGGTCCCAAAAGCGAGACCTATTGGCTATGCCAGTGCTTGTTTTTTCATGCCACTGGTGACAGCCCTGTTATTCAATTAGCGTTTGTTTTGCGCACAATGACGAGCAGAGGCGCCATATGGCTTTCCTCTCTCGTCATGGTGCGCGCACATCACACCCCACTCGCCAGCCAGCCTGCTTTCACTTTTGCGCCTCTGTCTTGCCTGCTCAGCTTCAATGCTCCTCCCCCACCACAGAGCGCTTTTCACGGCCACGCGTCTTTTTGTTGCTTGACACTCCTTTATTACTGAGCGCGAAGATAACTGTCTTCATTTATACGGGGACTGAAGGCGCCCATGTATTATAAAGGTTATATTTCACTGAAAGGGTTTGGCTATCTGATACATGGCCTTTAAATGTAACGTGAACCACGACCCAAAATAGTTTATACTGATTAGGAAATACTGGCTCAAGTAACTTACATCCTTCACTTTGCGTGTAGTCTCAGTAAGTGGCGGAGGACAGGAGCTGCGCTTCACAAGAGAAGACCGGTAAGTGCCTCTGGGGCAATTGTTGCCCTGTGCTGAATGAATGTGATCCAGCGGTTTATGTTTAACTTCTACTTTGGGGCGGGGTCTGTTTCGAAATAATATGGACTGCAAGCATCCAATGGAATGCAGTGGAACCTTGAAGAACTCCCAGTAGTTAAGAAGCGTTAGCCCGGGAATTTCCACCACTCCATTATTTTCGATGCACGTAATATTCGCATCAAATCATTATTTTCTCTGCTTGCTACATCCTCCCACTATATAAACTCAACGCAGAGGCTGTAGAAAAAGTCTAAAAGTAGACAAACATCCCATTCTGACTTCAAAGTGAGAAAACTCTTCTACTTTTCCAGTTACACAAAATTAAAAAAATATATATAGAAATGACGCGTTTTTAATTTTCTCGTAAGGACGATGTTTGCGATACAGGCGGAAACGTGGCAAGAAAAAAGGAAAATGATGTGGCATCACTCTTGCAAGACATTCCCAATGACGATGTTTGCGATACAGGTGGAAACGTGGCAAAAAAAAGGAAAATTATGTGGCATCACTCTTGCAAGACATTCCCAATGGAAGGAATTAACAAGCATTGGCCGTGCGAGCGGCCGCAAGACTTGATCTGTGGGGGGGAGGGGGAGAAGCGGGAGTTCTGTGTGCGCACTTGACCCCTTCTCTAATTGTTCTATCTGCTGCCGTGTGGATAAGAAAACTGGTGTGAAATAGCAGCAGGGAAGGAGGTGGAGAGGAGGCTCTGAGGGAGAGCGACGTAAAGCCATTTGGCTGCTTTGCGCACGTGCACGCCTCGTGCACTGTAGCTCTATGCCAGCGGTAGCACTTTGAAAACTCCCTTACTGAATGTCTCGCTAGCAGCGCATGCGCGCTGGCTCAGCGAGACCTACTGACATATTCACAGTGCTTTCGACCACAGGCTGACCTCCCAGCACTGAACATACACATACATACACAAGTCACTATACTCCACCTCACCAATCGGGTTTCAATATTATGGCTTTCTTGCTACACACTGACTTCTGCAGGGCATTAACTGACAGTGCATTACCCACTGATTAACTTAACTTACATGTAATTTTTTATTTCATTTGTGCAGTTTTTCATAGTAGTTATCCAATGGTGAAAGAATAAAAAATGTTACAGAATATTTTGTTTTTTTAAGCACACCAATGACTTGTCCCCACTCTCCCTCACCCCGCCCCCAATGCCCACAGTTTCTCAGTTCCCGTACTTTTTCGAATGCACTTTGACCACTGTTCAACGCTATGGCCAGGGTTGTCTGAGCACCTGCGCTTATTGCCTCTGGCCTCTTTAGGCAACAAGCCGGGCCCCTCAGGGGTAGACCTTCAGAGTATAATTTCTCACCTGCATCTTTCTCAATGAACTTAAACCTCCCTGTAAGTGGTATAATGCCCAGTCTGGTGCAAAGAAGAGGGGCAAGGCAGTTTTACTGTCAGAGAACATCATTTTCAGAATGAGAGCAGTTGCGGAACATTAACCCCCACAGCCCTTGTGGGGTCAGGGAGGCCCTGAGTTCCAGGAGGCCCCCTCTGGCACTGTGCATTGGCTGCAGGTCCCTGGTTAGAGAGCTCCTCACTGGGTCCATGGAGGGACCCCATGAACTTTGCAGGGGGTGGCTCAAGTTTCGTTATGCCACTGAGTGAGCAGGCAAACATTCTGCACAATCCATCTTTTGCAGTAAACACATTAGGATAATGGTATAAATGGGTACAATGCAGAGAGCACTAAACCTCTAGGCATACCATATACAATGTTATACTTGTTCTGGATGAAATACATTCCATTTTTGATTTACTCTTATTTTAGAAAAATAGACTTTTACAATTGTTGCATCAGATTGTTGCAGTATAGCATATAAAGAGCCTACTCAATTCCTTTCAGTAATGTGTTTAGCTACTGCTTTATCTTTCTGGGGATTCAGTGTGAGTTTTGTCTATCACACAAAAATGTCTGCTAATTAGACATGGAAAAGTAATTATGTCTACATTACTTCATCTTATAAGTAAATTCGTGTTCTATAGATTGAAATTTCCATCACCTTTTTTAGGTGTGGGTATGAGAGCGCCAGGCAGCAGCGCTATGACATGAAATATTTTGTTAGTCTGTGAAAATGACTGAGCATGCAATTAAAGATTGAGTCCAGGGAAAATGAAGTACTCATGCCATGCAAAGGAAGGAAAAGACCTCACTCATTCATTGCAAGGAAATAAGAATTCCCTTTCTCAGTGTACCAACATTGGAGAAAAAATGAAAAACAATCCCTCTGCCATGCAGAAGTTCTGACAGTTGTCCTCAGACCTGTGCTCAGAGGTCTCATTGTACCACCCCTCACTGATATGCATGAGTGAATTAAATAGTTGTATAAAGCACGCAATTACCCTAAGGTGTCTTAGCACTAAATTGAGGACTACAGAGCCAATAGGTCGCTCAACATGCCACTAACTCTAAAAGCGCTTATTTCATGGCTTTAGTAAACAGTCAAGTCTTCAGCCGCTTCTTAAATTGCATCAGGGAAGATTGGCTACATAGAGTAGGAGGCAGTGAGTTCCACCATTTCCTTGCACAAATGGAAAATGCTCTACCTCCCCATCTTGCTTTGTTTGGTCTAGAAATGATGACGGTTCATGAGGAGCTAGATCTAAGGTTCCTGCTCGGCATATACCAGGAGAACTGTTCCTGGAAATACTTTGGACCAGTCCGATGAAGGGCCTCATGAATCAGGCACATAGCATTAAAAACAATCCTCTTTCTCACTGAAAGCCAGTGGAGACCCCGCAATGATTGGGATACAGGTGCAAACTTGGGGTTTTTCAACAGCAGTCTTGTCACTGCGCTTTGTAAAAACTGTAGTTTCTTTATCACATATTTATGAGTGCCTAGGTACAGGGCATTACAGTAATCCAGCATTGAGAAAATGAAAGCTGTTAACACTGTTTTTTGCATGTCAAAGGGGATAAAAGTAACCCTGGGCGTAGTTCGCGAAGTAGCACTACGCGAAGCTACGCAAAGTGCACTTCGCACTACGCGAGCTACGCGCAGCACTTCGCGAACTGCGTAGTACCCTGTTCGCACTGTGCAAGATGCCGTTTTCTATGATTGCACAGTGCGGACAAGCATCCGGCACTGTGCAATCATTGAAAACGGCATCTTGCACAGTGTGAGCTGTAGTTTTCTGCCGCTCGAGTAGATTTTCACTCGAGCGGAAGGTGTCTCAACGCGGACTGGTAGTTTCTCCATGCGAGCTGTCGCGAGCATACGCGACCACTCGCAATGAGAAACCTGACCTCCTCAAATTGAGAATCTCGCCGGGATGTTTATTTTCCACGCTCGCTATCGGCAACTTGAGGTTGCTGATCGCGAACAAGGAAAAAGTCTCGCCGGGATGTCATTTTGCTTGCTCGCGGTCGCCAACTTGATGTTGAGGACCGCGAGCAAGCAAAAAATGACCGCTGCACTATGCAACGCTACACTACGCATGTTTGCACTGTGCTACGTGCAATTCGCGTAGTGCGAAGTAGCGCAAACTTCAAACTACGCAAGCGTAGCGTAGTGCTTTGCCCAGGCTTAGATAAAAGGAACGATTTTTTCAAGACCTTCAACACGAAAAAGCATGATGAAGTAATCAAACTTATTTGCTCAGAAAAGGAAAATGTTGAATCAAAAATGACACCTAGATTTCTTACTTTCTGGACCAGGAGTGGTAATGTGCCCAAAAATGACAGCCACCATGACCCATTCCATAAAGTGGTCTCTTTTCCAAAAAGAAGCACCTTGTTTCGTTCAGAATTCAGTTTGAGATAATTGTTTTGCATCCAAATTGCAACTTGAGACATGCAGTTGCAAAAGTTTCTTGCCTCTTTGCTTACTTCCGATGAAATAGACACCACTATCTGTCATCGGTGTAGGAGAACACTGCTAAGCCAAAGCTGTGAATGAGGTTGATAAGGGGCCTTACCTGGATATTAAACAGCATGGGGCAGAGGGAGGACCCCTGGGGAACACCACAGGGTAATGAGAAAGATAAAAAACGTACATGTCCCATCTCCACCTGCTGTTGTCTGTTGCTCAGAAATTAGCTCAATAAGGTCAATGCCGAGTTTCTGAAGCCTAACAAATGGAGACTTTATGAGGAGTGAATGGTGAACCGTGTCAAAAGTGGCAGATAAATCCAGTAAAATCAATGCAGCTTTGCCCCCCTTGTCGATTACCATTCTTAATTCCTCTGAGGCTGCTACCAAGGCCAATTCAGTGCAATGATGTGCGCTGCAGCTGTACTGTGAAGAGTTGAGAAGCAAGTTAGCATCCAGAAAAGCTAGCATTTCCTTATTCTCATTGCTTTCTCTACTATTTTTGCAGGGTGAGATATAGACATATAGCTTTCCACCTTCTCTGGATCCAAAGAGGTTTTTTTTCGCCAGTGGAAGGATAGATGCCTCTTTCCATGTACCTGGAAATTGCCCAATGGTCAGTCTTTTATTCAATGGTTCCATGAGCGGACAGGCAACTGATCTAGCTACTAGATTAAGAACCTGAGATGGGCAAGGATCTGATGGAGCATCGGCTTGAATGAGATTAATAAGACTAATTATTTTTTCCTTGGTGTAAAGAGAAAAGTTTCCAAATTGAGGATTAACTAGGGGGCTCAAGGTTTTCTGTATGTCCAGCTCCTTAGCATAGATCGAAACATACCATAATTTCGGTCAGGGAAGCGACTTTGGACTGAAAAAAGTCTGCCAGCTTATTAGAGAAGGATTCATCTGGACTAAAAGTACTGCAGTTGTTCCATTTTGACAAAGATCTAACTGTTTTAAAAAGTTCCCAATTTGTGTTTTTTGCTGAGCTTATTTTTTCAGAAAATATTTTTGTTTTAGCTGCTTTAATTAAGCCCTTATACTGTGCGTGTAATTCTTTGTATTTTACCGTTTCATTCGAACAGTAATCCTTCCTCCACAAGCGCTCTTGATGCTTGCATTTCAGTTTAAAAGCTTTTTTTAGTCTTGTGAAAACCATGGAGCTGATTGATGTTTCCTATAACTTTTTACTATTTCTTCTGGCACCAATCTCAGCATTGCTGAGTTTAACCAGTGAGTGTAGTTAATTACAGCGTTTTTCATGGTGCTATCTAGAGCTGGATAAGTGTTGGAGAGAATGCCCCTCAGTTTCTCAACATTAAGAATTTACCAGGGCAAATATTTAAAGCTTCTAGGTGTATTATTATCTGTATCTTTGTTTGAGGGAACCCAGACTGAGAAAAAGATTGCCTTATGGTCTGACCATGCTACTGTCATGGCAGTCTGTTGTTGCTTTTAAGTTTGTCCCCTCCCTTTAGGTCACTGCACTGTGGATTCTGAATCTGGGAGTATACCTAACCATGACTTGCAGCAAGTGGCAAATCACCCAGAAATGCACTCATCATCTCCTTGTATTCCCACAAGCTGCTTGATGCACCGTTTCTTCAAGGCCTTTGGAAAAAGTCACCTTGTGGATACTTGGCTCCCCAATCCACCCATCTGACACTGTCCTTACAGAACCCAGTTGTCTGACATTAAGAAAAAGGGCAACACTGAGAAGTGAGACCCTGTTCCATGCACTGAGGCCCCACCACCCCACATTCTGGATTCCAACAGCCACTGGTAAGCTTCTGCCCTATCTCATGACCTCAGCATCTTAAACTAATGGCCTAATAGAGTCCTGCACATTGCAAAATTTCTCATCACAAATGCAAGGCAGGGCAGAATAAAATGTGTGGAGTCAAAATCTTACATTGCTTCTGGTCTCACTGACATCATGTTTTCCTTGCACCACAGGCATGTTATCAACCTTAAAGACCTGCTCACTTGGAGAGTCATGTCTCTGACAGTCGACACAAGCTCCAAAGGAAGCAAGTACAGTGAGATGCTTCACACAATTGACTGTAATCATCGATCCATAGAGTCTCCTACTCATAGAACATTATGAACTGTGAGACCCCCAGAGGCAGACTCAAAGAGGAAACAGAAAAAACTGTGATTGCCACTCACAGTGCTACCTGTACCACACACATCCTACATGGCTCTATGTGATCTGCAAAACACAAGATTGAATCCCAACATGGTTTCCTCAGCTATCCGTTATTCCAAGATCAGTATATTGGTAAATAATGACACCTATTATTAACTGTGCATAGTATTGTGTGTTTGTACGTATATGTATTGTTTTTTTATAGCGTGAACCTAGCATGGATCCCTGGAGTCCTGTAAAGGGACATAGACAAGCAAAAGTTTAATGAGTGACAGGATTGGAGCTGAGGGCGGTTAATCCATCGTGATGTAGTGTTCTGAAAGAGGTTCGTCTTCAACTCCTCCCTAAGTTGGAGCAGCCTTGGAGTAGTCCTGATGGATAAACTGATGTTTTTTCAGATCTTGGGTGCGTAGATGAAAAGACCTGCTGCATTGCTAGTTCTCTTTTATACTTTTTAGTCTGCAGCCTGATTGTGTCCTGTCTACAGGTGTACCATCAGAGATGGCGAGCTGGTCAGGGTAGCTTTAAAAATTAAATGGCTGGTTTTGAAGGTGGAATGGGCTGACAAGTGTAGCCAATGGAGTTAAATCAGGATGAGGGTGATATGATCCTATTTCTTTTGGCCTTGAATGAGACATTCTATGGCATGTAGGATGGCCTGAAAGGGTGCCAGTTTGGAATCTGGGAGACCATGGAGCAGGTGAGTACCACCATCTAGATGTGAAAGATCAAGGGCTTGATCAGCAGTTCTGAAGTCATTATATGGAAGAAACAGTTTAACTTTGTTTAGAGGTGATGGTGGGTACCAGCTCATTTTTTTTGGCTATGTAATCTTCGAGGAAGAGGTAGGTGCCCAGGGAAATTTCAAGTGACTTGGCATTCAGTGAAAGTTCAGATTTGAAACCATCAAGGTTCATGTGATTGAGCCAGATTTCTAATGTTTTTTTTGTTTTATCTTCTGGGAAAAAAACGGAATTCTGTCTTGATTGGGTCTAGTTTCAGGTACTTGGTGGACATGTACGCATGTATAAGATCCAGGCAATGTTTGAAGCTTTAGTTGTCTGAGATTTCCAAGTACTGCTGTGTGTCATTGGCATATCTGTGAATCTTGATTATATCTGTGAGTATGGGTACTCTATGAGTCACACTAATATTCACATTTGTATTGGAGGTGAATACACAACAGCAAAAAAACACCTTTTCAGTCTCAGTGTCTGTTTTATGCAACCCAAATTAGAACATTTCATTAGGCTGCTGGAATAATACATTTAGTGTGGATTTCTCCTGATTCATGGTAGTAGGATTCCATTTTGTTACAAAGAGCCCTATGGTGGATTCTGTTCATATTATTTATCTGTGAGTAGAGCATCAAGTGGATCCACATTGTAATTGAACATGGCAGGAGACAATATGGAACCCTGGGTTCTTGGCAGGTGACAATGTGACCTATAGAATCCCATGGGAACAAGCTGGTGTTGGTTTGAAGGGTTCGGAAACCAGTAAAGAATGCTGAGGGTGAATCCTACTCAAGACTCCAGAATGGGATGGTTGACTATGTCAATGGCAGCTGAGAGATTCAGCAACATCAAGAGGCAAGGGTCACCTTCATCTGTGGTTATGAGGGTACTGTCTATGATGCTTAAAGTAGCAGTCTCTGAGGATTAGACCACGTTACATTCACACGTTTACAACACATGCCATTGCAACGCGGTCATAACAACAACAGCGTTGTTACAACTCTTACCATTACAACACATGTCATTACAATGACTTGGAGCCGGGGGCGCTGGAGTTTAGATTAGTATAATGTACTATTTCAACTCCAGTCTGTGCAACAGTAGGGAACCAACACCTTCTGCCCGCTACAGCAAGTCGTTGTAACGACTTAAATTGTAATGTATGCGATGTAACAACGCAGTCATTGTAATGACCCCATTGTAATGGCATGCGTTGTATCGCATGTGTTGTAAATAATGTTTACAGTCTCCGTGCTACAGCGTGATCTGAAGCCAGGCAAGTAGTTGTGCTGGAGATGATAAACATGGTCATTTTATTACAAAGCAGGTTTTGTGAGTAATCTTTACATAGAGCTGCTGCTCCATCAACCACCTGTTACTATGTACCTATTCCTTTGACTGAGAAATACTAAGCTAAACGTTTTTCACTCATAAATGCTATTTCACCCTTGTCTCCTTCCAAGCAAAGAATGAAAATTATGTGTGAAATAAAGGCCTGAAGCATGTATTCATCTAACTTGAATACATTTCTCATGGCATTGCTAGAATAACAATAATTCAGTCTTTTCGTTAAACCATCTGACATTTCCATTTCTATAATTTCACATTTCACATGTATGCTCTCTGACTTTAAAATGTGTCATTTTTGTGTTCCCCTGGTAACCTCATAAATAAACTCTGGTCTTTAAAAACTATTAGCACTTTTTTCATTTTAAAATTGAACTTCAATATCCAAACCGTATGGCCTTATTTTATATTGTTTCCTATGTCTCCTTTTCCCATTATATTTATTTGTAGATGTTTTGCAGACATTTTATATTGACACTTTACTAATCATGTTCATTTAGTACCATTTTATTTTAAGCCTGCGTCTGTCGGTATCATGATGTATATATGTAAACAGAATATGCTCCCTCTCGAAGCGAGTTCTATGACCATGACTATCACACAATGAGATTTAAGAATCAGAAAGGGAGAAAGAACAGTTGTAGAGAGATAATAAAATATTTTTGGTTGATGCTATTACATGTTCTAGGTGGCAAAGTGTACTTTGCTCTGAGCAATCGCCTTTAGCCTCCATCACTTGGAAATGGATGTTGTGCCTATTTAAGGAAGTGATAAGTATACAAAACTGTTATGGATGGAATGCTTGAATTAATCTCAGCCACTAATAATCACTATGGAGGCATCCTAGGCCATCATATTTTTGGGCTGGATTGTTCCTATTGGAGCAGGGTCAAGACTTATTTGCATATAGCTGGGTCCAAACTGAGGTGGCATGGTGTGCAATATAATATTGTATTGGGATGCGGCCAAAGTGATTACCATTGGCTGAGAATAATTAAAATATTCCATTGAGCATTGTTTTGGTTACCTATTGTTTTGCCCTGATGGGCATGTCCTGAAGTGGGTCCCGTGCACACTGTGTCACTGAAACCAAGCTGTACCTGGCTGAAGAGCCCATAACTAGGGCAGAACTGATCCTGGAATACTTGTGTTCCAGTTCAGGGAGTACCTGACTTCACAGTTCAGACCGGACTATTCCTATTGAAACTGGGTCAACATTGATTTGAAAATAGGTGGGTCTAAACTGAGGTGGCATGTTGTGCAAAATAAAAAGTGATTGGATGCTTCCTGAGCGATTACCAGTGGCTGATATTAATTCAAGCACTCCACCCATCACTGTTATGTATACTTATTTAAGGAAGTCATCTGAAATTGTGGTAAAATATTGACATCACAATGGGAAACGACCACTACAACGCAGCCGTTTCCACGCAAACCATAACCATGCATGCATTACAACGCATGCGTGGTTACCACGAAAGCCTTTACCACGCCTACCTTTACTACGAGATACGTAGTAAAGGCATGTGTGGTAAAGGTAAAATTAGAAAAAGGGGGCTTGGGGGTTCTCCCCCCAAAAATAAAAAGAGTGGGAAAAAAGGGGGCTTGGGGGGGTCTCCCCCCCAAAACAAAACTCACCTGATGTCACGTCGAGAAGTGCAGTCAATCGGCGTCGTTTGAGAGGAAACGGAAAAAAACTTCCGCTTCCTCTTTACGACATACGACGTCACCACAGAAGATGGAGAGAAGACAACGTGAAGAGGTGAGGGGAATTTTAGTTTAAAAAAATATATATATATAAAAGGATTGAGGGTTAAGGGCAGGGGTAAATATAAGAAGGATTGGGGGCTGGGGGGTCACGTAAGTGTACAGGGGAGGGGTATAACCTTTACCAAGAGTATGACCTTACCATGCATACATTTCAAACGAAAATTGTTGTAAAGGTATGCGTGGTAAAGGAATATTCGTGGTAAAGGTTATGCGTTAAAAAAGCATTCCATTGTAATTGAATTGAATTGAAGTGAGATTTATAGAGCGCAATGGCTACCCGGAGGCCTTCCAGCGCTGAGGACAAAGAGCAGAGTAAACAGAGGCAGGAGACGGCTTAGAACAACCAGGTTTTCAGGAGCCTGAGAAAGGACAGGAGATTGGGTTCCTTACGTAGTTGAAGTGGGAAGGCATTCCAGCCCATAGCACCATTATAGGAGAAAGAGCGACCACCACATCTGGTCCTTCTTATTCTGGGTTGGAATGCAAGGAAGGATCCGGATGCATTCGTGGTAAAGGCATAAGTTGCAACGGAATATGTTGTAACGCAATACAACCCATCACAACTATAGTAATACAGGGCCATATTAAAATAAAAGAGCACAACAATAGCACAAAAGTTATAAAACTCACCTGCATATACAAAACAAAAACTTTCCATTCACAGAACACAATAGCCAATACAACATAATACAACACCACACCAAATGCCAAGACAACCCCTAACAAATTAAAAAATAACAACAAAGTTTAACACCCATTGACTACAACTTGAAAACATAGTAATATAATGACATTGTCTATACAACAGGAAGTAGTGAAGGGTATGTTCCAGTCAGAACATGCAGAATGAGAGCAATACATACATTTACCAGTAGTGATTACCACAACAACATAGATAAATATGTTTCTCACAGCTGTTTTGATACAGGAAACAAACCATCTATCTCCCTATTATTCTAAAAAATATTTTGAACTAAATTCATTGACAAATCATTATAAATTTGTAATGAAGACATAAAATTAAAATCACTGTGTGAGAAATTGGGTTCTGGTTGACTGTGGTGTGAGCCCTGGTAAAGCAACAGCCACAATCATTTGCAGGGTGAACCGTAAAAAGTCACTAAATTAACCTCAGCTTAAACCTGAGTGGCTTGGAACAAAAAGCAGTCAGGCTTATGTTAGATACAATGCATTAAGTATTTATGCAATACACAACCAGTAACAAAGAGAAGACACAACAAAAGAAAATCCCCACACCAATTTAGGAACATAGAGTATATTGTCATAAATGATTTGACACCAACATGACAAAGATCCAATCAGTAGAAACTGAGTCATGAATTTTTAAAGATTTATGTGCAAATAGCACCATAAAGCACACTCCATCACTCATGACTATCTGGTCGTGTGAGACTGTGTGAAAGTCACAAGTTCAGGTTGACCGCAATGGAGTACGGGATGGATTCATGGACCAGGTCCGTCCCGTTGAAAAATATACCTTCACAATCCAGCCCAAAGTTTTTCTTTTTGCTGAGGAATGGGCCATGAGGAGCAGGAAGAGCGTTGCAGATCATCCTTTGAAGTAGTGCAAAGTTCCTGTTGGCGTCGCGGATGGTCTGGGCTGGAGCTTCGGTTGGCTGTCCCCACAAGTGCACACCATTGTTCTTTGGTACTGTGTGGTCCCTCGGGGTGCCGTTGGACTTGTTTTTTTTTTTTAATCATTGCATAAAATGATTGGTTTTGCATTTGTTAACATATCACCAAGACAATTGTCTGTTCTTTATTTACAGTTGCCCCTGAGGAAAGGACTTCTGGTCCCGAAATGCATTGGGCTGAAGAACACCAATCGCCACTTTCTGTGCTCACGGTATAATTATGTTGCGAATATGAAATGTTTTCATAGTGATTATCATGAAGCAATGATAAGTTTACATGTATCTCCATTCATCCAATTATGATGTAATGCTTGTTTCATTCCAAACAAATGAAAAGTAATTTTGATTCCATTGTGAGATCATTGTTATTGTTTTTGCTACACGCTAGATATGACTTATGAAATATTGGTCAATCAGCTTGAGTATTGTTCCTGGCTGTGCACACGGTTAATTCCTGACACCTTGTCTTGAATTTTTTCACATGTTCATGTTTCTTGAGGGACTGGCAGCCCTCTAATACCACGCTGCACGCTTGAGTTTAATTTAATTGTGATATAATCTTATTGATTATCCAGAAGATTATTGGTGTGCAAGTGACCAATTCTTGCCTTTCATTTAAGGTGGATATATTGCCAAGTCGAATTGACAATTCAAGGTAAAATAAAGAAACCTGTCTACTTGATAGGAACAAATGGGTGTAACTGCTCTGCATAAAGAGACATGAAGAGTCCCACTGAGCCCTGTGACTCAAAGAATACTCATAACTCTGTAACAAGTATATTCGCCTAGAAAAGCATTCATTTTATTAAAAGAAATGTTTGAATTCATCAATTTGATAACAATATATGACTGAGCGACTGTGCATGGTACACACACAATCAATAGAACGCTAATTTAACACTTAAGAACCTCAGTGTTCATCACAGTATAAACTTTCCCTCGAGCCTCCTATCCACACCCCACTCATACACAGACCTTCAATCATACTAACATCTCTCATTCATACTATAAATATCATACTACATGTAAACAAGACAGATTAAAACCATGACACTTTTAGAAACCCAAGATCAACAACAGAGAATGTCTGTAATGGCTCACCTGTGTTTCCTGCAGGGACGACAAGGATGGACACGAGGCTAAACCCCAACTTCCCTCCCCCACCTCCTTTGCCCAATAAAGTCAAAGCCAAGGTGGGGAAAGAGGGAAACAAAACCAGGGGAGGGAGAACGGGTAGACGTCTGCTGGATCTTCTGAGAGTTCTGATGAGTACTATGTACGGGTAAAAGCAGCTGACTATAATACCTCTCCCCTGTTCTTAAGGTATACCTTGAATGGAAGATGCCAATTATGTGTGAGGAAACAACTCCCAGGGACGATGGAGCACCCCCACTGTCTAGAAGGACGGACAAGGGTCAATAGGTAATAGGACTGCAGAAGTTAGCATGTACAAAAAGAAAAGGTAGATAAGATACAGACCTAGGTTGGAGTCACCGTAGGAGTGGTAGGCCCCTCAAGCAAAACTAAGAATGTTCCCGTTCCTTCTGCACGTAGGGAAACAACAAAAAAAAAATTCTTAAGCAGGAGGAAGCACGGGACAAAAAAGGCAAAAAAGGCAGGGGTCAAACCTATTCAAATTGTACTAGCGAAGAACTGCAATATATCGCAATACTAATTATACATTATTTCTGTACAGCAACCAGAAATCAAGAGAATCTCCAGAAATGTGCAACAAGAACATGGGACCATCAGATAAGAACCATTCCTATATAGAACATAGTTCTGTAATTAACCAAAAAACAAAGATAATGTGATCCTTTGAAGAAACCTTTGCCTAATTCTTGTATTGCAGAACCAGGACGAAAAGGATTAAGCCTAACAGAAGCTCCTTTGCAACAATGTGACCCTCCGCACTCGAGGGAGTGGTGCATTCCACAGACCCCTCAAAACGCTCATCATCCAGGATACAGTTATAATGCATGCACAGGTAGAACACTACCTACAATGGATGACACAATTTAAAATATATGATATTGTCCATAAGTGAATGATTTTGCATACAACAAATGTCATATTCAGGTGTTCAATTTAATTTTAATCACAATCTTCCAAGGTGTTTAGGTCCACTTCTTGATCAGCGCCAAAGTGTGTTTCGGTGCGACACCCAGTAGATGGTCACACATTCTTCAGGGCGCAATGGAGATAAAAACCAACCCAGGGGGCAGGGGCGGAGGACAGCCCAGAGGAAAACACTAAAGGTAGCGAGATAATGACAATCATAAGGCTCAAAGTAAACACTAATGCTCATGTTTAACAGAATAAGTGCACTTCGACCCACCAACCCGAAGGCTGGACTACGAAATAGCTATCAACAACAGAAAAAGTGAAAGAGTCCTCACCATGTGCACACTCATAGACTCTGTAGAGTGAAACCAGGAAAGTACGATTCAAGACAACAATGCCGTCAGGCAAAAGAAAACAGGTGCCAATCCAAAACAAATGCGAGACCCAAGAAGCAATATTGAGTGGCCTATGGGGTAAAGGGACCTAGCTCGATACTTACAGCGACCAAGCTGGTGTCAAAGATCAATGGTCAGCAGGAAGACACTGGCATGTGGCCCAAGTGTCCAATATCCAAACGGAGGGACCTCTAAATTGAAATCTAACATACAGATAAAGCACACAAAGGGGGCCAAAGAAAGAGATAGAGAACCAAAAACATAGATAAACAAAATGTCAAAGATAGGAGACCATAACACATCGGGTGAATCATACCTGAATGCCAGTCGACTGATCCACAGGAAGATTGACTGTCTCGTGGCTGAGAAGAACGACTTCTGACAACAAACACAAAAAATATCTTCGATAGGATCCGAGATTCACTGGAGAGGAGCCTCTATACTTGACAATACATAAAAATAACAGCATATAAGGTCCATTGAAAAGTACTGCAAAGAGAGACCGATGTACGGGGGGATCAATAGCTAGGGTCAACAAGGTGCTGAATAAAAAAAGGTAGGAAAGGCAAACCCGGGGTGTCCCCATATCAATAAGCTACATCAACAATGGTGAGCAGTACTGCACTAAAAGTTAAACATGGGGATGTTAGAAATGGGGGTCTCAAATTGGCAGAGGTAGGCACATTGTACAATTAGGGACCCTTCCTTCTAGTCAAGGTAAATGAGTTGCACACTTTAGATAACCCCTGCACACCCCTTGGCTGCTTGTTGTGAGCAAACAGGCTTATCCTAAAAGCTCAAAACACACAATAACAAAGTGAAAACACTACAAATGGACACCACACCAGTTTAGAAAATTAAAGTATCTTTAGCTAAACCAAACAAGACCAAAGCAACAAAAATCCACATACATATATCAACTCATGACCTCGGAACAGTTATTTCAAAAATAGAATTTATAGAAACAAAATAGCTCCAACTGGGGCTTTTACAATGTCGTGACAGGCATAACTCCAAAGTACGGCTCTGACTATGAGGTGCGTGGCATCGGGTATGGAGTCACATGGACCCCCAAACAATAATACTTTGGAAAATAAAGTCTATTGACGATGCACAGGGTCATGGAGATGAGCCATCCATGCTGAGGTTGATGCCGGTTCCCTGGTTGCCACAGGGGAGGCGAAGTGTCAAGTATGTGGGAAGGTGAGGTGTCAAATCCAAGAAGGGGAAGATAGGTGGCATCGGGGTTGAGGCATCAGTTCCGGTAAGGTGATGCAAAGTCGAAGGTTTCATGAAATCACCCTTGTTGATCATCGGGTCCGCGATAACATCGTGTTAGGCACTGGCAGTGACTGCGTCAGTGAGAGCGCTGGCATTGGGAAGTCCGATAACTGCAGGCGTCAAAGGGCATCAGAGCTGTGGGGCTGGCGGGGCGGTCCGTCATGCACTTCACAAACAGTGCCCCTGGCCTCATTGCAGGTTGCTGCGTCACTGGCCGTGCCACTGGCTTTGCCAGAGTTGGTTTTTTTGCTTTTACAGAACCAACTACACAATTATCAGGGCCCAGGAACTGGAAGTGGCACTCTTTGGAATGCAGGAGTCCAGGTGCTAGTCAATGGGTTGCAGGTGAAGTATTTGTGTCCATGAGACTTCAGATCAGGAGGCCAGCACACAGAAGCCCTTGGAGATTCTTCTTCAAGCAGATTCATAGCAGTGTTCCAGTCTTTGTCATCTCTAAGTCTGGGCGGTGAACTCCACTCAACTCGCAGAGTTTGCGGAGATTTCCGCACTCCGCGTAACACGAAGTTCACAGAGTTCCGAAAAAATGTTTTTTTCCTCGCTCGCGTTTGTCAACTTCAAGTTCGGGAGCGCGAGCGACGAAAATCTATTTCTCGGTGAGATTTTTCCTCGTTCCTTATCGTCAACATCAAGTTCATGAGTCCAAGCGTGGAAAATCAACCTACCGGCGAGATTTCTTAACGCAGGTGGTCAGATTTCTCATTGCGAGTGGTTGCGCATGCTCGCGAACGCTCGCGCTGATAAGCTGTCCGTTCGCGTAGAAAAAGCTGCTGCTCATGTAAAAATCAACTAGAAAGGTAGCAGCGCCCTCTTATGCTGTGCATGGTACCGTTCATGATGATTTCACAGTGCAGACAAGCACCTGGCACTGAAAATCACCATAAACAGCATTTATCCAATGCACTCCGCTGCTTGCGGAACTCTTTGTAGCGAGGCACTTCACAGAGTTTCGTGGAGCAGAAATCTGAGAACTCCACCCAGGCTTAGTCCTCTCCTTCACAGAAGCAGCAACTGCAGGCCAACCCAGAAAAGCACACACAGCAAAGGGGCAGTAGTCCCCCTTACAATCTCCAATAGTATCCAAGCTTGATTTACAATCTCCAATAGTATCCAAGCTTGATCAACTACTGGGCCAGTCTGCTTGCAAATCTTTAAAAATTGTAGCGGGAGATTTTAATACCTGCCTCCCCATATACGCAGGGTGTTTACATGATGATTCATTGCCCCCCTGTGAATCCAAACAAATAATAAAATCACTAAAGGTTTGCACCCAAATTATTGATCTGATCACTAATTATGGCCTTAGAATAGCTAATGGAAAGACCAAATCTGACAGCCCTCCCTATTTTACCTTTAATAGAGGCATCAGCAAATTCGGAATTGATTATATTCTAGTGGATTACGATCTCTGGTCAGAATTGCAGGACATGCAAGTCATCCCTAGACCAGATAGCGACCACCAGGCACAAAGTGCAACCTTCTTAACATCTAGATTCAGAGACCCCAAAGTAGAGATGGTTGTACCAACTCCAATAATCACAACCTCAAACAATTTGAGATATATTAAGTGGGCAGAGGTGCCACTAGATGATCACAAACTTTCTCTAATTTATGATTTGTTTGTGTCTAAACTTTCCCTGATCGACACAACTAATATTCCTAATACTAATTTCATCCCTTCACACTGCGACCTCATAGACACACTGAGACGGTGTTTCACCAAAGTACAGAAGAGAGGAGCATTTAGAAAGGCAATACCGTCCTGGGATGATAAGGACTGTTGAACTGGAAAGAGTTTTTTGATAAGTGCAATCAAAAGGGGCTCAAGGCCTAAAATTATAAAGACCAGGCAAGAATACAAAATTCTCTTGATTAAAGCTTGAAGAGCATGGGAGGAGAAACAATAGGCAATAATTGCCAAAGCTATAGAGAAGGGTGACCAAAATTTTTTGGGGAAACTTCTAGCAATGAACGCTTCCAATTCCCATCCCCTAGACCAATCAATCAACCCTGACATCTGGGTCACTCACTTCAGTAATTTATATGACTGCCTGCAGCAAAAATGCACTGCAGTGATCCTCTGTCTCGACGAGGCTCACGGCCCCGCAAATTTCAAATTTGACTAGCCCTCCTTCCATCCCAGTTACTCATGCCTCTCTTACCTTTACCCTACTGGATCCCCATAAAGTAATAGAGCAAACAGAATGGGGCAAGGCGCCAGGGATGGATGGCATTCCGGGAGAGCTCTTCCTCTCTGAACCACTTATTTGGGCCCCGTTTTTTAATGTCCTATCAAATAGTATTTTAAAAGTGAACAGGATTCCTCCCTAATGGCAAGGTGCTGTTATTATACCTATTTTTTAAAAAAGGAAACAGATCCAGTGCTTCAAACTACAGGCCTATAAGTGTCCTTGATAATTTCTCAAAAGATTTTCAGTAGACAAGTGTTTTGTAACCTCAATGAGTGGATACTAGAGAATAGTATTATAGAAGAGTCTCAGGCAGAGTCTCAGGCAGGCTTTAGATTGAAGGTCAGTACATTGGACCAGGTCCTCTGCTTCAAGGTGATAACCTGGAAATATATCACCTTGTTGCCTGACCACCTATATGTCGCTTTTATTGATTTAAGAGCGGCGTTCAACCTGGTCCCGCGAGATACACTCTGGGAGGTACTAGCTGGGTATAGCATTCCCCCAGAACTGTTAAGAAATCTTAGGCTCCTTCACACTAATATGTATGCAAGGGTCAGATGTAACCCCTTGGGGGACATGACTGAAAAGTTAGAGATCTTGAAGGGAGTCAGACAGGGGTGTGTCCTCGCACCAACATTGTTTAGTCTATTCAACAATGGCACGGTGAAGAGACTGATAGAATGACGCCCGAAAGTGGCAGGAATACCAACCCCTATATTGATATTTGCCGACGACACCCTGCTGATCTCCCGAACCCCCATTGGTCTCCAATCAGAACTAAATGCTTTTGTTACCTTTTGCGGAGAAAGGGGCATAGAGCTAAATTTGCCTAAATCTAAAATCATGATGATCAACCCACATAAAGGGTACAGAGGTAATGTGACCATTGAGGGGTGTCCATTAGAGGTAGTCCACCACTTAGAGTATATAGGGGTGAGGCTAAGTGACACCCAGGAATCAGGGCACTCAGTTGGCAAAAAGTAAAACTACCCTCCATCAGAAAGCCTTCGCTATAGTGAGGCGGTTCAGAGCAGCATCTAGGGGAGCTGTCTCTCCGGTTATCTCTGTATATACTTCCTCAGCTGTAGCGTCAGCAATATACAGAGCCGAGATATGGGGTTACAACCACACTGAGAGCCTTACAAAAATAGAAAATAGGTTTATTAAAACACTTTTTAAGCTCCCCCTAAGCTCTTCCACTACACGGCCTCGCCTAGACTTGGCTCTCAATACTATTCATTTAATAGTGGTCTTAAAACCCCTTTTATTTTGGGTCAGATTATGGTCCACTAATGAATTGGCAGCCTATAGAGAGTGTGTGAAAGATATTATGACTCTTGATAGAAATTTGACAACACCATGGCTGAAACACATTAAAGATCTTACGTACAGAATAGGAATGAGGGATTATTGGACTGCTCTGGAAACAATATTAAAAGGTGATGCTCAAAAAATAAAACAGTCTGACTGGGCAGCAGTCCTATCCCAAACTTGGGAAACCCACCAGACCAACTCTGTCACTGGTAAATTTCTGAACCACAAAAGCACTCCTAGGTTTGAACCCTATTTGAATAAAATGTTCTGCCACCAATTAAAATGTCTATATGTGCAATATAGGTGTGGGGTTTTGCCTTTCAGAGCACAGATATCACAGGCGGATTGTTGCCCAAACTGCCCGTGCATATTGGAAACGGAGTCCCATTTTATGTTATTCTGTCCAGCATACAGTAACGTCTGCAAAAAATGGCTGGTGTCTGTACGTAAACCTGGGTGTAAGGCACTATTGGGAAGCGGAAAGACTTTTCAAAAGTGACACTAGAGATCCCTTAGCCTTCGCAGTCTCCAAGTACCTGTACATTTCATGGGCGTTAAGGGAAAAAACAATTGGCATACCTGAATCTTGACAGTGAACCGTTTTACTCCTTTTCTCGAATAATAAGTTTACATGAATTGTATTTTGCACATTTTCCCTAGTCACGATTACTTGATTATCTGAAGAACAATCAGGAGGCCCTTAAACAAATTGCACAAATAGTTACAATCTTAGACCTAGCCTTTTTATCTCTTCTAACATGATCTAACTGCTTTTTAATTAGAGATTTTTATATTCTGTTGCATCAAGCTCCTATATTGTCTGATTCCTTTTTAAGTATTCAAAATGGATGCTTGTATGGTTTTGATGTGTTTTATGGGCTGTGCCCAAAATAAACAATTATATATATACTCCCCCTTACAGCTCTCCGGTTCTTCTCCTTGGCAGAGGTTTCTCTTGAGTCTGGAAGAGATCTATTTCTCTGGAGTTTAAGGTCCAATACTTATACCCCAGTTTCTCTTTGTTCTTTTTGTGGCAAGGATCTCTGAGCCCAGTCCAAACCAGTTCTATCCTCTCTGGTGCAGCATCACTTCAGGAGGTGGAGACATCAATGTGCAGAGAAGACAAACCTTATTCAGGTGCTAGTGAAACTCCTCCCACCACTCTAAATGCAGCCACGGTCTATTCAGCCCAGATATGAGCCACCCAGGAAAGGCAGTACACATGTCAACCCCCGTTGAGGCTGTCTAAACTGAATGCACATCCCCAGGTCCTGTCACTCCAAAACCAGACAGTCAACACACAAACCAGGAGAGGCACACAGAATGGTTAAACAAGAACATGCCTACTTTCTAAAAGTGTCATTTTGAAACGCACAATTTGAAAACTCTCTTCCTAAAAGGAAGTGTTAGTAAATTATGAGTTCTGAGAGCCTATTCTCCATTTCTCTATCTTGTCTGACTGGAAAGTTATACATGTAAGATATTACAAAGCAACACTCAAGTTAGCCTACGGGACAAATCACCTTTCAACAGTGAGAATGAAATTAGCCTTATTTCACTATCAGGACATGTAAAACTCACCAGTACATTTCCTTCCTTTCATATATAATGCACCCTGCTCAAGGGGGAACCTTAGGCCTACTTGAGGTGTCCCTTACAAGTAAGAAAAGGGAAGGTTGGGGCCTGGCAAGTGTGTGCAATTGCCAGGTCAACATGGCAGTTACAATCTGCGTCCACAGATACTACAGTGGTAGGACTGAGACAGATTTACAGAGCTACTCATGTGGGTGGCACAACCAGTGCTGAAGGCTCACTAGTAGCATTTGATTTACAGGCCCTGCTACACTCAGTGCACTTTAGTAGGGAATTACCAGTAAATCCGATATGCCAATCATGGATAACCAGACTCACGATTTCCCTAGGTGAACACTTGCACTTTGACACTGATCAGTAGTGGCAAAGTGCCCAAAGAATCTAATCCAGCAAAAACGAGATCTAGCATGCCATACAAAAATACAGGTGGTAGAGGCAAAAATTCAGGGGAAACACGCCAAGGATGCCAAGTCTAACAGAGGGTCTCTATCAGTCCCGTTTGAGTGAAATAGATATAGCAATACATGCACCCCCTATCTGAAGGAACCATAAGGAGATATATAGACAGGCACCTAAGCGGACAGCAGAGCAACTGGAACTACTCAAGCGGATCTGAGAATAAAACTCAGGGTACCAGCGTTAATTGAGAAACATGGGGGGCATCTGGAAACAATGCTCCTGTACTAACAGGATGGGCAGGGCATGGATTGGTAACAATCCCACACATCCTGGCTGGGATAATCCCCTGGAAAATATGCTGCGGCTGGGGAGGAAAAAATGTAGGTACCCACAATAAAACATCTTTCCATGGGGGGCACAGAGATAATCCACTGTGACTCTAACACAAGATCTGAAACAAAGGTGGTAAGGAATAATAACAAAGGGGCAAAAAACAAACTATAAAGGAAAAAAGGTAATGGGAGCACAGCCTGGCCATGACAAATGAAGATGACTAAAAGCCTACATAGCATACCTCAAATGTGAAAGATCACATGGGGAATCCAGGGGGGCCAATATGTAAATGTCGAGACATGGGAAAATTAAATGTTATCAGCTGAATATGACATTTGTTGTATGAAAATCATAAACTTATGGACAGTATTATATATTTGATTTTGTGTCATCCATTGTAGGGGGTGTTCTACCTGTGCATCATAATTCTTACCTGGGTGATTAGCTTTTTGAGTATTCTTTATATATATATGTAAGGTTTAAGAATGATATGGTCTGTTGTTGATCTTGGGTTTCTAAAAGTGGCTTGGTTTTAATCTGTCTTGTTTGCATGTAGTAATGCAGGTTGATATTTGTAGTATGATAAGAGGTGTGAGTATGATTGAAGTAGTGTAAATAGGAGTCTCCAGGGTGAGTGTAAACTGTGATGAGGACTGAGATTCTTAAGTATTGTTATTTTGGGGGGATTTGTATGTATACTATGCACAGTTGTTCAGTCATATAGTGTTATCATATTGATTAATTCAAACAGTTTCAATAAAAGAAATGCTTTTCTAGAAAACTAGAAAACAATTATTGCAAGGTTATGAGTAGTCTTTGAATCACAAAGCCAGAGGTGACAATTTAGCGCCTCTTTATCCATAGGAGTTACACACCTTTTTTTCTGTCAAGCAGACAGGTTACTTTATTTTGTGTTATGTTGCCTTCCCCCTGCTCCTGCCTGCATATTTGGTCTTCAGGGACCCTCTTCTTTTTGGGAAGTCTACATGCAACATTTTGCTGTGAGGGATCTTATATTTAATGGTTTGAGTGTACTGGACCTTGTCACAGTAATTGGCAGGATGTGTTATTTGGATTTATCCCTTTTTCAGCTCCCTCTTTATTTGATTTATTATTTTCTATTATTCCTTCCCCATGGGGTAGTAGATATAATATCCAGTGCAGGAAATTAGTGATCCCTGGAGCACTTTAGGTATCTAATTATTTCTTGCTCCCTTGATTTAAGTAGTGCATAAGAACATTTGGATTAAGTGAAGAAGAGTTTTTGAAGCTATTAAGGCAAACAGGCCCATGCGATAGACCAATTTCGATACCAAAAGGATTGAACGAGGACTGGAATAAATGGCTTAATCTAAAGAAGAAATCTGAAGAGAACTGAATCACATGCCAATTTCATGCTTGAATATTTAATGGCAGGGACCATTCCAATTGGGCTTAAACATCCAAGACCTTTATGTAGAAATCAGAAAGTTCCAAATATAATGGACTTTGATCGCCAATCAATGTCCATGTGATTAGATGATCCTTAATTTTGAAACGGCAATAGAGATGGTGGAAATATTGAACAAGGAGATAGAAGAACTAGAAGACAAACTTAGATAAACCAATGCATTGGATGAGACCATAAATAGGTCTAGAAGAGGTGGATATAGAACTAGACTCCTTCAGTGAATACCTGTTTAAGAAGACTGACAAACTCAAGAAAGATATTTGTTTTTTTTTCACAGGAGTGTGCCCATCAGTTTCTAACAGAGACCTACTATATAAACTTCACGGAAGGCCCTCATCATCTGGACCAGCGAACCTGGACAAGAAAAAAATGTATCACCTTCTTTGATACTTCAGATTCTGAAGCAGAGGGCAATTCTAACAATTTACAGCAGCAGTATTGGAGGAACTGGAGTCTATCCCCATTTCCAATCTTACTGCTATTTATATTGATTTTACCACCAAGGAGTTCCTCACTAAAGGACTCTCTTTTGTCCCTAGCATGTCTGTTGACAAATTTAAGTTCTCCAGAGATCTAATCTATTTCTTTAGACGTATCAGACTGAAAAAATATTTCATGACTAAGGATAGTACTGTGAAGGATAATCGCTCTGGCCTCAAGCCTCCCTCAAACTTCATCCAAAGTCTGAAAATGTTGGGACCAGAGATGGAAAGTTTTGAGAAGGCAGTTCTCTCTAAGATCAAGCATGCCACTAAGTATATCCTGAAACCCCACTACATAATGTCACACCAAGAGAAAATGGCCTTGAATAAACTGAAAGATAATATCCATTTTACTCTTAAATCATGTGATAAGGGAGGGGGAATTGTACTACTGAACACTCAGGAGTACAAAGACACTATTAAATGAATGCTTGACATATTCAAATACTATAAAAGAATAAGAGGGGACCCCAAAAGCAGAGTCTTCAGCTGGATACAAACCATTATCGACAGGGTGGCCTCCATGGGTATCATCTGAAAAAAGGAGCTTGAGTTCCTTAATCTACCCAATACCTAAATTCATGTGATCTATGGTGTCCCAAAAATGAATAAAAATGTGGAATATCCACCCCTGTGTCCCAATGTGGCTACCATAGGTGCGGCTACGGAACCACTTTCCAATTATATTGATGTGTTCCTAATACCGCATGTAAGTAAACTACCTACATACATCAAACACACTGACCATCTAATCTCAAAATGGGAGGGTGCTTAATTTAAACCGCAAAGGGAGTTCCTGGTCACATTGGACATAGAGGCTCTTTATACTAACATACTGCAACTACATGCCATTGAGGTAATCAAGGAAACCCTTATGAATGAGGATCACAATGCCCACAGTCAGTTCATCATACAAATCCCTGAGACAGTACTCAGTGATAACTTCTTTAAGTTTGATGGATAGATGAACCAACAAATCAAGGGAGTTAGAACGGGGGCGGCCTGTGCCTCAAGCGTAGTGAACCTCTAGATTGGAAAGTTTGAAAGAAAATTAATTTACAATGAGATAGCACCCTTCTTTGAGAATGTCTTGGTCTAGATATATAGATGACATATTTTTCATTGTGAGGGTGAGGTAGAACAACTCCAAGAATTCCTCCTATGGATAATCCTGTGTAACTGCAGCCTAATATAAGCAAAGAGCGAGTAGAGTTCCTCAACATATGGATTGAGCAACAGAACCAGCAACTTTAGGTGTCTTTGTAAACCAAACCAACAGCTAGGAACACCTTCCTACATTGTGACAGCTTTCACCCTTACTGTCAAAAGCAGGGGATTCCCTTTACCCAATTCCTGCAATTATGCAGAAACTGCATGAATCTCCAATATTTTCTCAAACATGCTGGAGTTCTAAAAACCATTGTATTGTACCGGGATTACCCCAAATATCTGGTTCGTGATTCTCTCAAACAAAGCCAGATACTACAACAATGACAGCATTTTTGAAAATAGGAGGAAAGACCAATAAAAAAACTTTTCTGTGTTGTTCGCCACTCCAATATTGACCACAATATCAGGCAAGTGATCAACTCTCCTTGGTATCTTTTAATTTTAGATTCTGTTGAAAACAGATTTCCTAGGTCCACTTTTGACTTCAGAAGGAATCGAAACATGAGAAATATTTTGGGTAAATCCAAATGTATGAGGAAGGATGGCTCCTGTCATAAATCTACATCAGGTTTAAATCCCAAAAAAGGTAACCACCAGTGTGGCATTTGCCCCGCATGCAAAGGAGCCATTGTATCTGAACACATCAAAATTGGGCAACAAACTATCACACTGGTGAACTTAACAAACTGAAGAATTTCCAATGTCATATTTCTTATCCTGTACCTTTTTGGGCTAAGATACATTGGGGAAAAGAGCCATGAAGTGAGAGTCAGAATTGGAGAGCACAAATCTGTCAATCGCAAGCAAAGGGCCACGGCCCCATTCGTCAAACACTGGCTACAGTTTGACAACTCTGAAAAGGAACTTACGTGGAGTAATATTGCGAAAATTCATCCTCAGAGAGGAAAGGATGACACTGCACATCACAAGATAAGGGAGGTATTTTAGATTTTCTCCCTAGACACACAGAACAAAGACCTCAATGAGGTTACCCAATGGGAGAAGGCTATAGAGCCTTAGTTTTGCCACCTGGCTTTTAGACATCTTGGATTAATGCTCTGGCCCAGTTTTTATACCTCTTTTCAAATTCTCTATTTATATGAGTCATGCATTTTCCCCGTGTCTCCTGACATCTAGATGTGGGCCCCCCTTGGGTTCCCCATGTGTTCTTTCACATTTAGGGTACATGTTCTGTCTTCCGTTTTTTCTGTTATCTGGGTCATTTGTGTCCCCCCTATTTATGATTTTAGTCATCTCCATTTGTCATAGCCAGGCTGTGCCCCTGTTATCTTTTCTCCTTTATAGTTTATTTTTTCCCCTTTGTTATTATTCCATACCGCCTTTATTTCCGATCTTGTCCGAGAGTCACAGTGGATTATCTCTGTGGCCCACCCCCATGGAAAGATGTTTTATTTTGGGTACCTGCTTCCTGTTGTTTTTTTCTGGTTCTATCAGAGTTATTAGCACTCCTTTTTTGTATTTTTTCTATTGCATATCCACAGTCCAAGATGACGCCTGTAGTGTCTGGGTTCCTGTGGCTAGAAGTAATACAAACCCTTTTTTCTATCCATCTTTTGTGTTTGTGCCAATTGTTTGCCCCACCCCCTTTTCTGTATTTATATCTGGATGCTGTTACCGGCTGAACTTTGGCATTGATGAACAGTCAGATGGTGGAATTTGGTGTTCCTACCTTGGATCTGAAAGGGCCGGGCCCATAAGTTCTAGACCTGTTCTAGAATCAAAACTTGATGGTTCTTTTTCCCAGCATGAAAGTGTGAAGGGGAGAAAATCATTAGGAAAACAATCAATTAGTCAATAAACCTCCTTGAGACATAATAACCAACGGACAACTACTTAAGGTTAGTTAGGTTTATTACAAAGTCAATAATAACTGAATGTAAAGACACCTCAATACGAGGGTAAAGAAAGACAAGGAATTAGCATGAAGCCAAATCTACACATCCAGTTTAGGCGGTGCTGCATAAACAACACAATTAGATGGATACAGAAAATCAGGAAGCATGAGTCCAAATTTCTCTGCATCGAGGGTTGTTGAGTGAAAAGCATTAAATCTATTCCTACTCTAGCACTTTGGTAACATACTTACATAAGCATTTTCAAAAGGAAGGATTCAAAGGTGTCAGTGCGTGGAGTCTTCCTTAGAAGTCTCTCCACCATCAATGGGTCAAGCAGCGTAAAGCTACCATCGCAAAGACAGAGCTTGTTCTAGCATGCTCTCTCTCTGAAGACAAGAAAGAAGTGGCGCACTATCCCTAATTCCAACAACCAGTTATCCACAGGTAGCATTCACATGATGCAATTCGAGTCACACCATCCATTCCGGGTACAGTCCTGAAGATATTTTTCCATGATGTTGATGAAGTACTTTGCTCGCAACAGTTTGGCCTTGGTTCCCAGGCCTTCTGCTGTGTGAAGTGACCTTTATTAACACAAGTCACACACTTGTAACTTCTTCTCTCATTGCCTAACTAGTAAAACAAAGACATTATTCTACCTAAAAGAGTGCTTTTTCACCTGCAGCACAAAATGTGAGAAAGAACAGATTTCACATCATACATTAAATTCAAATTGTTAATTCTAAAGCAAGAGTTTTTTGGGACTCAGTAAGAGTATGATGAAATCAAGGCACTGAGGAAACATGGCAACCGGCTGAGAAGCCGGTTGGGAGCTTAGCGAGGGGGAATGGTGTAACAGTGTAATTTGCACTCACCACTGCCTGCCTCTTGTTCTTTCTACCGCGGCGATCCCCGATTTAACACAGTGCGGTCCACCTTCTTGGGCATAGTCACTGGAGGGTTCTGGCATTCTGGAGTGAATGGTGGTGCCAGGATCTCCTCCCTGGGTCGCGGCGGCAGGAGCGCTGCGGGCGCTTCGCTAGGCTTGGCTACGTGGAAGCGAGGAGAACACAGCTGGCAGAGTCATCACATGCTGTTTGTGCTCTGAAAGGGATTCTTCAACACTGGCTGAACAGCCAAAATAAGGAAAGGCGGTAGGTGACCTGTAATTGACCGTGGGTAAACAGCTGAACCATGATCAGAAAAGCAATAGCGTTGGGTAGATGGGTACAAATGGGCATAGTGGCCTAAGTGTTGAACTACAAAAGGAGAGGCAAGTAGGACACCGGCAAACAAAAAACCCCAAGATTTTATACAGATCTCAGACCCTATCCGATAGACGCTACACATTAAGGTAACGCATTTGTTCCTCTTGGGTATTTGGAAGAGGGAGGAGGGGCTGAAAAAACTGCCTCACAACCACAGTAAAACTACAGGTCAGTCGGAGGAAAGTTAGAACAAATACTGGCCTCAACAGAGACCTGCAACCTCTCCCCAAAAGGGCCACTACTAAATTGGCGAATACAGGCCTGTTGAAGGGTAAACAAGTAGCCATAGCCCAAAATCTTCAGAAAATCACTCCCTCACTTAGATCTTATTTCAAGCTTAGGATCGACACAAGAAGTGTGGAGGGAGGTATAGAGAGCATCGATGGTAAAAAAAATACCCCCGGGCAGCAAAGTCTGGAGAATAGAGCGAAGAAGTTTAACATGAAGGCTACTCCCACCAGCGAGCCTGATATTCACCCAGTTCTCCCAATAGTTACAACGCAAAATAGATTCTCTACCTTGAATGTGGAGGGATTACCCTCTGAGGTTGGTGGCGAAGGAGATGATGCTCCAGTATAATATCTAGGGGCCAATGGGCTATCTACCCCGGAGGTAGTAGTTGAGAGCACCAGTAGCTCGGATAGTAGGAATGCATTGCAGGAGATGCTGTGCCGTTTCTCTCTTGAAATTAAAAAATGCTTTGATATTTCAGAGGCAAATCAGAATGAAATTCAGGGAACCTGCTTGAGCCTGGAAGGACAGATAGAAGGTCTCGCTATACGAACACAAGAACTGGACCTGGATTTTCAAGACCTTCAGGCTAAAGCCCAAACAAACCTACAAGAGGTGGAGCGGTTAAAGCAAAGAGAGAAAGTACTATCGGAAAGACTCGAAAGGTTGGAAAACAACACCAGGAGAAATAATATCAGAATCCTGGGGATAGCTGAGGGGTGGGAACGATCAGATATAAAAGCATTTGTGATTAACTTGCTGAATAGTTAGTTCCCACATGAGGTCCCTCAGTTAAACTTAGAAGCAGAAATTCAGCGAGGGCATAGAGATCCTTTCAAATTACAACCAGATCGAAAAGAAACACAAAAGATCCTGGTAAACTTTCTCTCGTACTCGGTAAAAGAAAAAATCTTGGGGTTAGCGCTAAGAGAAAAGTCACTACAAGCAATGGGTGCTTCCTACAGAGTTAGGTCGGATATCTCAAAGGAGACAGTCGATAGACAGTGGGAACTGGGTAACAGAATGGATGAGTTAAAGAAATTGTGGTTTCCGGCCTTTCTAAAAGTTATGTGGCAAAATAAAATGCAAAATTTTTCAGACCCAGCTGAGGTGGACAAATGTATCCAGGAAGTGAAACTAGGGATTACAAGTAATAGATTGAAGGCAGGCGGCGGTAGGAGGTGATGTTAATATAGGTAATATGGTTCCCTTCAGCATAAGCTTAATAGGCAGTAGGGATGCCTATAAAATATATTTTTGAGGAGGGTTTCCACGGGAGGGTGCACTAGTTGTGGGAAGCATAGGGAAAAATGTAAAAAAATGTTTTGTCCTCAATACAGTAAAGGAGTGCCTGTTATAAATTATCAAAAACAAGGCCCGCATGGATATCAAATGAGGAAGTTGAAGAAGTATGAATAAGAAAGAACTGACAATCCTTTGTTGGAATGTGAATGGGATGCGGGTCACAAGAAGGCAGAGAATTATAGGGCAATATTTAAAAGATCAGAATGCCCAAATAATTATGCTTCAGGAGACACATCTTCTGAAACATGAATGTAGGACAGTTTTTTCTAAACATAGATGGATTGGAAAGTGGGTATCTACTGATCAAGCTCATTGTACTAAAGGGATTGTACTAATACTAAAGGTGAACTCAGGGATTGAGCTCCTTAGATAAAGAGCAGATGAGGGTAGGCATTGGATAATTGTTGAGATGAAAATAGCTCCTGTTATATATACATTAGCGAGCTACTACGGCCCAAATATAGATGATGTAACACCTCTGACCGAGGTCTTCTGTAACCTGGTTGATTTTCACTCCCCATTATTCTTGGTGGAGACTGTAATGTCCTAATGAATAATGATCTTGATAGGTCGTCAGCTAGGACTCAAATTACCTCCCCTAAGATGAGGGCATACTTACTAGATATGATGGGGAATTTTAATTTGTGCAATGTCTTCCGCAGAGTCGAGGGTAAACGCAGGGGTTATTCCTTCCATAGTAAGAAGAATGGGCACTTCTCAACAATAGATTACCAGTTTATGGACAAGAAAGAAGTGGAGTTGGTAGTCAGGATAGACCATCTGCTTAGACATATTTCGGATCATGCAGCATTGTTATTAAAAATTGGGAGCAAAGACACCCATACAATCAGTAGGTGGACGATGAACAGAAGGATTATGCTACAGCCCTTGAAAATAGAGAAGGTTTGTTGTAATACTGAGGATTCTTTCTCATGGAACCTGGGATACCTATAATCATGGTTAAGAGGTATTGTTAAAAATCTAACAGTAAACTGGGTCAGGGAAGAGAAAAAATACCTTAACAAAATAGAGGAGGAGATAGGCAAAATGAAAAACCTATTAAAAGATAACAAAGGCTTAGAAAGAGAAAGAAAGGAGTGGGTAGATAAGCTTGAAGGTTTACGGTTGAAGTTTAGAACTAAATTGGAGGAGAAAGTAACTCAATTCAATTCAAAATACTTTATTCGGTTAAAAGAAAATAACCATAAAAGCAACAAAAATACAAATACAGTTTAAAATAATATAATATATAGTTATTGTTACAGGGGAGAAGTGCAAATGATTTCCATATGGACAATTCAATCAATTAACAATCCATTGATTTACGAAGTTTAAAAACATTTTTTAAAAATTCTGCCAGCGAGGCAACAATAAATACAGTGTCCATTCTTTGCAATTCTAAAAACGCTGGGCGGCATCTATTTAATTGCAACTCTTTAAGAATTGGGACAATAAATTTCTTGCGAGGCAAGGTATAAAATCTGCAGAAAAATAACACATGGATATCAGATTGCAAGGATAATTCATCACATGGACATAGACAGAGTTCTTTTGACCAAGAATTCATTTGTGGGAAAGTTAATAATCTAAAAACTATATTAAATCTAAAACGTGTAAGACGAAATCTATCGTGGGTTGCCATAGAAAGACATAAATATGGTTGTAAATTTACACCACTTAATATCAGCTGGTGGGAACACACAGTCTTTTTCTTCTTTCCTCACACAGTCTTTTTTCCCTGAGATGTTCCATACAGGATTTTTTCAATAATTTTCTAGAGATGTGTACCATTGACAGTGGATTCTCAAAATATTGTTCACAATCTATCTCTGTCAAAAAAGTCTTCACATAGTTTAACCATTTGAAAACATTTACATTTTCCAGTTGTAGCACATCCTGGATTATGGCTCGATTTACAACACATTCATTAACAGTCCAGACCCTGTGCCATAATAAAATAGGCTGAGTTTTTATTATATCTGAAATATATGGCTGCCCTAACTCCTCATGGCAATTTAGGGTTGCAGTACTATCGGGCACGGACAGCAAGTACCGCATAAACTTATTTTCATTTATTTGAATAGCATCTATGTTCGCATACCCCCAGAGTCCTGCTCCATAGATGGCCACTGATATACACGTTGCATTATAAATAGTTAAAATTTCTCTAAAAGGCTTCTTTCCCATTTTCTGTATAAAACTCTTTAGGGCCATTATAGTCTTTGAGAACAAAAGAGTTCTTGCCCTAATCGCATTTGTCCACGTGCCAGTCTCATGAAATAAAATGCCTAGATAAGAGAATGTAGGAGTGTTTTCTAGACTAGCATTATTTATTGAGATGGTTTTCATCCTTTTCTTAGTTCGTATTCCACAGTTCATGGTAAAAGTTTTGCTGCAGTTCATTTTTAGATCCAAACTGTACATGAATTTGTTGAAGGATGTTTTTAGATTTTGTAGGGCATTTGGTGTTCGTGCCATTAAAACGGCATCATCCGCATACAGTAGTGCGGGAATGCGCCTATTGCCAGCAACTGGCATATCCCCGCACTCCTGCAGTAGATGATCTTCCAGCCCATTTATATAAATCAAAAACAGGAAGGGCGCCAGGACACATCCTTGGCGTACTCCGCGCCCTATCCCAAAGGATTTACTACATTCGCCCCCTTTTCCATAACGAACAGTTGCTGTAGCCCCAGAATACAGCTCCCTCAAAAAGGAGAGGATTGAGTCATCCACGCCCATCCTTTGCATCACTTTCCATAATTTATTGTGGGACACGCAATCAAAAGCCGAAGTAAGATCGACAAAGACAAGATATAGTCGCTCCTTCTTTATCGATGTATACTTCTGTTGCAGAAAAAATAAGTTTAAACATTGTTCTATAGTTCCTATGCCTCTTTGGAAACCAAACTGGAGGTCGCTTATTATCCCGTTATCCTCCGCCCAGTTTTGTAATTTAGCTAAAATTACTCTGCCCAGGATTTTTATGGACGAATCAAGTAGGGATATTGGCCTATAGCAGGCACAGTTTTGTCTGTCTCCCTTTTTAAAAATGGGGACAATAATTGATGTAAACCATGACCGACTCAGGCCCTTCGCCAGAGCTGCGTTAAAAAGCTGTACCAGAATGGGACCCCAGATCTCACTGTTAGCTTTATACAGATCAGCTGGGATCCCATCTGGGCCCGATGCCTTTCCACCCTTTGTATCTTTTAAACTCAATAGAACCTCGGGCAGTGTTACCACTAGTTTTTCAGATGTCCCCCATTTCTCCCGTGGAACCTCCAGCAATGGGACTGGTATTTTTTGTGCCTCCAGCTCATTTTCACATAAAGGGGCAAAGACCTCTTGTGAAGACGGCTCTAGACACAAATAGAGGTTTGAAAAATGTGTGACCCAGTCCTCCTCATTAATTGCAATTTCTATACGTGCCTTAGTGTTATCAAAAAGGAGCGGCGCATTTACCACCCCCCAAAATGCTGTTGTATCTTTGGCCTGTGAGGCATCGCATAATTGTTCCCAGGCCATCCTCTTTATGTTTTTCTTTCTTTCTTTTAATGCATGATTGTAGCGATTCCTTAAATCTCTTATTTGGATGGGGTTTCGTGGTTCCAAATGGATAGCATGTTTGAGCTCAGTCAAGGCTCTGGTACACGCCTTATCAAACCATCTTCTGGCATTTTTTGTCCTATTTTTAAAAACCACCCTCAAACTCTCTTTGATTGTAGCTGCTATGATATTAAAATGTTCAATTATGTTTTCGTTCTTTGAATTTTCATCTAAACAAACTCTAAAGCTATCTGAACAGATATTAACTAGTTTAGCTAAGAATTCGTTCGGGACCACCTTACTCCACTTGAGGGAATACCCATTTTGTCTCCCCATCAACACATCTGGGGCTGCCTGTATCTGTAAACTATCATGTTGGCATGTTAAAAATGGGCTATCAATTTCGAGTACTTGTGGGTAATGATCACTCAGTGGTAATTGGCGATTCTTATAAGTAGCAGCCCTAAATCCAGAAGTATTTGAGCAGATAATAAAATCAATGATGGTAGATGCGCCCCTTCCAATAAAGGTCGGGGCAAACGATGTTGGGCACTCAGTTAATTCATTAGCATATCCCAAATCACAATTAAATAATATCTCATTTAGTAAATCCCCGGTTAGAGTATGGTCAAAGTGTGTAAGATTAATGTCTTGCTCTTACATTAAGCCACAAGTTCCTTTTTGACCCATTTTGCAAAGATGACAATTAAAATCCCCCCCCCCATAAAATCATTACTTCCCTCGTCTTGCTAACTATCTCCCCTTGTAGATCCTCATTTAGCCTTTTCATAGTGTTCTGAATAGCGGTACACGGGATGTTATTATAAAAATTGACTATCACAAGGCTAATCCCAGTTTTGGTATCTATCACTAATTTATGATAGTAACTACAATTATAATCGAAATTTACCCTCTCATATGATAATGAGTTTGAGAGATACGTGACTATACCACCTTTGGGTCTCCCATATGTCCCTCCTACTGCAGGAGTACAATAAGTTTTGTAGCCAGTTAAATGTATAGGATCTATTGTCCAAGTTTCTTGCAGGGCCAAGATATCCACACCGTCCGTGGCCGTTTTCCATAAGGGATTAGAGATTTTATGTTTTAATCCTGCCACGTTCCAAAACATCACCTTACAATTTCCATTTTGGGTGGATAATATTACCTCGTCTGTGACAACCTGACCTATGTCAGTCTTATCTATCTCAACTATAGGATCAGTCATGTTTCCTTTTGACTTTGGGACGAAGTTTAAACTATTATCAAGTGGTAATTCCTTTTTACCTTTTACGCACTCTTGCCCCGACAATTTGGCTTTATTATTAAATTCTTTGATTTCTAGGGAAGTCCTATTGCACAAACTTATACTAATCTTATCAAGATTTTCGTTAGAGAGGCTAGGGGCTGGTGGATTTGGGGTAGTATTTGCAATCGGCAACAGGACAGGAAATTTCTCACACCCTGAACGTCAGTCGACCATATCAAGTGGACTGAATCTGTTATAGCAAGGGATGGCAAATGGAACAGACTGTATGCCTGGCCAATTTCCCCAATGTTGCGGGCCACCCTTTTGATTTCTCCCGAACCTTCGCTGTATTAAAGTCCAGTGGTCATCTTCCCTCCATCCCTGTCTGTACAAGTTTAAATCCCCATACAAATTATTTCTCCTTCCTTCCCTAGCACAATTTTCATTTCTAGTCCAACTCCATCTATCATCTAATTGTTCATTTGGAGTATAGAAATAGAATAAAGGTCTAGCTGTAATTAGCAAATCTTGATTTATAGGGTTCCCCTGGCAAATATAATCTACCGTTTGCGGGTTTTCAAAAGTTAGAACCACGCAGTCACCATGTAGTTTCTTTCTCTTACTGCCCACCCATGATGCCCTTCGAACCATCAAGATTCTACTGGCCAAAACTGAGGGTATAGGATAATTAGAGTTTAGCCAGTGAGTCACCTTGTTTCTTAATGCTTCAAAGGGCTCCATAGTATGGGGTGCCAATTCAGGGACCCCAGTTAATACTACCACATAGGGGCAGGCATCCGGGGGCAAATCTATGCTTCTGCTCTTTTCAATTTTCTCCTGTTGCTGTTTATCTTGTTTAGGAGTAGGAGCGGGAGGCGTAGGTATGGTAGGTACAGTCACTTCGGGTGCCATTAATAGCCCAGGAGTCCTTGTACTCGCTACTAATTTGTTTACATTTCGCATGGACTCTGGCAAAGGGATTGTAGAAGTTATTTTCTTCCCTTTCGGCAAATTTTCTTTTAAGACCACCGGTTTATCCACCAATATAATTTCATTATTTAGCGCTTTTTCCTGGGTGTGCAACTGTGTTTTTATATCCTTTTGGAGTGTTTGGAGTAGGTTCTCTATGTCTTGGAGCCTTTCTTGTATGGGGGCAAATAAAGATTTGATTAGTGTTGACAAGGTATATATCATAGAATTTTCCCTGTCTTCATAACCATCTGGACTACTCCCTATATTACTCTCATCAAGAATATCAATTAAAGACTCATCTGGTAAAGTAGCATCTATCATAGGTAAAGACAATTTCTTATGATTGACAGCTTCAAGTTCTGATTCCTGATTAATCCCAACTTCATTTACCACAGACTCTTTAAAAACACCCTTCTTAACAATTTTAGCCTTAACCTTCTTACAAGTTAACCTTTTATTCTTTGCGCACTTTTTTGGGATTGCCCCCTGCCTATTTCCTTTTAATTTTCGAGTTACAATATCATCCTGGGTATCTAAATGTACCCCAATCAAAGTTTCTTCCACAGGGTTTAATAATTCTAATCCCGTGCTGATTGGGTTTTGTGATACCAGGTCAGTTGTGGCACTATTATGTATCTGCGCGTGTGCTTGTAATAAGGGAAGATCAGGCACAGTTTTATCAGGACTGCGAGCCGCAGCAATGTTGCCTATCGATGATCTCTTGGCAAAAGCTAGATCTTGGGATACCCTTCTCTCCATTAATACTATCCCTTGATCTATCAGGCTATTGGTGCGTACAATGAAATCATCTAATGTACCCGTCAGCTTATTTCCTGCGGTAACAACTTTGCTTCTAGTTTCCCGCATATTCATATTAACAACCAGCAATATAAACAGTAGGATAATCCTGTCTAATGTTGAATTAACTAAAATAACCTATATTTCCAGTGACACTAAATCGGGATCACATTTAGCATGTAGATAACTTATATATTTAGAATAACAAACTATCAGTAGGGCTGTAGAGCAATAATAGCGTGGATCCCTGAACAATATATACCATGCGATATTTCGAATGATATGTTTCAAATACAGGCCTTACTTCCTAGGCCGTCCCGTGCCTCTTTGTGCCTCTGAGGGCCTCAGAGGGCCCGCCCTTTGCCCGGGCTTAGCCCGGCGCAGTCCCGCGTGCGGTCCCCGCGTGGCGGTGGTTAGGCCAGTTTTTAAGCGCCTCCAGGCGCGATAGCAGAGTCGGCGGGTTCCTGTCCGGTGCTAGGGCTGTTGGGAAAGGTAGTCCCCTCCACACAGCGGCCGCGTATTGAATGGCGGCAGCGGGAGGGAGACAGCACTCGTTTCACTGATGGCCAGGTAGGATGCGGCGTCAGGGATCACTCAGCCCTCCAGGACACGGTTTTATTGTGTTGTCGCGTTGAGCCAGACTGTTTTCCTCCAGCTTGTTGACTTGCATTGCGTCGTCACGGGCCGTCAGAAAGTAACTCAACAGTGAGAGGTGAGCAGATCCAAAGATATAAGACAAGGGGAATGCTATGGAAAGCTTCTGGCTTGGAAATCAAGGTGGACAGAAATCAAAATTTTATAGGGAAGATTCTAGAAGAGGAGTCCGGGTTCATAGTCGAGGAGGGCGAAAAAATCAGAGCTGTGTTTACTAACTTCTTCCAGGAGCTATATATAGAATACTGTTTTGTCTACATTTATTGGGGATATAATCCTGTGCAGGTATTTAAATTTCCCTAGGACCCTCCAGCTACGAATCTCTTTGTTTGTTAGCTATATATAGAATGCCTAGAGGTAACCGAGCAAGAAATACAAGGTTGGCTCTTAAGTAAGCAGCTTCTTAACTTACAGAAGCTCAAGCCCTCTATTTAAGACGAGAAATGGATGGTAGTGAAATTCTGGACATTTTGAAAAAGCAAAAAAAATGGGAAAGTTGCAGGCCCAGACGGGATTCCTATCAAAATGTTTTCTGTACTACAGGGAGAGATTTTCCCGGTGTCAGTCAAATTATTCAATTCTATCCTGATGAATGGGGGCCCTATCCCGATGTCATGGAACAAAGCTTAATCTCCTTAATCTTGAAGCCAGGCAAGAACCCGACACACTGCCAATCATTTTGCCCAATATCATTACTTAATAATGATTATAAGATCTTCTCTGGGGTTCTTGTCCCACGTTTGAATAAGGTTATGGGGCTGCTGATTTATCAAGATCAAAAAGGTTTTCTCCTTGGAAGATATATGAATGATCTTAACTATTCCTTGATAGGTTCCATAGATTTAGCCATAACGCCCCCCTCGCAATTGTCACGTTAGATGCTGCAAAAGCATTTGATCGCTTCAATTGGAAGTATTTAAAGACTGCATTAGAACATTTTGATTTTAGTGAAAATATGATAGACACTATTTTTAAAATTTACAGAGCTCCAACAGCAGATATTCTAGTTAATGATAGTCTGTCTCCCCCTGTGCAAATTGAGAGCGGTATAAGACAAGCTGTCTTTTGTCTCTCTTTTAAATCCTTTAAAATTGGGGCATACTGTAGAAAGTTCTCACTTAATGCTGATGACCTTAAAGTTTATACCTCAGATGTAGTATCAACTATACCACACATTATGGTGGAAGTGAGGGAATTTGGTAAACGGGCGGGATATGCGGCAAACAAAGAAAAAACAGAAGCAATGATGTGGAATCAAGATAGTGGAGGAATAAAATGAGTGGAGGAATTGAGGTATCTGGGGATTAAAATAATTAAAGGCCTTGGGAAGATAGCGGCTGTTAATTTGGAAAGAGTGGGAAAGGAGATAGATGTACTATTAAAAAGATGGCAGAACCTCCCACTTGCGATCTACGGCCGGATTAATTTGGTGAAAATGTCTATCTTGCCAAAACTCACCTTTCTCTTTGATAATATTCCGTTGCACTTCGAAAAAAAACGCTCTTGAAGCTGCAGGGGAGATTTCCTCTTTCATATAGGCTAGTAGAGGAATATGCCTCTCATGGAGAAAGCTGAGATGAAAGCGGGTTTGGGAGGCATGGGTCTTCCTGACCTTCAGATCTATTATTGGGCGTTCCAACTTAAAAACAATAGAATGCTTCTACAAAGACCTGATGAATCTCTAATAGGGGTTATGTTTAAATCCATGCTGGTGGCCTTGCCCAAGGAGGGCGTCTCTTATAAATATGGGGCTCCAAAGTTTTTCCAAAAAGTCAGATTAAAATGCCTCCAGTCAGCGGCAAGAACTTGGTATGAGATAAGATTGATCCTAGGTGTACCTTATTACAGCAGACTGTCTCCCATATGGGATTCCCTGGGTACACCGGATGTCTATTAGATAGCCTAGCAAAACCACTGAATAAGCCAGATGTTAGGCAGTGAGGTCAACTGATAGATGACGGAAAAAAGCTAACTTGGAGCTACTGGTATGACATGACAAAAGGGGCAATATCCAGATTTAAAAATTACCAGATCAATTCCTGCCTAAAGAGTCAGAATGGGTTAGATAGAGTCCCGAAACAAATGGAGCTGGAACTTCAGATCACAACGGCAAGGAAAAAAGAGGTGGCCCTTTGTTATCAATTTCTTTTGGATGCAGAACTGGCGGAAATGAAATCACCACACAGTGTGTGGGATGGATGCTTGCAGAAAGTGCAGCTGGCAGATTTATGGCAAGTATCTTGCCCTACACTTTATTTGGTGGTTAATCCTGCAGCTTTAAATAAAAATCACTTTTTTACCTTGCATAGAATCTATTGGACCCCAAAAAGGCTGGGAAAGATAAAAGGAGGCACAGATTCAAAGTGCAAGCGATGTGGCAGCGGAGATGCTGACGACGTGCACATGTTTGTCAACTGCTCAAAATTGGGAGGATTCTGGTCAGCAGTGGGGATGACCATTTCGCGCTCCGTGGGTGTCAACAAAGAGGTAAGTCCTGAGTTAATTACGTTTGGGATATCCCAGCAGGTTAAAGATAAGTACGTTCTGCAAGTAAACTGCCATTATTTGATTTTTTACTGACTGCTACTGGCAAGAAAAGAAATCTGTAAACTTAGGGCTCAATCCGAGCCCCCCTCCTGTTAGGGTTGGAAGAACTCTGTGGGTTTTTTCAAGGAAATGGATAAAAGTAATCTCAGCTTTTGGAACTTGCTAAAATATTGAAGACCTCTCTGTCCAATGATTACATCCTCTCATTTCAGTAACTGGAAGGGCAGTGCAAATTCTGAAACAACCCAGTAATTCTGATTGACCGGTAGCTGATTTTGGGCACTCACGAAGAGCGTATCGACTGGTGCCAATCAGTGGTGACATGAGGTCAATAAAATAAAAAATAAAAAGTTTAAAAAAAAAAGTTTTTAGGGACTTGCATTTCAGGCCTACTAATTCTAGATAACATAAGGAAGTATCATGTAAGAACAATAATGCAATTTCAACTAATACATTTTTCTGCGTATGAAATATCATGATTAATAAACACCTTTAATACTTCAAAAATTGTCAATTGCACAACACCAATTCTTCACGTTAACATTTTCTGCTAGTTACATTCATTTTCTACGTTGATTCTCTATGCTACTCGCAAATGGCCTAAATACATCATGTAATACATTTTCACAATTCGAACACTTCATAGCAAAGGATTATATGCGGGTACCCTCTAAATGTGATTATGATGTACCTCTACAAACGAAATAATATTTCAACTCTATAAGACCTATCAGTAAGCCAGATATTCTTTGCCTGCCTCTATAGCAGATTGACTAATTTTATTGTAACCTGTGTTTCCTTTGGTGCTTGGGTATTTAGGGATGAATGCATTTGCCGTGCTTTGTTTCCCCAGCTGCAGCATACTTCCCAGACGATTCTTCCTATCTGGATGTGTGGAATCCTTTTCGTACTATGCCCTGTCCAGTCTGTTAGTGCCGGGGAGTTGTTTCAGGACCCTTCCTCCTCCATGTTTCTCAAATAACACTGGTCCCCTAAGTTTTATTCTCAGAGCCGCTTGAGTAGTTCTGGATGCTCTACCGCCCATTTAGGTGCCTGTCTATATATCTCCTTATGGTTCCTTTAGATAGGGGTGCATGTAATACTATATCCATCTAACTCAAATGGGGCTTATAGTGACCCCCATGTTTAAGTTTTTGTTCAGTACAGTTCACCATTGTTGATGTAGCTTAGTGACAGTTTCAGCACCTTGCAGACCCTAGGTATTGATTCCCCCCTGTACATAGGTTTCTCTTTGCAGTACATTTGTATATACCCATTAGGCTGTTATTCTGCTTTATTGTCTAGAATGGGAGACCCTCTCCTGTGAATCTTGGATAATCCAGAATATATTTATTTTTCGTATTTGCCGTCAGAAGATGTCCTTTTCAGCCATGAGGCAGTCAACTTTCCTGTGGATCAGTCAACTGAAATTCAGGTATGATTCACCCCAAGTTGTTGTGGTCTCCTATCTTTGACATTTTGTATATTTATGTTTTTGGTCCTTTATCTCCTTCATCTGTATGTTCAATTTCATTTTAGAGGTCCCTCAATTTGGAGGTTGTAAAGATGAGGGAATGCCGCAATAGTCTTAATAGGATTAGGTTTATTCACAGAAACAGGTGAGCGCCAGGCAGTACAACCTTCAGCTCAGGACTCCAGTAGCAACTGACGACCTGGCTGGAATGTAAGATATGAACAATGCACATTCCACCCCACGCTCCAGGTAATAGACATAAAGGAACAACACATACATACCAGCGAACACCACACATCCCCCTCCCTTTAAAAGGAAAACATCAAAAACAAAAACAGCAAACCAAAATCAAAAATAGCAATCAACAATACCTAAAACCCCATTCTAACCAAGGTACAACTGCTCCCTAACATACTCACTCAACCACCCAGGGAGAACCCTTTTCCTCTTGGTTACCACGCCCTCATCGCCCTCATGAGCGAGCTCACTACTGCAATTAGAAGAACTGGCAACCCCTTTCTCCCCTCTCAAACAAGAAGCAAAATCCTTCAAAGGAAAACTTTTTCACAATTCCCACCAAAAGTTTGTCCAGTGACAGCTGGTTCTATACACTTCTACCCTTTGTTTTCCACACAAAGATCCATACCCAAATTAGATTGTAAAGCACTCTGGTCAAAATAATCCTCCACCCAACCAAAATCATTATGAACATCATCATTGTTGGTGTCAACCATTTCTTTCTGAATAGGGTTCAGCGCCACACTCTTCAAATTCCATACTCTACCATCTTTGAGTCTTACAGCATTGCGAAGAACCTCTGCTACCTGCTGAGGTTCCTCAAACCTACTCTCACCCTTTGGCACTTTGATCGGTTTCTTGATGTGAACCCAATCACCTACCTCAATTGAAACATCCTTAGTGCCACGTGCATCATATCCCTCCTTACTTTTCACATGTGTAGCAACCAAATTCTCCTTCACAATACTAGGTGACCACTCTACAACTCCACCGCCCTTGATCCAATCCGGATTAAACTTGCACCTCGGATTCCTACCTCTCATCATTATAAAAGGAGATAACCCTGTTGCAGCATGCTTAGTAGACCTATATGCCCACACTGCTTTTTGTACCTCCACCTTCCATTCCAACCTTTTATTCATTGCAGCCTGAATTACATCCTTAAGCACCCTGTTAAACCTCTCAACTGTACCATTCCCACTAGGATTATAGAGTGAGGTAGTTTTGTGCCTAATTCCACATTTTTGAAAATACTCCTTTGCCAACTTAGACGTGAACTGTACCCCATTATCACTTAACAGACACACAGGCAGTCCTTCTGATACAAATAATTTGTCAAGAAATTCCAAAACAGCATTAGTATCCACCTTCTCTACTATTTCAATTATAGGCCATTTTGTGAACAAATCAATAACAACTAATACATGATCCTTTGATTTCCCCACTGGCCCGAATATATCAATGGCAATCACTTCCCATGGGAGGTCTGGAATAAGACCCTCACTCATTGGCGGTCTCAAAGTTTTCAGTGATTTATCCACCGAGGAACAAATTGAACATTCCCTTACAAACCTCTCCACATCCATGTCCACACCCGGCCACCAAAAACTTCCCTTCACTAAGGACTTGCTTCTCACTATACCAAAATGTCCTTCGTGACACAACTGCAACACTTTCCTTCGTATCTTCTTAGGTGGAATCACTCTTTCGCCCCTAAACAACACATCCCTGTCCAAAGACAATTTATTTCGCACATCCCAAAAGGCTTTCAAATCCCCCTTAATGAGGTGCTTCTTCGGCCATCCACTACGAATATAATTGAAGACTGCCTGTAGCAACACATCATTTGATTGTTCTTCCATCCACTCATCTTTTGTAATAACCGGTGCACCAGAATCATGAACCAACGCAATGTTGAATTCACCCCAAGGGTCATCTAGACATTCTTCCAGTGGTGAGGGCAACCTTGACAAGCAATCTGCCACAACATTATCTTTACCTGGCACATATACCATCCGATAAATGTATTCCTTCATTCTCATAGATATCCTTGCCAATCTAGCAGATGCTCCAACACCCCCCACACTAGTCAAAATCTTCACCAAAGGCCTATGATCCGTGCGGATAGTGACAGCTTTTCCCCAAATGAACGCCCTAAAATGCTCTAACGCCCAAGCGCAGGCTAACGCTTCCCTCTCAATAATTGGATATCTACTCTCCGAGGGGGAAACCGCCCTAGATGCAAACAAAATAATTTTTTCCGCTCCATTGCTCATCCTCTGTGACAGCACTGCCCCCAATCCCTTATTACTTGCGTCTGTTGTTGATAAACACTCTAAATTTGGATCAAAACTGCCCAAGGCATCAACATTCTTCAAATCCTCTTTTATCTTCACAAATTCTTTTCTACATTCTTCTGACCACGCAAACTTCACGTTCTTTTTGAGAAGAGAGCGTATGTTTAAGGTTTTACTAGCAAAGTTCGGTATAAACTTTGCACAATATTCCGCCATCCCCAGGAATGATCTAATTTCATCCTTGCTACACGGGGCAGGCAATTCCCTGATGGTTTTTACCAATGACGGCTTGGGTTTCACACCTTCCTCACTTATTTCATGTCCTAGATACGATACACTCCTTTGTGCAAACTTACACTTGCTAAGTTCTACGCTCAACCCTGCTTCCTGTAATATACCCAAGACCTTATCCAGGACAAGGTTGTGCTCCTCCTCATTCTTTGCCGCCACCAGGATGTCGTCCTGAAAGAAAATTACCCCCTTCATTTCTCCAAACAGTCTATGCATCAACCGCTGAAACACAGCAGCGGCTGAGGCTAACCCAAACGGCATGCGTACAAATTGGTAGCACCCAAATGGTGTTATAAAAGCCGTTAGATTTCTAGATTCAGGTGACAACATAATCTGGTGGTACGCTGCTGACAAGTCAATCATGGAAAACCAACTCGTCCCACATAAGGAAGAAACCATTCATTGATTTTTGGAAGGGGAAACCTTTCAATGACAATATTATCGTTCAAATGGCGCAAATCAATACACAAACGGATTTTTCCGTTGCTCTTACGTGCGATCACGACCAGAGAAACCCATTCCGAACTCTCCACTTCTTCGATCACTCCCTTTGATAACAATCCTTGAAGCTCCTTATTAACCTCATCTCTTATTAACATGGGTATCGGCCTGACTTTATGAACCTTAGGCTCCGCTTGTTCCTTCAACTTAATTTTGTGTTCAAAACCTCTCAAAGCTCCTAGATTATTCCCAAATACTCCCGGAAATCTTTTAACTAAGACATCACTCACTTTGCTGTTCTCATCCATTATAAGTACCTTCTCTATACTGTTCGGATCCAGTATAATATGTAAATTCTTTTGGTCGAACCAGCCAAGTACCGACGGCCCATTCTTTGCTACGTATAGCTTGCCTCTTGCCAACCTCCCTTTAAATGTAAACGTAAGCCACCTGAAACCCAACATATCAATCTTTTCTCCCGTGAAACTCACCGGGTTCACATCTGTAGGAGTTAAATGATTCCCAATTTTGACCTCCAATTCCTTTTTCCACACACTCTCATTAATTATGGTGTAAGGCGACCCTGAGTCCGCATACACATCAACCTTAATACCACCCAAGGACACCTCACAAATAGGTTTCCCTTCCACACAATTGTCTACCACATTCAACATATAGTTCGTTTGTAAGCTTTTAACGCAGCTGTCTTCTTCGGCTTCCACGTCTTCTTCCGTCTCCTCCTCCACGTCATTTACTATTTTCACACTGTTCCTCCTACGACACATTTTACTGAAGTGCCCAATGAGTCCACATATGCCACATTTTTTCTTTAACGCAGGGCAACTCTTACTAAACGCTAGATGTTGTCTGCTATCACAACGATAACATCTTCTCTCCTCCCACTTCCTTTCTCCAAATGTACTCTTTTGCGATTGGTTGCGCCACTGCCCATTCACATTTGTTCTCTGAATTCTATTTTGACTTTGCACTTTAAACACTCCTCCTGCCTCTTTCTCCGACTCTTTGACAACTGTGGCACACCTCCCCGACATCTCAGCTTTCCTTACAATCGCCAAAATATCTTCCAAAGGTGCATCCCCATTCACCCACAACCGATCTTGTAAGGAGGAATTTTTGCTGTGCATTACCAGTTGATCGCGGATCAAGTCATCATGTAAGTTCTCAAACTTACAGTCAATTGCCAGCCTTTTCAAATCATCCAACCAATCATCCACCGATTCCTCTTTGCTTTGCTTCCTCTGAAAAAAATTATGTCTCACTACTCCGATGCACACTTTAGGTGCAAAATACTTGTCTAAGTCTTTTAATGCAGCTTCAAACACATTCTCCTCTCCTCTCGCACTTTTTGACATTCTAGAATAAGTCTTTATGCCTACTGGACCCAAAGAATGAAGTAAGATCCTCTTCTTCTGTTCCGGTTTCATCTTCTCCGCTTCGTCAACTGCTTCAATATAATTCACAAAATACTCCTTCCATTCCACCCATTTGATGCTGGGCTGAGAACCACTTACCCAAAAAGCATGTGGGTTACTGATAGTAAAATTCTGCTGTGCCATAACTCCCTCAGTTACGTGGTCTCCTTCATCCATGTATTTATATATTATACACAGTCTCCGTCCCTACTCCAAATTAGGTACAGTGTCCCAGATCCAACAACAAAATGAACCAATAGTCCTTAATTTTCATATAAGGATTCCAGTTCCTTACGACATATATATATTATTATTATTTTTTTTTTTTTTTTTAATTCCGACCCCGACTCTCTCACCTGTTTCTTATGCCATCCCTCACTGTCCGCATGGGATTAATATCTTTTTCCGCTTTAATACTTGGCACAATCCTATTGTTTGCTTCCTCCGATTCCCAGCGCTTCCGTGTGAAGTAAAAATAAAAAAAAATGGACGCCACGCAAAGGTCACGTACGTGACCCTGCGCCGTGACGTGTCTCACCCAATGCGCATGTGCGGAACTCTGTGTGCGTTCTCCTCTCGCAGTGGCGTGTCTCTCTCTCGGTGCGCCTGCACAGAACCTCGCCTGCGTTCCAGCCTCGCACCCGGCAGATCGAAAAATGCCGCTGTTGGTCTCCACGGTAACCGGTAACTTTGCTTCCTTTGCTCCTTAATTTTAATTCCTTCCGAAAATCATTCCGCATACATTACCGACATCACCAATGATCCAGCGACAACGCGATCCTCACCTCCTGTGTGTAATTCAGTTACACAAGGTGCTTCACACGAATAATTCCGGCAATTAAGTTTGTGCCTTTTCAATCGTTCCACGCTGTTCAAGTTTTCTTTCTCCCAGCTCGTCGCCAATTGTAAAGATGAGGGAATGCCGCAATAGTCTTAATTGGATTAGGTTTATTCACAGAAACAGGTGAGCGCCAGGCAGTACAACCTTCAGCTCAGGACTCCAGTAGCAACTGACGCCTTGGCTGGAATGTAAGATATGAACAATGCACATTCCACCCCACGCTCCAGGTAATAGACATAAAGGAACAACACATACATACCAGCGAACACCACAGAGGTGGCCGCTCTTTTGTAGGTGGTTTTAGGACTCTGGGCACTTTAGCACTGCTGTCCAGTGTAAAGTGTGTGTGCTCTCTGTGGTAAACATGGTAAGATTGGTCTACACCGGTTTGGCGTATTTAATTTACCTGTCAGTCCCTTGTAAAGTGGTATCTCAGATACCCAGGGGCAGTAAATTAAATGCTACTGGTGGGCTTGCAGCGCTGGTTGCGCCACCCACCAAAGTAGCCTTGCAAACCTGTCTCAGGCCGCTGCCATTGCAGGGCCTGTGCGCACAGTATTACTGCCGCTGTGACATGACACCTAAAATGTGTGCCACGTCTGTGACACCCTTTTACTGCATGTTAGTCACCCCTAAGGTAGGACATAGCTAGCCCTATGGGCAGGGTGCATTGTGGGTGAAAGGTAGGACATGTACCTTAAGTGTGTGACATGTCCTGGTAGTGAACAGCCATTTTGGTTTCTCACTGCTCTGAGGCTGCCCTCTCATAGGAATGCATTGGGGATGCCCTGATAAGTGTTTCAGTGGTAATTCCTGATATGATAGGAGCAGCATGGTCAAGTTTAGTATGTTTAGAATAGTAATAATAAATGCTGCACAATGGTGTGCGCATATTTATTATCACTATTTTAGAAATGCCACTTTTAGAAGTTGGCATTTCTGTGTGCTATGTGTCTGCCTGCCTGATGTGTATTGCATGTCTGGCTCTGGAGTGACAGGGGCTGGTGAGGTGTGTGGCTCCAGGGAGGGCAGGGTGAGTCAGCGCTAGACTGAATAGGAGATCTACATTCGGAGTAGTCGGCGGAGTAGTCCCCTGACCCTGAATAGGTCTGTGCCTGCCTGGTTAAATGCTGGCTCCGCCCCCCTGTGGTGTGTCTGATGACCGAGCCCAATCTGACAAAGGAGGGTGGAAACCTGGTAAACAGAGGGCTTCAACACTCCCCGGAACCAGTTGAGACTGGTTCCCCCAAGCCCGGTGTCAGGGCAGACAAAGAAAAATGTACTATAAATATTGGGGCAGTGACGCCATGAAAGGGTGCTTCCTTGTGCTACTTGGGGATACTTGCTGCTGCTGGGCCCCAGGAGGAACCGCCACGAGGGACTGACTACCTGCTGGAGGGCCCTGTGATCCTTTTGCCCTGGAACTTGGGGGTCCTAGCGCCTCGTGAGCACTGCGTCTGCTACCCAGCTGCTCCAAGACAAGAGGAGCGCTGGTGTCCTGCAGCACTGTGCTTCGAAGTACGCAGAGGGAATCCCAGCGTGAGGACTCCCCCGTGCTGCTGGGGAATGAAGCGGGAGCCCACCAAGCATTTGTGTGCCTTGCAGAGTAAAGCAGGAGCCTAACCCGCATTGCTTTGCTCCCCGGAGTGCAGCGGGAGCCCACTCCACATTTTCCAAGGTCCGAGAAGCACCGCACCTCAAACGCGACCCGGAAGCCAGGCTCCTGCTGCCTGACTCTGGGGGGGGCCAATAGATGGCAGCAGATGGCCGGCCAAAAAGCAGGCAATGTAACGCAGCAACCAGGCAGACCATGTCTGAGGTACGGCGGGGCCCCCATGTGCTGGTGTGAGCCAAAAGAGTCGGAGACTTGCAGGGTCTATTTCTGCCTTGTGGAGAAAGAAAGAGGCGGGTCCCGAGAGGTCCCCGGAGAGTGGTCAACCGAGGCACATTGTTGGTGCCTGTCCCCCAGCCTAGACGGAGACCGGGAGAGTCAAGCAGAGCCCCGGTGAGTGGGGGCTGAGTGCGAAGCACAGGTGGTGCCAGTGCTTGTTGGTTGTCCTCAGCTGCACCGCAAGAGCGCGGGCAGCTGCACCAAGGGGGGCACTTTGATTTTACCGAGTCCCGGAGTGGGGCTTCAAGGGCACAGTGGTGCCCCAGCTGATGTGTCTCATCTGCACTGCGAGAGCGCGGGCAGCTGAAACGACGGGGCACATTTCTTGGAATAAGCCAGGAAGGGGTGAGATACACCCCCTGCCCCCAGTGCGCTCCGCACATTGCTCTTACTACCAAGGCTGCCAGAGGGCCCGTGAAAGGTCCTGTAAGAGCCCTGACATTTGGGACAGAGTAGGATAGTTATATACCTACAGACCTGGTTACTTTCACAATATGTACTAGAATCAATTTGTCAAATTATGCATCAGTCATATGTATGTATATCCATCAAAATCAACATAAATGAAGAACGAGGGATACAGGAAAAAGAAAAAGGAAGAGAGGCGGGTGTATATAAAAAATCAAATTTGATCATCAAATTACAAAAAGGGTACTTAGGATAAGAACAATTGTAAGTGTGTTGGAAGAAGATGGTTAACTTATTGATTCCTTCACTATGATGTTTCAAACACTTTTTCCCAATAATAATCAATAATTTTGCAGAAAACAGTGTGAAGGTCGACGTTTCGGTCTTTACATTTTCATTAATAAGACCATCTTCAGGACAAGTAGATTTAAAAGGTTGACCCCTAGTAGAATAAAGAAAATTATAAAAATACATATTAAACACCCGTGACAACAATACTTTTTCTCAATACATTATTCCTTAGTATCTCAAAATTCAACAACTCATTTTCGAAACTAGTGCCTATACTTTCATTTCCGGTCATGGTATTTACTTTAGGACTCTCATGGGAGTCTGATAAAGATTCTATATTCGAATGTATCAAATCATTTGTTATAGCGATATAAAGGAACTTTTGTTGGTGCCGCTACTATGTTAAATAGCGCATAGTTCCATTTATCTCTTCTTTATCTCGGTGGTGAATCGCTATTAATACGATATGACGTCTATTTAGCATATGAAGTAGTCGTGGTCCAGTTAGACTGAGCACAATAGCAGCAGCCTACAATAGCAATGATAAAAATTCTACTAATGCCTAGGTTAAACCAATCCTGCTCAATGGCAGCGATGTTATCTTAATGTTTATGATTTAAAGTATAGGATTACTTGGACGTTTGCACCTAGAAATATATTTCTTTTACAATTCCATACGAATGGTTCACGCAGCTGCCATCATTATTTAGCGGTTGATTTTCAAATCGTTGGTGTCGATCTAATTAGAAGACATAGAGAAGATTGAGTCTGATGTCATTGTTTTTAACATAGTTAAACTGAGCACACTAGCAGCAGTCTGCAAAAACGGTGACTACAATGCTAATATCTCATGGGCTGAGTAGATACTACTTAATGGCAGCAATGCTGTAATCATTAAGATAACATGGTTAATTGCGATTCACCACCGAGATAAAGAAGAGATAAATGGAACTATGCGCTATTTAACATAGTAGCGGCACCAACAAAAGTTCCTTTATATCGCTATAACAAATGATTTGATACATTCGAATATAGAGTCCTAAAGTAAATACCATGACCGGAAATGAAAGTATAGGCACTAGTTTCGAAAATGAGTTGTTGAATTTTGAGATACTAAGGAACAATGTTTTGAGAAAAAGTATTGTTGTCATGGGTGTTTAATATGTATTTTTATAATTTTTTTTATTCTACTAGGGGTCAACCTTTTAAATCTACTTGTCCTGAAGATGGTCTTATTAATGAAAATGTAAAGACCGAAACGTCGACCTTCACACTGTTTTCTGCAAAATTATTGATTATTATTGTGAAAAAGTGTTTGAAACATCATAGTGAAGGAATCAATAAGTTAACCATCTCCTTCCAACACACTTACAATTGTTCTTATCCTAAGTACCCTTTATGTAATTTAATGATAAAATGTGATTTTTTATATACACCCGTCTCTCTTCCTTTTTCTTTTTCCTTTATCCCTCTTTCTTCATTTATGTTGATTTTGATGGATATACATGCATATGACTGATGCATAATTTGACAAATTGATTCTGTTTCTAGTACATATTGTGAAAGTAACCAGGTCTGTAGGTATATAACTATCCTATTCATACCAGAGACTAAGAATCATATAACTAAGTATTCAAATAAATCCCTTGAAGGCACCCTTTTACCCGTGTATCAAAATTTGCCCAATCCCTCATGGGTATATTGGGTTGTCCACTACATTTACCAATTTGGGACAGAGGGCATTTGAGCCACAAGGAAGGCCAGTTGTCCTGGGGTCATTTTTGGTACCTGTGTGTACTGATATGGTTGTAAGGCCCTGAAGGAAGGCATTATGCAGTTATGCCAAAGGTGATGTATGCACCTGGGGAGTGTTACTACGGTGCACTCCTGATTGTGATTTATGCATAATGTGTTTATGCCTAATGTGATGCAGACATAATGTGTTTATGTTGCTAGTGATAATGCTGAGTACAGTATTTTGCCAGTAGTTACAGATTGTTTTATATTTGCTACTCGTGCTTTCTAAGGTTCTGACAGTGGCCCGATTGGCCCTTTCATGTATATAATCCCCTGTAAATTACTGCCTGGTGCCAGTTGGCACAGTTTATATGTGTCATTCTAATTCTAATGTGTTTTGGATAATACAAAGGCTATTTTTTATATAACCATGTGTGGAGTCTCCTTTGTGGTGTGCCTAGTGTGTTGCTGCTGTGTGTGTGTGTTGCGCAAACGCTTTACACATTGCCTCTGGGATAAGCCTGACTGCTCATGCCAAGCTACCATGGGGGTGAGCAGGGGTTATCTTCAGCGTGTAACTCCCTTGCCCTGACTAGAGTGGTGGTTTTTGCCAGGAATCCCATTTCTAACAGTGCACATGGTAGAAAATCTTTTACTTTTTCTGTTGTTCACAGCTTTTTGGTGGTCCAGCCTTCGGGTTGGTGGGTCCAAGTACACATCTTGTTAAACATGAGCTTCTGTGTTTTCTTTGAGCCATATTATTGTGATTCTGTGCCTACATTTAGTGTTCCCCCTGGGCTGCCCTCCCCCCTGCCTCCCTGGGTTGGTTTTTATCTCCATTGCATCCTGAAGAAGGTGTGACCGTCTACTGTGTGGAGCACAAAAACGCGCGTCGGCCCTGATCAAGAAGTGGACCTAAAGACCATGGAAGATTATCACAAAAATGTATTTGAATAGCTGAATATGACATTTGTTGAATGCAAAATCATTCACTTTCAGACAATAGTATATATATGATTTTGTGTCATTCGTTATAACTGTATCCTTGATGATTTTGAGTATTCTTTGTATGTATAGAGTAAGGTTTGATAATTAATATCCTCTGTTGTTGATCGTGGGTTTCTAAAAGTGTCTTGGTTTTAATCTGTCTTGTTTGCATGTAGTATGATATTTATAGTATGAATGAGAGATTAGAGTATGGTTCAAGGTGTGTGTATGAGTGGGGTGTGTGTAGGATGCTCCAGGGAGAGTGTATACTGTGATGAACCCAGATTCTTAAGTGTTAGATTATTGTTCTTTTGATTTGTATGTATACTATGCTCAGTCATATATTATCATATTGATGAATCCAAACATTTATTTGAATAAAATGATAGCTTTTCTAGACAAATAATTGTTACAGGGTCATGAGTGTTCTCTGAATCAAAAGGATCTGTGCCGACTCTTCAGCGCCTCTTTATGCATAGGAGTTACACTCCTTTTTCTATCAAACAGACAGGTTACTTTATTTTGTCTTATGTTGTCTTTCCCCTGCTCCTGTCTACATATTTGGTCTTCAGGGGTCCTCTTCTTTTTTGGGAGGAATTGAAAATTCAAAACTGTATTTAGACTGCAATGGCAGACATAGGACATGTTTTTAAGGTGCTACTTAAGTGGGTGGCACAATAAGTGCTGTGGGCCCACTAGTATCTTCATTTAATTTACAAGCCTTTGATATCTTGTATACCAGATATACAGTAATACACCAACAAATTACCAAAAATTAACACAATACCACAGTAGAACTATATACAAGTGTGTTATTGTGAAGTTGTGGTATTTGGTTAGATTGCCTTGTGTTTCTGAGTTATACTATTTAATTTCTTGTGCTGAGTTGTTCTTTAGTGGTTTGTATTGCTGTAATGTATATTGTTTTGCTGTTGTTGTTTTGTTGTGACAAGTCTTACTAAATATGATTATCCAGTTATGGTTTATTCTGATTTATGGTATTTGCCTGTTTTGTGTTCCATAGCTGTCTAGTTTTTGGGTTGCATTTTTCTATCATATTTTTCTGTGTCTCGACATACCAGAATAGGATATATTCTTGTTTTCTAGCGGGGCTCTGTTTTGTGAAAGTTTATTGCATTTTGCATCTTGTGTGCAGTTTGTTGTGTCATTACTGTGCTGGTCTGTTATTTTTTTGTTGTATTATTATGTTGAAGTACCCTTAGGGTCTTATTTATCAGAGGTTTGTGCTGCCAGAGCGTCACTTTTTCTGATGATCCAATGGCACAAACCTTTCAACCACGTCTATGAGACCACGAAAAGCCACTTTGCATCGCTTTGCATGGCCGCATAGACATGGAGTAAGACAAAGTAGCAAAAGTCGCGCCAGAGAGGCATTGCCTTGGGTTTTTCCACTCAACATCAATGGATTTTAATACTGCCCCAGATTTACCTAATCAAGAGCAGAGCGTAATAAGGAGACATACTTTTATTTCTTCTAGTCTTTGCTTCATAACATTTATTATTTCAACGGAAAAATTAACTTTTGTGCAGGGAAATCTGGTGTTAAGGGGAAAGATGGGCATTCCCCTGCCACCCTGAGGAGTGATAAAATGTGAGAAGGGACACCGAGCAGCTAGCAAAAAATTCTGCTGGCTATTCCGTGAACACACGTGTAAATCTGGGTATTTTGTACAGGGGGTGGGGGGAGGATGGCCCTTGGCTCTGCGTATGCCTTGGCTGGGCTAAGATTTCTTCAACCTCGAGGCATAAACCAGGGTAGTGATGTGCGGTGTGTGTGTTACTGTCGAGAACAGAGTTTTACTTTGGGCATTATTCGCCTGGCCCAGGGACGAGTCCAACTCCAGCAACTTCTCTCCAGGTTTGTGCTACTGCAGACCAGTCACAAGGAGCCCAGGTAGAAGATTTTGTGAGTACGTTAAAGAAGTTTGTCTGAAGTTGTTCAAATCAAGAGAGATGGTTTTACATCGACCGAGCGCTCTCCAAGGCCTTTTATTCTCCAACTGCCCTGGAGCGCTAGCTCTGCCATCTGAAGTCATTTAGGACAAGGCCAGCTAGGACAGATTTTTGATGCAATTTGTAAAAGTCAAATGTAATGATCATTTCAGTAGGCTTTGAGAAGAAGCCCTGATCATAAACAGTTTAAAAAATCAAGGGGCATATCAACAACAACCGGCGATAATTATCTCTAAGCGCACTTAGCGCTAGGATAATTATCGGTGGCTAGCGTGAATTTTTATCGCTGAGATAGCGTGCTATTAGCAACGCTTATCTCAATAGCGATAAAAACTCTCACGCTAACAGGCTAACGTGAGATTATCTCTGGAAACCCAGCGATAATCTCACGTTACCTTGTTGATAGGGACAGACAAACTTAGCCATGATATCCTCCTTCCATAGGATATCATGGCTAAGTCAGAAAAATACCAGACGTAAAAAAGCAGCGTTAGCCGCGGTTAGCGCTGCTTTTTTTGTCTCTAACAGGGTTAGCGACATTCTTGATAATAGGAGAAATGTCGCTTAGCGACATTTCTCCTATTATTTTACTCTGGAACGCCCCCTATGCATCTCATTAGAGATGCAATGGGAAGCGTAGAGTAAAAGGGTGCTAACATGCAAATTTGCATGTTAGCACCCTGTTGTTGATAGGGCGCTAGTTTTATCTCTCCTTTTTTGGCTTTTAAAGCCAAAAAAGCAGAGATAAAGCCCTTGTTGATATGCCCCTAAAAGCTTAAATGAAGCACGAATGCACCTTTAACTTTGCCCCTGACTACATAAATGAACCCACGGAGACCGGATGTAGACTACAGTATGAAAGTCGCGGCCCAGGGAGAGAGTTTTGCATGAGACGAAGAGAGGCAAGCACAGGGGGGAAAGAGGAGCTTGCACAAAGGACAACTGGGTGAGCTGAGCCGGTTAATTAGCACAGCTGGTCAGCTACCCAGCATGGTTCACTCCAAGGAGTGACAGCGGGTACTTCATTTCTAACAGCGACTGATGTCCAGTTTGTCACGTGGACACTTTCAGAGGGTGCAACTGGACACTGTCAGCACAGAGTGGGCTGATGACGGAGTGGGATTCTGGCTGTTAGCGCTATACGGCACTTAAGTAGCGCCTGGCCGACCACTGGTATGGCATTGAAACGCATTTGGATGTCCGGGTATGACTTGTGCTTCATGCGCAGGATGCCCCCCCACCCTTCAAACATATTAGAGGCACGTGAGCAATGCACATGCCGATCTGCATCAGTGAAGAGCTGAGATGCCTCCAATGAGCTAACTTCACAGCACGTGGGCACTTCCTATTGGGGGCTTTTCCTCAAAATGAGTCTTCATGCTTTGCAGTTGCGTCTCACCACATGTTGTCACATACGCCTATATTTCAATAATATAACCGAATCAATAAAAGGAGCGATGAGTGTTCAATTTTGTGCCAGAATGAATGCTTAATTGAATCTGTATATTAAAATTCACCTTGAGTTTCCATTATTGTGGTGCAATAGCCTGAGCTGCCGACTTTGGAGCTGGGGGAGCTAGGTTTGAGTCTAGGCACGTTGTAGCTCAACATCCTGTGATTCTGGGCAAATCACTTCATCTCCCTGTGCCTACAATTCAGTGCTTTGAGATCCTCATGGGTGATTTGCTGTGCTTTACAAATCCTGGATTTATTTCGTATTTGTTTATTCTTTACAAACTAAAATGCATTTTACAAAAGGAACACTCTCAACCGGGGAACATATAATTTTATAAAAAACTATTACATTGCGATTTCAAACTATATCTGTATAGTGGTCAGCATGATGAACTATAACTTTATTTTTAACCGCACAAGCATCAATAATATCTTGCAAGATTGTACCCACTGGACAGAGTAAACTGCACTGAACACAGACTGTGTTGAGCCAGAAAGCAGAGGAAATTCCTGTAAAAAAAGTGGTAATTTATAGACACCATACATGCTAGTTACAAAACCAGAGACACATAATTTTACTTCTAAATGAATCTGGTAAGAGTGGACTGAACAAAAACAACAGACTGCAAGCAGGGAATAGTGCAATGCACATGAAACCTGCATTCTTTGAGAAAAAATAATAACACAGAACTGAATGTATTGATATTTATTCCTGCGCCCTACCACGTATAGATTATCCATTGAGGGAAGTTCCCATAAATAGGAGTGGAAAAATAGGAATCAAACTCTCTGAAGAAATACATTTGTTCTTGCTTCATTTGCCATGAGTGCTTCACTTATGCACTGCAGATTTTCTGCTAAAAATATTTGCTAAATTGGCTAATATGTAAAAACTCCAGGCATAAGTATCATTTATTCATGTCACAATATAACCATGTAAGTACTTTCAGCAGTGGACTTTTAATTCACTGTGCTCTTCTTGTTCACCATGCTTGCCGTCATCCTAGCCTCGGTGTTCATGAAAATGAGGTCAGGCAAAGATGAGGAGAAGAAGACAGATGAGGGAGTAGAAGAGGACAAAGAAGAGCACAGGGAAGAAGGCGGGCAGACCGCAGAAGGGGTGCATTATTTTGGAGAGACTCAGAGGGCAGAAGAGGACCATAAGGCAAGAGTGGGCAGAGGAGGCATGTGTTGCTCATCCATCTTCTATCTCTTCTGTTGCTTGCCTTCTCCATTCCCCTTATTCTTTACTATCCATCTGTCCCTGATCCTCTGTTGCTCTCTCCCTTCATTCCCTCACTGCATCCCTTACCGTAGAGACATGCACTCACCTCTGCAGTCCCTCACCATATCCCCCTCTGCTCTCCTCAGGGTCACCCCCCTCCCTGTTCTCCCTGCTGGTGTGAATCTGCCGTCCATTTTTTTGGAAAGCATAACATCCTACCCTTGCCATTGTTCCCTTTAACCCATCCCATTTAACCCAAATGTGCCCATCAGCTTTGGAAGTCACGTAAAAGTAGACGTTCATCGAAAAAACTGCGTACAATGGAAGATGTAGCAAGCCATTGGCTAATAATGAAAGTCTGTACCCTTTGCCAGAGACTAAACATTATAGAAGCAGAGTCTCTAGATGTGGCAAACATAATAACATCGGAACAATTTTCATTTAATATCATTTTCAATTCTTGATATAGTTCCCTTGTTTTCTGCTTGCCCAAAGTATTACTTTTGAGGAAGCCACAAATAAGCCCAAAGGCAGTGGAGCAGCATCATGTTGGCTTTACCCTTTATGTTTAGACCATGCCATAAATACCTACATGTGGACTCATGTATGTGTGTGATTTAATATCATTAGCATAATGTAGAGCACCAGAATAGATACAGAAAGACCATTTACTGTGTAATCTTGAAAATTTATATGAGTGTGGATTCTGATGTGTTTCCTTACACTATCCACAGATTGCAGTCCTCATAAATATCTGGACTTGTGTGGTTTGAACTATATTGTTAATTCTTATAATTTCACTTACTCATTAGAATTGTGTTCTGCATTTATTTTATAAACAAATAGGTATCTATAACCATATATTTAAACGTGCACTGAGATGCTCCCCATACTAACTTGACCAAAGGCCTTTGCATCTGAATTTTATGTTTAACCTTCAACATATATGTTTGCTTCGGTTGCAAATGTTTTTCTCTCCTCAAGGTGCAGTCATACGATATCATGAACAGAGAAAGGCCCATTTTGTTCGAGAGATAGTGAGGATCGGAAGGAATACTTTTGGTAAGGATGAGAAGCCCTAACGGACAAAGGGAGGACTACTATCCCTGCGGAATTAGAAGACAGGAGGGATCCAAGGACGTTCTGATGAGATGACTGAAGGAAAGGAGTTTCAAGTGTAGTTGCCAAGTTTCACCGTGTCAAGGTGGAAAGCAATGAGACACGTGATGTTGGATTCTAGAATGTTCTTTTGTGGTTTTTAATCAATGATCACACTTCAGTTTTAGTCAGATTCCCTTTAGACTCAGAGGGGTACAGACCTCTTTGCTCTTTCTCTGTTGTGTGGCTTCATGCTATGCAATACTACTGAACTTCTACAGAAGACTCTGTATCACTGACTCCTTCCTGCTTTACTGGACCTCAGGAGTGTTTCCCTGTTTAGTGCTACATGAATAAGCTCAGTTTAGGTAACTTGGATTAACTTATGCTTAGGCAAGGGGAAAGCAAAACATATTCAGCTTTTCAGATTCTGGGGCATATTTACAAACCCCTATCACCACCACAACGTCACTTTTAGTGATGTTGTGATGGAAAAAGAGGCCTTGCCTTATTTACAAGGCAGAATTAAGCCACTTAACGTGGCTTAACACTGCCTTATAAATAAGGCACCGTTTCACGCTGTATTTAGCGACAAAGGGGAGGGCAATGGGTGTTACGGTGGGCGTTCCAGCCCACCACCCATTGATTTTGATGCTGCCTCCTATTTACAATGGCAGCGTAAATAGGAGGCAGCGCTAAAATTAAGACCAGGGAAAACCTGGTGTAAACAGGCAAATCAAATCAAATCAAAGATTTGCTTTATTCGGTTAATATTTAAAACCATCAAAGCACGGTACAATAATTCATGGTACGGGCAGGTACTAAATAATTTCACAAAAAATACAAAACATTGGCGCAATACACATTAAAAGTATGTCCAATAAATAAATCTAATTAATTACAGTTCACTAAAAACATTTTTACATCACATTCCAAGTATCATAAGTAAAAAACGGTACTCCGAAGGCCTGGGGATCATTACTAGTAGGATCAAACTCTGTTTCTGCGCCTGATGGCACCTGTAATGAAGCTTGCTACCCCAAAACATACCACAGGGGAGTCAAGCATTTGCAAGTATACCAAAGCAGGCCTCACCTGCACAAAGTTTTGCTTCTTCAAGATAGGCACAATGTATTTTTTACGAAGTACAGAGTAAAATTCAGAAAAGAAAACCATGTGCAACAAATTTTGTTCGGAAGTATTATCACAGGGGCAGGGCAGTAAGCAGGCGAAACAAGGAGAAATGCTTTATTTCTCCTAGTTTTTGCAGTTGCCATGTGTGCTGCGTTGTGCAGCACACATAGAAACAGCAAATTGCCTATGATTGTTTATGTGCAGGAAGGACCCCCTTTCTGCACGTAAACAATCATTTAAAAAATATGCCGATTTGCAACTTCTATGTGTGCTGCATTAAGCAGCACACATAGAGTTACAAAATAGCATTTAAAGATTGTTTATGTGCAGGAAGGGACACCTTCCTGCACATAAACAATCTTCCTCTCAACACAGGGGCCCTTGCACTATGGTGCAAGGATGCCTTATGTAGGCGCTAGGCAGCTAAAGTTAGCGCCGGCGCAGGGGGAAACGCAGGGCTGCACCATATTCTAGTAAATATGGTGCAGCCCTGCATTTCTAAAGTGACAAAGCATGTTATTGGCTTAACGACATGCTTCACCACTTTAGTGTAAATATACTGCATTGCCTTTACTGAGTTTCTGATGTATTTCCTATTGTTGAGAATTTACTTTGTTCGACGATTTTGCCTGCCTGTAGTGATTCTGTTTTTCTGCAATATGCTTTTGAGATTAGTGTCCATCAGTTTGGCTTTGAATTTGTAATAATCCAACTTGTCTACCAACTTTGGCTCTTCACTGTGTGACCAGATTGTTTACACTGTAATTTGAAGATTTGGATGTTGCTAACTCCTCTTTATTTCCCAGGAATCTAAAAAAGGAAAACTGGATATTCGACTCAGTGCTGTAGCAGGAGCAATGTTAAAATAAAATCAAATATAAGGTGTTAAACGGCAATGTTGCTTCTTTTCCAAGACAATTACTTGAATATCTGCTTTGAAAAAACTTTTATCATTTTTCATTAAAGATCAGTGGGACAGTAGTCAAGCTCGTAGTTCTCATCCCAAGATGGGGTGCGAGTGGCTGAGGATGAACTTTATAACTGTGCATGCGCAGCATCCATCTCTTTGTGCTTTGAGAGGAGAAATTGGAAGACAGGGGGACATCCTCTTTAGTGTGTCCAAAAAGAAAGAAGCTGATGGTAGTGTCCAGGCCCAGCCCATCCACCCCCCATTTTATTTCAGCAACTTACTATCAGTTCATGCTAGGTAGATCAGGGTGCTTATTTTGAGCTGGTAATTGATTTAAATATGTTACTCGTTTGAAGCAGGAGAAGAGCCTTGTGAACAGTTGGTACATAGGTTTTTCCTCAGTTCCAGCTTTCAATTACTTTGAAAAAAGGCATCAAAATTAATCACAGTAATTTCGAATTGTGCAGGAAAAACACAATTTTAGGTTTAACTAAAAGGTGGTTCAAATGGGGAATCCTGCAATATGTTGATGATCTCAGCTCACCTTCTCTCTTTCTCTATTTACCAGGGTAAGATTTGTTTCTGAAACCCGCTGCCTAAGAGAACCTTTCATTTAAATGCATGTTGATTTAATTGCATACAAGCATTGGCAATGCCATTAGGTCCAGATTGTGAACACACTAAAAGCCAGACCTAAAGCTCCATGAACATTAATGGCTACCTTCTCCCATTTGTGCTGCTGCCAGAGAAACATGCCATCAATGATCTAGTTATCTAAGACACTTTGAGAGCATTACAATGGATGTGTGTGACCTTGAAAGTTCAAACTCAGGCAGCTCGATTTATAAACAAAATGATCACTGATTAGTTGAGGGCAAGCACCATTTTTTGGAGAAGCACATAACATGTGTCCAATCAAAACATGTGCTGCTGGCTCCCAATAGGTGGGTGGAACCTAAGACCCTCTTCTGGTGGTTCTCACACACAGCTATTTTGATTTGTTAATGTTTGTTTAAGATATTGCACAACAGCACGGGGTACTGTGCAACATGACTTAAAGAAAACAAAAAAGATTCTATAACACGGTAAATACTGGCATCAACATAGTACTGTATTTCTATTTACTTTGAGCCACACTTCACAGCAGCCTGCACTGTTGTGCAACATTTTTAAAACACTTGACAATGCCAATAGGTCCTGCATAGGTGCAACTTATTGGCTTTACCACTGCTTGTTGTTAGTAGGTGGTGAATAGGTCGTATGTTAGGATCTTCTCATTTGCTGTCCAGAGGACGTTGTTTTTCTCTTCTGCTGGCTTTGATACTTGCACGGTGTTGACCCTGTTTCACTCTGCACTGTTTCTTGACTGAACTGGTGCGTGCACTCTTTCACAAAACAATTCTTGGCTTGAGTAGGAAGGGGTTTGCATTGATTGTCATGTGTGTTTGCACAGTTATAGCGCTGAGATGCCTAGTGTCATGTAAGAAGTGCTTTTAGCACTGTTTGTATCTCAACTTTTGGCACAATAAGCATTTTGTATTAGAAATTTGATTAGCACAGACATTTATGAATGTGGGACCAGATGTACGACCTGCCAAATAGCACCTCGCAAATTGCGTTGAATTTGGGACTTACAATTTGTGAGGCGCTATTTGGCATGTACAACAGTGTGTTTAACACTGTTTGCGAATCCCAATGGGGTCGCAAATTGCGAGGCTCATGAATATTAATAAGCCTCTCGCAATTTGTGAGCCCATTGGGAATGACAGGCCCGCCCAGGGGTGGTGGCCTGCTGGGCTCAGCAGACCACCATGTCTGGGACTGCTTTTATATAAAGCAGCTTTTTTTAAAAAAATGTAGCCCGTTTCCTAAAAGGAAAACGGGATGCATTTTTTTAAAAAAAGGAAACGTTTTTGTTTAATTTGGTGCTCCCTGCCTGCCCTTAAAAAAATAATATTGCATGCATTTGCAAAGGGGAAGGGGTCCCCAGGACCCCTCCCCATTTGCAAATGCACAGTAGGTGGTAATTTGCGTGTGTTTTGCGACCGCAATTGCGGTCGCAAAACATTGGTACATTGCTTTCCGGTCGCTATTAGGAAGGGAACGCCCCTTCCTGAATAGCGAGTCGCCAAACAGTATTTTGCGAGTCGCAATTTATTTCCAACCCGCAAAATACTGTTTGTACATGGGCCCATGCTTTTTATCATGTGCAATCGGGTCTAAAGCGTCGTACATCTGGCCCGTAGTCCTTTGTTGTATGTTGATCTCTGACATATTGGTAAGTGTGGTTACCATTTGACAATGCTACCTGATGCTCACCTAAACGAGAGCTTCAATATGAGTAAAAAGTACAATAAAATGAATGAATGCAAACCATGCAGGCCGTCTTCATCTCGAAGCCAAACTCCTGCACCGAACACTTCTTATATTGATTGCGACTGGCAAAGCGATGCCCTGCAGAATCTCATGCAAGCTTCTGGATGCAGAAAATGCCAGGTGGCTTTTCCAGACATTAACATTAAATTAGTTGAGGGTTATCGTACCAACATCATGATATCATACATGCACACTTGAATATTTTACACATGTTTGCCAGTGCCTCGAAGTTAAATGCAACTTCTGTTGCGGGGGGCTTTAAACAAACCACTTGCCCTCAATTTCTCAGAATTGCCTTTCGATAAATAGCAATCTCATTATTCTTTGTTTAAATACAACCTCATCTCACTCACTGTTTTTAAGTGAAGTGCATACATTAAATGCCTCGGATTTTGGGGATCGGTTGATGTATTTCTACACACCTCACAAGCCCTTAAATGACACCAGTACTGCCATTGACTCGGATACTCTCACTAGAATGTTGTAAAGAAGAACAAAGCAATTAAATACTGTTTGATATTCACTGCAGATACGTCCTCCCAATCTTTAAAGCACAGAAGTGATAAATAAATCAATCTCCTGGCTGGAATGAGTAGAAATCTGATACCTTGACAGGTAAGGTTAGGGCTATATTGAGGCATGCTAAGCCTGCTTTCTTTTTATAACTGAGATATTGTAGATTTTTAGAAAGATTAATAATGCTGCCTTGAGCACGTCTATCAGTCTTATGGAATAATACGTTTTTCAAGGTGTTCGAACCACACTGTCCTTCCATACGTTCCATTTATGAAGACATTTTTGCTGATGTCACCTTTTTCCTTGATAAAACGTGTTCTCATTGTAGTGTAAAGTTAGCCTTGCAATTTTTGATTGATAAGAGGAACACTTCAACCTGTGAAATCGCCTGCTGGCATTTCACAGGTACGTGTTAACCTTTTGCTGTCGCCCTTATCAGAAACCAAACATAACAAAGGTGAAAAAGGCACTAGTTGGGGGAAAGGGCCATGCATTACGAAGACTGTACAAAAATACACCTCAGAAGTAAACTACAGTTGACATCTTGGATAGAAATTGTCACAGGTTTATAAACAAAAAGTGCTTTTTAAATTCCTCCCTCCTTCATGCCTACCTTTTAGTACTGGCAGTGGCATTGCGGCATCACAGCTCAATAAATATTCATATCAATGGTGTGAGTGTCTGCTGTATATAAAATTGTGCTGAAGACATCTCGTAATCATCAATTATATATCATAGTAAGGGTATGTGCTGATGATCTGTGGAGCCGCAGCCTTATAGCCCCAAGTAATGTCAGAAATAATGCCTGCAATCTCATAGTAAGACCATGTTCAGGGGGGGGGGGGCATTGGGCAAGCAGGGACTAAAAGGCAGTACTCAATCAAGCAGTATAGTATGGCTAATCACCCAAGTGCTATTCTGCAGGTATCTGTTGAAGAGGCAGATCTTCAGTGAAGGAGAAGTACGGAGGTGGAGGTGGAGGTGGAGGGTGTTCTAGAATTTGACAGCGAGGTGGGAGAAGGAGCGTCCTCCAGAGCTGCTGGGGCCAATACGTGGTGTCTGAGCAAGGGCGAAGTGTGCTGAGCAGAGTTTTCTGGAGGGTTGGTGGAAGATCAGGCGGTAGTTTATGTAGTCTGACCTTTGGTTGTGGAGGGCTTTGTATTCATGGGTCAGGAGCTTGAATCGGCAGCCAGTGGAGGTCTTTCTGGTGCTGAGTGATGTGGGTCCTCTTGGGCAGGTTGAGGATTAGTGTGACTGCTGCATTTTGGAATGTCTGGAGTCTTTGCAAGAGCTTTGTGGAGGTGCTGGAACAGGGTGCATTGAAGTGGTCAAGACGGATGATGATGAAGGCCTGTGCCACAGTTTTCCTTGTGCCTATAGGGGGCCTTCTGAAGATTCTGAGAAGCATGTAGATTGTGTGGAAGCAGGCTGAGGGGACAGCGTTGACCTGTCATTTCATGGAGAGTTTGCTGTCTAGTACAATGCTGAGATTGCAGGCATGGTCTTTCAGCTTGGTTGTGGGTCTGAGCTCATTTAGCCAACAGGAGTCATTCCAAAGGGTGGTGTGTCTGCCAAAGATCAGAACCTCTCTTTGTCCATGTTGAGTTTCAGGAAGTGATCTTTCATCCAGGCCGCGATGTTCTTTATGCAGTTGTGGAAGGTAGTCTTTGTTAAGGTGGGGTTTGTTGAGAGTGAGAGGACGAGCTGAGGGTCGTTGATGTAGGAGAAGATATTGATGTTGTGCGATCAGACGATGTCTGCAAAAGGAGTCATGTAGGTGTTGAAGAGGACAGGGCTGAGGGATGACCCTTGGGGTACTCTGCAGATCGTGTGCTTGGGTTGTGAGGTGAAGGGAGGGAGTCAGACTCTCTGGGTGTGTCCATGAGGAAGGAAGTCATCCATCAGAGCACATCTTCTGTGATTCCAATATGGGGTAGTGGATCGATGAGTGTGTGGTGGGAGACGGTGTCGAAGGTTGCGGAGAGATCCAGGAGAATGAGGGCAGCTGATTCTCCTCTGTCAGGTAGGGCTTGGATGTTATCTGATGCTGTGATCAGGGCTGTCTCGGTGCTATGGTTGGCTCTGAACCCTGATGGGATGGGTCCAGCAGTTTTTTTCTTTCCAGATGATAGATAAGTTGAAGTTTGATGGCCTTCTCCAGGACTTTGGTGGGGAATGGGAGGAGGGAGATGGATGGTTGTTCTGGAGCTCTCTGGGGTCTGCCAAAGGTTTCTTAAGGAGGGGTCTAAGCTCTGCATGCTTCGCTGTGTCAGGAAAGGTGGCTGTAGTTATGTAGGCATTGAGGATGGTGGTGAGCTGGTGACTGATCTTGCTGCTTCCGAGGTTGAGGAGTCATGGGGCCAAGGGTTGGTGGGTGCTCCTGAGTAGATGGTGTTCATCAGGGCAGTAGTTATTGGTGATCTTAGTTTTTCCCATCTGCTGAAAGGGTGGATTGTGATTGTGGTCGATACATTTCAGAAGAGGGTTGGGGATCGAATTTTCTCTAGATGGTTGCTATCTTGTTGTGGAAGTGGTCGGCGAGGGAGTCGCATAGTTCCTGTGAGGGAGGGATGGAGTTTTCTGTGGCTGTGGAAGTTGGAGTCTTTTCAACTATGATTCTACAAAACTGAGCCAAAAGCAACCCCTTAAGCAACTGCCTCTCCTTAGTGGTGATGGCGAGAAGTCACAGGTTTCTCAGGGAGGTAGTGTGGGAGTGACTGAGCTTAGCTGTCAAAAACACATATTAACATAATTAATTATTGTGAAACCCAGTGCTTGAGTTTCAAGAAGGAAAGGACTTTAATGCACACTAGGAATAACTGCATAAAGGACTTGAAAAGGATAAAAATAAAATGTGTTCAGGGCACTGGAGGTTGCCTGCACACATTGCCTCAATTGACCTAGTCATCACTGTGTGCTCCATATGTTTCTTTGTCAGTTTCAATTTCAAATGTCATTAGGCTTAGGTGCTAATTACCCCTCTTACTCTCTTAATTTGCACAGCCTTTCTCACAGTTAACTTTTACCTCACTGATCAATACCTGTCAGTCTGTGGTAGAGTCGGTATATTCAGGCAGCCTACCATCTCCTCCTGCACTCACCCACTCTCCTGCTTCTGAGAGAGCAGGAGGTGGAAGATTCTATTGGGCCTTTTCAAGCAGTTGCATCTCTGAAGAGGAATTTCCACAATATTATCAGGGGACTGGCTGACTCTTCACTGATGGCTACTCTGGAAGACTTTGTATCACATATGGGCTGGTAAGCAGGTACTTGGCGCAGCCCTGTTTGGGACGATTGAGTTTGGGATGGGGTAGAAATGCACAAACTCATCACAGGATTGTGTGCTCACAACAACGTTGGTCTCAGTCAGAAAGGCACTACCCAGGACTCACTTCTTAATGAATGAGGCAGAGGTCACTCTATCTCTTTATTGCATGGTCATTTCAGGACATGCTGCAACTTTGATTCTGCAGTACACAAAAAGTCAACAATGGAATAGTTGAATTAATATCATCCACTGATGATTACTCAAGCTGCATCACAGTCTTTTATTGTCACCTCACTTTGAGCCAGCCATATGCAAATCAGTCTTGGCCCTTCTTCAATGGGACAAGTTCAGGCTGAACTGCCAGGTCCTCCCTGAATTGGACCACAAGCAACCCAAGATAGGTTTTGCCCTTATTAGGACTCATCAGCAGGTGTAGTTTGGTTCCAGTGACACAGTGTGTTAATGTATGTATGTAAATGTATTTGTACTTATACAGCGCACTTCTACCCAGGGGTCTCGTAGCGCTGTATTCATACCGCTGTGGAACCCTTCCTGGTTTTCCTGTGAGATGTCCACTCCTGGGCACCCCCCAAGGTGAAGCCAGGCATCCTAGCGCTGTGGGGGCCGTTGTGGAGATTAAGCAATCTATTGCCCAGAGTTGCACAGTGGGACCCATGATTAGAATAGGCACAGAGGCGAGAGTTATCAGGTTCGGGGAAATTGAATCCAAGAGCCGCTGAGGCGGGAATTGAACCCTGGTCCCGGACCAGACCTCTGCATCAGGGCCTGCCGCTCTAACCATTGAGCCACACTTCTCCAGAGTGTGCACAGGACCCACGTCTGGGCATACACGCCCCACTTAGTGCGTCATACGGATGTATGACGTTACAACGCACACTTTTACAACGCATGCACTTACAACGCATTTTTTACAACGCATAATCCATTACAACGCACTACACTTACAACGCATGACACTACAACGCATTTTTAAAAACTACCTTTACAACGCATACCATTACAACGCATAATATTAAATTGCATTTAAGGTAAGTATTAGATAGTATAGGGGTAAAAACTACTTTTCTAACTCCAGGGGGTGCAACAGTAGGGTAAGTGTTGGATAGTATAGGGGTAAAAATTGCTATTCTAACTCCAGGGGGTGCAACAGTAGGGTAAGTGTTGGATAGTATAGGGGTAAAAATTGCTATTCTAACTCCAGGGGGTGCAACAGTAGGGTAAGTGTTGGATAGTATAGGGGTAAAAATTACTATTCTAACTCCAGGGGGTGCAACAGTAGGGTAAGTGTTGGATAGTAAAGGGGTAAAAATTACTATTCTAACTCCAGGGGGTGCAACAGTAGGGTAAGTGTTGGATAGTATAGGGGTAAACATGACTATTCTAACTCCAGGGGGTGCAACAGTAGGGTAAGTGTTGGATAGTATAGGGGTAAAAATTACTATTCTAACTCCAGGGGGTGCAACAGTAGAGTAAGTGTTGGATAGTGTAGTGTAATATTATGCGTTGTAATGGTAGGCGTTGTAATGGAATGCGTTGTAAAGGTAGTTTTTAAAAATGCGTTGTAGTGTCATGCGTTGTAAGTGTAGTGCGTTGTAATGGATTTTGCGTTGTAAAAAATGCATTGTAAGTGTAGTGCGTTGTAACAGTTGCGTTGTAAAGGTTGTTCCCCGCGTCATACTGAAGTATACAAAAAAGTGATGGATGGAATGCTTGAATTAATCTCAGCCACTGGCAATTATTTGGGGCAAATCCCAGTCCATCATTATTTTGCAAACCATCCCACCTCAGTTTGGACCCAGGTTGAAACTGGTGTTGGGTTGCTTGGTTTCTGGTTCAGAGAGGCCATTGCCTGGCAGTTCCGAACGGACTGTTCCTATTGAAGCAGGGTGAATACTGATTTGCATATGGCTTGGTCCAAAATGAGGTGGCATGGTGAGCAAAAGAACGATGGGTTGGAATGCTACCCCAAGCAACTGCAAGTGGTTAAACATATTGTAACCATTCCTTCCATCACCTTTTGTGTGTTTGATGTGCCCTTGCTCACTGTGCAACTGAAAACAAGCAACACCTAACTGAAGAGCCCAATTGAGAGTAAAACCAGTATAGGGTTGTTTGTGTTCCTATTCATGGATAGCCTAACCGGGCAGTTTGGGCTGGCCTGCTCATATTGGATCATGGTCAAGACTGGTTTGCTTATGGCTGGTTCCAAACTGAGGTGGCATGGTGAGCAAATACAATATGGATTGGAATGCTAACCCAAGTAATTTCCAATGGATAGACTTATTGCAAACATTACTCCCATCCCCTTGTGTGGGTTTGATGCTACTTTGATTCTACAGGTCAGGTCACACCAATAAGGTGATTCTGACTCAGCAGCTTAAGTCACCCTGCAACTTTGATTCTAGCAAAGCAGCTCAAGACTCTGATGCCAGCTGATGCCAGAGAACACACATTGCTCTCCAGAGTCTTTTTCTCCTGGCAGACAAACCACATTTGGCCAAATGGCATCTTACTCCTCATAGGCAGTCGTGCTTGCCAGGTTAGTAGGCTTCTTCACTGTCTCAGCAAGCCGGCATATAGGAAGTTTAGGAATTAGTGAACAACTCCTATTGCCGAAACTAATCCTATGATTGACTAAATGATTGAGATAGGGATTTTGAAGGAGCTAATGGGAAGTCCATGTAACTCTCCCATTATAGGCTTGCAGAAGAAGCCAGATGGCAAGTATCATATTGTGCAGGATTTGCCGAAGAAAAATATCCTTGTTTTTCCTTGTTGTCCTGTGGTACCAAATCCAGATGTGATATCATTTCAAATTCCATGTGAAGCTAAATGGTTTTCAGTCATGGATTTGTATAAAACTTTCTTTTCTATTTCTCTTCATTAGGATAGTCAGGTTCTTTTTGATATCCATTTCATCAGTCGTGTTTTGACATGGTGCTGAGTCTACGGGTATACTGAAAAACCCTAAATATTTATTCAGATCCTTAAAAGAAATGTTGAGTCTTTGGTAATGCCATATCATTCCCTGCTAGTGCAGTATATTGACAAACTACTGGTGAAGTCAAACACTAAGGAGGCTTGCAAAATGTAAACTATTGTTCCTCTAAAACATCTTGCAGAGAACAGACATAAAGTTTTCCTGACAAAGATGCAATTTTGCCAAACTGAAGTCCTGTATTTAGTACACTACATTGAGAAAGGAGCAAGGAAAGTGTTACAGGAAAGAATTGCAACGATTCTTAGCATGAACCCACCCACAACCCAGAAAGAAGTCTGCATGTTTGTAAGAATGGTGAGTTATTGTCACCAGTGGATTCTGAATTTTTCACTAACAGCAAAACGTCTCCATAGGTCCACGCACAAAGATGTGTCTGATGCAGTACCTTGGGATGACAGCTGTATGACTGCCTTTACTGAGCTTTGAGAATGCCTTTGCAGGGCACCAGCTCTGGGAATGCCAGATTACAACAAGGGCTTTGTGTTATTTTGCAGTGAAAGAGAAGGCTGTGCTCTTTCAGTGTTGACAAAAATGCATGGAAGTAGTCACGGGCCCAAAGCCTATTTTTCAGTGACTCTTTATCCTGTAGCTGAAGCATTACCAGGATGTTTGAAGTCGGTTGCATCTGCATGTGTCAGTCTTGAGCAATGTAAAGCATAGTAATGGGCCATCCATTAAGTTTATTTGTACCCCATTGAGTGAAGGTACTGTTAACCCAAACTTGAGCACACTATCTGATGAACAGTTGTCATACAAAGTATGAGCAAATTCTTTTGAGCACAGAGCACGCGACTCTTAAAAGATGCACGGTTTTAAATCCATCTACTCTGTTTCCATTGCCTGGAAATTAAATTGTGATTGATGAAGCTGAACAAGATTGTTTGGATGTGTCTGAATTATGTATTAAGCCCTGTACTGACACACAGGATGAACTATTTTCTGAATCTGATCATGTGTTATTTGTTAACAGTTCTTGCTTGAAAGACAATGAAGGAAATCTGAGAGCTGCAGGTGATGTTTGCACAGTTACTGGTTTTGTGGAAGTGTCATGGTTGCAGGGAGTGTACTCTGCTCAAGTGGCTGAACTGATTGCACTAACATGAGCCTGAAGCATCTCAGAACAGCTTAGGGTCATAATATTCAAAGATAGTCAGTACGGCTCTGAAGTTGTGCATGACTTTGGGCAATTGTGGTCACAACGAGGGTTCATGACATCCTCTGGATAGCCATTCCGAACCGGAGAAAGTTTAAGGAATCTATTGTGGTTCCTACAATTGCCTGCTCAAATTGCAGTAGTCAAGTGCGTAGCACGTAGACAGGGCACTGACTACATGACCGTTGGCAATAAAAATGCTGATGAGATTGCGAAGTATTGTTCATTAAATGTGCACACTTTTAATGAGGATTTGCGGAGAGAAACGTCAGACTTCACACACCATCATATGTTGTTATCAGCAGTCTAAACATGGGGTGAGGTTAGGAAGTCACGGGAAGAAATGAGAGAAGCAGGATAGCAGGGTTGGGTGCGAGCAGGTTGTACAAAAAGAGAAGACAAGATTTGGGGTTACACTAATGGCAGACCTGTTTTACCTGATACCTTGCTTTCACATATGACGAGACACTACCATGGTCCTGCACATGTAGGAAGAGATGTAATGATGCGCCTCTTGTGTCAGGTGTGGGGTATAATCCCAGATTCAGAGTGACTGCTGAAACGTTGTGTCACCAATGTGTAATATGTCAGCAAAAGAACACAGGAGGAAAAATTCAAGTTGTTATGAGCCATATAGGGAAATCTGCAGGTCCATTTAACTGGATGTAAATGGATTTCATAGAGATGCCCCTTTGTAACTGTGAAAATGGGTTGAACATATGAAACAACGCAAAATGAAAGTTTAACTGTATCAAAATTATTGCTAAGAGAGTTAATTCCATGTTTCGTATTCCTGAATTCTCATGAGTCAGACCAAGGAGCTAATTTAATAATGAAGTTCTGAAATTGTTATGCAAGTACTACAGGTTGAGCAGAAGCTCAATTGAAGTAACCAACCAAAGGCATCTTGTTTGGTTGAGCAAGTCAACAGTACATTGATGAACAGATTGATGAAGGTGTGCACTTTAACGTCTTTGAAGTGACCTGATGTATTGCCTATTGTGTTGATGAGGTTGAGAAGTACACCAGACAGGAGGACATGATTGTTGCCCCACAAAGTGATAATAGGACAAGTGAGGAGACAGCAAGCTGTTCCTGCAAATGCTTTCGTCAACATAACAGATGATCTCATATTGGACTACTGTAAAGGGTTGGCTAATGTGGTCTGTTCTGTGTCTCACCAGGTTGGCAAAACTTCCCTAGTGACTCAACAGGAGCAGTGCCATGATCTCACTCCTGGTGACTAGGTAATGGTGAACAAGCATGTGTGAAAATCATGCTTCAAACCCCATTAGAGAGGCCCAGCTGATTTTGGTTACCACCACGGCTGTGAGGTGCGGAGGTCTCCCTAACCTGGGTACACCCTACACATACATTTAAAACTTGAGAAGCCACGAGTCTTAACGTTGAAATCTCTTCTAGATGCAAACGTGTATATACTGATTTGTTTTCTATTATTGTGTTGATATTATTGGCATTACATATTGTTTTGAATTTTACACATTATTTGGCAAAAGAATATTCAAATCTTACAATTTCTTTTAAAAATGCAAAAATTAACAGCACTGATTTGCTTGTCTGAAATGATAGTTCTTTATATTATGACTTTTCTAATACTGATTATTTGCTGAATACTTACACTTATTTGTTGAATGAATATATCAAGTCAAGTCAAGTCAATTCAGCTTTATTCGGTGTAAATAATACCACCATAAAACCATTCTATTCAGAGGAAACAGTTACAATTACAGAATTAAAGATCTAAAAATATACAATCAAAAGAGAAAATCAACATTTCATAATCATACAGTATGTCGAGCTACAATACAATTTTAAATGAAAAAAAAAGTGCAAAAATGCAATCTGACCAATAGCAAGAAGATATACAATCAAGGGGTACGATCAATGATTCATAAGCATTCAGGTACGTAAAATGCAAGGTGTTCAAGTGTATAAGAATAATTATGTCTCCATATCTTCATACACAATGGAGAGCAAGCAGGATACCCTTTGTCATACAAATACATAAAGTGCATAGTGCTATTGTGTGTACCACCACTACTTGCAGTCATCTGGTTTTTCATACAACAGTGCGTCCAGATGTGCATAGACCTTTCTTCTCCTTAATGCCAGTTGTATATACAAAATAACTGCATTCGTGATTTTCTGGTTTTCCAGGCTACATACATAATTAAAAGCATGTTTATAATAAAAAAGCATCTTAGATAAAAACAGAGGTATTAAAATGGATTTCCGGATATCCATATAAAAACTACAAAAAATTAAAAAGTGCAAAGTAGATTGGGGGGACTTTCCATCACACGGGCAATTCGGAAGTTTATGGCACCACTTTTCCTGTTTGGGGAATGCTATTAAATAGTGAAGGGTGCCAAATCTAAGCCTTGTCAAATAAAATTGGTGTTGTATGTTTCTCACCTGTATTAAATAGGTTTGTGTGTTCCTTACAGAAGGGATTTCACAGTAGGAATTAACGCTATGTTTTTGGCTAGCTTCAACCTCTCTAGCACCTTCCATAACATTCATGTAACTTGTCTTCAGGTCTCTTTAATATAGTCTAAAATTGCTGCTGGGTTCTTTCTATCAATATGCACCCTACCGCGTGCCAGACGGGTGTGTATATGCTCAAGCCAGGGAATTTTACTACTGTGATCAAGAGATAGGCAGTCTAAAATTAGATCCTTTGTGAATTTAGTCTCATCTTTAGCCCATATTCCTTGCCAAAGAGTGAGACCAGCCATGTTTATTAGGTCGGTCAGGAATGGTACAGATAATTCTTTATGTATTATATAATTTGCGGTGGAACTAGGGACTGCCAGCAGTCTTTTTAAGAATTTATTTTCGCCGATTTGGGGAGGGATGGTGTTGGCTCTCCCTCATAATGCAGCCCCATAGCAAACACCTGAGACACACATAATACAGGGTGAGGATTTCCCATATAGGTTTGTTTCCTATATTGGCAGAAAACCTTTGAATGCCCTTAGTGATGTTGTCTATTCTTCAGTTTGGAGCTCCCACATGTCATAACAAATGTTTTTTTTAAATTTATCTGAAGATCTTTTTCAGACATGAACAGGGCAAAGTTATCTATTATACGTTGCAGACCATTAGCTGTCCTTGATAACAAGACAGCGTCGTCTACATAAAGAAGAACGTGGGTCGGGCGCACCCTAACTTTGGGTACATCTGCGACTAGGTTTTGTAAAAAAGGTGCTACATTATTAATATATAAAGAAAATAAAAGGGGCGCTAAAACACAGCCTTGCCGGATTCCGCATGTTACTCTGAAATCCAAAATGCATTCCCCAATTGTGCCAAACCTCACTCTGGAAGTTAAAAAGGTGTAAATCTGGGCTCAATATATAATTATATCGTATGGGGCACCTAGCACCTTCAGTGTCTGCCATAATTTAGCGTGGTTAACAAGATCGAAGGCGTTAGTAAGGCCGACAAAACAAAGGTGAAAAACCCTGTCCTTAGCTAAGGTATACTTCCCTATCAATAGCTCCAGATTGACACATTGTTCCACAGTCCCAATACCCTTTCTGAAACCATACTGGGCCTCAGTCAAGATGTTATTATCGTTGGCCCAGTTTTCTAGCCTTTCCAACATTATTCTCCCCATCAGTTTGGAGGTGGAGTAGAAAATGGGACAGTAGCAGTTAGCCTTCCCTCTGTCCCCTTTTTTAAATATTGGTATGATTACACTTTTCACCAAGGATACAGGTAACACGTTTGACAAAATTGGAATCCAGAAATCCATGTTATGTTTAAAAATGTCGATAGGAACTCCATCCGGTCCTGCGGCTTTACCATTAACACTTTTTTGTAAGGCGGATATTATTTCATCTGACGTTATACAGGATAATGTTACTGGCTCCACTAAGATGTGATTGGCATTATTACACTTGGTTACTTTGACAGCATCAGGATTAAAAATTATCTTGAAATGTGAAGTCCAATCTCCTGGAGGGACAACAGTATCAATTTTTACCACAATATTTTCCCTGAAAAAGGTGTGGTCAATTGTTTTCCAGAACAGAGTTGCATCTGGTGTCTCAGCAGCCTGTATTAGTGTATTCCAAGCCTCCTCATGGATCTCTTATTTCATTTCTTTCAGGGCATTTTAATACCAGTTCCTTAAAAATGTAATCCTTGCACCATCTCTTGGTCTTAATTTCAGGACCTTTTTAAATCCACCTTTAGCCTTGAATAAACCTGATTAAACCATCTAGGGTTAAAATCACAACCATTATTTCTCCTCTTGGAGGTCAAGTTGCTAGCTATTTTGGTTGTAATATTGCAGAATGCATTTATAACAGCTGGTTTTGTTGAGGTGCTATCAGAGCATGTATCTAAATCTCTCTGTTTTTGCCCCTTAAGATTTTCCATCAAGGAAATAGGGACGAAACCTGTCCACCGTATGGTAGTACCATTATCACCCTGAGCCCTGATATTTGAGTCCATAGCCTTGCCCCTTTCTTGGCGTGTCAGGATAAGCCTCAGGGTCAAAATTAGCAGATGGTGATCACTTAGAGCACTCTCACGTATCAGACGTTTTTCCACGAAGTCCCCATAATTTGCTGAAACAATAAAGGGATCAATATTAGACGATGACCTAGCCCCCTTAAATGTTTGTAAGTTTGTTACTCCAACAGAGATAGGAGGGTCCACAACAACTAGAATATATGTATGAACAACATTGTTAATTGCCTCCCCATAAGGCTCATGTGGAAAATGGGGGATTCGGTCACCAAAGTGGTCGCAATATCCACAGGGTTCTCCTGCTTCAATATCACATTTATCACAATTAAAATCACCCGCCCAGACTAATACATAATCCCCTTGCACTTCCTCCAAAAAGTGGTACAGATCTTCTTCCAATAGCTTAATGACCCTGTCTCTTGTTTTATCAAAAATATTGTTATAAAAATTGATTACAATAATAGACTGTTTTCCCTCTGAAAAGAAATGCAAAAATGGATAAAACTCTGATATAATGTTGGCTTTCTTAAGATTTAAAGGTGATGTTATCGCGATTAACGCCGATGGGCCACCGTTAGCTCAGCCCATTCTTGATGGGCTGGCGTTGGTACAAAAAATTTGAAAGCCACCAATAAAAAAGGGCTCAGTATGCCAAGTTTCCTGTATTAGGATTAAGGAACATCCCTCAAACGTTTTTAGCCATACTTCATGATCAATTTTATTTTTAATCCTTGCAATATTTCATATCATGATACAGAGAGATTTGTCAGATCAATTTAAAAAGAAACCGTTGTCTAATTGAGTACGAAGACCAATTTCCGAATGTTCACAAATAGGGAGGTGATCCTTAGCATTGGTCTGTGACTCACCTATGCCCCCCTTCAGAACGTATTTGCTTATTTCAGCCAGTGACTGTTTAAGCACCTGAGTGCGAACCTAGCCCTGAGACTGTACCATACACCCCTTCTCAGCTTGTAAGCTTGGGTCGACATTCAATTGTTTGCCGGTTGCCGTGGGTTAAAATTTCCCAACTGGCGGGACAGCCAACCCCCCTAACTGTCAATCAATTTCACTACATATACGCAAGGGTGCTTACCTATTAAACAGTGAGACCATCGCACTTGAGGTATACGTAGGAATTGGGTTAGCTATACTATATCTAGGACTATAAAAAATGCATAGTGGAGTAGCTATTATATGTTCCTTGTGGTTGGAACCAGACTCAGAGGCATTATTAAGAAGAACTTCGAACAAATTTCCTACAAATTCTCTATTTCGAAAATTTACCACAACACAGTCTCAGGTACTTGGTAATGGGTGCACTCTTTATAGACCTTTTCTTCTCACAAGGCGGCAATTTCCTTTTACCCATGCTATAACACAAGGGTATTCAATTGGGGTAAGAATACAAGAAAAAGGTGGATCAGCTTACCGGGATTCAACTCTGGTTCACAACTTCCACGGTGAGGAACCAAGGGGGGAGGCCCAGCCAAGCCTTGGCCAGTCGCGGATGGGCGCACACGGGCCCGCCCTTTGCCCGGGCTTTGCCGGCGCGTGCCCATGTGTGTCCCTCGAAGCGGGGACCGCAAGCTATTTAAATACACCTCCGGGACGATGTGAGGATGACCGCGCCTCTTGGCGCAAAAAGCAGGCCAGTCTGGGGGCTGTATCCCCCCTGCAGTAAGATGTGCACCTGAATGCGGTTACCACGAAGCAGGGACTGCAAGCTGTTTAAATGCGCCTCTGGACACAACGTGAGGAAAACTGCGCCTCCTGGCGCGAAATGCAGGGCTGTCTGGGGGTTGTAGTCCTCCCTGCAGTAAGATAATGGTGCCGGTCTGCCTGAATGTGGTTCCCGTGAAGTGGGGACCGCAAGCTGTTCAAATGCGCCTTCAAGATGTGAGAATGACGGCGTCTTCTGGCGTGAAAAGCAGGGCAGTCTGGGGGCTGTAGTCCCCCCTGCAGTAAGATGCTGGTGCTAGTGTAAATATGGTGTGAATATGTAAATACTATATATGTTTGTGATTGCTACCCATAGCTAGATCTGTTGCCGAGGGCATGTCTTATCAGAATCTGCCATTGATATATGGAATTTCTTGCTGTGTGCTCACTAGCTTGTTTTATTGTACTGAACAATTACTGTATTATTATTTCAATCAAGATCAGATCTTTTCTGAACCTCCTGTGCTAAAATGCTCAAATAAATATGTTTAAGCTTCGCAAATTTAAACAATTGCCTTTCTGTTCAGACCAACACAATCTTTAGACATGGCTTATACATGAATACATAACCTAACATGTAAAATATGGAGAGCTGAAAAGAATTTCATAGAGTCAGTAGAGAGAAGCTGAAATAATACAAACATTTATAATAACCCAAATTAAAAACGAATTCCTTAGAAAAAACAGCAAGAAGAAAACAACCTAATAGAGGGAATGGCTGCATTAACTTTAAACTGGCAACACAAGGGAAAACCTTGTACATACAAAAACCAAAAACAAATACTAGCACAATTTTTGTAGGATTTAGTACATGTGAGCATACCTTAAAATTTTATGAAAACTGGGGAACATATTTTAATGAAGTTGATCCCATCTTTCCTGTAGTTCACTATATATGTGGAAAGACAGCTTTCTACATGATACCAAAAATATGGTATTGAAGTTGTTTGTTATCTTGGAATTGTTTTTCCAAAAATATATAATGTGAAGAATTTAAAAAAAAAAAGGGGAAAACATAGAGAAGTGTGAGTGCAAGTAAAATAGTGGGAGATATTTTCTGATTTTGTATGGCTTTCTATCCAAGTAGCACTAAATTCTCCAAAATTTGAAAGCTGTCTACAATAGTTGATAAATTAGCTGCTAGTATGACTGGAGGATTTTCTGTTAAAGGTGAAGACATTATTTCAATACTATCAATGGTTATTCAATATCGACCTTTCATCCTTCTTGCTAAGGAGGGTGGACACTGTTGGTTATTAAAGGTCCAACATTGTTGCACCTACATACCAGACAAGAGCAACAACTTAGAAGGTTACATAAAAAAAATGCTGACTTAAACAAAGACCTGAAAGATTTAAAAGCAGACATTGCCTGGGAAGTAATAGGTAAAGTATTTTCAACTTTTAGTAATTGGTTAGGTAACATAGGTAATAGACTAGTGAGCTCTATTTTAAGACCATCAGTGGTAGTCTCCTTGTGCATAATGCTGATGATATTAGCAATCAAATTCTCTAGGTTCAAAAAAGACAAACAAGGAGTGAAAAGAAAAACAACTAATCTTGAACTGGAAGAGAAACAATGTAAATATTATGACAAAATGAACATTTTAGAGGAGTCTAAAAGAAAAGAGTTAGACAACAAAATCTTATTTTGTGTTGATTTGATGTGGTAGTTCATGATGGCGTAAGATCGCCATCAGAGGGGTCCTGTAAGAGCATGAATATCAATTGTTATTTACACAACATATATACTAGATTTTACACTGAATACATGACATGCACATTACGCACACTGACGAAGATCATCATAGAAACAGATAAAAATTTGAGTTATCAGCACAGTAAACACTTGCTTAAATAGGTAGAAACTGTAGGAATAAAAGATTAATGGATTTAAGAAGTTAAAGTAACCAATTCTATTATTTTATTAACAATACATTTTATGAAAATGAATACAACTTAGCACTGCTGGTTGCTTAAATTGAAAGGGCTTTTAGCAATCTAGTTTTTGGGGCAATTCTTCATTGGAAAGTGTTAGATGTTTGAAGATTTGGGTATGAGTACTTAACATAGTATATATACAATGTTTGCGTCAAGAAAATGGTTAAATAATGATTAGATTTAGATTTATTTTACATGTAGCTACTTTTGAAAATCATATGAGTAGGCCATACGTAGGATCATTTAGTTCCCTAATAATAATCACTGATAATACTATGAAACGATTGATGTACTTATTATTGTTTGAATAATAAGAATAAGTTGAATACTAAAAGAAAATGATCTTAATGCATTGAAATCTTTTGCTTACACTGCACAACCTTATTAGCCTGGAGAACTGAAGTTTGACATGTTTCTTTCAAACGTTGCTTTATCTGTTACTGCCTAATGTTGCAATTTAACTCTGAATGAAGACTTATTTCCTTGTGTGTGAATTATTGAGAACTCAAACTATGTACAGACCCTTTGGTCTGCAACATTGTTATATTTCCTTTCTCAACAAGCCTGTGAAAATGGACAACACTGTTGTTTCTCATGAGATGAATGGGAAAGGATGCCAGAGTATCAACATTTTGATATGATCAAATGTGTGACCACACAACAAACTAACTATTGTGGGGTGATGACTAGTTACCAGCAGAGTAATAAAGCCTATAAAAGAAAACACCCCAAAGGAGGGGCAGCAGAAGATATTTCCTTTTCACCTTCCCGAAGAGAGAGACGGCGACCTATGCTATTTTTCCTTTTGAGAGGATTTAGCTTTTTAGAACTCTCTTTTTTATGATTTAGGAACCATCCTTTTGGCCCCTATTTTTGGACTATTTTAATGATTATTTTACCTGTCATACTCTTGTGGTCTATCTAGTGAGCTACCAGATTTGCTCTTTTACTCTTTAGCTTATGTCTATGGACTTGCCATTCGAGGACTTTAAACTTGAGTCTTTTTGCCTTGATGTTTAAGATCTATTTTTAATCCTATCAAGAGAGGAAATCATCTTGTTCCCTTCAATGGTGGTGGGAATCTGTAACTCCATAAGCCAACCTCTTCTGGATTAGAACTTCTGAATAAATGTGCAGTTTCATACTACATGCCGTACGTTTCTTGACTGAAATGCTTAAAAGACTGCTTGCAAGCATAAACTGTGGTTCATTAATCCAATAATCATACTTTAAATTGCCTGAGTCCATTATTATGGCTCTGTGCTCTTTTTCCTAAACTGTATCAATAGTTTAATTGTAAATGTGTAATAGGGACATCAAATGAGTGCTTATTGAGGGTAGTGAAATTGAATTACCTTTTTGAGATGGGATTTGGGCACTAATTAATGGTGCACGTTATATGGCTGACAGCTCTGGATATTCTAGTGTCTCACCCCTTGCAACAACTGAGAAACATTCATCAGAGGACCAATACATTTGTGGGCATAGATAGAATATTTGTGTGATAGGTATCAGAACAATCATGGCCCAGTGCAGAGGCTAAAGTAAGGCAATGAAAATGGCTTCCGCTGTATCACTGTCACAGAAAGCAAGCAGGCATATAGGAAGTTCAGGACAGGTGAACAACACAGCAAGGGGTAGACGTGGTTGATGGATCCTCATCTCTGCGAAGCTCACTGTCAGTACCATTTCTGGTTTTATTCTGTGCACTCTGTATAGCACTCCCTTTCTGTGCATATAGAGATTTGAACTTGAACTACAAGTGGGTCCCATTTTTATACGGTGAAAGCAGACAGAATTTTTGGATCCATTGTCTTCACTTGCATAACCATGCAACAAAAGCAGAACGTTGTGGCTTAAGATTCACCTGCACACTGTCTGTCCTAAGTGTCCAAGTCATGCTCTCTCTTCAGGTCAACCGTTATAAGACCTGAATTTAACAGTATATGCAAATACACTAGTAGAGGAGCACATTACTTTGAAATATAAAAGTCCACTGGACTTCTTCAGGGCAAACATTTCAAAATGAGGCAGTCCAAACTTCAAAAACCAATAGGGCTTAGATTCCTCCACAAACCAGCCTAGGTCAGATGCTGTATGCTCATATACTCTCAATATGCGTTGCTTATATATTACATCCCAGCATGACCTTTTATTCTATTTATGTTCTTTTTTGTAATTTCTCTTTTTCACACTGCTTTCACTATAAAATCATCAACAGTCAGTCCTTGCAATGCATGTGTTAGTATCCGTCAGGTCCCAATTACACATGGGTCCTTGCTGCGCAATTGCACGCTACAGTGGGCGTGCAAAGCCCCCTCTTCATAAATGATAATAGGGACAAAATGCGTAGGCTGTTTATTTGTAAGTGTCGTCCTGTCTTGTCTAGTCATTTGGAGATGTTTGAATAAAGATGAAAAAAAAATAACAAGGACGTGAATGTTTCTCTTTGAGATAGAAAGTATTGGTTTTGCTGTCTCACATATAAGACAAATGTCTATAAACAAATGTATGAAATATGCTTGAGTATCACATAATTCTAAGGCATATCATCAACTGCCAGCAATAATTATCGCTGGCCGTGTTTAGCGTGCAGAAAAATAACGCCGCCTATTGCCGGATTCTATCGCCCGGTGAGCGCACTATCAGCAACGCGCATCGCCGAGGCGATAGAAATCCCGGCAATAGCGGCGATAAGGGGCACTATCTCAGGATTACTTGTAATAAAAAAACAGCAAAAGCAAAAACATTGGTGATAGGGAGATGTCGACTCAGCATGACGATCCACCTCCCATGTTAAACATGCCTAAGTCAAAAAATTAGCAGGCGTAAGGAACCAGCGATATAGCCGGTTAGCGCTACATTAAATGTCGCTAGGCTGGTTAGCGCATCCCTTGGTGATAGGGAGATCCTTAGTTAGCGATCGTTATCGCTGTATTTCTCACGGGAACGCCTACCACGCATCTCATTAGCGATGCGAGGCGAAAAGAAAAAGGGGGCTGAAGCATGGATTCACGCGTTAGCGTGTCCATGCTGATAGGGCGATAAAACTATTGCCGCTTTTTGTCCAAAAACTGACGCAAAAGTGGCGATAATTTTAACGCCGACCCTTGATGATATGCCCTTTGGACTTTTATATTTCAAAGTACTGTGCTCCTCTACTTGTGTAGTTGCATTCACTTGCATAACCAGTTTGCTGTGTATTTTCATTCACGTGACACTCAAAGTAATAAACGAAAAGGCTAGAGTCACCTACTGTGTCTCTTTCACCTTGCACAACATTCTGCAATCTCACCCTTAACCCACAACATCTACCAATTCGCAGTTCCCCTAGAATTCTGATCAGCTCCTCTTTTCTCAGCAAAATGCCAAATTGCAGGAGCCTTCTCTTCAATTCTCTCGCTTTTGTATCTATGTGTCCTCCTTCCGGCATGTCAGCAATATACTGCCAATCTCTGGGAAAACGTTCTCACCTCCATCGTGTTCAAAGTAGGGTTGGGAAGAATGCTTTCAGCCCACCCCATGTTTTTTAGATCGAAGTCTCAAGCAACTATTAATCATGCTTTAAAAAGAGATTTCTGCATTGAAGACTCTGGGTGAGGGCCTCTGACCCCAGCAGTTAACAACCCTCTCTGGTAGGCCATTTAATTCTGACTGACTGATAAAGTCCTGTTATGGGAAAATTGGCTAACCCTAATTTATTGCTGTAAAAGGGAGTCTGGATCTTATCATTTTCATGACGCAACCTTTGAGCAACACATGCCTTTCGAACAAGCTAATAAACATGCAGTTGATATTTTCAGTGATACAATATGTGCATCATAAAAACCTTTTGAACCCTTGAGGTATGGTCTTCACATAAGAATGTGGAGAGAGAGAGAGAGAGAGAAAGCACTTTTAGGGTCAAGGGCCTGGGGGTGGGTTTGAGCTCTGAACCTCAGTCAGTGATTGTCCTGTCTAAGTATGTGATGAAAGTTTGTTGGCTTCAGTGTTGCTGTCAGTGGGTGTGCTGTGGTTGCTTGTCAAATGGTATGCCCACCCAAAAACACCAGTCCATAAATTCGGCTAATGTATGAACACGCTTATTCCATCCAGGGCCTTGGAATTATGTGATGCTGTGGCCATGTTGTATCCTGCTGCTGCTCAATTATGGATTTACTAAAGATTTGAACCCCCGCCTTCAAGTTCAGATCAGAGAATCACATCAGGGCAGCAGAAGGAAAGGCATAGTCAGAGAAACTTGCTTAACTGCTTTATTTCACCAAGATATGCTGCGCCTAAAGACAGGGTGAGAGCGCAGAGACTCTATTGCGGAAGATATCTAGAATGCAGCTAAGAAAACGGTCCTCACCAAAATGAGATCTGCATAAACAGCCGCTCATTGCCAAAACCTTACTGTGTGTTTACACCCCTGGAGCAGTAAGGAAATTGTTTCAACAAGACCTAGTCATTATAATTAAAGGTCTTCTTTTGCCCTCTCCTTGATGGTCTCCTTAGGTAGCTAGGAAACTGCACAAGTTGAGATAAGTGACAACATGAAAAAAAGATTATATTCTGCTGGGTGACTTGTTTAAAGAACAGAAACGTGGATAGTGGCAGCAGGTTAAGAAATGCAGTTCTGTTGTTTATTTATTTCCATGTAATTTGGTTGTGATTTTTTTCCCGGGCAAGATGTTTCAGTAAAATCCAGTAGGTGGCACTGGGACCCTATATTTTTGTTTCTGTTCTAACAATACAACATTTGCAATATTTATTAGGGGTTGGCGTTGGTAAACTCCGCCACGTGGCGGTTGGTGGAGTATTTGCCAAACTCTGTGTTCCAAGTGAGGCTCAGAGTGACAATACTCTGGGAACTGTGCAGGTGGAGCAGAGTGTACAGCCTACCCCTAGTTAAAGACCATTGCAGTGGCATTAAAATGGATACCACAGGCCTCTATTCTTATGTCTCTCCCATTCACATCATGCATGTACAACTTGGGCCACATACAAAAAAGGATAATGAAAATCACCTCGGAGATCCAATACCTTATGAAAAAGCCAGGCATTTGGCCTTGTCCTCCATGATTTACAATATCCTGCAGCCATTTTAACACAACGAATTATAATGGACTGCCTGAGTTGCGATAGGGGCAAACATATACCCTGGCTCAACGCCGTTCACAAAAGCTTGTCTAGTATACACCTAGAACATAGCTTTTCCCTTCCCCTTGCTGCCGAAAACATAATTTTAAAATCAGCAAGGGATGCACTATACGCCCTATATCGCACTGATAGAGCAAAGGCAGAGTTTAGCAAACCTTCTATCATTAGATACATGTCCATCCCGAGTACAGTCGACACTAACTATTCAAAACCACAGGAATACTTAAGGAAAATTATAGGGAGATGGAACAGGCGTTTGCTCTTTCGCCTTAGGGATAACAGTGTAAAATATCTCCTATGTTTCCCTATCGGCTTCAACAAAAATCTGGAGGACACAGTCTGCCCATGTGGCATTGGCTGCAAACAAACCTTACAACATTTTTTGTTTTTCTGCGGATTTTATGTAAGGTATACTAAGCATTACCTCATCCCCCACTTTAAAGCTCATGGGACGACTAATTATATCTCTGCATATGAAGAAATACTACAATTGGGCAGTGATGATATGATTTTTCGTGTTAGCTCCTTTTTATCAGCAGCTATTAAATCTAGAGCTTCTATGCTTTCCTGATGATAAATGTTATTAACAATCAAAAGGTACTGACTATGGCTAACCAAGACATATTTATTTTGTTAAAAAAAGTCATTGTAATTATCTATCTGTACTATAACTATGTCTACATGCCTGCTATTTTGCACAGTAATGATGAGGTTTTCTCTACAACTTATTTTAGATACATTATCGTCTATTTTTAAATTCAATAAGACTATAGTATACAGGGTCTACAATGATAAAATTCTGATCCTATCGTTGGATGTTTACAATTTGCTCATTTGCACAGAGTTTAAAAGTTTACATCTTGCATCTTTGCACAGCCTGATTGATGGACAATGTACATACTACTGGCTAAACCCATTTCTCCCCTTTTAAAAAATCGCTTTTTTTTCTTTTTCGCTATGTATTTGCTTCATGACATCTATTTTTATTCGTTATGTTTTATTTTTCTCGAGTGAAGAATGTTTGTTATATGTTTACAATGATGTTGTACTTTTATGGATCTTTATTGAATCCGAATAAAGTTAAACTGAACTGAACTGAACTGAAAAATATCCTTATCATGGAATGCAGGGTTCTTTATCCCATATGTTATTCAGCATCAGAGATTTTATAAATGATCATATTGGCCAAATCTTAAGTGATATGAACTCTGATGTCATCATTTATGCTAGGTGAAATTGTACTTGTGATTTCATGTGGGAGGTTTCCTGAACATGCATTAGGTGTATTTATGGTTATCTTGTTGGATATAACTGCCACATTTCAGTTAACTTTAGAGTTTACATTATAAGAATAACATATGTTGAACACTTTAAAAGGTTCTGGAAATTATTCATTAATAATAATACGATGCTGCTTATCTTAGCATACGAGCAACCACAAATGGGACGTCAACCCCCAGGCATCTTCGCGGCGGGAGTCGCCACAGTGACCGCCGTGACCTTTGCCCTGGCCTGCTCAGCTGTTCGTGCCAGGAGGTGCTTAAGAAGGGGCCATCATCTCCTGTAGCGCCATGGGTGGGCTCATCTGCGCCCGTCCACGGACGAATGAGGTTGGGCCGGGCCCACTCCCTTGGCCCTAGACTAGTGAACAAGTAATTTCCATCCACAGGTGGACTGATGTGCCTGGGCTGTCCACTGTTTATTGGGAAAGCGCAAAGGGGCATGCAGGACAGTGACTATTGACGAAGCCCATGTGAGTACTTTTTTGTGTGCCTCCTCTCCTACTGAAACTTTATAACTGTTTCCACCCGGGGTGTGGAGGTTGGTTTAGGAGATTGACTGATCAAGCACACCATGGGGAAGAGGAAAGGTGCCCCCACATGTTCACCACAGGACGTAAGTAATGGTACTATTGACTCATTTGTGATAAAAGCAGTGGGGGTAATCTCTAAAGAAATCGGCAAAGCGGAGAGGAGGCTTTTGTTTGATAGGGCTGGAACAGCTGCACCGCTCCTGGATGGGAGTGTGGCTCAGGCAGCTGAAAAGGTAGTAGAGGATGCCCGGGGCCAGGGGCAAGTAGAGGAAGCAGAAGAGGAAGTGGGCCCTAACTTGGGTACCAGCCTGAGCAACAACGCGGTTGGCCAGATCACACGGAGCAGGGCTATGTCGCTCACCACTCACTGTGCGTATTTGAGTGGTCCTCCGGCCCCGAAAAAACAACGGAAAGTACACAAGAAAACAATCCCCAAGCAGTCAGGGGTAGGCAATAAAGGCCCAGACACTAAGGTCACCAAGGACTTTGAAGACCTGTATGCGTCCCTGAAACAAAAAATCGTGGAAACAGTGACTTGTCTCTTAAATGATTTTTAAATGAATTCTTAAAAACGCTCTATAAAATGGAATATTAATTGCCTCCTTCAGCCCAACTGATACAGAATGTAGCCTCTAAGACTAAAGTTGCTCACCAATCAAATCTCCCTGCAACTTCCTCTGTTGTGGCACCCACCGAGACCCAGACCCCTCTACCAACTGCGGGTGTAATAGGACGTGGGGTATAGGCTACGGGGTCATCCATGCCTGGTCGGCTGGCCGCCCTAAACAGTTAGCTGAATGAAAGGGGCCTCCTGGGGGGACAACCACTCCATGATCGGGTGCCCAGTGGGGTCACCCAGTTTGCCACTAATACCCTGAGTTTGCCAGTTATAGATCTCCCACCAGCAAGCTGTCCCTATACAGTGGTTCTGGTGGGGGTCCAAGGATGAGACAGGACACAGGACGAGTCGTCTGTCCAGCGGATTAATAAAGTAACCCACTGGTTAGGCAAAAACATTGGGTTTAATATCTCTGAACAAAGGCACATCTTTATGGCTAGGACGGTGGCATGGATTGGTAGGTCTAAGAAAATATTCCCTGGGGATAGTGTAATTGTCACGTTCAGGTACCCTGAACTGGTTCATAAGATCTTACAACCCTGTTCACAATTATTCCTAGTAGAGTCAGGGATTAAACCACTACCACCGTTTTGTTTTACAGACCTGCTTCTAAACCTTCATCTTTTCAAGGTTTTTCTAGGCAGGAAGTGGGCCCTAATCGGGGTGGGGGCCCCGTAAAATCAATAAATGCTTTTGCACCATTGAGGGATCTGAATGATATAGATTGACTACTAGAAGGGGCGAGTAATGGGAGAGCCGCGGATAATAGGGTTGAACCCTCTGATGAATCATTTGGGAGGGTGAAGACTAATGTTGGTGTAACATCAGAAACCACCTATGAGTATACGGATCAAAGTGAAAGCAGATTGGCCAGTGTAGAGAGGGATACCATTGCCCCTTCCTGTGCCCAGGAAGGGCGAACTCTGGGTGATCTAAAAATAGACTAGTGGAACAAAGCAGGCCTAGCTAGTAAGTTCCGGAATGAGCAGTGGGTCCATTATAATAGGAACTTCAACATAATATCTATTCAGGAAACATGGGAGCCAGTTAATAATTTCTTTTCAGAAAGCTATAAAACTTTTTTTGTCCAGCTTTAAGATCTAGCGCAGGGAGAGCAAGTGGGGGTTTAATAATGTTTATAGATTTAAGGATACAGGGGAGGTGGAAGCCTATTTCATGGGATTCGGATGTTGTACAAGGACTTACATGCCTAAGCAAGACTTATCGATTAGCACTAATTAACTTCTATAACGCACAGCCGCATGCACAGGGATCGAACTGCCTTGACTAAGGAGACGATTGGAGGGACTGCAAGGTGAAGGTCAAGCACAGTCACTTTTAATTGAAGTTGGAGACTTTAATTGCCATCCTTGCCCCAACTTGAGGGTGACTCATTGTGACTGGTCGACCTGCACATTAAAAAAGGGGCCACACATGGAACATACGCAGGAAGGGAGGAAGTTGAGTGTCCTCTTAAATACCTTTGGCCTAACCCATACATTGGACCTGATTGCCACTGACCTAGGTACAACTGTGCCCCTGACTTAGAAAGGTAGAGACTGTTCGTCATTTATTGATTTTATCTTTGTTTCACACGCAGTTAGGAGGTTTATAAACTTTTTTTTAAAAATGTATAGTATATTTAGTGATTACTATCCTGTGACCATGTCACTTGTTGCCCCTCTACACCAACCAGTATCACATAGACTTCCTGAGGGAATGATTTCCGCTACTGACCAAGGCAGGTGGTTACATTGGGCGCAGGTTGACACTGTCACCTTTAATAACTCCCTTTTTAAAATAGGCAAGCAGGAGATCCTGAAATGTCTTGATCCAGAAGCACAGGGTCTTGAATTAGTTCAGACATTCACGGCTAATGCACGATTAGTGGATCGTTTATTAACAGTACCGGTACACCACCCCCAGTATGGAGGTTCCATTTGGCTTGATAGGCATGCTCGCAGGCCCTGAGAGCCCTAAAGATGGCCCTCAAACAATCACCTAGAGATAGGGTCCGTGTGGTGGTTTGCCGTAAAATGTATAAACAAACTATAAAGACGCGGAAGCACCAATTGAAATTGAAGGCTTGGGAGGATCTAGAAGAGGCCTCCAAGCTAAAGGATTCCACCAGTTTCTGGAGGGTTATTAATAATCCATGTTTTAAAGACTCGAATAACCCAAGATTAAGCCACAAGATCTTACCAGTGCGATGGCAGGCCCATTTGAGGGACTGAATAACCACCCCCACAGGGAGGAGGAACCACAGGCATTAACTATTGTCCAGAGAACGGAACCCATTACCTTTACTTTGGATGAGGTGAGATCAGGCATTGATGGTCTCTCGCGGAACAAAGCCTCGGGACCAAATGGGATCCCACCTGACCTCTTATGAAGTAATCCAGAGGTATGGGCACCTCTCCTAGTGAGGGTTCTAAATGTGGCAGTTGCTGCAGAAATGCCCTCATCATGGCCCACGGCCACCATTGTCCCAATATTTTGGAAAGGAGATAGGGATAGTCCACACTGCTATATCCCAATATCCCTCATGGATGTGACAGTGAAGGTCCTGGGTCGGGTGGTATTAAACAGGTTGGCTGATTGGGCAGAGGCCACTCAAATAATAACGGACGTGCAATATGGGTCCTGCTCTGGAAAATCCACATCAGACCAATGCCTTAATCTCTATCTCATTACTGCTAAGTATACCATAGCCAAGTCAGCGTCGCTCTATCTAGCCTTTCTGGACCTCACCGCAGCTTTTGATCAAGCAAATTGCTAAACACTTTGGAATCTTATAGGACAGCTTGGGGTGGAACCAGCATTAATTAACATGTTAAACGTCCTACACAGGAATACCACTGCTGAAGTAAGATACACACAAGAGGAGAAGATCACAGATCATTTTAAGTCTTCGAGGGGGGTTAGACAGGGCTGCATCTTAGCACCATTCCTGTTTACATTATATATTAACGCCCTTCATTCCGCCCTGACCACATTCAGCATATTTTTATATGCTGAATAAAGATTATTATTATTATTATTATTATTACTTCTCTTAGTAACCAACATCACCCAGGATAAGTGACATTATTGTTAAGTGCTAAGATTCACAAATTCTTTACATCATGAAAAACTTAACAGATATATTAAAGCTGTTAATAGATTCACTGAAATACATTTAGATACTCTAATAGATGAAAAAATCTTCTGCAGACATGTACTTTTTTTCTTTTTCTCTCTCACTTAACACAAGCTTGCAGGTGGAAAATTCTCTTCCCTTCATACCCCAGAATTGTTACGTATGTTTGCATAATTCTCTCACCCAATATGTCCAGGGACACTTTTCAACTTCCTTTCTTCCTCTACCCAAGGAACTCACTTGATATGGGTGTCGACCTGTAACTCTCTCTTCTTAGAACTCCACTCCCTGCCCTCACCCCAGTGGCCCATATTGACAGCAGGCGGAGCTGTTTATACCTTTGCTATAGCTTGACTACTGCGATATTTTCACTGTTGATCTCCCCGAAAAAACTCACTGCCAGGCTTCAAAGACTTCGGTAATATCCAACTGCAGATTTTTTTTATTTACCAAAGCACAACTGTTAAACCCACTCTTCATTCACTTTAATGGTGGCCAGTAGGTTCTAAAGTCTCAGTTAATATTCTGTGGACTATTCAGAAAACATAGTTGGTCAAAAACCCACCATTGTATGATTTAATGAATCCTAATTATTCGACAACCAGAAACCTCTATTCAAAATGTATTCACCGGATTAATCAGCAATCTTTCAAGGGGCAGACACAAAGAGGTAAATCTCTAGGTGTGCAAGCACATTTTTGGAATCCCTTTAAAACCTTTCTTGCTATCTGAAATTAGCCTCAGGCGCTTCAGGAAACTTATGAAAACATATCTATTTGTCTATGTGTTTAACTCAATGCTTTACAGAATAGCTATTACAGATGAAGAATACATTCTTCTTCACCTTCTTAACCTGTATATTTGAGCTCACTGTCTGTGCTCTGAAGCAAAAGAAAAATGGTGATATGCATTGTTTCACAAAACGTGCAGTTAAATGAATTGAGAAAGAATGAGACCAGCAGATGTACACCAGCAAGAAAAATTAAGGGTACCCACGGTCAAACAAGGATTTGTAGGCCTAGCAATGGTTCATGGACAATGAAGCACAGCATGGTATTAAATGCCCAGAAAATTCCTTCCACAAGTAGTTGGTCAGGGTCAGCTAGAGGAAGGAAAACACATTTTGACTGCTCACATGCCTCTTGGAAAGATAAGTAACATTTTACTTACCCTTACCAACATTGTAATTATTAAAGTTTGTAATAGCACATAAAATAGTACTTTATACACGAGACAATTTTTAAACTGTACATAATGCGAATGTACAGAGTCTGAGATGTGGAAGTCTGAGGTGTGGTGGAGATCCATATGATAGATGATGACATGCATAACAATCCAGAAAATGGTACAGTAAAGCTACATGACTATTCTTTTAATGAGCTTTATATGTTCTAAAGAAGTTGGTTCAAAAAGCTGACCAGCACTCTCTTCTAAGGAGGACAGTGAATGATTGAGTGCACCAGCAAACGAGGAGAGTCAAAAAAAGATCACATGGCGGCAATTGTTTAGAGTTGAGCAATAATTCATTCACAAACCAATCCATGTGGGTGAATTACATTAAATTAAATGGGTAAATCAATATGTACAGAGTCTGAGATGTGGAAGTCTGAGGTGTGGTGGAGATCCATATGATAGATGATGACATGCATAACAATCCAGAAAATGGTACAGTAAAGCTACATGACTATTCTTTTAATGAGCTTTATATGTTCTAAAGAAGTTGGTTCAAAAAGCTGACCAGCACTCTCTTCTAAGGAGGACAGTGAATGATTGAGTGCACCAGCAAACGAGGAGAGTCAAAAAAAGATCACATGGCGGCAATTGTTTAGAGTTGAGCAATAATTCATTCACAAACCAATCCATGTGGGTGAATTACATTAAATTAAATGGGTAAATCAATATTAAATGTGATGAAAATACCTTATGGGTTTGATAGTAAAAATAAAGACGGGACTAACAGATGCTCAATACTTTGGGGCATATTTGTTAGAGCTTAGCGTCATGCTTCTACCATGCAACTTGGCACGTGCATGAAGCAAACCTCTAAGTCATATTTTAAATGGTCAACTTATGCAATACTAATTAAGATGGCAAAAGCTATAAATGATCTATCCCTCAGATAGCTGAATCAAATGCTAACAAGATAAACCGCTTCTAGTAACCTTCATTTAACTATCCGAAATCTCCTTGCACTGCCCAAAACTGACTGTGCTGCCTCATGTTTCTGCTAATTTCCAGTTAAACGGGACTCTGCCTCTTTTTCCACTTCAAAACTTGCCCTAAATATTCACGTAGTTGTGCTTCAAAGTAGTATTGTATTGTTACCATACTGTGTTGCATAAACACTATTTTTATCCACTACAGTGGCCTTATGGTATGCTAAGCAAGCCACTTGAGGCTAACTGCACAATTGCCTCTGTTAAAACACCAGAACAGGGAGCAGAATTATTTCTGATTAGTAGATATATTCACTTATAACAAAACTAGGGGGTGGGTGATTTACTAACATTTAGCGCTGAGGTTGCATCATAAAAGTGAAACAATCCTGCACAAAATGTTATATTGATTATTTTTGACTCAAAGTAACACAAAGTAGTGCAAATCATGTTCAGCTTCACTATTCAAAGTTTCATTTCCAGGCATTGACAACAGAGTAGATGGATTTAAAACTGTGCATCTTTTAAGAGTCATTCTCTGCACCCAAATCTTTTTTCTCATACTTCGCAAGATGACTGTTCGTTAGATACTGTGTTTGAGTTCAAGTTCACAGTATCTCCACTGAATGGGCTACAAATACAGTGTAGAAGTTTCTCCTTTAGCTCACTGTCCATGTGACTTCCACTGCATATGATGTCACTGTCATGGTAATGGAACACTATGGTTTGAATCCCAGGATCTTGTCAGTTCCTGGAAGCTGTGGACATGAATAGTCAATAAAGTATGTGCTCTTACACTTACCTGCTTGGTGTAATCATTTGGGGATAAGTGTGACTGTTCCTCTCTCCGCCTGCATGTGCAGTGGCCATCTCCTGTGATCCCAGTCTTCCTGATCTGCTTTTCAAGGCTGGTTGGTGAACTATCTTCACTTTGGGACCTCGAGACAAGGTTTCGCCCTAGTGAGGGTGTCTTGCAGTTATCAGTATGCTGTACTTCACTGTGCTGCCTCAAAGGAGAGGTTCTGTATGTCTTTTCCAGCTTTCTAGCTGATTATTGCTGGGAATCTTCAATATGGGAGAGTAATGAGCATCTCATTTGCGTGTTTCATCTCCTGATGTCAAGAGGACTCTTCATTTGTTAACAGGTGAAAAGTGTTACCTTTCACTGCTTGTCCGATGGGAGGTGAGTCCCTCTGTGTGTCTGCTGCTGTTGAAGAGCGGATCCATCCTTCCATGTATGTGACTGCTGCCGTTGTTGAGCTGACCGATCCTTCTTTGGCGCTGCTTTTCCCCGTCTGATAACGCAATGGAATCTTCGTGTGTCCCAGCGGAGGAAGAGCGCGTCTAGCATTCCACGCTCTGTGCGTCTGTACGTGTCTCCAGTGTTGCCGGAATCAGCTCAGGGCGTGTCATCGCTTACGCATCTTTGACTGGTTACCCCGGTTACGGAGATGCTCACCGCTGTTTTTCCGAGTTATTTCATGCCCCATACGTTGTCCGGAGCAGCTGACTGTCGGAAGAGGCTTGTTACAACTCTTTTATCTCTCTGATTTCGTAAATTGTGTGGCGGAAAGCGCATTAGTCATCGCTCCAAGGTATGTGATCCGTCTCTATTCTTGTCCCTTATAGGCTTTTCTTACAGCTATAGAGGCAGTGATATCGAATGTTAGTCTCTTCAGCGTTTCATGATTTACAACTGCCATTTTTTTTTTCTTTTCAAGCAAAGTTCTGCATTTGTGAATACTTGTTGTACCTTTGTATTCTGGAAACAATAATTTTTACCATCATTCTGGTGCAGTCTGTTCATCTTGGTGGTTGTTTAGGAGCAAGCTAACAGTGAACATTAATTTTTATGGCTCAGCAGTAAGTGTTGTGCAGGGACAACTACAATCTTCAAATAGACAACAAGGTTCATCTCAAGAGTGAACAATCAGAAGCGGAGGTCCATTTTGTATGTGGTGGTGTGCTCATTATTTTATGATTATCATTTTTGGATTTTTTCTCACACAGATGGACTATTATTTTCTTTTTTTAATGTTTTGACAGTGTTGTATTAGCATTAACTTATTTTCTTTGCAGGTCTTTTTGCTTACCATTCTTCGCTGTTCACTGAAATTCAGTTTATATGTTTCGTATTGACCATGCAGAGTTTGCAACCCCCCCCCCCTTTTTTACAGCTTCCAGGTGATCCCCCTGTTAAGTGGAAAGTATGGTACAGAGCGTTTTTAAAATATTTGGGTGCAATGGGGGTTCTAGATTTGGTGCTGAGAGAAAGCGTTTCATTTTAGAGCATAACCTAGGTTTCGAAGGTCAAGATGTTTTAGAACATCTACCTCCTCTTGTTGTGGTTGCGGGAGAGGAAGAATTAAACATTTATGATCAAGCTGTGGGCATGCTGGAAAAACAGTTTGATGTGGAAAGCAGTCTTTTTGTTGCTAGGCACAAGTTTTTTACTAGAGAACATGAGAGTGATGAAATCATAGTATCTTATGTAGCGGCTTTACGTATTCTGGCTTCAGGGTATGACTTTGAACATTTTACTTCTCAACTCATTTGGGATCAAATTGTTGTGCATTGTAGGGACAGGAAAGTCCAAGAAAAATTACTCACCTTAAAGAATCCTTCTTTGGAGGAAACGATTAGCATTGTCAAAAGTATAGAATTATCTCAGAAATCCTCGAAGGAGCTCAAACCTGAGAAGAATGTTGTGGGTGCAGTTAAAGCTTAAAAGGATATGAAAAAAAAAATACAAGGATACAAAATCAAACCTAATTCCGAGCAAAAGGGGAATAGATTTGTTTCTTCAAAACAGAAAAAATCTTTGTACCAAGTGTGGTTTCCCATCACATTATCCCAACTCGCAGGTGTGTCCGGCGAAGAATGCAGCATATCGTAAGTGTGGGAAACAAGGAAATTTCGCCAAAATGTGTGGTTTTCGAGGGAGTGTCAACGTTGTGTACTCTGAGGAGCCCAAGCACGATCCTGTGTGTGAAGTTGTTAGCTCGCTTACTGACTTTGTAGTGATTGTGAAGGACAATTCTGACAACTGTGTCAATCCTGTAGATGATATCTTGGTGGATGGAAGATGTCTGAAACTGTTGGTGGATTCGGGAGCGAGGAAGACTATGATTAGTGAGGAATTGTTTGAAAGTACGGGGGAAATAGACCTCTCAATCCTCCCGTTAGAAGTCCAGTTTCCTATGAAGGGAGGAGAATTGTTTTAACGGGATATTTTAAAATGTCCTTAGTTTTTAAGGACAGGCACATCCAAGAGTAGGTATATGTGGCCAAAAATGGTCTCAACATTCTTGGTTGGTATCACCAGGGGTTGTTTGGGATGAATCTTAGGCCTGGCACGTTAGAACAAGTTTCTGTAGTGGGTGAACAACCTGTGGAGGAGAGTTTGGTTTTTTGGTCAAAGAAATTTCCCAACGTTTTTGGAGACAAACTAGGATGCATCACAGGATTCAAACATTTTATCAAGGTAAAGGATGGGACTCTTTCAATCAAACACAAATTATATAATGTACCTGTCAGTATCAGGGATGATTTGTGTTCTGAACTTAAGAAAATGTGTGAAAGTGGGGTCATTGAACCTATTGAGTCATCTCTCTGGTTATCTCCCTTGATGGTCGCAAGAAAAATAAATGGGACTCTCAGGGTATGCATTGATTTGCGCAGCCTGAATAGGGAGATCTGGGTTGACTCGCACCCTCTTCCCCGAATCGATGACATTCTTTCTAAATTCGCTGGTGCAAAATACTTTTCTAAGATCGATTTAGCATCGGAATATCATCAAGTCGAGTTAGATTTGGTTTCCAAGCACCTGACAGCTTTTGTGTCACCTGTTGGCACCTTCCAGTTCTGAAGGATGCTGTTTGGACTAGCGTTGGCAGCTTCAGTTTTTCCAGCGAATCATGGAAAAGGTTTTGGCGGGTGTCACAGATACTGTTGGCTTCCAAAATGATATCTTGGTATCTGGAAAGAGTAAGGATGAACATGACAAAAATATTGCAAAAGTTTTGGGGAGATTGGAAAGTAGGGGGATTGTGGCCAATAAGCTCAAATGTGTTTTTGGTGTTGAGTACATTGAGTACCGGGTCACCGGATTTCTGGTGATGGTATTGTGCCAAGAGAGGGTCCCATTGAAGCTATTTCTAACGCTCCATGTCCCACTTCAAGAGAATAAGTTTCCTCATTTTTGGGTTTGTGCGAATTCTACACAAAATGTATTTCTAATTTTGCTGCCAAAATGGTCCACATGAGAGATCTTCTCAAGAGGAAAACAGCATTTGTTTGGAGTGATTCCTGTCAGGAGGATTTTTTACAGATCAAGAAAGAGTTAGGGTCTTGTGAAATTCCTACCCCTTTTGACCCTTGTTTTCAATGTACTGTGTCTGTGGACGCTAGTCTAGATCGTCTTGGGAGAATGATTTCTCAGGTCAAGCAGGGTAAGGAGTATACTGTAGGTTTCGCATCCTGAGCTCTGCGGCCGAGTGAAAAAAACTACTCAGTTATTGAGAGAGAATTGCTTGCGTGTTGCTGGGCTGTTGAGTAGTTCAAATGTTTTTGTGGGGTAGGACGTATACTCTTCTTACTGATCATAAGCCCCTCATTCCCATCCTTGAGGGTAGAATTGTCATACTCCCAGAATTGCTAGGTTGAGTTCAAAATTGCTGCAGTACGATTTTGGTGTTGCCCACATACCGGGTGGGAGAAACACAAGGGCTGATTATGCTTCTAGGTCTCCTTTGCCCTTAGGGAAAGATGATTGTGATGTCAATACTGATGAAGAGTGTTTGATTGCTGCAGTGGATGCTTGCTGTGTGGGTTGTTTTTCTGAGCGTGATTGATTTTGTGGAATGGAGTCCGATGCTATACTTAAAAAGGTGAAGGATTTTATTGTGTCAGGTTGGCCTAAAGAGAAACGTCTTGACAGCGATATTCATCCCTTTGCCAAGATTGCTGATGAGCTTACGCTGGAGGGTGGAGAAATAATCATGTGTGGGATAAGTTTGTCCCTCCTGAGTCTCTCAGAAGTTGTATCATTGACTAAGGTCACGAGGGACAACTTGGTCAGAGTGACATAAAAAAAGAATTCATTGTGTGTATTGGTGGCCATCCATTGACCGTGTCACATGTTGTACCAGTGATAAAGTTATCAAGATTGTTTCACCTCCTGTACTGCACATGGAGGCACCCGAGGGTCCCTGGTTGAAGTTAGCTATTGACTTTGTGGGACCCTTCAATGTTCTACCCAACAAATACAAGTTTGCATTAGTTGTTGCTGACTATTTCATCAAGTGGTGGGAAGTCCATTTTATGACAGACCCCAACTCTCAAGAAGTCATCAGGTTTCTACAAAGTCTCTTTGCCAGAGAGGGGTTTCCTACGGAGATTGTATCCGACAATGGGGTACAGTTTATGTCCAAGGAAATGTCTGACATTCTGTACCAATGCTGGATCTCTCACAGGCGTGTTCCTCTATAACACCCGCAGGCAAATGGTTTAATTGAGCGCACCAACCGTATACTTGTTGAGTGTGTTTAGTGGGCTGTTTCAGCCAGAGTTGATATTAAAGAGGCTATCCAGAGTATGTTGTGGGCACATCACACTACTCCAAGTGCCATTACTGGTTCCAGTCCTTTCGCTCTACTGAGAGGTAGACAAGGTTCATTTCATATGTGTCCTGCTTAGATGAAGAAATGGGGTCTGTTGTCAAGGTGTCTAGAGACAAGGGGAAATAATGACATACAATCTTGTCCTGCTTTCCCGTCACAAAAATACAGTGGCGCAGTTCCACAACCTGCAGTCTCTGCTGAGACTAGTTTCAAGTCGGTGATTAATGTGGGGAATCGGGTGAGAATTAAGTCCCCTCATAATGTTCCTAAGTGGCTATCAAAGTTTGGTCCTCCTGTTAAAGTAGATGCTACATCACGTTTTACTGTGAGAGTCAATGGAAAAAATTGGTGGCACCTGTCTAGAATTTACAAGATTCGTATAAGGGTTGTGATGCACTTGGGTCTTGAATCGGTGAACATGGTTCAGCCCCAATCAGGTCTAAGAAAACCATCAGTTAAAGAGAGTGAGCAGAGACCTTCACAGGTTGTTAAAACCTCATTGAAATATGTCCCTCCATGAAGGAGTAGTAGGACACGTGTCCTGCCAAATCTCTTAAATCTGTAGTTTGCTGTTTTGTTTTATACAAATAAACTTACATGTTGTTTTACTTACAATGATTTTTTATCTTCTTTTGTATTCTCTGTTATTTCTCTTGTTCTCCTTGGTCTGTCTTTTTGCATTTCTTCTTTTGTCTTTCTTTTTCTGTTTCTTTTTGTATCAATGGAAAGAGAGGAGATTTTGTAGTAGTTTCTCCTTTATCTCACTGTCCATGTGACTTGCACTGCTTATGATGTCACTGTCATGGTAATGGAACACTATGGTTTGAATCCCAGGATCTTGTCAGTTCCTGGAAGCTGTGGAGACGAACAGTCAATAAAGTATGTGCTCTTACACTTACTAGCTTGGTGTAATCACTTCAAACAGTTAATGTGAAAAGGGCACCTCCCTCCTATTTACGATTTGGAATGTAATGTATCAATGTATTGTGTCAGGAATTTTGGTTGCAAACCATTGATCAATTAACAACACATGATATAGTATAATAAGCAGGTTCGCAGTAAGGAAATGTGTATGATGAGACATTGGTTAGCTGTCCCTCGCATGCCTCCACCATTGCTTTCACAAGAGGTTTCAAATTGTCTCCTGTCTCTAACTGAGGCAGGTAGGTTTGCAACCTCTTGCACATTTTCGTTTTGTGATGTGGGTATGTCGTACATCATTGCAACAACAGTCTTCAGGATGCAAGCAGTTCTATAAAATACATCAAATACACTCTTTGCTTTTGTGGCTTCAATTCAAACAAGGGGATTTGCTATCGTCTTTCAGTCTAGCAGTGGGACCTTGATGAAATACCTTATAAAAGGCATAGTGGAAAGCTCTGGCCGTAGCAGCAAAAGCACTTTGAAATAAACATGATAAGCAAAAATGTAATGCATCTATAATCTTCACTGTTTGCAGAACTGCTAGATGAATGTTGCTTCTGACCTTCTAATCTTTGTTAGTAATTTCTACCTGTGAATCTATCTTGCACATGCAAAGCATCCTAGTAATGTCTTCTTGTCCCATGCTCAATGACAGCTTATCCTGCTTCCCTGATTGATCCTCTCTTAACTGTGCAGAAATGTAAATCCATTTGCGTTCTTTACTCTGTGTAAGATGTAGGTACTGTGTCCAGCTGTGAGGACTAAGCACCATTGCCCTCGTCCTACCTTCAAACCTGGTATTCCACTTTAGGAGGTGAATAGCCTCTCACACCCACAGCCAGGTCACAGGGAAAGAGTTGGCCTCAAGAGACTATAGGAGACTGCAGCAGTGGGCTAGGGAGCCATAGTGACAATTGCAATTGTGGGTGGTGACAGTACGTACTGTAAGGGTCTGCAAGAAACTCTGTCACAATGTAGGGAGCTGGAAGTCACTACAAGTAAGCTCTTCGTTTAGAGTGCAGGACTCTTACACACCCAGCCAGCGCACCTGACAGTAAGGAGGGAAAGGTTTATAAAAAGGGACAGCCATTAACAGGAAGTGTTTCAGCAACTTCCTCAGAACAGCATCAACGACATGCTTGATAAGACTGCTACTCATTTATTTTTTTGCATAAAGCCCAATAGTTGATTTATTTACATTCTTTTTTATTTCTTTATTCATAATTACAAAATGAGAACTGCAAGAGCAATATGAAATGGCTGCATCACCACACTTAGTGCAATCATTAGTGGAAAAGTTCATTGGTTGATAGAGGGAGAAAGCACATGAGTCACCTACATTACAGTTCATAGGTTACTTTGTGAAAAGCAGGTATACTATTGCCAGTAATTCATCTGGTAGATAAAAATAGCCCCACAAGAGATCAGATGGCACTTATGTCAATGCTTTGGCAACATAAAAAGAGCTATAGGGTCCACTCAGGTTTCAGTGAGCAGCGGCAGTTAGCATCAGTGTGTAGTCTTAGAACAATGAAACAATCACAAAAAAGGTTCAAAGCCGGGGGGTCCTAGGGAAAACTTTAAAGACCGCACAGGGTTTTTTCCCCAACGTTCAGATCAAAAAACAGTACGAAACCCTGAGGTCTAATAATACAAAAAACTATTCAAAAAGAAGAAGAACGGTGAAGTGTAGACACAGACTAAGCCCGAAGGATACTTCCTGGGGCAATCCCGTTTTAGGACGTAATCCCTCACTCACCCGAAGGTGACATGCTTCATCATTTGGGATTCTCCTCCCAGAGGAAAAACCTAGTTCCTCTGGGGGCTACAACCCCCTCTCTGAGAGGGAGGAGCTCAGGGATGTTTTGAAGGAGGATAGACTAAATCCACAAATGATGAGCTAATAGTGTGAGTGAGGAGTGCAGTGCTGATCAGAAAACATTTAAGTGAAAAAGGTGTAATAAAACTAGTTCAAGGACGGCAAACACAGAAACAAGGTAGTCATTAACAGCCGTACAAGACCAGGATTAAAATAGTGTACGCCACCAGTCCAAAGGTCATAGACTGTGGTGAATTACTAACAAATATTGGTCGACATGTTTCAGCCACAACGCCTACTAAGAGGCTAGGCTTTCTTGAGGACCATTCAAGCTACTGCCGAAACATACGTGTGGAAACCACACACATAAAGGATACAGAAGACACATGAAATCACATGGCATGTGTCCGTCACTGGTGTGTTACACCTTCACCTAAACAGAAAATATATGAAGATTACTAGGTATTCATACAGCAAAGATAATGATGCATAAAACCAGAATCATAAACCACACACATGTGCTCAAGTAAATGCAAAAAACTCACCCGTCAAGACTGGGTGAGTCACCAACCTCCGCCTGGCAACCGCTCAGGAAAGGAACACCGCTCTACAAAAATACGGTGAAAAACGCTGATGAAGACAAACATAAAAACTGCATAATGCAAAGGAGCTTAGCATAACAACTCTGCTGAACACTCCTTACAAAGCAGGTTAAAGACCAACTAAATCTGAGGGGGAGACTAACAACTAACTTCGCCATGAAGATACAAAGGTCAACGAGCATATTTAGCTCAGCACAGAGAGTAGAAGGGGTCAGAACCGTGTGCTCACACAAGCTAAAAGTGAACTACACACGATCCTGTGAAAACTGTAAAAATATAACAAAAGAAAAGGAAATTATCCACGAAGGGAATCCTTTGTTGAACAGAGGAAATCAAACTCTCAATGAGTGTAAATGCAAATCAGGCAATAGCGCCACATCGATATCGATGCTGAGAAAATGGAATCATATTAAGCCTAGTGCATAACTGAACTTAAGAATAAAGCTAAATTTAACCTGAAAAAGCCCAAAATCCCAGAAACAAGATGCCTACCTCTCCGTCGGTGAACCGGCTTTACAATGAGCCTGAAGCCGGAGGTCCCGCGGCAGAGACAAATTCTCGTATAAAACGCCTACAAGCGGAGGCATCAGCCAATCTGAATGCTTCATTCAAAAGAAGCCAATCAGGGAAGCCATGTGACACGGGCACAATACACCCCTTAGCTGCGGGCGAAAAAATGTAACAAAAACAAAAGTTGGATATCACAGGCCAACGTTGAGCCTAACTTCTACCCAAAGCTACAAGGGAAAAGAGTAAAGAATAAATCTAACGAGGCCGTCTGTGCTACGTCCGTGCCTCGATTCGTCTATACATGCCCTGTAGCTCATGCGCATGCATCGTAGCAAGACGCTGCATCCTCGGCAAACCCTGCATACCGGGCATGCCTTGTGACCAATGCGCATGCGTACAACAGAACACTGCGTCCTCAGCAGCCCAGTGTTACCGGGGAAATGTCTGCTTGTAAATAAAAATTATATAAAGAATTAACCGCCACCTATAAATCTGTGCAGCCGAAACAAAAAGAACAAAGTAAACAGATCATAATATCCTCTTCTGTCACTCAGTCAATGCAACTGATAATATTGATAACTGGTGTACATACGGAACACAAAACGCTGCATACTCATCATAAACATACACATGACCACCAATAAACCTCTCAGTCATGGTGAGTTGAAGTAAGTATAATAGGGAAGGTCTAAACACAATAGGCTCTATATACCAACCTCAGCATATTAAGAGGCAAGGTATAAGAATACACTTATAACACCTACTCTTGCAGATACCACAAGGAGGTAAGAGTTCATAGTGATAGCCACGGGATATCATCGTTTAACCCTCTAATGTCTGATTGTAATTTGTGTACCCACCATTGCTCACGTTTGAATAAAAAAGAAGAGCAGTCAGTCAAGTGAGGGGGAATAAACGTTTTCTCAAGAACTGTCCACTGCAGGTCATGGGGACCATGTTTAGTTGCAAGGAAATGCTTGATCAGTTTAGTGGAAGACCTACCACACCGGATAGTGCTCTTATGTTCCAGAATGCGAGTTTTAACCCGGCGGGTGGTCATACCATCATACCGCAACTGGCAGGGACATGTGATCAAATAGATCAAATTAGTGCTGTTGCAGTTGGTGTGGCATTTGAGTATCCAAGGTCTGATCGAGCCTATATCAATCTCTTTGGTCATCGATGTGTGACCACAGTCTGCACAGGAACCACAAGGATAATGTCCCGCTACAGGCAATAAACCCCAGAGAGTGTTCTGTGTGTCAGGCTTGTGCATGCGAGGACGAGTGTGTACCAATTGATCCCTCAAATTACTGGTACGTTTAAAAGCAAATAGAAGTCTAGATAGTCTCTCTTCGCCTATATTCAAGATCTTCCAATTGGTCAAAATGGTTTTCTTAATTTGATTAGAGAACTTGCAGAAAGTGTGTACACAGGTCAACCTGTTGTTACTGTCTTTTGTAACTTTTGGTTCAAGAAGAGCCTCCCGGTTATTGTTGGAAGCCCGTTTGGAAGCTCTTCTGATCAGTTTTTTCGGATATTGTCTAAGCAAGAGTTGGTTCGACAGATTGTAAGCATGTTCCTGAAATTTTTCTTTGGAGGAACAATTCCTTTTTAAACGTAGGAACTGGCCAAACGGTAGGTTGTCACGCAATGCTTGTGGATGGTAGCTGTCATATTGCAAGAGAGCATTTTTGGCCATAGGTTTCCTGTATAGTTTAGTACTCAGACCACCTTCAAAGTGTGTAATCAAAATATCTAAAAAAGGAAGCCGAGTCTTAGAATGCTCACAAGTGAATTTCAAAAAGGTATTGCAGCTGTTCAACCAATCCTTAAATTCAAGCAATGAGGTCAAAGAGCCATGCCATACTACAAAGACACCGTCAATGTATCTTTTCCATACACGTATTTGAGTCTTGTATGGGTTAATGTTACCAAAGATGTGGTGTTGCTCAAAAACATGACCGTAGAGATTTGCCAGGCTGGGAGCAAAAATGCTCCCCATAGATGTACCGAACACCTGTAGGAACAACTGTTCCTCGAATTGAAAGAAATTTTCTTTCATTGCCAACTTGGCACAAGAAATGATAAAAGAGACCGGAGTGATGGAATCTGGAGGATTCTCCAAGAGGAGAGTTTCGATGACAGATAACGTTTCATCCTGTGGAATGCATGTATAAAGAGATTCAACATCTCGGGGGGACACTTTTGTAATTAAGCAGGAACTTGCCCAGTTCTTTAGAAAGATTTGTTTTAACTTTTTCTTTCGTAAAGATTCTAGTCCGGTACATCTATGGGGAGCATTTTTGCTCCCAGCCTGGCAAATCTCTACGTTCATGTTTTTGAGCAACACCACATCTTTGGTAACATTAACCCATACAAGACTCAAATACGTGTATGGAAAAGATACATTGACGATGTCTTTGTAGTATGGCATGGCTCTTTGACCTCATTGCTTGAATTTAAGGATTGGTTGAACAGCTGCAATACCTTTTTGAAATTCACTTGTGAGTATTCTAAGACTCGGCTTCCTTTCTTAGATATTTTGATTACACCCTTTGAAGGTGGTCTGAGTCCTGAACTATACAGGAAACCTATGGCCAAAAATGCTCTCTTGCAATATGACAGCTACCATCCACAAGCATTGCGTGACAACCTACCGTTTGGCCAGTTCCTACGTTTAAAAAGGAATTGTTCCTCCATTGAAAAATGTCAGGAACATGCACACAATCTGTCGAACCAACTCTTGCTTAGACAATATCCGAAAAAACTGATCAGAAGAGCTTCCAAACGGGCTTCCAACAATAACCGTGAGGCTCTTCTTGAACCAAAAGTTACAAAAGACAGTAACAACAGGTTGACACACTTTCTGCAAGTTCTCTAATCAAATTAAGAAAACCATTTTGACCAATTGGAAGTCCTTGAATATAGGCGAAGAGAGACTACCTAGACCTCTATTTGCTTTTAAACGTAGCAGTAATTTGAGGGATCAGTTGGTACACACTCGTCCTCGCATGCACAAGCCTGACACACAGAACACTCTCTGGGGTTTATTGCCTGTAGCGGGACATTATCCTTGTGGTTCCTGTGCAGCCTGTGGTCACACATCGATGACCAAAGAGATTGATATAGGCTCGATCAGACCTTGGATACTCCAATGCCACACCAACTGCAACAGCACTAATTTGATCTATTTGATCACATGTCCCTGCCAGTTGAGGTATGTTGGTATGACCACCTGCCGGGTTAAAACTCTCATTCTGGAACATAAGAGCACTATCCGGTGTGGTAGGTCTTCCACTAAACTGACCAACCATTTCCTTGCAGCTAAACATGGTCCCCATGACCTGCAGTGGACAGTTCTTGAGAAACCGTTTATTCCCCCTCACTTGACTGACTGCTCTTCTTTTTTATTCAAACGTGAGCAATGGTGGGTACACAAATTACAATCAGACATTAGAGGGTTAAACGATGATTTTCCGTGGCTATCACTATGAACTCTTACCTCCTTGTGGTATCTGCAAGAGTAGGTGTTATAAGTGTATTCTTATACCTTGCCTCTTAATATGCTGAGGTTGGTATATAGAGCCTATTGTGTTTAGACCTTCCCTATTATACTTACTTCAACTCACCATGACTGAGAGGTTTATTGGTGGTCATGTGTAGGTTTATGATGAGTATGCAGCGTTTTGTGTTCCGTATATACACCAGTTATCAATATTATCAGTTGCATTGACTGAGTGACAGAAGAGGATATTATGATCTGTTTACTTTGTTCTTTTTGTTTCGGCCGCACAGATTTATAGGTGGCGGTTAATTCTTTATATAATTTTTATTTACAAGCAGACATTTCCCCGGTAACACTGGGTTGCTGAGGACGCAGTGTTCTGTTGTCACGCATGCGCATTGGTCACAAGGCATGCCCGGTATGCAGGGTTTGCCGAGGATGCAGCGTCTTGCTACGACGCATGTGCATGAGCTACAGGGCATGTATAGATGAATCGAGGCACGGACGTAGCACAGACAGCCTTGTTAGATTTATTCATTACTCTTTTCACTTGTAGCTTTGGGTAGAAGTTAGGCTCAACGTTGGCCTGTGATATACAACTTTTTTTTTTTTTTTTAATTTTCGCCCGCAGCTAAGAGGTGTATTGTGCCCGTGTCACAAGGCTTCCCTGATTGGCTCCTTTTGAATTAAGCATTCAGATTGGCTGATGCCTCCGCTTGTAGGCGTTTTATACGAGAATTTGTCTCTGCCGCGGGACCTCCGGCTTCAGGCTCATTGTAAAGCCGGTTCACCGACAGAGAGGTAGGCATCTCGTTTCTGGGATTTTGGGCTTTTTCTGGTTAAATTTAGCTTTATTCTTAAGTTCAGTTATGCACTAGGCTTAATATGATTCCATTTTCTCAGCATCGAGATCGATGTGGCGCCATTGCCTGATTTGCATTTACACTCATTGAGAGTTTGATTTCCTCTGTTCAACAAAGGATTCCCTTCGTGGATAATTTCCTTTTCTTTTGTCATATTTTTACAGTTTTCACAGGATCGTGTGTAGTTCACTTTTAGCTTGTGTGAGGACACGGTTTTGACCCCTTCTACTCTCTGTGCTGAGCTAAATATGCTCGTTGACTTTTGTATCTTCATGGCGAAGTTAGTTGTTAGTCTCCCCCTCAGATTTAGTTGGTCTTTAACCTGCTTTGTAAGGAGTGTTCAGCAGAGTTGTTATGCTAAGCTCCTTTGCATTATGCAGTTTTTATGTTTGTCTTCATCAGCGTTTTTCACCGTATTTTTGTAGAGCGGTGTTCCTTTCCTGAGCGGTTGCCAGGCGGAGGTTGGTGACTCACCCAGTCTTGACGGGTGAGTTTTTTGCATTTACTTGAGCACATGTGTGTGGTTTATGATTCTGGTTTTATGCATCATTATCTTTGCTGTATGAATACCTAGTAATCTTCATATATTTTCTGTTTAGGTGAAGGTGTAACACACCAGTGACGGACACATGCCATGTGATTTCATGTGTCTTCTGTATCCTTTATGTGTGTTTGTTTTACACACATATGTTTCGGCAGTAGCTTGAATGGTCCTGAAGAAAGCCTAGCCTCTTGGTAGGCGTTGTGGCTGAAACATGTCGACCAATATTTGTTAGTAATTCACCACAGTCTATGACCTTTGGACTGGTGGCGTACACTATTTTAATCCTGGTCATGTACGGCTGTTAATGACTACCTTGTTTCTGTGTTTGCCGTCCTTGAACTAGTTTTATTACACCTTTTTCACTTAAATGTTTTCTGATCAGCACTACACTCCTCACTCACACTATTAACTCATCATTTGTGGATTTAGTCTATCCTCCTTCAAAACATCCCCGAGCTCCTCCCTCTCAGAGAGGGGGTTGTAGCCCCCAGAGGAACTAGGTTTTTTCTCTGGGAGGAGAATCCCAAATGATGAAGCATGTCACCTTCGGGTGAGTGAGGGATTACGTCCTAAAAAGGGATTGCCCCAGGAAGTATCCTTCGGGCTTAGTCTGTGTCTACACTTCACCGTTCCTCTTCTTTTTGAATAGTTTTTTGTATTATTAGACCTCAGGGTTTCGTACTGTCTTAGAACAATGCCCATATGTCTCTGGGTTGACTGGGGGGCGCAGCTTGGATTAGTATATCGTTGACTGCTCATGTAAGTAGGCCATATCCAAAAAACATTCATGAATAGTGGGTACACATCTACGGCAGTGGTTTAACAAAACTTGGGGGAGCCCCCATGCAAAGTACATGGAGGGGGCCCCATCCGACCACACTCAGGAGCTGTTAGGACAGGGTACTGTGCTGAGGGGGCCCCCTGTAGCTCTGGCCCCCTAAACTACGAGGGCTGTGGGGGCCTTTGTTATGCCACTGATCTCCTGCCCCATATACATGCCGCCCTTCACATAGCAAGGAGCAGTGCCAGGGCAAGATAATATTTATGTTTATCAGGCATTTCCACTGGGAGGCATAGCAGCGCCAACCCAGGCGAATGATGTAGCGTAATGTGCACGATATAGGACATGATAGTAAAGACAGCCTGCTGAAATGCCAAAACAGGTGAATAAAACCAAGCTAGATGTATGAAGTCCACTGCCACCCCCTTAGTAGCGGACACATTCATCATGGACTCTCAACTTACAGTAACACATTTTAACTGGTGAACAATATGCCTGAAAGAGAAAATGTATAAGACGGAGGATTCCATTAGGCAATAGAGACCACATGAAGCTGCACACATCTTCCCAATCCTTATCTGATATGGATTTACTCAGGGCCATCTTCTAGCGAAGCCTAGCTCGCTCCACGTTCAGGGGCATCTCAGCTTGTGCCGAGGCATCGAGACAAGATAGGAAATGACGGGGTGAGGAGGCCAAGAGCAGGAGAATAACAGTCTCACATTCTATTGGTTCATTTAAGAAGCCAGGGTAAGAGGTGTGGAGTTTCAAACGTATACTAAAAATGTAAATTTGATACTTGTATAGCGTACTACTCACCCGCAAGGGTCTCAAGGCGCTTGTACGAATACCGCTGTGGAACCCATCCTGGCTTTCCCTGTGAGGCGTCCACTCCTGGGCACCCCCAAGGTGGAGGCCAGGCATCCTTAGCGTTGTGGGGGCCGTTGTGAAGCACCTCTCAGGGAAAAGATGACCTATTTCTGTCATGCCCCATTGTGATACTCATTGCACAGCTATCCGCTCCTGCAAAATAGTGTGCAGCGGGGAATGGACAAGTAGCTGTTTGGGAGAGTACATCGCCTAATGAAGTAGGCGAGCCTGTAGTCAGACCAATGTTTGCTGCCTACATGCAATCATGTCTACTTTACTTCAGCCCGGGGCTGTCGCGGAGCTTGCCCTAGCAGGGATGGGAGAGAATTGGGATGTGTCTGATCATGCTCAGGTATGAGGTGAGTCAGTTTTGGGGCGCAGACAGCATGGCGCATAGGAGGCTTGCCCACAGAGATGATGAAGCTCAAAGTTGGGAGGGGCAAGGCCTCCCCATTCATACAGTAGTCTAAGGGTATCCCAGATGAGTCTAGGCTGTCCACCCGCCCAGGCAAGACGTATCATAAGACAGCAATGGGTGTGGAAAAAGTATCGAGACTGAGGTATAGAGATGTTCATAAACAGATAAACAGCTTTGGAAGAACAATCATTTTCACTATGCTGACACAAACCATCTGCAAAAGAGGCAGCTTTATCCTACCCTGAGCCTTAACTTCTATCATAGAAAGAGCAGTGCCATTGTTTTGAGCATGACTGTCGATTTGCTGGCACTGACAGGGATTCCCAGAACTCTTAGGGAGTCTGTAACCCATGGCAGAGGCACTGATAATGGGCAAAGGGTAGTTACTAGGGTGAGAGGGAAGACAGAGGACTTAGTTGTGTTTAATACTACGTCATTCACCACTCTGAACAGGGAGAATTTATAAATAACAGGGTATAGGTTCTCACCTGGGTTACTCAAGTAGAGAGTGATGTCATAAGCACAGAGCAATATCCATTTAATACCTGATGTACCTCCTCACACCCTAATATAAACTATCATACACCCAATCTAAAATACAGACTACCCTTCTCTAAATCATAAATGCACTAATACCAGTTAGCACATACCCACTCATTAATTCATACATTTACACACACATCCACTCACTCACACATACAGTCACTGATATATGCACTCATATACCCATACATACACTCACACACTGACACTCACCCATAGAGTTACTCACACACCTAGTCAGTAACCCAAAGTGTCAATCACACTGCCATTTCCTCACCTATACAGTTATACACGCACCACCTCAATTGTTCATACAGCTACTAACACATAGTTACTCTCTTATACAATCGAAGACCCAAGCAAATACTCATCCATTGAGCCACTCTCACAATCACTCACTCTCCCATACAGTCACTTGGATACTCTAACACTCACTTATACTGTCTTTCACATATGTAGTTACTCACACATACACCACTGAGATATCTATTCACTCACCAACACAGCCATTTGCACACTAACTCACCCATACAGCCTCTCATAGATGCACACATGGCCCCTACACCTAGTGAATCACCCACTCACATATCTATGTAGTGAGTCACACACACCCCACCCATCCACACAGACACTCAGGCACCCATACAGGTACTCAGACAACCAATCAGCAACCCATATAGAGACTCATGTAGCTACTCACCAACACAAGCAGCCACTTACACACCAACTGACAGACTGATACAGACATTCACACAGATGGGTCATTCACCCATGCATTCACTAAGATATGTTTAACCACACACTTACACAGTCAGTCACGCACCAACTAAATCATCCATTCAGGTACTCGCACACCCACTCATTCTTCAATACACCTTGGCATATATATATATATATATTCACTTAAAAAACCATAGGTTTCACACATGTTATAGTTAGGTGGATATTTCACTCGTAAAAAACCAATGAAATTCCCCCGTTATAGTTAGTTCAGATAACTATAACTCGCGCGCCCGCAATCCACTGCTCATGACGTCACATATTACATCACTCATGACATGGTCAGTGGTATCACTCATGACATCACTGATGACATCATCCTTGTGATAGAGTGGCGGTCGCGCGAGTTATAGTTATCTGAACTAACTATAACGGGGGAATTTCATTGGTTTTTTACGAGTGAAATATCCACCTAACTATAACATGTGTGAAACCTATGGTTTTTTAAGTGAATTTGCAAGGTTTTTTCAATGCTAATTCCTAACTATAACGTGTGTGAAACCTATGGTTTTTTCAGTGAATTTGTACGGTTTTTTAAATGCTAATTTATTTATGTATTATTATTTGTTTTATATATTTATTTTACAATAAACTACGTTTATTGCACCCCGCGATTTAAAAAAAATATATATATATATATATATTTTGTGTGTTTTTCACCGTGCGCGCACGGTGCGCGCACCCCCGCGATTTAAAAAAAAACATTTTGTTTTTGCCTTCGGGGTCCTTCAGGGACCCCCTGACAAAGGCTAGGGGGTCAGGAACTCTCTACCCTGCCCCCTTTTCACGTTTGCCTCCTTCCTTTTTCACTCTCGCACTGAAAACAAACAAAATGGCGGCCGACACTTCCTGATTTCGACTGATTCGAACGTTGACTAACATGTAACCACCAATCAGAATTACGCTCGCGCACGTTAGGGTGCTCGCACGGTGCGCGCACGGTGCGCGCACCCTGCGCGCGTATAGATATATATATGCTTTTAAATGCTATTTTCCCAGGAAATACTGAACAGATTTACACCAGACCTGCATAAGGCACTTCCTTGACCTTATGGCTACCTCTCTGCCAAATTTCACGTAATTCTGTTCAGCCGTTCGGGCTGTAGCTGCGACTAAAGGTCCTATGGAAAAATGCATGGGGAAAACGCGTTTTGGGACCCCCCCTTTTTCTCGGCCCCCGCTTGACGAATCACCCCGAGACTTTCAGGGTAGGAGCTGAGCGGAGCGCCCCATTAGTTTTGAAAATTTTGCGAGGATTCGTCAACCGGCGCCAAAGTTATTCAAAATAGAATTTTCAGATTTCCTATGGAAACTCGGTCCTAACTATAACTATCTACTGGCGACCGCCAGTAGATAATATATATATATACCTAAGAGAGAGAATCTCAACCAAGCATTAGTATTTTCTCTATGTCTATACGTAAAGTATTTTTTCCATGTCTGTACGTAGGGTGTCACACAATTTGCTTAAAAGTATCACGTTCTGTTCGTGTCAATCATGTGATCAAGACCGCTGTGACGGTCGAAACGCGTCAGAACCTAATGGAGTTTGAGAGCAAATAAACCGAGCAATTTGGTTGTACCAGCATACTTGTGTCCGTGTCTTGCAGTAGCACCGGCTGGTGTTACGAAAGGAGGAATTGATATGTTCGAGGAATCGACTTCTTCTCGACAACACGGACCCCTCACGATCAAGCAGGTCGACGGATTTGGAGTCGAATTGGAGAAGTGCTCACCCAAGAGCAATGTGAAAGTTGGCCCCCTGCATCCGGCATTGAGAGTCTGACAGCGAGGCGAGAAGGCGAGGAAATACGAGTCAGAGGACCTGTTTTGTTTGCCGACTAGCACGCAGTAAGTTCAGATACGTGCCAAACTGCAGGTGTGAGGCGCTGGTTGACTGTCGTTACAATATATTCGGCAGTGCTTGCAATATTGACTCTGATATTATACAAACTTCTTGGTAACATGTCGAGTGATATTATCAGGGAACGTGAGATGGCAGCAGAGGAGCTGTTCTTAAATTTACCCACAATGAAACAAAGTGACAAAACCAATGCCAAGGAAGGTTCGGAAAATGGAAATGCAAAAAGCTTGTTGAAGTCTTTAGAGAAACACAGCCGCAGCGAAATGACTAAGTGGTGGGAAATCACCTCGTTGGAAAAATATCACGAGGTGGGTCGAATACCGAGGGGCTTAAGGATAATGTTGGCGCCAAGTTTTGACAGCCCAAATCCTATGCTCCTCAAAGAGTGGGCTGAGAGCAACTTGGAAGCCTCAATGCGTTTAGTATGCCTGCTAATCAAATATGCCAAAGTGGATAGAGCGGCCAATATGGAGGAAATTGAACGAATTCAAAATGAACTCAATAAACCAGAATTCCTAGCGAATAAAGACCTCATTGAAAAAAGTATTAATGAAATGAAGGAACGCATAAAGAAACAGGAGCTGGTCATTAAAACGAGGAAGGCTTACAAATTTGCCAGAGATAAAGGCGATTACGAACTAGGGCAGGTGTTCACGTTTGCCCGCAAGTTTGATAAGATACGTAAAAACCAAAGTGGACAGCATAAGAATACGTTAGCACCTGTGCCTTCCCCATGCAATCAACCTGAGACTGACGATGACGCAAACTCCAATATGTCCACAGATAGCAGCGCGATGACTAGCGCAACCACCAGTGAGGTAGAATCGGACAATCCAAGCTCAGGTAACGAAGCGGGGGACCTAGGGCTTTTAACTTTGGCAGAAGAACTGGATTATGTTCGCATGCAACGCAAACAGACCCTTCGCCCACGTCAGCAGCAATTGCAACCCGCCAGAGGCGAAACATCAGAAGGCGGCAAAGAAGGAAATACAAGAGGGCGAAATCGTCGAGGACAGCAATGGAGGCAGTACAGAAAGTAAGTGACAATACTATCATTAACCTTACAGATGTCGAATTGAATGCGGCGGAGAAACAACTGCTTTCATTAGGCCTTTCGTTTTGCCCAGAAAGTAACTTTAACTATGTGCATACGAGAGTGGACGTATTCAAATTCATTAGAAAGATTAAATTAAAAAAATACTTCACTATTAAGAACAAATTAAGTGAAGAGTCCAACAAGAGATCAGAACTGGACACGACCACAAGTATAGTATGTACAAGTGACAACAATGCAAGAGGACTGGTGGTATCAGACATGCAAGCTATCAATATCCTAAATGCATTGGGCAGAGGTCAGGAAGTTGTGAGTACTACACAGGAGGTGGCAGAATATGAAGGGATTAATATCTCCAAATCTTGCAAAAGTCCTTTCAAACCGGCCTCGACATTTATGCCAACAATGCCGCGTGATTCCATAGACGTATTCCAAGAGCGAGTCACTGATGAACTGAAAAAATTACAGCACCAGACTTTAAGTAACAAAACAAAACCTGCCCAAAGGATGAGAGACTATTTCAAGTTAATGTCCAAATTGAAGGAAAACAGCAATGTCATTATCAATAAATCAGATAAAGGAGGCAACGTAGTCTTATGGGGTAAAAACGAATATAAGGAGGAAGCATATCGTCACCTTAACAATTCAGAATGTTATCGTAGAATACCTAGAGCATTGATTGCCAGCACAAATAAACAGTATAAAGATGAACTATATATCTGGCATAAGGAAGGACTGCTTACGCAGGAAGAATTACAATTTTTGAACAAAGAATATCCGGTTCTTCCAAGCATATATTTCATCCCCAAGGTACATAAGGGATTCAAACCGATTCCAGGACGCCCTATAGTATCGGCAATTAATGGCATATTTGAGAATACCTCGAAATACATAGACTTTTTCCTCCAAGAGTTGGTGATTAAGTTGCCTAGCTATATAAGAGACACTACGGACTTCTTACACAAATTGAACAATCTTAATGTACCTTCTGATGTTATTTTAATGACTATGGACATCACAGCGTTATACACCAGCATAGCTCACGAAGATGGGTTAAAGGCTGTGGAATATTTTTTGGGTGAAAGAGATATTGAGTTTTACAACCACAACAAAATGTTACTGAAAATGATTCGTATTTGTCTGAATAACAATATGTTTCAGTTCAACAGTGAGACGTTTCAACAGTTAAGAGGCGTGGCGATGGGGGCATGCTTCTCTCCCAGCTATGCATGTTTACATGTAGGCTGGTGGGAGAGGCATGTCCTCAGAGCCCGCTTTGTGAAACAGTGGTCGAACAATATTCTGGCATGGTGGCGTTACATAGATGACGTTTTTGTTATCTGGAAGGGTACAGAAATTGAAGCATTAGAATTTGTCAAAAACATCAATGATAATGACCTAAATCTGGAATTCACGGTAGATGTGAGCACTAGTGTAGTTAACTTTCTCGATGTAACGGTTTATGTTAAGGACGGGAAATTGGAGACTAGTTTGTTTCGTAAAAAGACATCAGGGAATACGGTACTGCACGCAGAGAGTTTCCACCCACAACACACAATAAAAAGCATTCCATATGGGGAATTCCTGCGTATCCACAGAGCATGAAGTACTATAGCAGCGCGCGACCAACATCAGTTGGATGCTAAGAACAGACTATTGGCACGTGGATATGAGGAATTAAGTCTAAACAAAGCTATGATTAAAGCAAACCTCAGAAATAGGGATGACTTTTTGACAGTTAACAATACTACGAATCAGGAAACTCCAGCAGTTACCAATATGGCTCCTGATAATGATTTGACCAAAAATGAAATAAGACTGATTACAACCTACAGCAGACAGGCTAAGAAAATTAGAAATATAATCCGTAAGGAGTGGCCCATTGTGCTGACTGACCCCACCCTGAAGACAGTACTTCCCAACACTCCCACCATCACATAAAGACGTGCGTTCTCTATGAGGGACGAACTGGTTTCCAGTAGTCCGGAAGTATCGGTAGGTGGTACTTGGCTCACTCCTACGAAGGGATTTTTCAAATGCTCCTCCTGCAGAGCTTGTAAGTTTGGAACCAACACTTACCACTATATGACACCTTTTAGCGACAAGCCCAAATATTTAAAGGGACATTATACATGTCGCACTGACCATGTGGTTTACATATTGCAGTGTACATGCAAACTCCAATATGTTGGTAGTACTAAGCTACAAGCCTACAACAGAATTCTGCAGCATTTACGTGCTATAGTCAACTCCGATCCCACGTACCCAGTAGCCAGACATTTTAAAGCTTGCCACAATAACAATCTGAGCTGTCTGAGCTACTTCATCATAGATTCGGTACAAAAGCAAAAGAGAGGGGGTAATCGTGAAAAAACCCTCAGGCAATTGGAGTGTAAATATATACTGGAGTTAGACACACGTATACCAGGAGGTTTGAACAATGGGGAAGATTTGCACCATTTTTTATGAGAATATATGACTATTACACTATATTGAAGTCTGCTGGGTTCGCCTGTTCTTATTTGTATATATGGGTTTTCTCCTTTTTCCCTTGTTGATCTGCATACAGTTATACGCATAGCTGTATTAGAGTGTGTTTTCAGCTCTTATGATGTTTATAGAGGAGTGACTACGACATCTCATATATTTTCATCTGTATACCTTATATATGCGAGTAGATATTAGGGGTATTTAGGTATTTAAGCTTACTCATGGCCAATACACACATATAGTCTGTGTGTTTTTAAGTGTGCTTTTATACTATTTTTTGTGTGCCCCCTTATTGTGATTTTATCAGACATTCCAATTTTCCAGGCGTATTTTAGATTTGTACCATGAATAATGTATAGGGTATGTATTTTGGTTAATAATGTATGCTCTGCATACTTTGCACATGATATTGAGATTTTGTACATTGAGCCGTATTTGCACATTCAAATATGAAAGTTGCTGGATTTGCACATTTTCTTTGCAGATTTGCACATCTTGCTGTATTTGCACACTTATTACCATTTTGCTTATTTTGCACATATTTTGCGTGATTTGCACAATTTTGGTATATGAAGTTTTCTTTTTGTACATCTCCCAATTCAGTTCAATATACCAAAAAGCATTATGCATTTGAAACAACTACCGTGTTTTTACCCATATTCAGTATTTAAGTACATACTCAGTATTTTTTTGAAAGTGGTCGAATATGCTTACATATGGGATTGATCCCGGTATGTACCTAAGAGAGAGAATCTCAACCAAGCATTAGTATTTTCTCTATGTCTATACGTAAAGTATTTTTTCCATGTCTGTACGTAGGGTGTCACACAATTTGCTTAAAAGTATCACGTTCTGTTCGTGTCAATCATGTGATCAAGACCGCTGTGACGGTCGAAACGCGTCAGAACCTAATGGAGTTTGAGAGCAAATAAACCGAGCAATTTGGTTGTACCAGCATACTTGTGTCCGTGTCTTGCAGTAGCACCGGCTGGTGTTACGAAAGGAGGAATTGATATATATATATATATATATATATATATATATATATATATATATATATATATATATATATATAACATTCTTAGACGTTTTAGAAAAACACTCAGATGGATGATATCATCAGTGATATAGTTTGAGATATGATCAGTGATGTGATCAGGGATGTCACTGACCATGTCATGTGTGATATCATATGTGACGTCAGCAGTGCATTGTGGGGGCACGAGTTATAGTTAGCTCAGCTAACTATAATGGCCGAATTTCTCTGGTTTTGTACGGTTGAAATGTCAGCCTAACTATAGTGTCCCTGAAACCTATGGTTTGCGAGCGCAGCGTTCCCGAGGTGAGGCCAACCTGACATCACCGTAAAGGGAGGTAGTCTTCTTCACGAGGTGGCGAAACTGCAGCATGATTGTTTTTAAAGGTTGAACATCACCCCACTGTGGTTCTTATGTGACTTTATTGTTTGCACCACAGGACGGACTCACTTGAGGTTATTGTGTGCAACTACGAAGACCAGAAGGCCTGAGAAATGGCCACGCCCACTGGGGCGGTGTGAGTGAATATAATGCAGCCGCACTTTACCGGTCCTTTGGTACAGAATTTGCCATTGCCATTGAAGAATGGTCAAGAGACTTGAAACGTGTCTGGCAGTGAATGGCAGTAATATTCTGATGACATCTTTCACATCTGTGTGCAGCCTTCATGATTAAATAAAGAAGGAATCAAACCTACCTGGTGTGGCTCTTCCATAAGGGGCAACTGTTTGGATATAGATATACATATATGTATGTTCACTGGAAAAAACAAAGGATACAGGGATGGTATATTTAGACTGACATTTCATTTGTACAAAACCAGAGAAATGTAGCAATTCCCCTGCAATGCACTGCTTATCACCTCACATAATACATCAGTCATGACATGGTCAGTTACATCACTCATGACATAATGCATGACATCACAAATGACATCACTGATGACATCATCTGGTGATTGTCAGTGCATCAAAAATGTTTATGAGTGTCAAATATATATACTAAGGTGTATTGATGAATTAGTAGGTGTATGAGTGCATGGATGATTCAGTGGGTGCGTGACAGACTGTAAGTGAGTGATTAGGTGTCTCAGTGAATGTATGGGTGAGTGACTTGTTGTGTGTACATCTTTATCTGTCTGTCGGTTGGTGTATAAGTGGTTGTATAGCTGGGTGAGTTGGTATGTGAGTTTCTGTATGGCTGAGTGATTGGTTGGCTGAGTATCTGTGTGTGGGTGTCTCAATGTCTGTGTGGGTGGGTGAGGGTGTGTGTAACTACCTATATGGATGAGTGCAGGTGTTAGTCAGTGGCTGTATGGATAAGTGAGTGTATGTGTAAGGGGCTGTATGGGTGAGTAAGTGTGTGTATATCTAGTTGGTGAATGAATGGATGTGTCAGTGGTATATGGGTAACTGCATATGTGAAAGGCAATATAGGTGAGTGCTGGAGTATATGAGTGACTGTATGTGTGACTGAGTGATTACAAGAGCACCATATGGGTGAGTGTGTGCTTGTGTCAGCGAGTATATAGGTAAGTGAGTATGTTTTAGTATCTGTATGAATAAATGAGTGGTTGTGTGTATAAGTGTATAGGTGGGTAAATGGCTGTGTGATTGAGTCTATAGGTGAGTGAGTAGATATGTGAGTAGCTCTATGAGTGACTGACTGTGTGTGAATGGTGTATATGTGTATGAGTGGATATATCAGTGGTTGTATTAGTGAGTGAGTTGGTGTATGTGTGACTGTATGGGTGAGTGAGTGGGTATGTGTGTAGACCTATGAATGAGTGAGTGGGTGTGTAAGTACTGGTATGGGTGTGTCAATGGTTTCAAGAGTGGTAGTGTGAAAGTTGGAGTGGGTGTATGAATGGTTACATGGGAGTGTGAGTGGCTGCATCAGAGATTCTGAGGATGAGGTCATCAGTGATATCATCAGTGATGTCATTTGAGATGTCATCAATGATGTCATCAGTGATGTCACTGACTATGGCATTAGTGATGTATTATGTTAGGTCATAAGCGGTGCACTAGGGGCATGAGCTATAACTATAACTGCTGAATTTCTCTGATTTTGTACAAGTGAAATGTCAGCCTAACTACAAAGTCCCTTTAGCCTTTGTTTTTTTCATTGAATTTCTAAGTTTTTTAACCCCTTCCCCGCTCATGACGGAACCACTCCATCATGAGCCACGGGTGCACTGTGCTCATGACTGAGTGGTTCCGTCATGCTGCGGCCGTTGGCGGCCACTCCTCCCACGCGGCGCTAATTCCCCGCCTGTGCGGGCGATTAGCGCAGTGGGTGGAGTCATGACGGAACCACGCCGTCATGAGCACAGCTCACCCGTGACTCATGACGGCGTGGTTCCGTCATGAGCATGGCGGCGCCGTCAACCCCCCAAACCCCCCTAGCGCTGCGGGATAAAATGCCATTTCCTAACTATAACATCCCTGTAAGCTTTGTTTTTTCAGTGAACTTCCAAGGTTTTTTGAATTCTTATTGTTAATTATAACTTACCTGTAACCTTTGTTTTTTCAATGAATTTCCATTGTTTTTTAAGTAGTAATGGTCTTTGCAGAATTGTGTGGAAAGGGGGTGGGGCCGCTGACCAGCTCTCAGAAATCCCACTGAGTAGGACTTATAGAAAGTACCAGGAGGACGTAGCATCCAAGACAACTTTATTCCCCAACCAGTAGTGTGCTAGAAGATGTGTTTGCAGAATGGTGCAGAAAGGGTGTGTGACCTCTGAACACCTCTCAGCAAACTGATTGTGTGCAACTTGCTGGAGGTAACAAGAGGGATACTTGGCCCCCAAATACCCTCAATAGCCAAGGGGACTTCATCCCCAACTAGTACTATGCCAGGAGGCACGTTTGCAGAGTGATGCAGAAAGGACGTCCTTGATGACTCCACAGGTAGAGCCTGTATGATTCTATGAGTGCCATTGCCTAGGACAGACTGTGAATATTGGGTGTAAAACACATATATAGATATATTTGGGATAACGTTTAAGTGTAGCTATTTAGTAATATACTAATATAACTTTCCCCTTTGTATTCATTTGTCAAACTAACTACATCAAAAATGCATTTTATTTCTACACAGCAACACCGGAGGTCGCAATGAGATTTGTAGTCACGAATACAAATGAAAAAGTTTAAAAGAGATATATAGACATATTTTACACAAAGTCTAGCTGTTTAGTAACATATTAGTTTAACTTTATTTTAACAAAATATTTGTAAAAAAAAAGTCTAAAAAAAATAGGTTTCAACACATAAACACACGAACACAACATAAATTCTAAACAAACATCAAACTATCCATTGTTTCCCAAACTTATGGGGAATGCAAAACTTCTGCAAAACTAGTGCAATGCACAATGTCTGACAAGACCCTCTCTAGAGGGATGAACAGAAATATTCATATGGGACAACGCCCATGTTATACCATCTAAAAACCTATCAAAAAAACCTCTCCAACTGGTGATCAAGCAGAGTGAAGCAGGAGGACCATCTAATTCTGTGGCAGCAGCAATAATTCCCGGTCAGAAACTTACATTTGAGTGTCAAGACTACTGCAACAGATATGGCTCCAGAGTTGTCATGATTTGGCCACTTACTGCATGGGCTGTAGTGTTGTTATAAGTGCTGGTGAGTAGTGTGTTTATTTGTATTCACAATGCTGCCAAAAATCATACATGGTATTTTTCCCCTTTTGTCTTTTTTGCACATTTATAGGAGTTCAAGTAAGCAGCAAGAGGGCAATCTAAAGCTGAAGGACCCTTGAGTTCAATAGCAGCACAACAACACCGAAGTAGAGAGTCCATTCAAAAGTGCAATCTCAACTTCAAGATTTGGCTCCACAGTTTTCCCCGATGGCATCATACAGCATGGATAGTGGAGTTGTATTTAGTGCTAGAGAGCAGGCCATAATGGCCCTTCGCAATGCTGGAAAGAATAATAAAAGTTCATTTTGTTTTGTATTTTTGACCTTCATAGTTTTTCTACATTAGCAGGCATTTTATTATCTTACAAAATGGGCATCTAATACCTATCTGGTGTTCATTTTATTATCTTCCAATTTATTCTAACACTAATTACATATAACTTGCCTTTTATACAAGTCAAACCATCCCTCTACAAATAAATACACAGCTAACTTTTGCCAGTTATCATAATTTACTTTTTCACTTTTTAAATATAAGTCAACAGTCTGTGTTTAAATCTTCCAGTAAGCGTATCAACAACATATACAAACATACTCTGCTTTTTAAATAACACTCTTTTAAATTTTGTAATCTCTTTTTTAAAATTATCAACTGTAATATATGTGCCTTGTTCTCCAACTCCTCCTCTTAACAACTCTTAATTTTCCCTAGAATCCTGCTCAGGACTACAGAAACGAAACTGCACATCACCAGAAACATCAGCCTTAAGATGGCTGATGGCCTTTCTTCTTGATCGAAGTTTCCAAGTTGCGCTGCACCCGCATATTTCCAAAAACATCCCACTTTCACAAGGGGTCCCACAGGGCTCAATATTGAGCCCAACTCTCTTTAATCTTTATATGGGACCCTTGACAAGGATTGTTGAAAAAATAAAGTCACCGTTGTTTCTTAAGCGGATGACATGCAACTAATTGTCACCTTATCTCAAAACAAGGAGGAAGCAGCTAACCAGTTTTCCTCCTGTTTGAGCAATCTTGCCACCTGGATGACTAATAACTACCTTAAATTGAACAGCAGTAAAACTAAGGTACTGATCATGGGAAAGACCCCCTCCATCTGATCCTCAGCACGGTGGCCCCAGACTCAGGGCCCTACCCCGATCCTGAAGGAGGAAACAAAAATCTCGGAGTCTGGATCAACCCCAAACTCTCCTGCTAGACACATATTAAGAAGGTTGCTGGAAAATGCTTTGGAATCCTTAAAGTTCTCAGCAAAATCCCTTTATCGGCGAGAAGAACCCTAGTTCATGCCCTGGTGACATTTCAGCTGGACTATGGAAATACTCTCTATTTAGGAGTAGCAAAAAATGTCCCAAAATGTGGCTGCACATCTGGTTCTCAATTTGCCCGGAAGAGCCTCTTCTGTTAGAGCTCTCGACACTCTCCACTTGTTGCCGGTAGAAAAGAGAATACTCTATAACGCCATGTGCTATGGTCATCGCAGTTTGCAGGAAAAAGGTCCCGGCTATCTCCATCATATACTAACTTCTCATCACCCTGCCCGTAATTTGAGGTCGACTGGAGCTCATTTGGTTAAGAAACCAAAATTTCGAAGAGCCAGAATGGGTGCGCGCTCTTTTGGCTATCTTGCAGCCAGAAATTGAAACTCCTTATCTTTCTCCCTATGAGCCGAGCCCTCGGAAAATACCTCCTGTAAAAAATGAAAGACCTGGCTCTTACATCCTTGAGTCCACTTTCTGTACTCTGTCCTGTTTAGTATCTAGGTTTCGCTTTTCATTTGGCCCCCTTCAGGTGAGTGGTTTCCAGCGCGGGGACACACCCTTGGGTTCAACCAGGCGCTTTATAAGTGGAATTAAAAGAACCTTTTCTACATCTGCAACACTACCACACTACCATGCAAAAGTGCTCTGCTTATTTCTCCTAAACATAAGGCAGGAATGTTCACATAATACAACCTCCTATTTAAAGTTTGCATTGTTGAGTGGTATAACTTATTTTGTGTTTTAAACTTCACCTTGGAAAGATGTGTAGAAATGTTCTTAGTATATCAATGGATTCCTGTCTAATACTAGAAACACTGCTACAATTCCATTTGTATACAGTACACTGACTACGCCTTCCTCGTACCTCTTCTGCAATAACTTTTTCTACATTTCTAGGTACCGCCACCTCTTTTGCTATAGGACTTCCATTCTTCAATTGATAACATCGTCCTCTTTAATCAATAGCATGAACTAATTTGTTAAACTGGATATAGCTTTCTTCATTAAAGAAAGCCTCTGTACAAGAAGTATGTTTCCATTGTCCACTAAAATCTTTACTACAGCTACTTCTATTCACTAATCTTTTCTTCTGGTTTTGTCTCCTCATGCAAAACATTATTTTGTCAAGAGTCTTCATTCTAATTAGAATCAAAATGAAAAGCTTCCTCTTCAAAGCAAAGGCCTTATCAGCTACTCTCAAAACTTGTTCTTTCCATTTTACTGCATCTCTCCTTCTTCTACACTTTTGAAATTTAACACTAAATGTACACTGCTGTACCTATGCAGTATTTATAACATTTGCACACAATACAGAACCTATGCAGCCATCTAAACACCTGCTTTACTGTATACATGTTTTTCTTCTGAGCTATGTGTAAGTGAAATCTAGATATCACTTGATACATAATTGCATACATGGCCCGCTAGAAACATACATTGCTTTATTGCTGAGCATGCACATGCATCAGTAAGTTTCTAAAATGGAAAACAACATATTGACATTTTTCGAAGGACACAACATTTTGCAAATTGCATACCTACATTATCTTTTCTCAAAAACGTCTGCTTCTAAAACATATATTCAGCATATCTTAAACAAAAGTTACACTCGAAATGAAGCTAGCACAAGAACTCTCAGGGCATTTTGCACTATTAATCCTTCTCAATTTTAAACAAACCATGTTTAAAGAATTTCACTACTCTAACCATATACATGACATTTCCATTAGACTTATTTAACATAGAGCACCATGTAAACATATATGCGATTTCTTAATAGATGGGCACCTTCAAGCCAGCTTTTCCAAAATATATACCTCTCTGCATCTTTAAGCAAACTCAAAAGTCCCACCATATATATAGCTATGCAAAGCACAAATAACTATATCTCACCATTTAAGCATATGCAAAGTGGTCATATAAGTTAAAAACCACATTGACAAACACCTCCCAATATATACCTAACAAGTATTACTTCTTTGTAATTCATATACACACAGAGAACATGTTCTCATCTTTTATTTCTCACTACACTATTCCTGTTTAATAATGTTACTAAAAGTACTACAACTCCCAGAATGCAAATGACAGAAGTATCTATTGTGCACATGATGCTTAAACATTTAAAACATTCTTAGTTCCTCATTGCAACTTTCCACAAAGCTATACTGGTATTTTTCAATAAAATACATAATCTAATAAACAGGCACTAAATAATTTTTCTCTTACTTCTCAAAACATTCACCACTGACCTCTTACTCATCTTATATATTTTTTCTCATCACTGTGATACTCCTTTTAATCAAACTCCCATATACATCTTCATTTCGGGAAACATCCATTACCACGTGGGCATTGAATCGCAATGCCTTTACATCGCGGATATTACAACGCAAGTCGTTACAATGACTTGTGGTGGATGGCGCTCTTACTTAAGGAATAGTATGATTTACTATTCCAACACCTTCCCTACTGTACGTAGACTGGTGTTGAAATAGTAAATCATTCTATTCCTAAATCCAGCGCCCTCCAGTGCAAGTCGTTGTAATGACTTGCGTTGTAAAAACTGCGATGTAAAGTTCCGCGATCATTTTGATTGCGTTGTAACGTCACATATTGCTTCATTTCTAATGTACATTTTTAAAATAATTGCAAAGTTATATACATACCACTGAATTCAGTTTGTAGATTATACTGTTGTTTTAGCTCTTTCTGCATAGTTTGGACACTGTTACGGTTTGTAAAAACTAAGCATACGAATAGTATACCACTTTTATACAAAGCAACTCTAAAATGGCAAGCTCTTCAACTTTCTACTCTATCATCACGAGTAAAGCAGCAAATGAAATAATGTCTTTCATTTTAGACTACTGCATCTCCATTTGTGAAAGGCTAGCATCTGTTAACCCTTTGCCTCTCTCTTTCAAATCGAGGTTCCTGTTAGTGCATTTTCACAATGGTTTCCCGATCATCGCAGAGAAATCGTGACAAAAACGGAAGTTCAAACCTATATCTAGCTTTATTTTTCTGAAATTTAAATACTACACAAAAGTTTATTACATAGACCTGAGTTGGAAATTAAAACTTGCCATTACTTACATTGTGTCATCCCACCTCAATTAAAAAAAAAATGTTCAGTCTCTTTAACACTCTTTACACCAATACAGTCTTATCTCAGTGTACATAGCAACTAAGTGGAACGAGTAGGTCACATGTTCACAGCACATTCTAGAAGAAACATGCTACTTCCAAATCAGATACAGCAGGTATGATTTACTCCACAGATCCAAAAGCATATCAATGTCTGTATTTCATTTCTTTTTTTAAACAACAGCCAATAATGAGGCTTCTTCCTGAGCCACCCACCACACTACCTAATTTTATTCACTTTCATGCTGACAGGATCCAATGAAATATATATAATTTTTTTTTAAGCCTACGTTTTTACTTCTTTTCCTTTGGAAAACTACCTAATTCAAAACATGGCAAAGATAGAAATGGAAGTGGTAAAATCTTTTCTGTCCACAGATTGACAAAGCCAGGAAACATGTGAATAAAACTGTTTCTTATTTCCTCAGAGACCATCGTATGGGCTGTATCCATGAAAACAATCTGTGTTTTGACAAACATGGAATTTATAGAAATTATGGAGTGCACTTTACAGATGAAGGCACAAGGGTATTTCTAACTAACCTGATGCTCTGCATTTGGTCTAATGTGTAGCAGCCATATACATACAACCAACACAACAGCTCTTGTAAGAGCAACCCTAGTACCCAAAATATTTTGAATTTGTTTTCTAAAGAGTTTTTTCCCTTTAGTTTTTGGGAATCTTCGCGATGACGTCGTGATCCAAGCAAACACATCACAAAAACAGAAAACAAAGGCAGAGATTAAATGGCCACCAAACCAGCCAAAAATAATATGTAAAAAATTCCATTCGGAACATTGGCTTACACACATCACTATATATACATATTTTCTTTAAAAGCATGTTTAAACTGATATTTTTGTACTATGTTTCATCAAAAACCATCTTTCAGACCTATTTTCCATTATCACAGTTATTCTGACGTTGCAATGACATTGTTAACCTCGACGAGCGCGCTTTTCCAATAAAGTGAAAACACTTTCATGCACACACATTAAAGTATTCTACACACTAGAGGTTTATTACTGTACACTTCAAACTCATGTTTTTCTACCATATGATTAGAACAACCATCTCTAAACCCTATTTTCCATTTTCGCGGTGATTCCGGATATTGCTATGACGTCGGTCATTGCGATCCCTGGGTACGTCGCCAAAGCAGAAAGCAAAAGCAGGATTTCAATAGCCACCAACACATAAAAATATTATATCTATATAATTAATTCTACCATCACAGTAGATAACTCACTATATAAATAACTCTATAAAAACATTTATCAGAATCTCAAAGTGATATATTGTATAATGATTCACTGATGTACTCTTTTTATATTTCCACCAATATTCCAGACAACGTTGATAGTTGCGACATACCCACAATGGTGCACAGGTGGCCGCAATGGTGGTTGCAGCGTTGTTGGGTTTATCATACACGATTAAAAAATTCAATTTTGGACACATAACTTGTGTCACTAACACCTCCATTTCTCAACTATGGGGTCAGAGTATATCCAGCCTGACCCCTTATGTGGGCTTTCACACACATTTTCAGGCCTGAGAACCATTCCTGATGGATAAAATGGCGGCTGCAACTTTCTATTCAGGTTGCGTCCAGCCAATTAGAGCACTCCTGCTAACACGTGCATTCGCAAATCATCGTGAAACCAGAGCGAAATTTCCGCAGCTAGAGATATATCACTATCATTTTAAACTTAAATTTCTCAAAAACTACTGAACGGATTTACGCCAAATAAGCAAAAGGCACTTTCTTGAACCGACATCTACCTCCATGACAAATTTGGTGTAAGCCCATTCAGTGGTTCAGGCTGTAGAGGTGGCCAAAGGTTCCTTTGGGAATTAACATTACAAACACAACCTTATTTCACGCCCCAAATTCTCAGTCCTCACTGCACGGATCACCCCCAAACTTTTCCAATTAATAGTACCCACTGTGACACTTTTCTGGCAAAATTTCATGCAGATTGTTTAAACAACACCAAAGTTATAGCCAAGTCAAAAAATGCTTTTCCTCTAGAATCTAGGTCCTAACTACAACTACCTACTGGCAACCGCCAGTAGGCAATATATGTATGTATATATATACATACACACCTATGTCTAGGGAATTCAGACAGCTCTTTTTATCCAGAGGTCTGTTGTTTAATATTCCCCCCACTGCAGCATACAGGATGGGGCAGTAGGTTAGTCTACTTTAGCCATTTGCTAACTTCTCTGGGAGTGACATATTCTACAAGGAGAAACACTGCACAGAAAACAAATACTATTCGTGCCAGGAACACTAATGCAAAATGCAATATTTTAGCCTAAAAAGTATATCTTTTTTTTTCAATTATGTATTTAAGTTTGGCGAGGGCCCGGGAAGTCTAAAAAGACATAGGGCCCGATTCACAGAACTAACTTAAGACAAAATCCTAAACTTACTACCATTTTCGTATTCACAGAAGGCACTTACTCATTTTGGTATTCACAGAAGACACTTACTCATTTCGGTATGCACAGAAGTTAGTAGTCCTAACTTTAGGACTCCTAAATGCCTTCTGTGAATACCGAAAGTCTTAAAATTAGGATTTTTCTCAGTTTAGGAGTCCTAAAGTTAGGACTCCTAACTATACTACTACTAAACTGAGACAAATCCTAATTTTAAAGCTTTCGGTAGTCACAGAAGGCATTTAGGAGTCCTAAAGTTAGGAGTCCTAACTTTACTACTACTAAATTGAGAAAAATCCTAATTTTAAGACTTTCGGTACTCAAAGAAGGAATTTAGGAGTCCTAAAGTTAGGAGTCCCAACGATACTACTACTAAACTGAGAAAAATCCTAACTTTAAGACTTTCGGCATTCACAGAAGGCATTTAGGAGTCCTAAAGTTAGGACTCCTAACTTCTGTGAATACCAAAATGAGTAAGTGCCTTCTGTGAATACCAAAATGAGTAAGTGCCTTCTGTGAATACCACAATGGTAGTAAGTTTAGGATTTTGTCTTAAGTTAGTTCTGTGAATCGGGCCCATAATGCTTACAAAAACCATGGCAAAAGAGACAAGCATTGACAGAGCTGGCAGACAATGTCAGACCTCGTTGTCTTTGCCAACATCTGCTTTAGTTGTTGGCAAAAAAAAAAAACATCTGGGTGAAAATCACCCTCTTGATAAGATGACACCCATGCTCAAAGTCAAAATTTGAACTCAAATATTTTCAAAGTTGAACAAAAGTGCACATATAGCGTCTGGAACGTGCACAGTGAATATGCATAATTTCATATTACTTTGGCTTCTCATATTTAATTAGAAATTGGGTAATATATGTTAAAACTCTAAACACGTCTACAGAAATGATTCTCCGGTGTTAAATAATGGTCAACCACTTTTATATTAGCACATAATTGCAGATGTATCACCTTATAGCGATTACGTCCCTTTCCTAAGGGCTGCACTGTTACTCTTGTCTTGCAGAAATGCTCTGAGGTACGTTTTGCCTGTCCGATATGCCGTATTTTGAAAGAATGTTTCATGGGGCCATTAATTACCTGTTTCTTTGAAAGCAGGACTTTAAATTTAATGGCAGAGTTGCTTTAAGCACCTGAGATTTCTCACACTAACAAGTCTCTAGGGGCCGTGCTGCAAGAATATTAGAGATCTTTTTAGGCAGCCTTTTAATATTAGAATCCACTAATACGGGTATTCGAGTTTCAGTCAAGAATAAGGCTGCATAATGCGCGGGATAATTTTCGCAAAATCTGCCCCAAAATGAAGATGAAACCAACGATTAATGTAAGGAAAAGGGATTAACGCATTTTACGGAAAGCCTGGCTACATTATAGTCATATGAAATAAAGTCTGCTATGGACTTCAAACTATGCACAGCCAGGAACGTCATAAGAATGAAAACAGCATAAATTCTTGTGTGCAGTCGAAGCAGTACAAAGTCTCCAGAGACCCTTTGATGCAGTGCAGCCATATGTTGTTTTCCTATTCTGGGGCTATGAAAGCTTAAAAGATAAATACGATTCCTGACATAAAAGCTGCATCTTGGAACTTAGGTCTCTAGAATAATAAGTCTACAAAACAGATTCATGTCTCCCAGGTAAACACAAATAAACAAGTGGGATCTCAGCCGCGTACATTTGTGAAAAATAGTTAACTAATGATATTACTGCTCGGTGCACTATTTTTACATACGAGATGGCATCCTGCCGTTCAGACTATGTGTCGTTTTCTCCAACACTTTTGATTGGAATTACTTTTTTATTGTCACATCTTCACTGTGTGTGGACTTCTCAGCTTTCGAGTAGTGAAAATTGCTGCATTTTGCTTTAACACCTATTTGATATGAAATTAATCGGGCCCAATGCACATAAGACTCTTTCGTCCTAATTAGTGAGTTTTATAGAATATACCGACAACTTACACGTGTAGCTGTAAAGAAAGGGTGAGAACAGTCGTTTCCTCCTACTGTCTTTTATGTCACCCTCCTGCTTCCATTTACACTCTTCCTGGTTCGATCTACTCTTAAAGGAGGTGCATTCAGTTACCGTTTTTCACTGTGCAATCACAATAAAATAAGTTCTCACTGTAGGATCAGGTTTTCTTTGAAAACAGAGCTCCTGCTGGCACAATGTTATGTTATGTTATGTTATGTGTATTTATATAGCGAACAACACACCTGGGAGGGTATCCTGACACAGAAGGAGGAGCAGCATGGGCTGAGTCAGATTCCGAGCTAGGTAAAGAGCCAGTTGTTCAGTTTCTTGTGGAATTTACCTGCTGGATCTGGTTCTGCACATGTGGTAGGGGTGTGCGTGTAGGAGTCTGCCTTAGCGGAGGTGCCGGGTAGGTTTGTGGAAGTTTTTATGATTGTTCAGGTACATGGGGTCTGTGTTGTGTAAGGCTTGGCACTATGCATTAGGAGTTTGAAGAGTGCTTGTTTGTGGATTGGGAACCATTGGAGGTCCTTGCGGTGTGGTGTGGGGCGATGTCAGTGAGGGGTGTGAAGTGGAAAGTAAGCCTGGCTGCAGAGATTTGCACAATCTCCTTGGGGTAGCCAGGTCAAGAGTTTGCACGATTGCTTTCTGGGTATCACAGCCCTTGCAAATCTCGAATACCGGACAGTGAGACCAAACTCTCCTTCTTACTTTGTAGGGTCACCCACTTCCTCTACTTGACTCCAGTGAACTGGGGCAAACCTATTCTAAAGGGGAAAGGAGATGTGGGTGAGAGAGAGTGAGAGAGAGAACACTTGTTCCAGCAAGATGAGTGGTAGAAGAACTGGAAAGCACATCAAATGTGTCAGGACAGTGAGATAAATTAAAGTAAGTATGGGTCTACAAACAGCTACCTCACAAGGCATCAAGTCGTAAATACTAATATAGCTCCTTACCCAGACAAGGAGTCTCAGTATAATGAGCCCAAAAAGCAAGCCTGGACATTGCCCGAGAACTAACGAAGGAGTTAACTCAGCAAGGGAAAAGCAGAGATTTACTTGCAAACACTGAGGGAACCCCCTGAGTAAAGTTAATGTAAGTAAATACAGTATAAACACAGGAGCAAAGTCAGGCTCAAGTGTCAGGGGAAGGATGAAGGGAAACAGAATAGGAAAAAACAACAAAGGTGTCAGAGAAAATACTAGTTTAAGAAGGTACAAAAAGTGACAAAGCTGAAAAACCTGCCGTTGCCAGATATCAGTCTGCAGATGTAAGGGATTCCTTTAAGGCTCTACCGAACTTGACCTGGATGTCAACTACCAGCCATATAGGAGTTGGGACAGTGTGTATCACATATGACCCTGAACTGCCTATCTTCCATGATTGTAGTTTCCATTGACCCTTCTTTCATCTCCTCTATGTGTGATGTTTCCTTAATCTCTTCTGAATTGGAGTGGGATATTGGGATGATGAAGGCATGGCTTAGAGTGAGTGGCCCTATCAGCAGGTGACATGGAGATGGCATGGTGTACTAAGCATTCCTGTACCCGAGTATGGATTCATGATATCACATAACATCTCCCATGATTGGGGGCTTCCTGAATGTCTTGTTCACCGAAGTTAATTTTTACATTACCACTCATTTACTCCTTACGCATTTCAATATATTTCTAAATTATGCACACTACAAAATAGAATAACTTTTTCATGTTCTGAGTTCATAGCTGTGACCGAGCTCCTGATGGGAGTATTGCAAATCACTCTTGCTGCGGCAGTTTGAATCAATTGGAGGCGAGTAAAAGAATAATCTGCCATTCCAACATTCAGAGCATTGCTGTAGTCTAACCTACATCAATAAAAGCTAGTACAACGGTCTGGTATCATTCTGCAAGGATCCACTGAAATAGTCTGTCAAGAGTCTGTAGGAGCCAAAAGCAACTCCCACAGACTGCATTCACCATGTCTGGAATGAAGAGAGATTTGTCACTCAGGGAAACCACATTCATAACAACTCTTTTAGCCCTGGGAGCAGGGTCTACCGTAGAGGGTCCCCAAGAATCATTTCAAAACACTACGTGCCCCATCAAAGAGCAGAATTTCAATCTTTCCCGTGTTGAGTTTCAGACATTGTAATTCCATTCACCTTGCCCTTTACATAAGGCAGCTCACTAGGGGGCATATCAGCAACACCCGGCGATAATTATCGCTCAGCGCTCTTAGCGTGAGGATAATTATTGCGGGGTAACGTGGATTTTTATCGCTGAGATAGCATGCTATTAGCAACGCTTATCTCCTCAGCGATAAAAACCCTCACGCTAACTGCCTAACGTGAGATTATCGCTGGAAACCCAGCAATAATCTCACGCAATGTGGCGTTAGCTTGCTGATAGGACTCACAAACTTAGCCATGATATCCACCTCCCATAGGATATCATGGCTAAGTCAGTTCTGAAGCAGGTGTAAGGAAAGTAGCGATAACAGGGGTTATGGCTACTTTTACTGACGCTATGCTTCATAGCGTGAGGCTTGATGATAGGAGAAATGTCGCTTAGCGACATTTCTCCTGTCATGTTAGGTCAGGAACGCCCACTTAGGAATCCTGACGCTAAAGCAAGGTTTCACGCGTTAGCGTGGCCTTGCTAATTAGGCGATAAAATTATCGCCGCTTTTCGGCCGAAAACTGCTGCAAAAGCGGCGATCGTTTTTTATCGCCTGCTTGTAAATATGCCCCTAGATTTGCTCATGTCTCTGTATTCTTATCATCGATTGAAATAATAAGCTGGGTGTCATTGGAATATTTAGTGATCTCAAACCACAAATCTTTAACAATACCTGGCAGAGGTGACACATAAATATTAAACCAAGTGGGGTTCAGGGAAGATCCCTGGGGAACCCCACAATGTGTCAACCTTGGGCTGGATTTGAAAGAGGGCAGATGTACTTACTGAGATCTGTTGCTTAGGAATCAGCAAAGCCAGTGCAAACTAGTGGAATGCACACCGTTTTTCATTCAGACTATGTAATAATAGGTTGTGGGAAACAACTGTGAAACCAGAGGACAGGTCCAGGAGGATGAGGGCCACAGACTTACCTTCATCAACCATGGACCTGATGCTGTCCAGCACAGTGTGGATTTATAAATATTTTCGGCCCAGCACCTGGTTTGGGAAGAGTCCAACAGGTTGTTACTCTCCAAATAGTGGAAAAGTTCATTATTGGCTAATCTTTCCAATACTATAGCCAAATATGGCACTAGCGAGATGGGGCAATAGTTGGACAAATTTAAAATATGTGCCACAACTTTCTTCACCAACAGTAGGACCAAGACGTACTTTCAAACTAGGCGATACTCAGCTTCCTTCAATGATTTGTTCAAAAGTACCGTTAGATGAGGGCTTAACATAGAGCCAGCTGGGTAAAAATAAAATGAGGGCACAGACTACATGGCAATCCTGATTTCATCTATAACATAGTCTTTTCCACCATCTCATTGTTTAATTCAGAAAACCCACCCCAGTTGGACAAAGCCACAGAATGAGAGTTGGTATCCTTAAAGTTGTCCTCCCCCACTGAGGGTTGGTTTACAAAGGTTGAATAAATAGTCTCTATTTCATCAGCTCCTCACAAAGAGAGACTGGGACATTAACTGTCTGATTCAACACTGTTGGATGAGCCAACTCCTTAATTATTTTGAATAGTGCGCCAGATTCCCACTATTCTCCTTAAACCTCCTTACATGATGTTGATTTTGAGCTTGTCTGAGTTGCTTGTGATATGCTTTAAGTGTGTTTTTGTAAATTCTCCAGCTTCTAAAGCCTTACAATGTCACAACCAGTGTTTGAAAGACTTACATTTCCTTTTTGCCTCTCTCAACTTTGCTGGTATTGTTTACCTAGAGGAATTGATCTCCTTCTGGGGGACGCAGGCATTAATAGCTTTGGTCATAGCGTCCACATATTCAGATACTGCTGTTTCCACCAAGATGCTTTCCCTGATCATAACAGAGCTAAACTTGTTATTTTTCTTTGAACTGAAAATAAGAGAGCAAAACTTGTTGATGAAATTGGTAGAGCTTACTTTCTTCCATGAGCTCTGTAAAACGGGAGTTGGTCTCTGCCTGGCCGGAAACCCACTCGCTAGAGAAAAAGAAAATTTAATCAAAAAGTGGTCCAACCAGGTGAATGGGTCAGCTTACAGTGTTTAGATCAGTAAATAAATAGAGCAGGCCTATGCCCTGCCTTATGTGTAGGACATTTTACCAAATGAGGGAGCTGTAGAATTGGCATCTCATTCTCCACGTTTCTGCTTAGTGGATCTAACTGACCCTCAAAATGAAGGGTAAAAGTCTCCAGTAAGAAGGAAGTGATCAGTCTTCCGCACAAATGGCGACAGCAGTGCAGATAGGTTTGCTTACAATTAAAAATGATAGGCCTATAGATAAAAGCAATGCCTAATTTGAACATGCTATTGCGTGACAGCCAGCCTAGGGCTGCTTGCGTTGCCATCTGAAGGGGTCCTGGCCTAGCAGTTTGGGCTGGACTACTTCTATTGGAGCAGGTCCATGACTGATTGCATAAGGCAGGTCTCTGTCTAGAATAGCACAATGGCAAATAAACAATAGTCTGGGATGCTGCCCAGAGCAATCGCCAGTGGCTGAGATTAATTCAGGCATTCCTTCCATCACCTTGTTGTTTTTGCCGTTGAATTATAGAGAGCCAAAAACAGGCTGTAGCCTGATGATATAATCTATGACAGGTTGCAAAAAAGAAGAAAACCACCCTGGGAAATACCTGCCAAACTGACAGGAGTGTCCTGGAAGGACCCAGTTGCCAACATATGAAGTACTACCCCTTCAAGTAGGAGAAGGCACCCCCGTATTTATCATATTTTAAAACAGACTTTAACCAAATGCTCACAGGCTGAAGATTGTGTGCGTGTAAACCTTGGTGCGTGCTCTGCCCTTATATATAAGCAATGACTTCAACATAAAGAAGAGAGTAATTCTCTAAATGCATTGGGCACATTAATTTGCACAGATTAAAGATGTAACTTCATATCAAAAGTACTACGCCACGGAATTACCTGTTGTGGATAATCGCTGTTGGAAACAGTATACTGCTAATACAATCCTTGAATTGTGATGTCTTCGAGCTCAGCTTGTTTGAACAGTTAAAAATGAGACAAGAATGTTAAAAGAATAATGAAAAGAAATGTTGTAAAACGATGATTATTTTTCGCATCAGAAGGCTCTACAGACCCTCTGCAGAGAATGTGCACATTGTACTGTTGAACCAAGACAGTACAGTTATGAAGAAGGCATATAAAGTACTGCCATGCAGTAGAATGCCATGTGAATGACTATTTGATGGTTGCTAAGTAGGCCAATCTTCTGCGGTAAAGGCAGGATGCTTTCCTTCTTCAAATTGTATAAATGTATGACTTCCTTCTCCCTTAGGTCAATGAGGCTAAACCTCTGGTGAAAGATTCTCTGTATCTGCTGCTGATGCAGACATTGGCTCACACACAGAATAACAACCTCCATGCCTGGAAATATTTGGGAAAGATTGTTAAGTCCTACCACTTTTTATAGTGATCTAATTGCATGACTTTTGGTAGCAGCTGGGACCATGCATTAAATTCTGGGGCATTTCAAGCATTGCTGTACCCTGTTGTTGACTCTTCGTACCACAGTGGGTGCTTTGTAAACACAAGTGTAGCATTAGGATTTGCATGGGAACGACCACTTTTCATACATTTCTAACTGCTTAGTGCAAGGCCATGGAAGATATTACTTGCACCACGCAAGAATAGAAAAGTGAAGCAAATCAACCACTGTGTTGCTTTGCAAATCAATCAATCAAAGACTTTATTTCGATCACTAAGGATCATACAAGTACACCATACAACAAGACAAATACAAACACACAATACAAATAGAACAATTCATTATAAATAAGCAATCACAGTCTATTTACAGTCACAGCTAAATCAAGGTGCATTAGTGTTTGTGCAAAAAAAGAGATCATTATGATAGCAGCATAAATGTAAAAATTACATCATTTTTTTACAATTACGCACTACTTCGTGGAAAAGGCTAAAATATGCTTAGCACTATGTTCTTTGAGAAGAACAGTAGAACATAACATTTTAGGTAAACATTCGCAGCCTATTTACAAACACAGCAATATAGGTCAATCAGAATGCATCCTTGTTTTTACTTAGGAGCCTCATTTTGAGATTTAAAAAAAAGGGGTTTAAAAGATAAGGTTAAAAATGAGAACTATATACAATTGGTAAGACACGACCCACAATATGACTTAACGGAGCCTCAAAATGTGGTGCGCCATGTGAGCCACTCCCTGAAAGCTGTCAGGAGAGTACTTAGTGCACCTAATCCATACTGCCATTAGGAACTTGGCTATACAAAATACAATCATACGCGTTGTATTTGTCTTCAATGTTCTGTATGCCTCCTTGTATCTCCTTCCTCACAGATTTCTGCAGAGGGGAGCAATCCATTTAAATTGAGATCGGGAGTACAGAGGACAAAAAAATAAAACATGTTCGGATGACTCGGGGATCCCTTAACAGTAACGGAAATATTCTTCAGCACTCTCTCCTACTTTAGACCAATTCCTTTTAAAGTAATTTAAAGGTAGACAGCCATACCTAAACTGTAGGTATAGTTTCCTCCCTAGTGGGGGGTTCAATTTCATCCAGTGTGGGCTCAAATAATATAGTCTGTTTAAAATTCATAAATTCAATCGAAAGTACCCCTTTACAATTTATTATCAGGTCGGTTTCAATAAAACCCCAATATACAGCTTTCAGATTAGATTTACTGATATGGCTAAGGGTTTCCGGGTCTCTCCAATAGGCAACCAGTCCTCGCTTAACTAGCAAGTTATTGACTGTGCGCATCCAGGGAATCTTATCCCCGCAAGCTGCTTTTCATTAGCTCATGCTGACTCATCCTATAGGAGGCAAGTGCTGCAATGGTCCATAACCGGTGCCAGAACATGAGTATCCGTAAGCCACTTTTATGTGAGACCCTCTTCTGGCCAAGATCTAGATGCAGAGGAATCAAGGGAGTAGACACCAGAAGATTCAACAGTGATCTAAGGAACCTCTGTTCAATGACGAGGAGATTATTACATTTAGAACAACCCCAGAGCTCTGCACCATATAAGGTCGCACCTAGGGCTTTAGTGTTATACATTTCTAACGCTGGTGCCAGCTTTCTCGAAATAGTTCTCTTGTGAATTTTCAGGATGCTAGCCATGTGAAAAGTCTGGGTTGACTGGGCTTTATCCATATGTGGAATCCAACTCATATTCTGGGTAAGTTTAATACCCAGATAATCAAACTTCTTCACTAATTTTAGTGGTTTACCATGCACCTGTAGGTTTTTCTTACATTTGGGTGCCGATTCCGATCCTGGAAAAACCGGGTACGAACCGTCGGTCGGAGCGTTTTCTCCGTCCGACTCGTACCCGGTTGTAAAACTTTACAAACATGGAAGTACGATTCGCACGGAAACAACATTTCCGTACGAGTCGTACAAAACACCGTCCGATGAAAATATACATACGAATGTGATCCGGGAATGCTCCGACGTCACGTCGGGACGCTGTCAGGCAGCGTTTCACGACCCAGGAAGTACGATTCAAACCGACAGCAGTCCGGACGGCAATCATTTCACGGCACCCAAAAAGTGCCGGAAAAGCAAAGTACGCCGCGAAACGACCAGAATAGGGGGCCCGGTACGCGCCGTACCCCCCCCAGCCCCCGTGAGTACGCGCCGACCCCCCCAGCCCCCGTGAGTATGCGCCGACCCCCCTGTGTATGTACACCCGTGTACGTCCGAGTCGTACCCCCACCCGTGTATGTACACCCGTGTACGTGTCGAACCCCCCCGTGTATGTACACTCGTGTACGTCCGAGTCATACCCCCACCCGTGTATGTACGGTGCGTACCCCCAGCGCTACGTGCTGGGGGTACGCACCGTACATACACGGGTGGGGGTACGACTCGAACGTATGCGGGTGTACATACACGGGGGGTTCGACACGTACGCGGGTGTACATACACGGGGGGTTCGACACGTACGCGGGTGTACATACACGGGGGGGTTCGACACGTACGCGGGTGTACATACACGGGGGGGTTCGACACGTACACGGGTGTACATACACGGGGGGTTCGACACGTACGCGGGTGTACATACACGGGGGGTTCGACACGTACGCGGGTGTACATGCACGGGGGTACAACTCGTACATAGGAGGGCAGGGGGGGTGTTGGGCGCGTATGCGGGCACATGTCTCCATGGTTGCTATGGGAGTTCGGTGCGGACGGTGTTTTTTCCATACGGTTGTAACATCGGACGCACGGGATGGATCGTAATTCCACGGTCGGACTTTACTTTTCACATTTGTATGGTAAATCGTCCGGGGACGTGTCAGACACATTTTCCGACCCGAGGACGTGTGGGGAATGATTCCCAATGCGATTCGTATGGACTTTTTCCCATGCGAATCGTGATTGCCAGTTTGTACGGCACTTGTACGATTCGTACGGTAAAAAGACCGGATACGAGTCGTACGGGGAATTTTTTTACCGGATCGTGATCAGCACCCATGTCTTTAGGTTGGATGAGAAAAACATGCATTTCGTTTTGGAACTATTTAGCTCCAGCCCTCGTACCAAACAGAATTTCTGGAAATCATCTAGCAGCTGCTGGAGCCCTTGCAGTGTCTTAGATGTGAGCAGGGTATCATCCGCAAATAGGAGAGCCGGGGCCCATTGTCCTCCTATTTTTGGGGCATCACAGCCATCCCTGCTCTAAAATCCAATGGCATCGTTGATGAACAGGGTGAACAGGGTGGGTGCTAACACACACCCCTACCTAACTCCTTTATCAATAAGGATTGCTTCGGTTAGGGCCCCGTTTTCACCTTACCTCACTTGAGCCCGAGTATTAGCATGATGTCTTATTAAAATATTGTGAAGAGGGACCGGCACTCCTATATTTTCCAACACGTCCCACAATTTTGCTCTGGGTACCATATCAAAGGCAGCTCGTAAAACCGCAAAGGCAACATATAATTTGCCCTTGCGGATACTGACTTCCCTCCAGAAGATGCACATGAAGCAGAAAATTTGGTCAACGGTACTTACTTGTTCCCTAAATCCAGCCTGCCACTCTGAAATAATGTTCACCTCTCAAATCCACTCTTGGAGGCGGGCAAGGACCTCTTTACAAATCTTTTTTTGTAGTGAATCAATAAGGCAAATGGGCCTATAGTTCACCGGGAAAGCACGGTCTCCCTCCTTAAAAATAGTCACTATCTCTGCCAATTTCCAGGAGTGGGGTATTTCCATACCTGAGTGAATGCTATTAGAGAGTATGTTGATATATGGCCCCCATATTTTAAGATCTTCTTTGTATACGTCATTTGGTATCCTATCAGGACCAGGGGCACAACCAGAAACACAAGAACTAATCACTGCTTCTGTCTCACTGAGTGAAAATTGCATATCATTAAACTTGGATTGTGCCTCACTCACAGCTGCGGTATCTCTGTCGTTCCGCAACCTAAAGTTGTCTGTGTATAGGTTGCTAAAATGTGTAACCCACTCCTCTGGTTGGATACAAAAGTTGAGAGCGGGTTTCTTGCCCCCGGAAATGATGACTACACTTTTCCCAAAGTCCCTGGTATCCCTATTTACCAAAGCATCATGCAGATCTGACTATATCGATTCTTCCCACTCCCTTTTTGCATTGTTAGTTGAGGGAGTGGAGGGCGCTGCTTTGGATCAGCTCCTTTTTGGAGGGAAGGATGCAGCAGGTCTGGCTCCCTCCGTGTGCCTCGGTCCCCTTGAAGATTACCACGGGGGTACCACAGGGGTCGTCACTTAGCCCTCTGCTATTTCACATCTATGTGACTCCGCTGATTTTTCTGGCGGAGTCACTGGGGGCTAAAGTGATGGCCTATGCTGATGACACCCAGCTGCTGTTCACTTGGAATAAGCAAGACGACTCGGTGGCTAGACCTCATCAGTGTCTATCCTCGGTCTTTCAGTGGTTGGCTAATGCACAGCTGAAATGTAACGAGGCAAAATCGGAGGTCCTGCTGTTTGGCTCATTTTCTCCTGAGTTCAGAGCAAGACTCTGGCCCTCGGGCTTTCCATGTCCCCCCGAGATTAATGGGGCCGTAAAAAATCTCGGCCTCTGCTTTGACGAGAACTTGAACTTTGCATCGCATGTAAAAGAACTGGCCAGCACATGCTTTGGGCTGATGAAGAGTTTGAAGAAGTTTCTCCCCTTGCTGCCATATAAGGCCAAAGAGACGGTGGTGCGCCCACTGGTTCTCTCCCACCTGGATTACGCGAATGCCCTCCTGGCGGGCAGCCCGGGCTACCTTGTAAAGAAATTGCAAGTGGTCCAAAATTCGGCCTCCAGACTTCTAGGGGGGCTGTCCTCCAGGCATAGTGTACGGGCGCAGCTTCGGTCACTTCATTGGCTTCCCGTTGAAACTCGACTGAAATTTAAAATGCTGTCAATTGTGAAACAGGCCCTCTATGGATTAGGCCCCTCTTATTTGCAGGACAGATTCACCTTCTACATTCCTAGGAGACAGCTGAGGTCGTCCTCACTGCTGCTGATGCAGGTGCCCAAATTTAAGCGTCAACGGTTGGCGGGCAACTCCTTTGCCCATAGAGCCTGCCTTGCTTGGAATTCGCTTCCCCTGACTTTGAGGGCTATCTCTGATCCTCGTTTGTTCAGGAAGTCTTTGAAGACTCTGCTGTTTTAATGGACATCTGTGTTTTTGGGCCGCCTTTCTGTTGCTAGCGCCGGGACACTTCCGAGTAGCTGTGCGCTGAATAAATTAAAATAACATAACATAACATAACATTAGTTGCCGCCCTATAGTTTGCTCTAGATTTCATGATCTGTACTTGTGGTTCAGATTTTATTGCATCCAGAAGTGCACCTTTCGACAATCTACAGGCGTTGTTGTACCAGGACTCAACTTTAGGTCAGAAGTTTTTCTTATGTCTTTGTTTGTCCAGGACATCTCTTATTGTCTCCCCTAGCTTCTCATGGGACTTAAAAAAAAAAAAATTCTCGTTGTGGCAGGGAGCAAAGATAAATGGTCAAAATCAGACTTAACAAGTCCCTTAATAATGGTTAGAGGGGCAGGGTTTTGAGCAACCCAATCCCATTTATTGGTTCTCAAGTTGTTGGTAGGCTGTAATTCACCAATATCATTATAGCCCCTGTTCTCAAGATGTGGTGTATTCTTAATGCTTGAAGATAAATTGAGAACATTGTGATCACTATCTTGGCGATCGATCACCTCTATGTCCTCAACATGGGCTAAAAAGTAGTCTATTCTGCTGCAATAGCCCGGCCTATTAAAAGTAGCTTTGCCCTGGCGGTCTGAGATGCACCTGCCATTAGTAGCTCTGAGATCATACTCAAGGGTAAGTGCCAGAAGCTGACCTGATTTGGGTGTCCACCTTACTTTGGGCAAATCTAAGTGGAGAATACCCCATTGGTTATCCAAATCAGTGGTTAAATCATGGGGAGCAGCCGCCATTGGCTCAAAAGTTGTATTAAGATTTCCCGCCACCAGTATTAAATCTCTTGAATTCGGGGTCAAGAGCTGTTGCTCAAGAATGTAGATAATGTACGTTTCGTTGTTTCTGCCCTCTACCCTATTGTATTAATTAGTTTTATAGACAAGCCAGAGGGAAACAAATGTCTAAGCGCAAGAATATCCTTTGAGCTACAGGGAAAAGTAATTATAGTACATCGCAGTGAGATCTTGACCCAAATCCCCAATCCTCCTGAGGGTCTTCCCTTTGGGTTCTTGACCGCGTCAACACAAAAGGATGTATACCCATTTCTATAGAATGATACAAGACACCAAGTCTCCTGAAATAGGCATATATCGTAAGTGTCTTTAAATTCTCCCCATTGGGCATCAGGCAAGAGTTTAGCCAATCCTGCTACATTCCATGAGACTATCCTAACCACAGGCTCCTGAGCTAGCTCTGCCTCATATGGAATAGGGGTAGCTATTTTGTTACTGCCGTTTGACATAGTGTAAATTTCTAAGAACATTGGCCCTGCTTGCCTCGATTGGTAGATACTTGATTGCCCAAATACATTCTTCCTATTCCTGGGGGATCCCCTTCTTGTATGGGAAGCAACGGTGAGTGCTCAGGCCCCATACTTCCACGTACATACACAATGCAGGGGGTCCTATGCTCCAGTCACTGACAAATTCTACTGTCTACCCCTGTCCCTGCACCTGTTCCCCTCTCTGTATGTTCGCACAGGGGTCTCAGAGAATCAATCGGGATGCAAAATTTAAGCTGAACAACAGTGTGTGCATTAGAAATTGTGCAGGCTTCAACCGCCAGAAGTCCATCTACTATGTCTTGGTTCACAAATGAGACCCGGATTAGATCTTGTGTTCCTTCTAAAGTTGTGAACCTTTCAACATTAACAAAATCGCTCCTGCGGATTGAATAACACTGACTGGTTTCACGAAACCAATGTACAACCTTGTTTAATAGAGACTCTTTGTTTTCCATTGACCCGACAGGCAGCTTTGGAACATGAGTTAAATGAACGACTGCCCTTTCACCTCCGCCTTCATCCCCCGTTGGTTTGTGGCCGTTGAGTAGCCGTGGGGGGTGCACTTCACCCTTGTCCCCACCCTCCACTGCTCCTTGCTAGCAGTCCCATTTTCCCCAGGGGGTCTCTCTCCATAAAATTCTATGAGGGCGTTCGTTCAACAACCTGATCCCTACCATATAGTCTCAAAGGTGGAGCAGTGTCGAACGAAACACCTATCACAGCAGGGATAATGCTGGCGTAGGGAATCAGAACGAGAGTTACTCTTGGTACTTTTCACACCAGCCCCTTCTCCTCTGCCATGGTTCATATGATTATTACTATGCTCCCTAGCACTGTTCCCAACAATATCAAGGAGGATTTTAATTTGTTGTTTTAATTATTAATTAATAATAATTTCCATCATACTCCGCAGCATAGTCAGGATTTCTGTGTTAATGTAATCACTCCCTAATATAGCACAGTTCTCCGGTTCAGGCTCAGTGTTAGCGAGTACAGAATACCTGTTGCTACCTTCTACCATTAAAAACTTGTTAGTTGTAGATGAACTAACACAATTAACATGAGTTATCAACCCCTCACCCCTCTCTGGTACTGGTAAATGTGGTTTCATGGGTGGCTTTTCGAACATTTTATGGATACGCTTGGGCGGGGAACTTGAGTGAGCCCTTGAATTTGGGTTGGGTAGCACAGGTTTAGGAATAATGTTGGTAAATTCAGTCAAAAGTGAGTCAATTCGTCATCATTTATCCTTCTAGATGGCGTTTTTTCCCCTTCGGAGCCCTTGGGGCACCATCCACAGTCTTGCGCTTACCCATAACACAGAGCGTGAACAAATTAATAGGTAAATAGGTTAATGGATAAGAAAGTCCTGTACAGAAAGACGCTACCAAACCTTAAACAATGATGCAAAACAGAAGCAAAACAGTACCTGATAAGGAAATGATGAGTGAACTATTGCAGACAATGTCCCTTTTCCAACTGTCACTCGATCATTGGGGGCAACAAAAGTAGGCCCAGCACAGCCTTTTCAAGACTCTGACGGGCGCAGACAGGCTCGCCCTTGGCCCGGGCTTAGCCCAGGCACGCCTGCACGCATCCTGCACTGCGGGATGTGGTGGCCCTTTTCTGAGCCTCCAGGCATGGTAGAATCATGTCGGTGGCCTTTCCTGCCTCGAGTAATGCCGGGCAAGGTAGTTTCAGGCCCCCTCAGGCCCCCGGTGAAAGTGCTGGCGTCCCGCGCTGCAGGAGTGTGGCGGGAGTGTGGCGGCCCTTTTCTGTGCCTCCTGGCATGGTAGAATCACGTCGGCGGCCTTTCCTGCTGCGAGTGATGCCGGGCAAAGTAGTTTCAGGCCCCCTCAGGCCCCCGGTGAAAGTGCTGGCATTGCAAATATGACTCAAGTCTGTGTGCTAACTTCCTTTGACTTGCGCAATGGTGCAGGAGCTTAGTAAATCTGGGTCTGACTGTGTGCCTGGTATCATAGGCCTCAAATTGAGGATTATATCATGATTTCTTTATTGCCTGTGGTACTTGAGCCCATGGTAGCAGGTACTGAACCTTGAACCTGGAAGTGAATTGGGAATATAAAGAGGACAGTGGGCCGTAAAGCATCATGTTGTCACCAATATAAACACAGAGGAAAGACCACATCTTTTAGCACACTTAGGAATGTTTCTTTTTTCTACCCACACATCACACAAAAATAGAGATTTCTGGGGTTTAATACTAAAAGGTGAGCCCTCCGACTCCTTTTGGCCTTTATCTTTGTGCTGCTTATTGCCACTCCTGTTTTTATTTATTAATACACTTAACCCCTTCGATGCGCATGACGGAACGGTTCCGTCATGAGCCTCGGATGGGCTGTGCTCATGACGGAACTGCTCCGCCATGAGCACAGCCCCCGGGGAAGTGCTGGCGCTCCCCCCCTGGGGCATTGATCGTGCCCCCACAGAGGAGGGATGGCAGTGGAAGAGTTTCCGCTGCCACCCCCGAGCCCCCCCACGCTTCCCCATGACGTCAGCGTGCACAGCGCGCGCCGACGTCATCAGGAAGCGTTGGACGCGCTGGATTCCATTTCTTCCAGCGCGTCCAAGGGAGCAGAGGTACGTTTGCTTGTCCGGTGGGGGCCGCGGGGGTGATATCTTTAGTATTGAGGCATCGGGGGAGAGGAAAGAGTATTTCCTCTCCCCTGATGTCTCAATACAGGGCATTCCTGCTCCACGATCGCGCACAGCGTCGCGACCGTGGAGCAGGGATGCCCCACTAAACACCAGGGATGTGTGTTGTTAGAAATGAGGGGGCTCTGGTTGACGCAGGTGTGAACCCACAACAAGCAGGGACCCTTTACTTCTTTTCAGGGCGAAGGATGACTCCCCAGAATAACCCCTGCTCACCCTCTAGGTGCGTGGCGCGAGCAGTCTAGGCTAAGTCTCAGGCGTACACGGTTAAGCAAATGCAATTACACATACAGTAAACCCCTTGCATGCACCACAAACGGACACCAATCAGGAAGTATATAAAAATAAGCTTTTATGTAGATTCAGCAGATTCAATACAAGGCCCCGTAACGTTGAACTGATGGGGCCACAATTCTTAGGAATACGGTAAAGTTCTCTTTGTTACGGAAAGTTCTTTTGGCGGGCACAAGGTAACTGTAGGCCTCAGCGCACTTCGTGCTGAGGCGGTGCCCGGGAAGCCCGCAGCGGATGACAGGGAAATCAGAACGTTGCGGACCCTGGATCCGATGCGAGCTTGCGGTCGAGTTCGTAAGCACAGTACCTTGTTTCTTGACGCAAAGGCGGGTGCGGGATTTCAGCGACTCTTCGACAGAAGGGCGAGGCGGCGTCCGAGGCTCCCACACTTCACGATGGGTGTCTGATCTTCAGGCTCACGACAAGAGCGGGGTGTTGCAGGTGGCGGGTGAACAAAGCGGGGCAGCCGGGCACGCAGATACGTCCGGGCCGTCCGAGGCTTGGAGATGCTCACAAACGCCGATTCCGGCGGGAGGGTGAAGGTGCACAGCGAGCCTCCAACGAGCGAGGTGACAGGGGCAGCCCAGCACAGCGTAGGGGGAGCGGCTCCGATCGAGCGAGGCTCTTCCCAAGGCGGGGGCGGCTAAGCAGTCCTGGTCACGGCTCAGGGAGGGACTGGGGCACGAGGGTCACAGCTCCGGCGAGGGAAAGGACACCACAGTCCAGCGGCAGGCGAGTGAAGATCAGGTAGAGCCCAATGGTCCTGGGGCTCAGTTCAGGGGGCACGATCAGTTCCAAGCCCTTGGAGATCGTTTTGGAAAAGCACAAGTCTTGAAAGTAAAAGTAAAGTAAAGTCTTCAGCAACAGTTTCTCTTCTCCCCTTTGGCAGCAAGGTCACCACTGCAGGCCAATCCCCCAGGATAGGGACAGTCTTCCTCCTACAGCTTTCCCGGTGCCTCCTCCTCAGGCAGAGATTCTTCTTGGTCAAAAGCGGATCTAGTTTCTTAGGAGCAGGGCTCCTACATTTATACAGCAAATCTTTTGTTCTCCCAGGCCAGGGGGGCCCTTGCCTAGTTCAGTCCGGTTTCTGAGCACTTTGTTTACGCGATGCAGGCTTCTTCTTTCAGAGTGCAGGGCAGAGTCCTCAGACGCTCCACAGGGGGCGGAGCCGGCATTGAGGTGGCAGAGCACTGTCCTATTCAGAGACTAGGAGTACTCCTCCCACCCATCTGCTTGTCGATCGTCCTATTCACCACCAGGCTACCTAGCCCTGCCCATCTGGGTTCCCCCAGCCCTGTCACTCATACCAGCCAGACATCAGATACACATCACGCAGAGGCGGGCTGAAATGTTTAGGCAAGCAAAGGCCAGCTTTCTAAAAGCAGCATTTGCAAACCCGGAATATTAAAATAAACCTTTCAAAAAGATGTACCTTATTATTCCGAATTCAGGCATACTAAACTCGATCTTCTACCATGTTCCCTGGGTCGGTTAGGATCATAGGGTGTAATAATCCAGGCTGCCCATACTGGCCTATGAGAACAGGGTAGCGTTGCAGTAGTGAACAACAAGATGGCGGTAATTCACTACTAGGACATGCCACGCATCTAGGCTTGTCCTACCTTATGCTCACAACGCACCCTGCCCGTGGGCCTACCAGAGGGGTGACTAACATGTAGCTAAGGGAAGGTTTCAGGGACCGGCAAGTGTGGGCACTTGCCAGTCAGCATGTCAGTACCAGACTGCACGCAGGTTCTGCGATGGCAGACCTTAGACGTATTTTACCGGCCGCTTCTGTGGGTGGCACAACCCGTGCTGCAAGCCCACCAGCGGTGTTTGCATTTACAAGCCATGGCGCTCCTGGCGCACTTTACTGGGGTCTGATAGTAAACCAAACAATCCAATCATGGAAACCAACCAACATATACAATTTACAAAGGGAGCACTCGCACCGGGACACTGGTTGGCAGTGGCACAGCGCGCTGAGCGGCCAACACCATAAAATCACATGAGGCACAGCGACAAAAAGAGGAAGGGAGACTCACGCCAAGGTGCCAGGTCTAACACGTGTCCCCTCCAGCTGAAAAGTGGGGGGAACTACCCTACCCCAGGGAGTTCCTCATCACTAAGGCGGAAAAATCTGGACAGACCATCAGCATTGGCGTGATCTGTACCAGGGCGATGTTCCACCGTGAAATCCATACCCTGTAGGGCAATGGACCACCTCAACAGCTTTGGATTCTCACCCCTCATATGCATCAACCATCTGAGGGGCCTGTGGTCCGTCTGAACCTGGAAGTGAGACCCAAACAAGTAGGGTCTTAGCTTCTTCAGCGCCCAGACAACAGCAAATGCCTCACGCTCAATAGCACTCCACCTTTGTTCCCGTGGAAGTAACCTCCTGCTAAGAAAGGCTACGGGTTGATTTAGGCCCTCCTCATTAATCTGTGAAAGAACAGCACCCACACCATGCTCTGAAGCGTCTGTCTGAACGATAAACTCTTTGGAGAAGTTGGGAGCCAAGAGCACGGGCGCCGTGCACATAGCAGTTTTCAAGGCCTCAAAAGCTTTCTGACAGGTGTCAGTCCAAATCACTTTCCTGGGCTGCTTCTTCGAAGTCAGCGCTGTCAAGGGGGCAACCATGTTGCCATACCCCTTGACAAACCTCCTGTAGTACCCGGTGAGACCTAGGAAGGCTCTCACCTCCGTCTGGGTTTTGGGCGCCTCCCAAATCAGGATGGTTTCTATCTTGGGCTGAAGGGGTGCCACCTGGCCACTCCCAACTTGGTGCCCCAAGTACACCACGGAACCCTGCCCGATCTGGCACTTACTTGCCTTGATCGTGAGGCCTGCCTTGCGCAGTGCCATCAACACTTCCCAGAGGTGTCGCAGGTGTTCCTCCCAAGTGGAGCTGAACACTGCGATGTCATCCAGGTAGGCTGCACTGAATGAATCCAGCCCAGCCAACACCTGGTTGACCAATCTCTGGAAGGTGGCAGGGGCATTCTTCATCCCAAATGGCATTACCCGGAACTGGTAGTGCCCATCTGGGGTGGAAAATGCTGACCTCTCTTTGGCCCCCTCGGTCAAGGCGAACTGCCAATACCCAGACGTTAAATCAAACGTGCTGAGGTAGTTGGCAGCCCCTAGCCGATCGATGAGCTCATCAGCTCTGGGGATGGGGTGTGCGTCAGTCCTAGTGACTGAGTTGAGTCCTCTGTAGTCCACACAGAACCGGAGTTCGGGTGTGGCTCCCGGCGCTGCAGCCTTTGGGACCAAGACCACGGGGCTGGCCCAAGGACTGCTAGAAGACTCAATTACCCCGAGTGCAAACATCTTGGAGACCTCCTCCTTGATGCATGTCCTCACCCTGTCAGTCACCCTGTAGGCCTTGTGCCGCACAGGTGGACTATCCCTAGTTGTCCACATCATGGACGCACCACTCAGTGACACCAGGGACCAGGGAAAACAGGTCAGAAAATTGTCCCAGCAACTGGCGACAATCATTCTGTTGCTCAGGCGTCAGGGTGTAAGAGAGGATGACACCATCCACTGACCCATCTTGCTCCTTGGCTGACAGGAGGTCAGGAAGAGGCTCTGTCTCCTCTTCCATTCCAGCATCTGTTGCCAAGAGCATGCCCACTTGGGACCTCTCCAAGTGGGGCTTGAGGCGGTTGACATGTAGGACCCTTAAGGGGTTCCTAGGAGACTTCAGGTCCACCACGTAGGTAACAGGACTCTTGCGCTCCACCACCTCAAAGGGACCGGTCCACTTATCCTGGAGCGCGCACGGCTCCACGGGGGCCAAGACCCATACTTTCTGTCCAGGCTGAAGCTCTACCAGAGTGGCATTCTGGTTGTACCACCGCTTCATCTCCTCCTGGCTGGCTTCCAGATTTGCCTCAGCAAGTTGCCTGAATCGCCTAGTCTGATTCCTGAAGGCCAGCATGTATCTATATACATTCTGGGGAGGTTTCCTGGGAGATTGCTCCCAGCCTTCCTTGACCAGACTTAGAGGTCCTCTGACTGGGTGACCATACAGAAGCTCAAAGGGATTGAACCCCAGAGACTTCTGTGGGACCTCACGGTAAGCGAAGAGAAGGCATGGTAAGAGGACGTCCCACTTACGCCTCATGGGTCCTTCTAGGCCCATTATCATGCCTTTGAGGGTTCGGTTGAATCTCTCAACCAACCCGTTTCCTTGGGGGTGGTAAGGGGTGGTGAACTTGTAGGTTACACCACACTCTTGCCAAAGAGATTTCATGTACTTGGACATGAAATTGGTACCTCGGTCAGACACCACCTCTAGAGGGAATCCCACTCGGGAGAAAATTCCCATCAGTGCACGTCCCACCACGGGGGCCGTCACTGTCCTCAGAGGAATGGCTTCCGGGTACCGGGTGGCATGGTCCACCAGGACCAGGATGAACCTATTGCCCATCGCTGTCCTGGGGTCCAGTGGCCCTACAATGTCAATCCCCACTCGCTGGAATGGAGTACCGACCACAGGGAATGGCTGGAGTGGAGCCTTCTGCTTCCTTCCACTCTTTCCACTTGCCTGGCAAGTCTGGCATGTCCTGCAGTGAGTATCTGAACTCCTGCGCATTTGAGGCCAATAAAAGTGGGTGACAAGCCTTTCAAAGGTCTTGTCCTGCCCCAAATGCCCTGCCAATGGCACATCGTGAGCCAGCCCCAGTAGGAAGGCTCTGAAGTCCTGGGGTACCACCAGCGCACGAGCTGACCCAGGCTCAGCAACCTTAGGCTCTGTATATAGGAGGTCGTTCTCCCAGTAAACAAAATGGGATCCTGACTGATCACCTGCGGCCTGGTCTGCAGCCTGCTGCCGCATACCCACGAGAGAAGGGCACTCCTTCTGTGCCTTGCAAAAGTCCTCCCTGGTGGGACCCCCTTCCTGCTGCCAATGGGTCAGCTCCGGCAGGTCTCCCAGTTCAGCTATCTGCTCCCCTGTAGGATCCAGGGCATCCCCCTCAAGGTCTACTTCCTCCTGGACCGTGGGAACTTCAGGGGCCGGCTTCCCGTGCCCCTTGCTCCTTCTCTCTGAGGCCGGTTCCTGGGCCTCCCTCTCAGGCTCCAGGACCTCTTGAGTACCTCTACTGGCTGCCATGGACCGTGTGGTGACACACGCCCAATCCGGCATACCCAACATCTCCAGGTGAGCACTCCGCTCCACCTTAGCCCAAGGTGAGCTCTCCAAATCGTTCCCTAACAAACAGTCTACAGGCATGGCGGGCCTCACAGCTACCTGAAGAGTACCAGAGACCCCCCCCACTCAAAGGGAACCTGAGCCACCTTGCAGTGCCTCTCTGTGTTGTCAGCGGCAACAACGGGGTAGAATGCATTGGGGACCACCTGCTCTTGAGACACCAGGTGACACCTGACAGCTGTCACACTGGCTCCTGTATCTCTAAGAGCTTCCACTCTATGGCCATTTATGGTCACCCACTGCCTGTACTTCTTAGTGTTCTCAGGCAGCTGGGTTGGAGGGACCACTTCACGGTCTCCTAGCGAGACCAGGGACATCTCTGCGGGACCCCACCCACCTTGGACATCCCTCTCCTCCCCCAAGGCTACACTAGTCACCTGCCGGGGTGGAGCACCAGTGGGTGCTGGTTTACCAAACAATGGACACTTTACATCAGAGGCAAAATGCCCCAAATTGTTACACCTGTAACATCTGACGGGCCCCTTCTGAACAGGAGGACCTGTCGGGGCCCCGGTCGGTTTCTGGGGTGGGGGAGGCTGAGAACCCTTCCCTTGGTTCCCTTGGGGACTATTTTGGGGCCCTTTTTGGAACTGCTTCTGTTTACCCCTGTCCCCCCCACTCTTCTGCTGGGGACTCTGCCCACCTTTGGCGGAATCTCCCACGCTACCCTTGTGGACCCTGGTACTGACCCAGCGGTCCGCCTCCTCAGCAAGCTTCCTCGGGTTAGTCAGCCTACTATCTATCAGGTGCTGGCGTAGCTCAGGAAAACAATTACTGGACAAGTGCTCCCATGCCATTAAATCAAGAAGCCCTTGATAATCATTTACCTTACTACCCTTTACCCAACCATCCAGCGCTCTGCAGAAGAAAGTCACATACTCCACATACGTACTATTGGGAATCTTAGTGCAACCCCTGAACCTCTGTCTATATAACTCAGGGGTCAACCCATACCTAGCCATCAATGCTTCCTTCTTATGGGCATAAGAATTATGAACATCAGCAGGTAAATCTAACAGTGTGTCCCGCCCTTCACTCAGGAACCGTCCCCACAACCCCACTCCCCAATCTTTCTCAGGGACCCGGTGGGAATACATGGCTACCTCGTAGGCTCTGAACCACTGCCCGATGTCGTCATTCTTGAAGAACTCCTTCACTACATCCTTGGGAATGTAAACTCTTGGTTCCGCCGGTACTGGCGGTGTGCTGCCACCAGAGGGATTAAGCTCCAAACTTTTTGCTTTCAGCTCCAGCTCCCTCAGCTTCATGTCATGCTCTAATTGTAGTTTCTTTTCATCCATGGCTAATCTTTGTTTTTCCATATCCATCTGCCCATGAAGTTTTGCCATCTCCACCTCGTGTGCCCGGGTTGCTGCCCTGTCTGCCAACTCTTCTGGCGACAGGCCTCTGCCAAACTCATGGACACTTTCTGGTGGAACCATTTCCACCTGATTCTCTGGTACCTTTGACTCATACCAGGCCCTCAGCGCCTTCACGAGTTGGGCCTTGTTTTTTAATCCAGTTTGGGCAATCCTGAACTTGGAGCAAAAACCTTTCAATTCTTCATTGGTATGATTCTGAAGTGCGTCTTCTTCCCAATCTATGTCTTCAAATCCAGAGATTATAGAAGCTGCCCTTCCGGCGGGGAGTGAACCAGGCATGGCTTTAACAACGGAGATTCTTGGCAAAACAAAAACAAATGCTAGTCTTGTGGTTGTGTTACTGGTCTGCTCTCCCTACGTGGTGATCAGTGATTCACTATACGCAAACCACAAATGCAAATCCGTAAATCCTCACCGCTGCCACCAATGTTAGAAATGAGGGGGCTCTGGTTGACGCAGGTGTGAACCCACAACAAGCAGGGACCCTTTACTTCTTGTCAGGGCGAAGGATGACTCCCCAGAATAACCCCTGCTCACCCTCTAGGTGCGTGGCGCGAGCAGTCTAGGCTAAGTCTCAGGCGTACACGGTTAAGCAAATGCAATTACACATACAGTAAACCCCTTGCATGCACCACAAACGGACACCAATCAGGAAGTATATAAAAATAAGCTTTTATGTAGAGTCAGCAGATTCAATACAAGGCCCCGTAACGTTGAACTGATGGGGCCACAATTCTTAGGAATACGGTAAAGTTCTCTTTGTTACGGAAAGTTCTTTTGGCGGGCACAAGGTAACTGTAGGCCTCAGCGCACTTCGTGCTGAGGCGGTGCCCGGGAAGCCCGCAGCGGATGACAGGGAAATCAGAACGTTGCGGACCCTGGATCCGATGCGAGCTTGCGGTCGAGTTCGTAAGCACAGTACCTTGTTTCTTGACGCAAAGGCGGGTGCGGGATTTCAGCGACTCTTCGACAGAAGGGCGAGGCGGCGTCCGAGGCTCCCACACTTCACGATGGGTGTCTGATCTTCAGGCTCACGACAAGAGCGGGGTGTTGCAGGTGGCGGGTGAACAAAGCGGGGCAGCCGGGCACGCAGATACGTCCGGGCCGTCCGAGGCTTGGAGATGCTCACAAACGCCGATTCCGGCGGGAGGGTGAAGGTGCACAGCGAGCCTCCAACGAGCGAGGTGACAGGGGCAGCCTAGCACAGCGTAGGGGGAGCGGCTCCGATCGAGCGAGGCTCTTCCCAAGGCGGGGGCGGCTAAGCAGTCCTGGTCACGGCTCAGGGAGGGACTGGGGCACGAGGGTCACAGCTCCGGCGAGGGAAAGGACACCACAGTCCAGCGGCAGGCGAGTGAAGATCAGGTAGAGCCCAATGGTCCTGGGGCTCAGTTCAGGGGGCAAGCTCAGTTCCAAGCCCTTGGAGATCGTTTTGGAAAAGCACAAGTCTTGAAAGTAAAAGTAAAGTAAAGTCTTCAGCAACAGTTTCTCTTCTCCCCTTTGGCAGCAAGGTCACCACTGCAGGCCAATCCCCCAGGATAGGGACAGTCTTCCTCCTACAGCTTTCCCGGTGCCTCCTCCTCAGGCAGAGATTCTTCTTGGTCAAAAGCGGATCTAGTTTCTTAGGAGCAGGGCTCCTACATTTATACAGCAAATCTTTTGTTCTCCCAGGCCAGGGGGGCCCTTGCCTAGTTCAGTCCGGTTTCTGAGCACTTTGTTTACGCGATGCAGGCTTCTTCTTTCAGAGTGCAGGGCAGAGTCCTCAGACGCTCCACAGGGGGCGGAGCCGGCATTGAGGTGGCAGAGCACTGTCCTATTCAGAGCCTAGGAGTGCTCCTCCCACCCATCTGCCTGTCGATCGTCCTATTCACCACCAGGCTACCTAGCCCTGCCCATCTGGGTTCCCCCAGCCCTGTCACTCATACCAGCCAGACATCAGATACACGTCACGCAGAGGCGGGCTGAAATGTTTAGGCAAGCAAAGGCCAGCTTTCTAAAAGCGGCATTTGCAAACCCGGAATATTAAAATAAACCTTTCAAAAAGATGTACCTTATTATTCCGAGTTCAGGCATACTAAACTCGATCTTCTACCATGTTCCCTGGGTCGGTTAGGATCATAGGGTGTAATAATCCAGGCCGCCCATACTGGCCTATGAGAATAGGGTAGCCTTGCAGTAGTGAACAACAAGATGGCGGTAATTCACTACTAGGACATGCCATGCATCTAGGCTTGTCCTACCTTATGCTCACAACGCACCCTGCCCGTGGGCCTACCAGAGGGGTGACTAACATGTAGCTAAGGGAAGGTTTCAGGGACCGGCAAGTGTGGGCACTTGCCAGTCAGCATGTCAGTACCAGACTGCACGCAGGCTCTGCGATGGCAGACCTTAGACGTATTTTACCGGCCGCTTCTGTGGGTGGCACAACCCGTGCTGCAAGCCCACCAGCGGTGTTTGCATTTACATGCCCTGGCGCTCCTGGCGCACTTTACTGGGGTCTGATAGTAAACCAAACAATCCAATCATGGAATCCAACCAACATATACAATTTACAAAGGGAGCACTCGCACCGCGACACTGGTTGGCAGTGGCACAGCGCGCTGAGCAGCCAACTCCATAAAATCACATGAGGCACAGCGACAAAAAGAGGAAGGGAGACTCACGCCAAGGTGCCAGGTCTAACATGTGTTTTGGAGTTTGGGAAGCGACCCCTTGGGCGCTTCCTAGGGGTGCAAAATTATTCGAAGACTTTTCTGCCCCCCCTGGGGGCAGATCGGTCGTCTTTCTCTCCGTTTGTGCTCCCGGGGGGGGGGGGCAGAAAAGCCCACTAGACACCAGGGATTTCTTTTTTATTTAGGAAGCGACCCCTTGGGCAAGGGTCACCTCCTTTGCGGCCTAAATATTTAGAAGACTTTTCTGCCCCCCCTGGGGGCAGATCGGTCGTCTTTCTGTCCGTTTCTGCTCCCAAGGGGGGCAGAGAAGCCCACTAGACACCAGGGATTTATTTTTCTGCATGAGTAAGCGACCCCTTGGCAAAAACTGTTTGCATTTGTGCTCGATGTGTATTTTGTTGTCTTGTGAGTAATTTTTTTTTTTCTTCTTCTTTCTAGTTGGATATCGTTGGTTTTTGCAGTGTCACTGCAAAGTAGGTTCTGGTGAGTGTAGCTGTCTCTTGTAATTGAATTTCATAGTTTTTGAGTACATTGATCATTGTGATAAAGGTACACATTTCTTTACTTACTTGGTTTGCACATTGTTGGTTGTTGTTGACTTGTTTGTGCAGTCTTCAATCTTAGTAAGTATAATGGCTAGCCGCAGGATTACTGCTCAGCAGGTTGTTGGTTTGCTGTTTGAGTCTTCCTCTGATATTGGTTCAGAGACTGACTCTGCATCTGAGGGAGAGGAGGCAGGGGACGTTTCTGGCAGTGAGTTTTCTCTCCGTATGGAGTCATCGGATGATGAAGATACTCTTAGTGCGGATGAAGTGCCTGTGTTAGAAGAGGAGACTGATGTGCCGATAGTGCGGCAAAAGGCATCTGGGCTGCAGCCTGGGGCTGCAAGGCTTCCCGTTGGTGTAGTGCGGCAAGAGGCTTCTGGGCTGCAGCCTGCGGCTGCAAGGCTTCCCGTTGGTGTAGTGCGGCAAGAGGCATCTGGGCAGCAGGCTGGGGCTGCAAGGCTTCCCTTTGAAAGTGATGACCTCTGGGTTGCCCCTGGCATGGTGCAGCCGGCATTGCCAGAGTTTACTGGTGTTCCAGGGACTAGAGTGAATACTGAAAACTTTTTGCCGGTAAATTTTTTCAGTTGTTTATGGACGATGTGTTGTTGGCAGAGATTGTTGAGCAGACTAATTTGTATGCCGAACAGTTTTTGAGGGACAACAGTGCCAGACTTAGGCCCTACTCTAGAGTTACCCGGTGGACTCCCACAAATGTTGAAGAGATGAAGAAGTTCTTGGGTTTAACTTTTTTGATGGGCTTGCTAAGGAAGCCATCAATGTCTTCATATTGGTCTAGCAGACCCTTGATGGCAACGTCTATTTTTCCGGCAGTCATGAGTCGTGACAGGTATTTGCTTCTGCTTCGGATGATGCATTTTGCTGATAATGGTTTAGCGTTGCCACGAGATCACCCTGATTGTGACCGTCTTTTTAAGATTAGGCCTGTCCTTGATCACTTTTTTGATCGATTTTCAGAGATTTATGCCCCTGGGAAAGAAATTGCAGTGGATGAGTCTTTGGTGTTGTTCAAGGGCCGCTTGTTTTTTAGGCAATACATTCCTAGTAAGAGGGCACGCTATGGAATAAAGCTGTATATGCTGTGTGACAGTAGGACTGGATATGTGTCTAATTTCAGGGTGTACACCGGTAAGGAATCTAGGATTAACCTCCCTGGTTGTCCGTCCACTTTTGGAGTGACTGATAAACTTGTTTGGGAACTTGGTAGAGGATTTTTCAACAAAGGCCACCATTTATATGTAGATAAATTCTACACTGGTGTGCGGTTGTTCAGGGAATTGGCCAAAGTGGACACTTTTGCTTGTGGCACAATCCGCTCTAACCGTAAAGGTTTCCCAAAATAACTTGTTTGTCAAAAGCTTGTGCGGGGACAGTGCAGTGCGTTGCGTTGCCAGGAGCTTCTTGCTGTGAAGTTTTCAGACAGGAGAGATATCTACATGCTGACTACCATCCATGATGAAAGCACTGCACCTGTGACTGTTTAGGGTCAGGTCGTTGAAGCGCACAAACCTAAGTGCATTTTAGACTATAATAGGCACATGGGTGGTGTTGACAGAGTAGATCAGAGGTTGGAACCTTACACTGCTCTTCGTAAGGCTTACATTTGGTACAAGAAGTTCGCTATCCATCTTTTCCACTTGGCAATGTTTAATGCTTTTGTTGTGTTCCAGGATTCTTGCCCTGAGTCAAAGATGACTTTTGCTAAGTTTCAGGAGTCTGTAATAGGCAGCCTTGTTGTAGTGGAACAGGCAAGTGTTCCTAGAGTTGGAGTGGTGGAGGATGTTGCTAGATTGAAAGATCGCCACTTCCCAGATCACATTCCTCCCACACCCTCAAAAGATTTTCCCAGTAGGAGATGTAGAGTCTGTTGGCGAAGAGGTACGCGGAAGGAGAGTCATATGTACTCCCCCGACTGTCCTTCTCATCCTGCACTGTGTCTTCCTGCTTGTTTTAGAGTGTACCACACGCGAAATAATTATTGGGAGCATTCATGAGTGGTAAAGTGAACTGCCTGGTCTATATTCTTTGGATAGTTTGATTCTGTTTCAAGGTTGGTGTTAGTGCAATGTATTTAGTTGCTGATTTTCTGTTAGAAGATTTGTATCTATTTGTGATTTGTTTGTGTTTTTATTTTTTCTAAAAAAATCCTAAATGTGATGGCGGTGTGTGTAGGCTTGCGCTTGGCTGTTGGTGTGTGTGGACTGGCACTTGGTTGGCGGTGTGCGTGGAATGGTGCTTGGCTGGAAGTGAGCGTGGACTGGCGGTGTGCATGGACTGGCGGTGTGCGTGGACTGGTGCGTGGCTGGTGGTGTGCATGGACTGGAGCTTGGCTGGCGGTGTGCGTGGAATGGTGCTTGGCTGGAGGTGTGCGTGGACTGGTACTTGGCTGGTGGTGTGCGTGGACTGGTGGTGTGTGCGGACTGGTGCTTGGCTGGTGGTGTGTGCGGACTGGTGCTTGGCTGGTGGTGTCCGTGGACTGGAGCTTGGCTGGTGGTGTGCGTGGACTGGAGCTTGGCAGGCGGTGTGCGTGGAATGGTACTTGGCTGGCGGTGTGCGTGGACTGGTACTTGGCTGGCGGCGTGCGTGGACTGGTGGTGTGTGCGGACTGGTGCTTGGCTGGAGGTGTCCGTGGACTGGAGCTTGGCTGGTGGTGTGCGTGGACTGGAGCTTGGCAGGTGGTGTGCGTGGAATGGTGCTTGGCTGGCGGTGTGCGTGGACTGGTACTTGGCTGGCGGTGTGCGTGGACTGGTGGTGTGTGCGGACTGGTGCTTGGCTGGAGGTGTCAGTGGACTGGAGCTTGGCTGGCGGTGTGCGTGGATTGGCAATTGGCTGCCGGTGTGCCTGGACTGGCGATTGGCTGGCGGTGTGCCTGGACTGGCGCTTGGCTGGCGGTGTGCCTGGACTGGCGCTTGGCTAGCGGTATGCGTGGACTGGCGCTCTGCTAGCGGAGTGTGTGGACTGGTGCTCTGCTAGCGGTGTGTGTGGACTGGAGCTCGGCTGGCTGTGTGTGAATAGTGACTTTCTGCTGGTCACTACACACACTGCTAGCTGGGTGCCACTCCACGCAATCCATCAGCATGTGTAGTTGCTGTGTCTGGATTGTGGGCGTGTGAAAGTGATGGGCCCTTGAATGGCGCTGTGTGTTGGTGTGGTGCGAGTTTTGTTATGTGATGGGCCCACAGCTGGCAGTGTGAATGGTTTTGTATGTCTCACACGTATGAAAGGTGTATGAATGGCCTGTAAAGAGGTTGGTGCCTTGTCGTGGCTTTACAGCTCACGAGCTGTGAGTCAATGGTTCAGTTTCTCGCCCTTTCAATTATTACCAGTGCATTTCATGTTTTGTGAAATCACTTGCTAATACAATTGTATCTACTGAACCATCACTCACCCTGTGCCAAATCCAACCAGTATGTGTGTGTGCTTGCGGATTAGATGGCTGTGCAGTAATATTTGTCTTTCTGAAGCAGGGTGTACCTTGTCCCTTTTTGGTGAATTTTGTACTGTGTTGCTTTTGTACCTGGTGGTGCGAATGGTCTTGTTTGCATCACGTATGAAAGGTGTGTGAATGGCCTGTAAAGTGGTTGGTGCCTTGACGTGGCTTTTCAGCTCACGAGCTGCGAGTCATTGGTTTGGTTTTTTGTGAATTTAATTATTGACAGTGCATTTCATTTTTGTGAAATCTCTAGTTAATAAAATTTAATACACTGAACCATGACTCGCCCTCGTGCCAAATCCAACCAGTATGTGTGTGTGTTTGAGGAATAGATGGTTGTGCAGCAATGTTTGTCTTTAGTTTCTCTGCCAAGGTACACTTTCCATGTAAGAATAACCCACCAACTGTAGATATTGTTGAAAACCCATGGGAGTTCATGGTGATGTCTCTCTTGTGAATTCCCCAAAAAATGTTTAGCCCCAATGTCCTGCAAACCTCAAAATGTCTGCCACATTTTCTTTGCAATTTTACTCCAAAATTCTCACGCTGTAGGAACAATAGTTAATCTGGTTTTGCAAGGGGTGGTCACTTTTTGTTTTTGACCCGGTGCTCGGCGGCCATCTAGGGAAACCTACCAAACCCATACATTTCTGAAAACTAGACACCCGGCGGCTTCCAGGGAGGTATGGCTTGTGTGGATCCCCCAACGTTTCCTTACCCAGAATCCCCTGCAAACCTCAATTTTAGCTGAAAAAATCACTTTTTTCACACATTTTGGGGTGGGAAAGTTGTGGCATCCGCGGGCTCACACAAATTTACCACCACCCAGCGTTCCCCCAGGTCTCCCGGTAAAAATGGTGCCTCACTTGTGTGGGAGGCCCAAGTACCCGTGGCAGGCAAGGGCCCAAAACGTAGTGAGGTGACATCAAAATGGCCTATCTCAAAACCACCTGGTTTTGCAAGGGGGGTCACTTTGGTTTTTGACCCGAGGCTCGGCGGTCATTTAGGGAAACCTACCAAACCCAAGCATTTCTGAAAACTAGACACCCGGCGGCTTCCAGGGAGGTATGGCTTGCGTGGATCCCCCAACGTTTCCTTACCCAGAATCCCCTGCAAACCTCAATTTTAGCTGAAGAAATCACTTTTTTCACATATTTTGGGGTGGGAAAGTTGTGGCATCCCCGGGCTCACACAAATTTACCACCACCCAGCATTCCCCCAGGTCTCCCGGTAAAAATGGTGCCTCACTTGTGTGGGAGGCCCAAGTACCCGCGGCAGGCAAGGGCCCAAAACGTAGTAAGGTGACATCAAAGTGGCCTATCGCAAAACCACCTGGTTCTGCAAGGGGGTCACTTTGGTTTTTGACCCAGTGCTCGGCGGCCATCTAGGGAAACCTAACAAACCCACGCATTTCTGAAAACTAGACACCCGGCGGCTTCCAGGGAGGTATGGCTTGCGTGGATCCCCCAATGTTTCCTTACCCAGAATCCCCTGCAAACCTCAATTTTAGCTGAAAAAATCACTTTTTTCACACATTTTGGGGTGGGAAAGTTGTGGCATCCCCGGGCTCACACAAATTTACCACCACCCAGCCTTCCCCCAGGAATCCCGGTAAAAATGGTGCCTCACTTGTGTGGGAGGCCCAAGTACCCGCGGCAGGCAAGGGCCCAAAACGTAGTGAGGTTACATCAAAATGGCCTATCGCAAAAACACCTGGTTCTGCAAGGGGGGTCACTTTGGTTTTTGACCCGGTGCTCGGCGGCCATCTAGGGAAACCTACCAAACCCATGCATTTCTGAAAACTAGACACCCGGCGGCTTCCAGGGAGGTATGGCTTGCGTTGATCCCCCAATGTTTCCTTACCCAGAATCCCCTGCAAACCTCAATTTTAGCTTAAAAAATCACTTTTTTCACACATTTTGGGGTGGGAAAGTTGTGGCATCCCCGGGCTCACACAAATTTACCACCACCCAGCGTTCCCCCAGGTCTCCCGGTAAAAATGGTGCCTCACTTGTGTGGGAGGCCCAAGTACCCGCGGCAGGCAAGGGCCCAAAACGTAGTGAGGTGACATCAAAATGGCCTATCGCAAAACCACCTGGTTCTGCAAGGGGGTCACTTTGGTTTTTGACCCGGTGCTCGGCGGCCATCTAGGGAAACCTACCAAACCCACACATTTCTGAAAACTAGACACCCGGCGGCTTCCAGGGAGGTATAGCTTGCGTGGATCCCCCAAAGTTTCCTTACCCAGAATCCCCTGCAAACCTCAATTTTAGCTGAAAAAAGGAATTTTTTCACACATTTTGGGGTGGGAAAGCTGTGGCATCCCCGGGCTCACCCAAATTTACCACCACCCAGTGTTCCCCCAGGTCTCCCGGTAAAAATGGTGCCTCACTTGTGTGGGAGGCCCAAGTACCCGCGGCAGGCAAGGGCCCAAAACGTAGTGAGGTGACATCAAAATGGCCTATCGCAAAACCACCTGGTTCTGCAAGGGGGGTCACTTTGGTTTTTGACCCGGTGCTCGGCGGCCATCTAGGGAAACCTACCAAACCCATGCATTTCTGAAAACTAGACACCCGGCGGCTTCCAGGGAGGTATGGCTTGCGTGGATCCCCCAACGTTTCCTTACCCAGAATCCCCTGCAAACCTAAATTTTAGCTGAAAAAATCACTTTTTTCACACATTTTGGGGTAGGAAAGTTGTGGCATCCCCGGGCTCACACAAATTTACCACCACCCAGCGTTCCCCCAGGTCTCCTGGTAAAAATGGTGCCTCACTTGTGTGGGAGGCCCAAGTACCCGCGGCAGGCAAGGGCCCAAAACGTAGTGAGGTGACATCAAAATGGCCTATCGCAAAACCACCTGGTTCTGCAAGTGGGGTCACTTTGGTTTTTGACCCGGTGCTCGGCGGCCATCTAGGGAAACCTACCAAACCCATGCATTTCTGAAAACTAGACACCCGGCGGCTTCCAGGGAGGTATGGCTTGCGTGGATCCCCCAACGTTTCCTTACCCAGAATCCCCTGCAAACCTCAATTTTAGCTGAAAAAATCACTTTTTTCACACATTTTGTGGTGGGAAAGTTGTGGCATCCACGGGCTCACACAAATTTACCACCACCGAGCGTTCCCGGAGGTCTCCCGGTAAAAATGGTGCCTCACTTGTGTGGGAGGCCCAAGTACCCGCGGCAAGCAAGGGCCCAAAACGTAGTGAGGTGACATCAAAATGGCCTATCGCAAAACCACCTGGTTCTGCAAGGGGGGTCACTTTGGTTTTTGACCCGGTGCTCGGCGGCCATCTAGGGAAACCTACCAAACCCATGCATTTCTGATAACTAGACACCCGGCAGCTGCCAGGGAGGTATGGCTTGCGTGGATCCCCCAACGTTTCCTTACCCAGAATCCCCTGCAAACCTCAATTTTAGCTGAAAAAATCACTTTTTTCACACATTTTGCGGTGGGTAAGTTGTGGCATCCCCGGGCTCACACAAATTTACCACCACCCAGCGTTCCCCCAGGTCTCCCGGTAAAAATGGTGCCTCACTTGTGTGGGAGGCCCAAGTACCCGCGGCAGGCAAAGGCTCAAAACGTAGTGAGGTGACATCAGAATGGCCTATCGCAAAACCACCTGGTTCTGCAAGGGGGGTCACTTTGGTTTTTGACCCGGTGCTCGACGGCCATCTAGGGAAACCTACCAAACCCATGCATTTCTGAAAACTAGACACCCGGCGGCTTCCAGGGAGGTATGGCTTGCGTTGATCCCCCAATGTTTCCTTACCCAGAATCCCCTGCAAACCTCAATTTTAGCTGAAAAAATCACTTTTTTCACACATTTTGGGGTGGGAAAGTTGTGGCATCCCCGGGCTCACACAAATTTACCACCACCCAGCGTTCCCCCAGGTCTCCCGGTAAAAATGGTGCCTCACTTGTGTGGGAGGCCCAAGTACCCGTGGCAGGCAAGGGCCCAAAACGTAGTGAGGTGACATCAAAATGGCCTATCTCAAAACCACCTGGTTTTGCAAGGGGGGTCACTTTGGTTTTTGACCCGAGGCTCGGCGGTCATTTAGGGAAACCTACCAAACCCAAGCATTTCTGAAAACTAGACACCCGGCGGCTTCCAGGGAGGTATGGCTTGCGTGGATCCCCCAACATTTCCTTACCCAGAATCCCCTGCAAACCTCAATTTTAGCTGAAGAAATCACTTTTTTCACATATTTTGGGGTGGGAAAGTTGTGGCATCCCCGGGCTCACACAAATTTACCACCACCCAGCATTCCCCCAGGTCTCCCGGTAAAAATGGTGCCTCACTTGTGTGGGAGGCCATGGTACCCGCGGCAGGCAAGGGCCCAAAACGTAGTAAGGTGACATCAAAGTGGCCTATCGCAAAACCACCTGGTTCTGCAAGGGGGTCACTTTGGTTTTTGACCCAGTGCTCGGCGGCCATCTAGGGAAACCTAACAAACCCATGCATTTCTGAAAACTAGACACCCGGCGGCTTCCAGGGAGGTATGGCTTGCGTGGATCCCCCAACGTTTCCTTACCCAGAATCCCCTGCAAACCTCAATTTTAGCTGAAAAAATCACTTTTTTCACACATTTTGGGGTGGGAAAGTTGTGGCATCCCCGGGCTCACACAAATTTACCACCACCCAGCGTTCCCCCAGGTCTCCCGGTAAATATGGTGCCTCACTTGTGTGAGAGGCACAAGTACCCGCGGCAGGCAAGGGCCCAAAACTTAGTGAGGTGACATCAAAATGGCCTATCGCAAAACCACCTGGTTCTGCAAGGGGGGTCACTTTGGTTTTTGACCCGGTGCTCAGCGGTCATCTAGGGAAACCTACCAAACCCATGCATTTCTGAAAACTAGACACCCGGCGGCTTCCAGGGAGGTATGGCTTGTGTGGATCCCCCAACGTTTCCTTACCCAGAATCCCCTGCAAACCTCAATTTTAGCTGAAAAAATCACTTTTTTCACACATTTTGGGGTGGGAAAGTTGTGGCATCCCCGGGCTCACACAAATTTACCACCACCCAGCGTTCCCCCAGGAATCCCAGTAAAAATGGTGCCTCACTTGTGTGGGAGGCCCAAGTACCCGCGGCAGGCAAGGGCCCAAAACGTAGTGAGGTGACATCAAAATGGCCTATCGCAAAACCACCTGGTTCTGCAAGGGGGTCACTTTGGTTTTTGACCCGGTGCTCGGCGGCCATCTAGGGAAACCTACCAAACCCACACATTTCTGAAAACTAGACACCCGGCGGCTTCCAGGGAGGTATAGCTTGCGTGGATCCCCCAAAGTTTCCTTACCCAGAATCCCCTGCAAACCTCAATTTTAGCTGAAAAAAGGAATTTTTTCACACATTTTGGGGTGGGAAAGTTGTGGCATCCCCGGGCTCACCCAAATTTACCACCACCCAGTGTTCCCCCAGGTCTCCCGGTAAAAATGGTGCCTCACTTGTGTGGGAGGCCCAAGTACCCGCGGCAGGCAAGGGCCCAAAACGTAGTGAGGTGACATCAAAATGGCCTATCGCAAAACCACCTGGTTCTGCAAGGGGGGTCACTTTGGTTTTTGACCCGGTGCTCGGCGGCCATCTAGGGAAACCTACCAAACCCATGCATTTCTGAAAACTAGACACCCGGCGGCTTCCAGGGAGGTATGGCTTGCGTGGATCCCCCAACGTTTCCTTACCCAGAATCCCCTGCAAACCTAAATTTTACCTGAAAAAATCACTTTTTTCACACATTTTGGGGTAGGAAAGTTGTGGCATCCCCGGGCTCACACAAATTTACCACCACCCAGCGTTCCCCCAGGTCTCCTGGTAAAAATGGTGCCTCACTTGTGTATGAGGCCCAAGTACCCGCGGCAGGCAAGGGCCCAAAACGTAGTGAGGTGACATCAAAATGGCCTATCGCAAAACCACCTGGTTCTGCAAGTGGGGTCACTTTGGTTTTTGACCCGGTGCTCGGCGGCCATCTAGGGAAACCTACCAAACCCATGCATTTCTGAAAACTAGACACCCAGCGGCTTCCAGGGAGGTATGGCTTGCATGGATCCCCCAACGTTTCCTTACCCAGAATCCCCTGCAAACCTCAATTTTAGCTGAAAAAATCACTTTTTTCACACATTTTGTGGTGGGAAAGTTGTGGCATCCACGGGCTCACACAAATTTACCACCACCGAGCGTTCCCGCAGGTCTCCCGGTAAAAATGGTGCCTCACTTGTGTGGGAGGCCCAAGTACCCGCGGCAAGCAAGGGCCCAAAACGTAGTGAGGTGACATCAAAATGGCCTATCGCAAAACCACCTGGTTCTGCAAGGGGGGTCACTTTGGTTTTTGACCCGGTGCTCGGCGGCCATCTAGGGAAACCTACCAAACCCATGCATTTCTGATAACTAGACACCCGGCAGCTTCCAGGGAGGTATGGCTTGCGTGGATCCCCCAACGTTTCCTTACCCAGAATCCCCTGCAAACCTCAATTTTAGCTGAAGAAATCACTTTTTTCACACATTTTGGGGTGGGAAAGTTGTGGCATCCCCAGGCTCACACAAATTTACCACAACCCAGCGTTCCCCCAGGTCTCCCGGTAAAAATGGTGCCTCACTTGTGTGGGAGGCCCAAGTACCCGCGGCACGCAAGGGCCAAAACGTAGTGAGGTGACATCAAAATGGCCTATCGCTAAACCACCTGGTTCTGCAAGGGGGGTCACTTTGGTTTTTGACCCGGTGCTCGGCGGCCATCTAGGGAAACCTACCAAACCCATCAATTTCTGAAAACTAGACACCCGGCGGCTTCCAGGGAGGTATGGCTTGCGTGGATCCCCCAACGTTTCCTTACCCAGAATCCCCTGCAAACCTCAATTTTAGCTGAAAAAATCACTTTTTTCACACATTTTGCGGTGGGAAAGTTGTGGCATCCCCGGGCTCACACAAATTTACCACCACCCAACGTTCCCCCAGGTCTCCCGGTAAAAATGGTGCCTCACTTGTGTGGGAGGCCCAAGTACCCGCGGCAGGCAAAGGCTCAAAACGTAGTGAGGTGACATCAGAATGGCCTATCGCAAAACCACCTGGTTCTGCAAGGGGGGTCACTTTGGTTTTTGACCCGGTGCTCGGCGGCCATCTAGGGAAACCTACCAAACCCATGCATTTCTGAAAACTAGACACCCGGCGGCTTCCAGGGAGGTATGGCTTGCGTGGATCCCCCAACGTTTCCTTACCCAGAATCCCCTGCAAACCTCAATTTTAGCTGAAAAAACACTTTTTTCACACATTTTGGGGTGGGAAAGTTGTGGCATCCCCGGGCTCACACAAATTTACCACCACCCAGCGTTCCCCCAGGTCTCCCAGTAAAAATGGAGCCTCACTTGTGTGGGAGGCCCAAGTACCCGCGGCAGGCAAGGGCCCAAAACGTAGTGAGGTGACATCAAAATGGCCTATCGCAAAACCACCTGGTTTTGCAAGGGGTGGTCACTTTTTGTTTTTGACCCGGTGCTCGGCGGCCATCTAGGGAAACCTACCAAACCCATACATTTCTGAAAACTAGACACCCGGCGGCTTCCAGGGAGGTATGGCTTGTGTGGATCCCCCAACGTTTCCTTACCCAGAATCCCCTGCAAACCTCAATTTTAGCTGAAAAAACACTTTTTTCACACATTTTGGGGTGGGAAAGTTGTGGCATCCGCGGGCTCACACAAATTTACCACCACCCAGCATTCCCCCAGGTCTCCCGGTAAAAATGGTGCCTCACTTGTGTGGGAGGCCCAAGTACCTGTGGCAGGCAAGGGCCCAAAACGTAGTGAGGTGACATCAAAATGGCCTATCTCAAAACCACCTGGTTTTGCAAGGAGGGTCACTTTGGTTTTTGACCCGAGGCTCGGCGGTCATCTAGGGAAACCTACCAAACCTAAGCTTTTCTGAAAACTAGACACCCGGCGGCTTCCAGGGAGGTATGGCTTGCATGGATCCCCCAACGTTTCCTTACCCAGAATCCCCTGCAAACCTCAATTTTAGCTGAAGAAATCACTGTTTTCACATATTTTGGGGTGGGAATGTTGTGGCATCCCCGGGCTCACACAAATTTACCACCACCCAGCATTCCCCCAGGTCTCCCGGTAAAAATGGTGCCTCACTTGTGTGGGAGGCCCAAGTACCCGCGGCAGGCAAGGGCCCAAAACGTAGTAAGGTGACATCAAAGTGGCCTATCGCAAAACCACCTGGTTCTGCAAGGGGGTCACTTTGGTTTTTGACCCAGTGCTCGGCGGCCATCTAGGGAAACCTAACAAACCCACGCATTTCTGAAAACTAGACACCCGGCGGCTTCCAGGGAGGTATGGCTTGCGTGGATCCCCCAACGTTTCCTTACCCAGAATCCCCTGCAAACCTCAATTTTAGCTGAAAAAATCACTTTTTTCACACATTTTGGGGTGGGAAAGTTGTGGCATCCCCGGGCTCACACAAATTTACCACCACCCAGCGTTCCCCCAGGTCTCCCGGTAAAAATGGTGCCTCACTTGTGTGGGAGGCACAAGTACCCGCGGCAGGCAAGGGCCCAAAACGTAGTGAGGTGACATCAAAATGGCCTATCGCAAAACCACCTGGTTCTGCAAGGGGGGTCACTTTGGTTTTTGACCCGGTGCTCAGCGGTCATCTAGGGAAACCTACCAAACCCATGCATTTCTGAAAACTAGACACCCGGCGGCTTCCAGGGAGGTATGGCTTGTGTGGATCCCCCAACGTTTCCTTACCCAGAATCCCCTGCAAACCTCAATTTTAGCTGAAAAAATCACTTTTTTCACACATTTTGGGGTGGGAAAGTTGTGGCATCCCCGGGCTCACACAAATTTACCACCACCCAGCGTTCCCCCAGGAATCCCGGTAAAAATGGTGCCTCACTCGTGTGGGAGGCCCAAGTACCCGCGGCAGGCAAGGGCCCAAAACATAGTGAGGTTACATCAAAATGGCCTATCGCAAAACCACCTGGTTCTGCAAGGGGGGTCACTTTGGTTTTTGACCCGGTGCTCGGCGGCCATCTAGGGAAACCTACCAAACCCATGCATTTCTGAAAACTAGACACCCGGCGGCTTCCAGGGAGGTATGGCTTGCGTTGATCCCCCAATGTTTCCTTACCCAGAATCTCCTGCAAACCTCAATTTTAGCTGAAAAAATCACTTTTTTCACACATTTTGGGGTGGGAAAGTTGTGGCATCCCCGGGCTCACACAAATTTACCACCACCCAGCGTTCCCCCAGGTCTCCCGGTAAAAATGGTGCCTCACTTGTGTGGGAGGCCCAAGTACCCGCGGCATGCAAGGGCCCAAAACGTAGTGAGGTGACATCAAAATGGCCTATCGCAAAACCACCTGGTTCTGCAAGGGGGGTCACTTTGGTTTTTGACCCGGTGCTCGGCGGCCATCTAGGGAAACCTACCAAACCCATCCATTTCTGAAAACTAGACACCCGGCGGCTTCCAGGGAGGTATGGCTTGCGTGGATCCCCCAACGTTTCCTTACCCAGAATCCCCTGCAAACCTCAATTTTAGCTGAAAAAATCACTTTTTTCACACATTTTGCGGTGGGAAAGTTGTGGCATCCCCGGGCTCACACAAATTTACCACCACCCAGCGTTCCCCCAGGTCTCCCGGTAAAAATGGTGCCTCACTTGTGTGGGAGGCCCAAGTACCCGCGGCAGGCAAGGGCTCAAAACGTAGTGAGGTGACATCAAAATGGCCTATCGCAAAACCACCTGGTTCTGCAAGGGGGGTCACTTTGGTTTTTGACCCGGTGCTCGGCGGCCATCTAGGGAAACCTACCAAACCCCTTCCAGGGAGGTATGGCTTGCGTGGATCCCCCAACGTTTCCTTACCCAGAATCCCCTGCAAACCTCAATTTTAGCTGAAAAAACACTTTTTTCACACATTTTGGGGTGGGAAAGTTGTGGCATCCCCGGGCTCACCCAAATTTACCACCACCCAGCGTTCCCCCAGGTCTCCCGGTAAAAATGGAGCCTCACTTGTGTGGGAGGCCCAAGTACCCGCGGCAGGCAAGGGCCCAAAACGTAGTGAGGTGACATCAAAATGGCCTATCGCAAAACCACCTGGTTTTGCAAGGGGTGGTCACTTTTTGTTTTTGACCCGGTGCTCGGCGGCCATCTAGGGAAACCTACCAAACCCATACATTTCTGAAAACTAGACACCCGGCGGCTTCCAGGGAGGTATGGCTTGTGTGGATCCCCCAACGTTTCCTTACCCAGAATCCCCTGCAAACCTCAATTTTAGCTGAAAAAATCACTTTTTTCACACATTTTGGGGTGGGAAAGTTGTGGCATCCGCGGGCTCACACAAATTTACCACCACCCAGCGTTCCCCCAGGTCTCCTGGTAAAAATGGTGCCTCACTTGTGTGGGAGGCCCAAGTACCCGTGGCAGGCAAGGGCCCAAAACGTAGTGAGGTGACATCAAAATGGCCTATCGCAAAACCACCTGGTTCTGCAAGGGGGGTCACTTTGGTTTTTGACCCGGTGCTCAGCGGTCATCTAGGGAAACCTACCAAACCCATGCATTTCTGAAAACTAGACACCCGGCGGCTTCCAGGGAGGTATGGCTTGTGTGGATCCCCCAACGTTTCCTTACCCAGAATCCCCTGCAAACCTCAATTTTAGCTGAAAAAATCACTTTTTTCACACATTTTGGGGTGGGAAAGTTGTGGCATCCCCGGGCTCACACAAATTTACCACCACCCAGCGTTCCCCCAGGAATCCCGGTAAAAATGGTGCCTCACTTGTGTGGGAGGCCCAAGTACCCGCGGCAGGCAAGGGCCCAAAACGTAGTGAGGTTACATCAAAATGGCCTATCGCAAAACCACCTGGTTCTGCAAGGGGGGTCACTTTGGTTTTTGACCCGGTGCTCGGCGGCCATCTAGGGAAACCTACCAAACCCATGCATTTCTGAAAACTAGACACCCGGCGGCTTCCAGGGAGGTATGGCTTGCGTTGATCCCCCAATGTTTCCTTACCCAGAATCCCCTGCAAACCTCAATTTTAGCTGAAAAAATCACTTTTTTCACACATTTTGGGGTGGGAAAGTTGTGGCATCCCCGGGCTCACACAAATTTACCACCACCCAGCGTTCCCCCAGGTCTCCCGGTAAAAATGGTGCCTCACTTGTGTGGGAGGCCCAAGTACCCGCGGCAGGCAAGGGCCCAAAACGTAGTGAGGTGACATCAAAATGGCCTATCGCAAAACCACCTGGTTCTGCAAGGGGGTCACTTTGGTTTTTGACCCGGTGCTCGGCGGCCATCTAGGGAAACCTACCAAACCCACACATTTCTGAAAACTAGACACCCGGCGGCTTCCAGGGAGGTATAGCTTGCGTGGATCCCCCAAAGTTTCCTTACCCAGAATCCCCTGCAAACCTCAATTTTAGCTGAAAAAAGGAATTTTTTCACACATTTTGGGGTGGGAAAGTTGTGGCATCCCCGGGCTCACCCAAATTTACCACCACCCAGTGTTCCCCCAGGTCTCCCGGTAAAAATGGTGCCTCACTTGTGTGGGAGGCCCAAGTACCCGCGGCAGGCAAGGGCCCAAAACGTAGTGAGGTGACATCAAAATGGCCTATCGCAAAACCACCTGGTTCTGCAAGGGGGGTCACTTTGGTTTTTGACCCGGTGCTCGGCGGCCATCTAGGGAAACCTACCAAACCCATGCATTTCTGATAACTAGACACCCGGCAGCTTCCAGGGAGGTATGGCTTGCGTGGATCCCCCAACGTTTCCTTACCCAGAATCCCCTGCAAACCTCAATTTTAGCTGAAAAAATCACTTTTTTCACACATTTTGGGGTGGGAAAGTTGTGGCATCCCCAGGCTCACACAAATTTACCACAACCCAGCGTTCCCCCAGGTCTCCCGGTAAAAATGGTGCCTCACTTGTGTGGGAGGCCCAAGTACCCGCGGCAGGCAAGGGCCCAAAACGTAGTGAGGTGACATCAAAATGGCCTATCGCAAAACCACCTGGTTCTGCAAGGGGGTCACTTTGGTTTTTGACCCGGTGCTCGGCGGCCATCTAGGGAAACCTACCAAACCCACACATTTCTGAAAACTAGACACCCGGCGGCTTCCAGGGAGGTATAGCTTGCGTGGATCCCCCAAAGTTTCCTTACCCAGAATCTCCTGCAAACCTCAATTTTAGCTGAAAAAAGGAATTTTTTCACACATTTTGGGGTGGGAAAGTTGTGGCATCCCCGGGCTCACCCAAATTTACCACCACCCAGTGTTCCCCCAGGTCTCCCGGTAAAAATGGTGCCTCACTTGTGTGGGAGGCCCAAGTACCCGCGGCAGGCAAGGGCCCAAAACGTAGTGAGGTGACATCAAAATGGCCTATCGCAAAACCACCTGGTTCTGCAAGGGGGGTCACTTTGGTTTTTGACCCGGTGCTCGGCGGCCATCTAGGGAAACCTACCAAACCCATGCATTTCTGAAAACTAGACACCCGGCGGCTTCCAGGGAGGTATGGCTTGCGTGGATCCCCCAACGTTTCCTTACCCAGAATCCCCTGCAAACCTAAATTTTAGCTGAAAAAATCACTTTTTTCACACATTTTGGGGTAGGAAAGTTGTGGCATCCCCGGGCTCACACAAATTTACCACCACCGAGCGTTCCCGCAGGTCTCCCGGTAAAAATGGTGCCTCACTTGTGTGGGAGGCCCAAGTACCCGCGGCAAGCAAGGGCCCAAAACGTAGTGAGGTGACATCAAAATGGCCTATCGCAAAACCACCTGGTTCTGCAAGGGGGGTCACTTTGGTTTTTGACCCGGTGCTCGGCGGCCATCTAGGGAAACCTACCAAACCCATGCATTTCTGATAACTAGACACCCGGCAGCTTCCAGGGAGGTATGGCTTGCGTGGATCCCCCAACGTTTCCTTACCCAGAATCCCCTGCAAACCTCAATTTTAGCTGAAAAAATCACTTTTTTCACACATTTTGGGGTGGGAAAGTTGTGGCATCCCCAGGCTCACACAAATTTACCACAACCCAGCGTTCCCCCAGGTCTCCCGGTAAAAATGGTGCCTCACTTGTGTGCGAGGCCCAAGTACCCGCGGCAGGCAAGGGCCCAAAACGTAGTGAGGTGACATCAAAATGGCCTATCGCAAAACCACCTGGTTCTGCAAGGGGGTCACTTTGGTTTTTGACCCGGTGCTCGGCGGCCATCTAGGGAAACCTACCAAACCCACACATTTCTGAAAACTAGACACCCGGCGGCTTCCAGGGAGGTATAGCTTGCGTGGATCCCCCAAAGTTTCCTTACCCAGAATCCCCTGCAAACCTCAATTTTAGCTGAAAAAAGGAATTTTTTCACACATTTTGGGGTGGGAAAGTTGTGGCATCCCCGGGCTCACCCAAATTTACCACCACCCAGTGTTCCCCCAGGTCTCCCGGTAAAAATGGTGCCTCACTTGTGTGGGAGGCCCAAGTACCCGCGGCAGGCAAGGGCCCAAAACGTAGTGAGGTGACATCAAAATGGCCTATCGCAAAACCACCTGGTTCTGCAAGGGGGGTCACTTTGGTTTTTGACCCGGTGCTCGGCGGCCATCTAGGGAAACCTACCAAACCCATGCATTTCTGAAAACTAGACACCCGGCGGCTTCCAGGGAGGTATGGCTTGCGTGGATCCCCCAACGTTTCCTTACCCAGAATCCCCTGCAAACCTAAATTTTAGCTGAAAAAATCACTTTTTTCACACATTTTGGGGTAGGAAAGTTGTGGCATCCCCGGGCTCACACAAATTTACCACCACCCAGCGTTCCCCCAGGTCTCCTGGTAAAAATGGTGCCTCACTTGTGTGGGAGGCCCAAGTACCCGCGGCAGGCAAGGGCCCAAAACGTAGTGAGGTGACATCAAAATGGCCTATCGCAAAACCACCTGGTTCTGCAAGGGGGGTCACTTTGGTTTTTGACCCGGTGCTCGGCGGCCATCTAGGGAAACCTACCAAACCCATGCATTTCTGATAACTAGACACCCGGCAGCTTCCAGGGAGGTATGGCTTGCGTGGATCCCCCAACGTTTCCTTACCCAGAATCCCCTGCAAACCTCAATTTTAGCTGAAAAAATCACTTTTTTCACACATTTTGGGGTGGAAAAGTTGTGGCATCCCCAGGCTCACACAAATTTACCACAACCCAGCGTTCCCCCAGGTCTCCCGGTAAAAATGGTGCCTCACTTGTGTGGGAGGCCCAAGTACCCGCGGCACGCAAGGGCCAAAACGTAGTGAGGTGACATCAAAATGGCCGATCGCTAAACCACCTGGTTCTGCAAGGGGGGTCACTTTGGTTTTTGACCCGATGCTCGGCGGCCATCTAGGGAAACCTACCAAACCCATCAATTTCTGAAAACTAGACACCCGGCGGCTTCCAGGGAGGTATGGCTTGCGTGGATCCCCCAACGTTTCCTTACCCAGAATCCCCTGCAAACCTCAATTTTAGCTGAAAAAATCACTTTTTTCACACATTTTGCGGTGGGAAAGTTGTGGCATCCCCGGGCTCACACAAATTTACCACCACCCAGCGTTCCCCCAGGTCTCCCGGTAAAAATGGTGCCTCACTTGTGTGGGAGGCCCAAGTACCCGCGGCAGGCAAAGGCTCAAAACTTAGTGAGGTGACATCAGAATGGCCTTTCGCAAAACCACCTGGTTCTGCAAGGGGGGTCACTTTGGTTTTTGACCCGGTGCTCGGCGGCCATCTAGGGAAACCTACCAAACCCATGCATTTCTGAAAACTAGACACCCGGCGGCTTCCAGGGAGGTATGGCTTGCGTTGATCCCCCAATGTTTCCTTACCCAGAATCCCCTGCAAACCTCAATTTTAGCTGAAAAAATCACTTTTTTCACACATTTTGGGGTGGGAAAGTTGTGGCATCCCCGGGCTCACACAAATTTACCACCACCCAGCGTTCCCCCAGGTCTCCCGGTAAAAATGGTGCCTCACTTGTGTGGGAGGCCCAAGTACCCGTGGCAGGCAAGGGCCCAAAACGTAGTGAGGTGACATCAAAATGGCCTATCTCAAAACCACCTGGTTTTGCAAGGGGGGTCACTTTGGTTTTTGACCCGAGGCTCGGCGGTCATTTAGGGAAACCTACCAAACCCAAGCATTTCTGAAAACTAGACACCCGGCGGCTTCCAGGGAGGTATGGCTTGCGTGGATCCCCCAACGTTTCCTTACCCAGAATCCCCTGCAAACCTCAATTTTAGCTGAAGAAATCACTTTTTTCACATATTTTGGGGTGGGAAAGTTGTGGCATCCCCGGGCTCACACAAATTTACCACCACCCAGCATTCCCCCAGGTCTCCCGGTAAAAATGGTGCCTCACTTGTGTGGGAGGCCCAAGTACCCGCGGCAGGCAAGGGCCCAAAACGTAGTAAGGTGACATCAAAGTGGCCTATCGCAAAACCACCTGGTTCTGCAAGGGGGTCACTTTGGTTTTTGACCCAGTGCTCGGCGGCCATCTAGGGAAATGTTAGACCTGGCACCTTGGCGTGAGTTTCCCTTCCACTTTTTGATGGTGTGCCTCGACTCTTTTGCTGGTGTTGTCCGCTCAGGGCACTGCGCCACGGCTAATCCGTGCCGCAGTGCAAGTGCTCCCTAAGTAAAGTGTACCTGTAATTGATGTCCATGATTGGTTTATTGGATTCACTGTCAGTCCCCAGTAAAGTGCACCAGGGGTGCCAGGGCTTGTGAATGCCAATGCTGCTGGTGGGCTTGCAGCGCTGGTTGCGCCACCCACGGAAGCGGCCTTGTAAAGTGTGTCTAGGGTCTGCCACCGCAGACCCTGTGCGCGGTCCGGGACCGTCGCGCTGACTGCGCAAGTGCCCCCACTTGCCAGTCCCTAAACCTTCCCTTACCTACATATTAGCCACCCCTCTGGTAGGCCCAAGGGCAGGGTGCATTGTAGGCATAAGGTAGGACATGCCCTGATGTGTGTGGCATGTCTTAGTAGTGAATTACAGCCATTTTCGTTCTTCACTATTGAAGGCTACCTGCTCTCCATAGGCCAGAATGGGCTGCCGGGATCACGCCAACGCTGTGACCCCAGTGGACTCAGAGAGCATGGTAGAAGTGTCAAGTTTAGTATGCCTGAACTCAGGATGATAAAATACTTCTTGTAGTCAAGTCTATTTTAATATCCTGGGTTTGTAAATACTACTTTTAGAAAGTTAGTATTTACTGACCTGACCATCTCAGTCCGCCTCTGCTGTGTGTATGTGTTCTGCCTGGCAACAGTAAGGAGCAGGGTTGGGGAATCCCCAGAGACAGGTTGGCTGCCAGGTGGTGGGTAGAGAGGTGACACCTGGATGGGTGGGAGGAGTACACCTTGACTCTTGAATAGACCTGTGCTCTGCCACCACAAAGCCGGCGCCACCCCCTGTGGGGCGGCTGATGTCTCTGCCCTGCTGCTGAAAGGAGAGAGCAGAGTCACCATAACAAAGTGCTCCAGAACTGGACTGAGCCAGGCCTAGGCCCCCTGGCGCTAAAGAACAAAAGAATCATGGTATAAAAGTAGGAGCCTGGCTCCTAAGAAATCAGAATCCTGTTTACCACAAAGAACCTCTGCCCGACTAGAAGGAGAAGAAGACGCCGGAGGAGCTGGCCTGCTGCTTGCCTTGCTGAGAAAGGAGAGGAAGAGACTTACTGAAAAGACTTTGCTACTTTGTGCTTGAACATTCTCCAAGGGCTTGATCTGAGCTTGCCCCCTGAACTGAACCCCAGGAACAGTGGGTTCTCTGTGCTTTTGCTCGTCCTCCAATTCGAGCCGTGTGTGCATCCCGCTGGAAAGAGACTGCGCCCCTCATCGCCCCTCCTAGGGCCGTGACACTCAGGAGCTCGCCTGCCTCACACCCGTGAGAGCCCCGCTCCGTCCCGAGCCGCTCTCTGTCCCCGGGCCAGGCCGCCTGCATCCCTGTCACCGCCTGCTACTGGAGCGCGCTGACCGCGCTATCACCCCTCCCGCCGGAAGCCGTCCGACGACTGTGATCTACGCCGGGTCATCCAGCTGCACTGACCGTGCCCTGCGACCCCGCTTCGCTATCCCCGGACATCTCAGGCCGCGCCGCCCCCGCTGTGGAGACCCTCGTGCACCGCCGTGCTAAAGGGTCGCTGGCCGCGCCTGCCTACGTGCCCACACCTGCTGATTGAGGACCCAAGAACACTTCACAAGCCGAGAGTCGCACCGACCTGTGCCGACTCTCCACATCACGAAAGAAGTTCCAGTATCGGGCTCGGGGCCCGCAACGCCTTATTTCCCCGTTCGCAGGAGCCGATCTCTGTGAGTACTGGAACCCCAAGTAACATTTGCAAGAGACTACAAAGTATCCATTTGAAACTACGAACAACGAACATTTGCCTGCCTTATAACCTGGTGGCCTAGCGAGAACGTTATTGGTCTTGTGATAAGTCTGTTGAGATATATATACCTTATTTTTACATAAAGAATCGTATTTTTATATATATCCAAGTCTGGTGTCCGTTTCTGGGGGGATTGATGTATTTACTGTGTGTACGATTGTAAGTGCTTAACCAACAACGCCTGAGGAATCGCCTTGGCTGCTCACGCCACGCACCTAGAGGGTGAGCAAGGGTCATTCGCGAGGGGTTATCCTGCGCCCTGACGTGGAGGAGAGGGTTCCTGCTTGACACAAGGGCAACCTTGCGCCAACCAGAGATCCCCGACTCTAACATTGGTGGCAGCGGTTGGGATTTCGGATTTGCACTTGTAATTTGCATACAGTGAATTATTAATCACCAGATAGTGAGAGCAGACCAAATAACGCAGCCACAGGTTTTTAATTGTTGAACTTTGTTGAGACATCTGCCATTACTGCAACCATGCCTGGCTCACTCTCTGCTGGAAGAGCGCTCTCCGTGATTTCTGGAATAGATGAGGTGGATTGGGAGAGACTGGGAGGCTACACGATGGAGCAATTGAAAGGCTACAGTGTAAAATTCAGAGTCCCCCATGCTGGGTTCAAGAGGAAGACCCAGTACACCAAGGCGTTGAGAGCCTGGAAGGAGTCACGAGACCCACGGAATGCGGGGGACATCGTTCCACCCGACAACCTTGAGGAACCCAGCAGAGTCCGGTCGCCAGAGGAGCTGGCAGACAGGGCAGCCGACAGGGCGCATGCAAAGGAGATGGCAAAGTTGGCCGGACAAATGGAAATGGAAAAGCAGAAGTTGGCCCTGGAGGCACAACAACGCCAAATGGATCATGATATCAGATTGAAGGAGTTGGAGCTGAAGGCGAAAAGTTTGGACACCGCTCCTTCTGGTGGCAGCACTCCACCAGCGCAGGTAGAGTCCAAGGTGTACATCCCCAAAGATGTAGTAAAGGAGTATTTTAGAAAGGATGACATAGGGCAGTGGTTTAGAGCCTACGAGGTGGCCATGTCCTCACACCGGGTCCCTGAGAAAGACTGGGGAGCGGGGTTGTGGGGAAGGTTCCTTGCAGAAGGGCGGGACACACTGTTAGATTTGCCCTTAGAAGTCCAGACCTCATACCCCCATATGAAGGAAGCTTTAATGACCAGGTATGGGTTAACTCCTGAGCTATATCGACAGAGGTTCAGGGAGACCAAGAAGATCCCTGAGAGTACGTATGTGGAATATGTGACCTTTTTCTGCAGAGCGCTGGATGGTTGGGTGAAGGGTAGCAAAGTGAATGATTATCAAGGGCTGCTTGATTTAATTGCATGGGAGCACTTGTCCAGTCAATGTTTTCCTGAGCTACGCCAGCACCTGATTGATAGCAAGCTGTCCAACCCGAGGAAGCTTGCTGAGGAGGCGGACCGCTGGCTCAGCACCAGGGTCCACAAGGGTCAAGTGGGAGACTCCGCCAAAGGTGGGCAGGGTCCCCAGCAGAAGAGTGGGGGGGACAAGGGTAAACAGAAGGGGTTCCAAAAAGGCCCCCAAAGTAATTCCCAAGGGAACCAGCAGAGGGGTTCTCAGCCTCCCCCACCCCCGCAGCAGAACGGGGCCCCGACAGGTAGACCTGTTCCAAAGGGGCCCTTCAATTGTTATAGGTGTGGTGACCCGGGTCACATTGCCTCTGATCCTAAGTTATGTTATGTTATGTTATTCATTTATTTCTATAGCGCACGGCTACTCAAAAAGAGTGTCCCGGCGCTTTAATGGAGAAAGAGACAATACTGCAACATAGCAAACATAACACCTGATAAAACTAACCGAAGAATGGGCCAGGGATTCACGGAGGGCCGGCTACTGAGTGAACAGCCAAGTTTTAAGGCCTTTCCTAAAAGCTAATAGGCTGGTGACTCCCCGCAGAGCCAGTGGTAAAGAGTTCCACAGCTGAGAAGCCAGCAGTCCAAAAGAGCGGCCTCCAAGGCGCGCTTTCTGTACCCGGGGGACAACAGCAAGATGCAGGGCTTCCGACCTCAAAGACCAGGTTGGATGGTAAAAAACCAGTCTTTTTTGGAGGTACTTGGCTCCCTCCTTGTGGAGAGCTTTGTAAGCCAAGGTCAGCGCCTTAAAGGCAATCCTCTTACGGATGGGAAGCCAGTGTAAAGTTGCTAACAGGCCCGAGGCCCTTGAGCGCCTGCTAAGGCCAAAGATTGCCCTTGCAGCGGCATTCTGTACCACTTGAAGCCGCTGCAATAAATACTCTGGGAGGCCCAGGTAGAGAACATTAGAGTAATCCAACCTGGACCCAATCAGAGCCTGAACAGTCAGCGCCCTGTGATCCACGGATAACAGAGGAAGAAACCTCCGCAGCATCCTGAGGATGCCAAAGCAAATGCCCGACACCCCCAGGATCTGGGATTTCAAGGTAAGCCTGTTATCCATCTTCACCCCCAGATTCTTAGCAACCTGAGAGGAGCAGGACGGAGGGAACATATCCCGTGGCCACCAGGTCTGCCAATCTGGCTCTGTATCGCACCCAAAGAACAGTACTTCGGACTTGTCGGAATTGCACTTAAGGCTGTTTAGATGAACCAGTGAAAAACAGCCCCAAGGCAATCCCGAATGCTATCCCCATCAAAGTCGCCTCCTCTCTTACAAGAGAAGAGGAGCTGGGTGTCGTCCGCATAGGATACGATCTGGGCACCATGCGACTCCACCAACGCCGCTAATGGGGTCATGATGATGTTAAAGAGGGTCGGGCTCAAAATAGAGCCCTGAGGGACCCCGACTCCCAGAGGCGGCATCACGGCGGAATCCGGCGGGGCCCAGATCGACTGCCGGCGGCCGGCTAGGAAAGAGGAAAACCAGTCGAACACCGTCCCCCGTAGACCAATCTCGAAAAGTCTAACGAGAAGACCATCATGGGGAACGGTGTCGAACGCCGCCGACAGATCTAGCATCACCAGCATGACTTTGCCCCCAGAGTCCAGGACCTCTTTAATGGTTTCCGAGACCTCCAGGAGCGCAGTCTCGGTACTGAGATGGGGACGAAAGCCCGATTGGGAGACGTGCAGGATCTCATTAGATTCAAGAAAGTTGGAGAGCACGCCTTGGACGTGCTTTTCCAGAATCTTCGTGAGGGCCGGCAACAGAGAGATGGGCCTATAATTAGCCGGGGCCTTCGGATCTAGACCAGATTTTTTAAGCAATGGAATCACCATCGCCTGCTTCCAGGCCTGCGGAACCACCCCAAGCCTCAGCGAAAGATTTAAGAGCGGATTGGCCAACGGGTTGATCACCTCCGCAACTTTCGCCAAAAACTTAGCAGGGCATAGGTCGAGAGGAGAACCTGATTTTAAATTGCCCATAAGAGCCAGGGAGTCCGGAGCAGAGATAGAAGGAAATACACTCAACGTCGCCCCTGGCCCGGCCTGTGGCAGTATGGTGGTGTCAGGTTCAGTCTGGCCCGCAGATACTGGTACCTGGAATGACTCCTGAATACGTTTGATCTTGCACGTGAAGAAGTCCGCAAGGTCCGTGGCCCAGCTGCCTGATGGTTTTTGGTCCGAGGTGTTAGACCAGGGTGAGGTGAATTCTCTCACAATGGAGAAAATCTCCTTCCCGGAGTTGGAAGCCGCATCAATTCTCCTGGCTAGATAAGCTTTTTTTTCCACACGGATATCCCGGTGGTAAGCCTTAACCACCGTTTTGTATGCCACCTTGGCAGCAGGGTCATATTGTGCCCGCCAGGCTCTTTCGGCTACCTTGCACTGCTGCCGCGTAGCCGACAGTGCAGCGGTAAACCAAGGCGCGGAGACCCGTTTCGACGTCGGGCGGGATGTTACTTCTGGGGCAAGATCGTTAAGCCTATCCAATAGCCAGTCTTGTATGGTCTGCGGATCCTTGTCTAGATCACCTGAGAGAGAGCAAGGATGAGCCTCAGCTGCCTGGGCCAGCATCTCTGGGGTGACACGATGGAAAGCCCTGTAGACACGACCCTGTTGATGTACCGGGATCGGCACAGATTTAACTATGCCCTTGATCACAAATTTAGCGAGGAAGTGGTCAGACCATAAGATAGGAGTGATCTCAACATCCTCGAGAGGAACAGACGAAAAGACCTGGTCAAGGGTATGCCCCTTCACATGCGTAGGCTCCTGAAAGTATGGGATGAGCCCCAGCGGGGTCAGCGCCTCCGAAAGTTTAGCGGCCGCCGGGTCGGATGAATCATCCATCCGGAAGTTGAAATCGCCCGCTACAATAAAATGTTCGGCTTTCAGGGCCAGCGCCACCAGCCCCATATCCAGCTCTTCAAAGAAGGTGCCAGGAGAGCCAGGCGGTCTATATACAAGCAGTCCCTTAAAGGATTGGTGGGGCGACAGCGTGATAGAAAAGGCTAGGGTTTCCGAGCCACAGATGTCGATAGCTGGCAGGATCTCACAAGGAGTTCCTTTCCGGACCACTAGAGCTACTCCACCTCCCCTTCCGTTGGCTCTATCCTTTCTGAAGATGTTGTAATCAGGTGGGATTGCCAGGACAACGTCAGGGTTAGAAGAGTCGCCCCACCATGTCTCAGTAAGCATGAGGCATAGTGGTTTATCAACATCGAGAAGCTCATAAATGTCCTGCGCATGTTTGCAAGCTGACCTGGTGTTCAGCAGCATGCACCTGAAGCCCATACTAGAGCTGTTGGTGCTCGGCCGTGAGGAGAACGAGCGAATCGGGCGCCAGCCACAGGCCGGGCAGCGGGATTTCCCGTGGTGACGACCAGGAAATACAATACGACAGCCTTGACCATGTGGGACGAATGAGCGAAGTTCGCCAGGTGAATAGCGCAAAACGGGGGTCCCAGGGGGACACATCCCTAATGCCAGGGTCCCACCCGCCGCACCGACCGCTACCGAGACGCTGACGGACGCAGACGGGCAGGACTCTGGCTTGACTCCGGCGAGAATCCGGCGCTCCCGCTGCGCGTCACCGCTGCGCGCAGGAGGCGAGCTTTAAGTAGGGCTCACCTGTGTTACAGAAGAGCGCTAGAGCGCTCCCACAAGTGGCAGACTCGCTCCACACCACCCCCAAGATGGCGCCCGGCGCCAAACACGAAGCCTAAGAATAAAGTGGCATAACTCCGCGAAAAGCGCGGTGGGGGGCCCAGTTTAGGGTGCAAGTGAGAGGACACACAAAGAACGTCCTAAAAACAGAGTAAGTACAATTTAAAAATGCAAAATGCGAAAAGCAAATGTTTAAAAATTACAGCAGCGCTAAGGATGACAAATTCCGCAGAATAGCGCGCGTGCGTGCTACTCCCTTTCTCCAGCGTCTAAGTGTCGCCTGTTTGGTAAGACCGCACCCACTGGTGCTCCACCCCGGCAAGTAGCTAGTGTTAACTTTGGGGAGGAGGTAGCAGTCCAGGAGGGTGGGGGTCCCGGGCAGATGACCCTAGTCTCGCTAGGAGACAGTGAGATGGTCCCTGTAACCTACCTGCCCTCTAACACTAAGAAATATGGGCAAGTGGTGACCATCAATGGAAAGAATGTTGAGGCTCTTAGAGATACAGGAGCCAGCGTGACCTCGGTGAGGCAACACCTGGTGTCTCAAGAGCAAATTGTACCCAATGCCTACTGTAGGGTTGTCAATGCTGACAACGTAGAGAGTCGTTGTCCAATGGCTCAAGTTCCCTTTGAGTGGGGGGAGGTCTCTGGTACTCTACAAGTCGCTGTGAGAACTGACATGCCTGTAGACTGTCTGCTAGGGAACGACCTGGAGAGTTCCCCTTGGGAAAAGGTGGAGAAGACCACGCATCTGAGGATGGTGGGTCTACCCGACTGGGCGTGCGTGACCACCCGGTCCATGGCAGCCAGTAGGGGTGTTGAGAGGGTCCTGGAGCCTGAGGGAGAGGTCCAGGAACCGGCCTTAGGGAGAAGGCGCAGGAGGCGTGGGAAACCGGCCCCCGAAGTTCCCACGGCCCAGGAGGAAGCAGACCCTGAGGGGGATGCTCTGGAGCCTACCGGGGAACAGATTGCCGAACTGGGAGATCTGCCTGAGCTGACCCATTGGCAGCAAGAAGGAGGTCCCTCCAGGGAGGAATTCTGCAGGGAGCAGAAAGAATGCCCTTCTCTCGTAGGTATGCGGCAGCAGGCTGCAGACCAGGCCAATGGTGTTCAGGCCAAAACACACTACGTGTACTGGGAGAGTGACCTCCTGTATTCAGAGCCTAAGGCTGCTGAACCTGGGTCAGCCCGTGTGCTGGTGGTACCCCAGAAGTTCAGAACCTTCCTACTGGGGCTGGCTCACGATGTGCCTTTAGCAGGACATTTGGGGATGGACAAGACCTATGACAGGCTTGTCACCCACTTTTACTGGCCCCAAATGCATAAGAATTCAGATTCCTACTGCAGAACCTGTCAGACTTGCCAGGCAAGTGGTAAGAGCGGAGGGAAGCACAAGGCTCCTCTGCAACCTTTCCCTGTGGTCGGTACGCCATTCCAACGAGTGGGTATTGATATTGTGGGGCCTCTGGACCCCAAGACAGCCCTGGGCAACAGGTTCATCCTGGTCTTGGTGGACCATGCCACCCGGTACCCTGAAGCCATCCCTCTGAGGACAGTGACGGCCCCCGTGGTGGGACGGGCACTGATGGGAATTTTCTCCCGAGTGGGATTCCCTCTAGAGGTGGTGAGCGACAGGGGGACCAATTTCATATCCACATATATGAAATCCCTGTGGAAGGAGTGTGGGGTAACTTACAAGTTCACCACTCCTTACCACCCCCAAGGAAATGGGTTGGTTGAGAGATTCAACCGAACCCTCAAAGGCATGATCATGGGCCTGGACGGTCCAATGAGGCGTAAGTGGGACGTCCTCTTGCCATGCCTGCTCTTCGCTTACCGAGAGGTGCCGCAGAAGTCTCTAGGGTTCAGCCCCTTTGAGCTTCTGTATGGTCACCCGGTAAGAGGACCTCTGAGTTTGGTAAAGGAAGGCTGGGAGCAATCTCCCAGGAAACCTCCCCAGAATGTATATAGTTACATGCTGGCCTTCCGAAACCAGACTCGGCGTTTCAGGCAACTTGCTGAGGCAAATCTGGAAGCCAGCCAGGAGGAGATGAAGCGGTGGTACGACCGGAATGCCACTCTGGTAGAGCTTCAACCTGGACAAAAGGTGTGGGTCTTGGCCCCAGTGGAGCCGTGTGCACTTCAGGATAAGTGGACAGGTCCATTTGAGGTTGTGGAGCGCAAAAGTCCTATCACCTACTTGGTGGACATGCAGACTCCCAGGAACCCTTTGAGGGTCCTACATGTTAACCGCCTTAAGCCCCACTTAGAGAGGACCGAAGTGGGCATGCTGCTGGCCACTGATGATGGAATGGAAGAGGAGACCGAGCCTCTTCCTGACCTCTTAGTGGCCTCTGAGAAAGATGGGTCAGTGGATGGAGTTAACCTCTCACCCACCCTGACGCCCGAACAACAGGAAGATTGCCGCCACTTGCTGGGACAGTTTTCCGACCGATTCTCCCTGGTTCCTGGTGTCACAGATTGGTGCGTCCATGATGTGGACACAGGAGACAGCTTACCTGTAAAGCACAAGGCTTACAGGGTAACTGACAGGGTCAGAGCTTGCATTAAGGAGGAGGTCTCCAAAATGCTTGCGCTAGGGGTGGTTGAATCCTCCAGCAGTCCTTGGTCCAGCCCCGTGGTCTTGGTCCCCAAAGCTGCTGCGCCGGGAGCCACACCTGAACTCCGGTTCTGTGTGGACTACAGAGGACTCAAACAGGAAACCTACCAAACCCACGCATTTCTGAAAACTAGACACCCGGCGGCTTCCAGGGAGGTATGGCTTGTGTGGATCCCCCAACGTTTCCTTACCCAGAATCCCCTGCAAACCTCAATTTTAGCTGAAAAAATCACTTTTTTCACACATTTTGGGGTGGGAAAGTTGTGGCATCCCCGGGCTCACACAAATTTACCACCACCCAGCGTTCCCCCAGGAATCCCGGTAAAAATGGTGCCTCACTTGTGTGGGAGGCCCAAGTACCCGCGGCAGGCAAGGGCCCAAAACGTAGTGAGGTTACATCAAAATGGCCTATCGCAAAACCACCTGGTTCTGCAAGGGGGGTCACTTTGGTTTTTGACCCGGTGCTCGGCGGCCATCTAGGGAAACCTACCAAACCCATGCATTTCTGAAAACTAGACACCCGGCGGCTTCCAGGGAGGTATGGCTTGCGTTGATCCCCCAATGTTTCCTTACCCAGAATCCCCTGCAAACCTCAATTTTAGCTGAAAAAATCACTTTTTTCACACATTTTGGGGTGGGAAAGTTGTGGCATCCCCGGGCTCACACAAATTTACCACCACCCAGCGTTCCCCCAGGTCTCCCGGTAAAAATGGTGCCTCACTTGTGTGGGAGGCCCAAGTACCCGCGGCAGGCAAGGGCCCAAAACGTAGTGAGGTGACATCAAAATGGCCTATCGCAAAACCACCTGGTTCTGCAAGGGGGTCACTTTGGTTTTTGACCCGGTGCTCGGCGGCCATCTAGGGAAACCTACCAAACCCACACATTTCTGAAAACTAGACACCCGGCGGCTTCCAGGGAGGTATAGCTTGCGTGGATCCCCCAAAGTTTCCTTACCCAGAATCCCCTGCAAACCTCAATTTTAGCTGAAATAAGGAATTTTTTCACACATTTTGGGGTGGGAAAGTTGTGGCATCCCCGGGCTCACCCAAATTTACCACCACCCAGTATTCCCCCAGGTCTCCCGGTAAAAATGGTGCCTCACTTGTGTGGGAGGCCCAAGTACCCGCGGCAGGCAAGGGCCCAAAACGTAGTGAGGTGACATCAAAATGGCCTATCGCAAAACCACCTGGTTCTGCAAGGGGGGTCACTTTGGTTTTTGACCCGGTGCTCGGCGGCCATCTAGGGAAACCTACCAAACCCATGCATTTCTGAAAACTAGACACCCGGCGGCTTCCAGGGAGGTATGGCTTGCGTGGATCCCCCAACGTTTCCTTACCCAGAATCCCCTGCAAACCTAAATTTTAGCTGAAAAAATCACTTTTTTCACACATTTTGGGGTAGGAAAGTTGTGGCATCCCCGGGCTCACACAAATTTACCACCACCCAGCGTTCCCCCAGGTCTCCTGGTAAAAATGGTGCCTCACTTGTGTGGGAGGCCCAAGTACCCGCGGCAGGCAAGGGCCCAAAACGTAGTGAGGTGACATCAAAATGGCCTATCGCAAAACCACCTGGTTCTGCAAGTGGGGTCACTTTGGTTTTTGACCCGGTGCTCGGCGGCCATCTAGGGAAACCTACCAAACCCATGCATTTCTGAAAACTAGACACCCGGCGGCTTCCAGGGAGGTATGGCTTGCGTGGATCCCCGAACGTTTCCTTATCCAGAATCCCCTGCAAACCTCAATTTTAGCTGAAAAAATCACTTTTTTCACACATTTTGTGGTGGGAAAGTTGTGGCATCCACGGGCTCACACAAATTTACCACCACCGAGCGTTCCCGCAGGTCTCCCGGTAAAAATGGTGCCTCACTTGTGTGGGAGGCCCAAGTACCCGCGGCAAGCAAGGGCCCAAAACGTAGTGAGGTGACATCAAAATGGCCTATCGCAAAACCACCTGGTTCTGCAAGGGGGGTCACTTTGGTTTTTGACCCGGTGCTCGGCGGCCATCTAGGGAAACCTACCAAACCCATCAATTTCTGAAAACTAGACACCCGGCGGCTTCCAGGGAGGTATGGCTTGCGTGGATCCCCCAACGTTTCCTTACCCAGAATCCCCTGCAAACCTCAATTTTAGCTGAAAAAATCACTTTTTTCACACATTTTGCGGTGGGAAAGTTGTGGCATCCCCGGGCTCACACAAATTTACCACCACCCAGCGTTCCCCCAGGTCTCCCGGTAAAAATGGTGCCTCACTTGTGTGGGAGGCCCAAGTACCCGCGGCAGGCAAAGGCTCAAAACGTAGTGAGGTGACATCAGAATGGCCTATCGCAAAACCACCTGGTTCTGCAAGGGGGGTCACTTTGGTTTTTGACCCGTTGCTCGGCGGCCATCTAGGGAAACCTACCAAACCCATGCATTTCTGAAAACTAGACACCCGGCGGTTTCCAAGGAGGTATGGCTTGCGTGGATCCCCCAATGTTTCCTTACCCAGAATCCCCTGCAAACCTCAATTTTAGCTGAAAAAACACTTTTTTCACACATTTTGGGGTGGGAAAGTTGTGGCATCCCCGGGCTCACACAAATTTACCACCACCCAGCGTTCCCCCAGGTCTCCCAGTAAAAATGGAGCCTCACTTGTGTGGGAGGCCCAAGTACCCGCGGCAGGCAAGGGCCCAAAACGTAGTGAGGTGACATCAAAATGGCCTATCGCAAAACCACCTGGTTTTGCAAGGGGTGGTCACTTTTTGTTTTTGACCCGGTGCTCGGCGGCCATCTAGGGAAACCTACCAAACCCATACATTTCTGAAAACTAGACACCCGGCGGCTTCCAGGGAGGTATGGCTTGTGTGGATCCCCCAACGTTTCCTTACCCAGAATCCCCTGCAAACCTCAATTTTAGCTGAAAAAACACTTTTTTCACACATTTTGGGGTGGGAAAGTTGTGGCATCCGTGGGCTCACACAAATTTACCACCACCCAGCGTTCCCCCAGGTCTCCCGGTAAAAATGGTGCCTCACTTGTGTGGGAGGCCCAAGTACCCGTGGCAGGCAAGGGCCCAAAACATAGTGAGGTGACATCAAAATGGCCTATCTCAAAACCACCTGGTTTTGCAAGGGGGGTCACTTTGGTTTTTGACCCGAGGCTCGGCGGTCATCTAGGGAAACCTACCAAACCTAAGCATTTCTGAAAACTAGACACCCGGCGGCTTCCAGGGAGGTATGGCTTGCGTGGATCCCCCAACGTTTCCTTACCCAGAATCCCCTGCAAACCTCAATTTTAGCTGAAGAAATCACTGTTTTCACATATTTTGAGGTGGGAATGTTGTGGCATCCCCGGGCTCACACAAATTTACCACCACCCAGCATTCCCCCAGGTCTCCCGGTAAAAATGGTGCCTCACTTGTGTGGGAGGCCCAAGTACCCGCGGCAGGCAAGGGCCCAAAACGTAGTAAGGTGACATCAAAGTGGCCTATCGCAAAACCACCTGGTTCTGCAAGGGGGTCACTTTGGTTTTTGACCCAGTGCTCGGCGGCCATCTAGGGAAACCTAACAAACCCACGCATTTCTGAAAACTAGACACCCGGCGGCTTCCAGGGAGGTATGGCTTGCGTGGATCCCCCAATGTTTCCTTACCCAGAATCCCCTGCAAACCTCAATTTTAGCTGAAAAAATCACTTTTTTCACACATTTTGGGGTGGGAAAGTTGTGGCATCCCCGGGCTCACACAAATTTACCACCACCCAGCGTTCCCCCAGGTCTCCCGGTAAAAATGGTGCCTCACTTGTGTGGGAGGCACAAGTACCCGCGGCAGGCAAGGGCCCAAAACGTAGTGAGGTGACATCAAAATGGCCTATCGCAAAACCACCTGGTTCTGCAAGGGGGGTCACTTTGGTTTTTGACCCGGTGCTCGGCGGTCATCTAGGGAAACCTACCAAACCCATGCATTTCTGAAAACTAGACACCTGGCGGCTTCCAGGGAGGTATGGCTTGTGTGGATCCCCCAACGTTTCCTTACCCAGAATCCCCTGCAAACCTCAATTTTAGCTGAAAAAATCACTTTTTTCACACATTTTGGGGTGGGAAAGTTGTGGCATCCCCGGGCTCACACAAATTTACCACCACCCAGCGTTCCCCCAGGAATCCCGGTAAAAATGGTGCCTCACTTGTGTGGGAGGCCCAAGTACCCACGGCAGGCAAGGGCCCAAAACGTAGTGAGGTTACATCAAAATGGCCTATCGCAAAACCACCTGGTTCTGCAAGGGGCGTCACTTTGGTTTTTGACCCGGTGCTCGGCGGCCATCTAGGGAAACCTACCAAACCCATGCATTTCTGAAAACTAGACACCCGGCGGCTTCCAGGGAGGTATGGCTTGCGTTGATCCCCCAATGTTTCCTTACCCAGAATCCCCTGCAAACCTCAATTTTAGCTGAAAAAATCACTTTTTTCACACATTTTGGGGTGGGAAAGTTGTGGCATCCCCGGGCTCACACAAATTTACCACCACCCAGCGTTCCCCCAGGTCTCCCGGTAAAAATGGTGCCTCACTTGTGTGGGAGGCCCAAGTACCCGCGGCACGCAAGGGCCCAAAACGTAGTGAGGTGACATCAAAATGGCCTATCGCAAAACCACTTGGTTCTGCAAGGGGGGTCACTTTGGTTTTTGACCCGGTGCTTGGCGGCCATCTAGGGAAACCTACCAAACCCATCCATTTCTGAAAACTAGACACCCGGCGGCTTCCAGGGAGGTATGGCTTGCGTGGATCCCCCAACGTTTCCTTACCCAGAATCCCCTGCAAACCTCAATTTTAGCTGAAAAAACACTTTTTTCACACATTTTGGGGTGGGAAAGTTGTGGCATCCCCGGGCTCACCCAAATTTACCACCACCCAGCGTTCCCCCAGGTCTCCCGGTAAAAATGGAGCCTCACTTGTGTGGGAGGCCCAAGTACCCGTGGCAGGCAAGGGCCCAAAACGTAGTGAGGTGACATCAAAATGGCCTATCGCAAAACCACCTGGTTTTGCAAGGGGTGGTCACTTTTTGTTTTTGACCCGGTGCTCGGCGGCCATCTAGGGAAACCTATCAAACCCATACATTTCTGAAAACTAGACACCCGGCGGCTTCCAGGGAGGTATGGCTTGTGTGGATCCCCCAACGTTTCCTTACCCAGAATCCCCTGCAAACCTCAAATTTAGCTGAAAAAACACTTTTTTCACACATTTTGGGGTGGGAAAGTTGTGGCATCCGCGGGCTCACACAAATTTACCCCCACCCAGCGTTCCCCCAGGTCTCCCGGTAAAAATGGTGCCTCACTTGTGTGGGAGGCCCAAGTACCCGTGGCAGGCAAGGGCCCAAAACGTAGTGAGGTGACATCAAAATGGCCTATCTCAAAACCACCTGGTTTTGCAAGGGGGGTCACTTTGGTTTTTGACCCGAGGCTCGGCGGTCATCTAGGGAAACCTACCAAACCCAAGCATTTATGAAAACTAGACACCCGGCGGCTTCCAGGGAGGTATGGCTTGCGTGGATCCCCCAACGTTTCCTTACCCAGAATCCCCTGCAAACCTCAATTTTAGCTGAAGAAATCACTTTTTTCACATATTTTGGGGTGGGAAAGTTGTGGCATCCCCGGGCTCACACAAATTTACCACCACCCAGCATTCCCCCAGGTCTCCCGGTAAAAATGGTGCCTCACTTGTGTGGGAGGCCCAAGTACCCGCGGCAGGCAAGGGCCCAAAACGTAGTAAGGTGACATCAAAGTGGCCTATCGCAAAACCACCTGGTTCTGCAAGGGGGTCACTTTGGTTTTTGACCCAGTGCTCGGCGGCCATCTAGGGAAACCTAACAAACCCACGCATTTCTGAAAACTAGACACCCGGCGGCTTCCAGGGAGGTATGGCTTGCGTGGATCCCCTAATGTTTCCTTACCCAGAATCCCCTGCAAACCTCAATTTTAGCTGAAAAAATCACTTTTTTCACACATTTTGGGGTGGGAAAGTTGTGGCATCCCCGGGCTCACACAAATTTACCACCACCCAGCGTTCCCCCAGGTCTCCCGGTAAAAATGGTGCCTCACTTGTGTGGGAGGCACAAGTACCCGCGGCAGGCAAGGGCCCAAAACGTAGTGAGGTGACATCAAAATGGCCTATCGCAAAACCACCTGGTTCTGCAAGGGGGGTCACTTTGGTTTTTGACCCGGTGCTCAGCGGTCATCTAGGGAAACCTACCAAACCCATGCATTTCTGAAAACTAGACACCCGGCGGCTTCCAGGGAGGTATGGCTTGTGTGGATCCCCCAACGTTTCCTTACCCAGAATCCCCTGCAAACCTCAATTTTAGCTGAAAAAATCACTTTTTTCACACATTTTGGGGTGGGAAAGTTGTGGCATCCCCGGGCTCACACAAATTTACCACCACCCAGCGTTCCCCCAGGAATCCCGGTAAAAATGGTGCCTCACTTGTGTGGGAGGCCCAAGTACCCGCGGCAGGCAAGGGCCCAAAACGTAGTGAGGTTACATCAAAATGGCCTATCGCAAAACCACCTGGTTCTGCAAGGGGGGTCACTTTGGTTTTTGACCCGGTGCTCGGCGGCCATCTAGGGAAACCTACCAAACCCATGCATTTCTGAAAACTAGACACCTGGCGGCTTCCAGGGAGGTATGGCTTGCGTTGATCCCCCAATGTTTCCTTACCCAGAATCCCCTGCAAACCTCAATTTTAGCTGAAAAAATCACTTTTTTCACACATTTTGGGGTGGGAAAGTTGTGGCATCCCCGGGCTCACACAAATTTACCACCACCCAGCGTTCCCCCAGGTCTCCCGGTAAAAATGGTGCCTCACTTGTGTGGGAGGCCCAAGTACCCGCGGCAGGCAAGGGCCCAAAACGTAGTGAGGTGACATCAAAATGGCCTATCGCAAAACCACCTGGTTCTGCAAGGGGGTCACTTTGGTTTTTGACCCGGTGCTCGGCGGCCATCTAGGGAAACCTACCAAACCCACACATTTCTGAAAACTAGACACCCGGCGGCTTCCAGGGAGGTATAGCTTGCGTGGATCCCCGAAAGTTTCCTTACCCAGAATCCCCTGCAAACCTCAATTTTAGCTGAAAAAAGAAATTTTTTCACACATTTTGGGGTGGGAAAGTTGTGTCATCCCCGGGCTCACACAAATTTACCACCACCCAGTGTTCCCCCAGGTCTCCCGGTAAAAATGGTGCCTCACTTGTGTGGGAGGCCCAAGTACCCGCGGCACGCAAGGGCCAAAACGTAGTGAGGTGACATCAAAATGGCCTATCGCTAAACCTCCTGGTTCTGCAAGGGGGTCACTTTGGTTTTTGACCCGGTGCTCGGCGGCCATCTAGGGAAACCTACCAAACCCATGCATTTCTGATAACTAGACACCCGGCAGCTTCCAGGGAGGTATGGCTTGCATGGATCCCTCAACGTTTCCTTACCCAGAATCCCCTGCAAACCTCAATTTTAGCTGAAAAAATCACTTTTTTCACACATTTTGGGGTGGGAAAGTTGTGGCATCCCCAGGCTCACAAAATTTACCACCACCCAGCGTTCCCCCAGGTCTCCCGGTAAAAATGGTGCCTCACTTGTGTGGGAGGCCCAAGTACCCGTGGCACGCAAGGGCCAAAACGTAGTGAGGTGACATCAAAATGGCCTATCGCTAAACCACCTGGTTCTGCAAGGGGGTCACTTTGGTTTTTGACCCAGTGCTCGGCGGCCATCTAGGGAAACCTAACAAACCCACGCATTTCTGAAAACTAGACACCCGGCGGCTTCCAGGGAGGTATGGCTTGCGTGGATCCCCCAATGTTTCCTTACCCAGAATCCCCTGCAAACCTCAATTTTAGCTGAAAAAATCACTTTTTTCACACATTTTGCGGTGGGAAAGTTGTGGCATCCCCGGGCTCACACAAATTTACCACCACCCAGCGTTCCCCCAGGTCTCCCGGTAAAAATGGTGCCTCACTTGTGTGGGAGGCCTAAGTACCCGTGGCAGGCAAGGGCCCAAAACGTAGTGAGGTGACATCAAAATGGCCTATCGCAAAACCAACTGGTTCTGCAAGGGGGGTCACTTTGGTTTTTGACCCGGTGCTTGGCGGCCATCTAGGGAAACCTACCAAACCCATGCATTTCTGAAAACTAGACACCCGGCGGCTTCCAGGGAGGTATGGCTTGCGTGGATCCCCCGACGTTTCCTTACCCAGAATCCCCTGCAAACCTCAATTTTAGCTGAAAAAACACTTTTTTCACACATTTTGGGGTGGGAAAGTTGTGGCATCCCCGGGCTCACACAAATTTACCACCACCCAGCGTTCCCCCAGGTCTCCCGGTAAAAATGGAGCCTCACTTGTGTGGGAGGCCCAAGTACCCGCGGCAGGCAAGGGCCCAAAACGTAGTGAGGTGACATCAAAATGGCCTAACGCAAAACCACCTGGTTCTGCAAGGGGTGTCACTTTGGTTTTTGACCCGGTGCTCGGCGGCCATCTAGGGAAACCTACCAAACCCATGCATTTCTGAAAACTAGACACCCGGCGGCTTCCAGGGAGGTATGGCTTGCATGGATACCCCAATGTTTCCTTACCCAGAATCCCCTGCAAACCTAAATTTTAGCTGAAAAAATCACTTTTTTCACACATTTTGGGGTGGGAAAGTTGTGGCATCCCCGGGCTCATACAAATTTACCACCACCCAGCGTTCCCCCAGGTCTCCTGGTAAAAATGGTGCCTCTCTTGTGTGGAGGCCCAAGTACCCGCGGCAGGCAAGGGCCCAAAACGTAGTGAGGTGACATCAAAATGGCCTATCGCAATCCACCTGGTTCTGCAAGGGGGGTTACTTTGGTTTTTGACCCGGTGCTCGGCGGCCATCTAGGGAAACCTACCAAACCCACACATTTCTGAAAACTAGACACCCGGCGGCTTCCAGGGAGGTATGGCTTGCGTGGATCCCCCAACGTTTCCTTACCCAGAATCCCCTGCAAACCTCAATTTTAGCTGAAAAAATCACTTTTTTCACACATTTTGTGGTGGGAAAGTTGTGGCATCCACGGGCTCACACAAATTTACCACCACCAAGCGTTCCCGCAGGTCTCCCGGTAAAAATGGTGCCTCACTTGTGTGGGAGGCCCAAGTACCCGCGGCAGGCAAGGGCCCAAAACGTAGTGAGGTGACATCAAAATGGCCTATCGCAAAACCACCTGGTTCTGCAAGGGGGGTCACTTTGGTTTTTATTTTGACCCGGTGCTCGGCGGCCATCTAGGGAAACCTACCAAACCCACACATTTCTGATAACTAGACACCCGGCGGCTTCCAGGGAGGTATGGCTTGCGTGGATCCCCCAACGTTTCCTTACCCAGAATCCCCTGCAAACCTCAATTTTAGCTGAAAAAATCACTTTTTTCACACATTTTGCGGTGGGAAAGTTGTGGCATCCCCGGGCTCACACAAATTTACCACCACCCAGCGTTCCCCCAGGTCTCCCGGTAAAAATGGTGCCTCACTTGTGTGGGAGGCCTAAGTACCCGCGGCAGGCAAGGGCCCAAAACGTAGTGAGGTGACATCAAAATGGCCTATCGCAAAACCACCTGGTTCTGCAAGGGGGGTCACTTTGGTTTTTGACCCGGTGCTCGGCGGCCATCAAGGGAAACCTACCAAACCCATGCATTTCTGAAAACTAGACACCCGGCGGCTTCCAGGGAGGTATGGCTTGCGTGGATCCCCCGACGTTTCCTTACCCAGAATCCCCTGCAAACATCAATTTTAGCTGAAAAAACACTTTTTTCACACATTTTGGGGTGGGAAAGTTGTGGCATCCCCGGGCTCACACAAATTTACCACCACCCAGCGTTCCCCCAGGTCTCCCGGTAAAAATGGAGCCTCACTTGTGTGGGAGGCCCAAGTACCCGCGGCAGGCAAGGGCCCAAAACGTAGTGAGGTGACATCAAAATGGCCTAACGCAAAACCACCTGGTTCTGCAAGGGGTGTCACTTTGGTTTTTGACCCGGTGCTCGGCGGCCATCTAGGGAAACCTACCAACCCCATGCATTTCTGAAAACTAGACACCCGGCGGCTTCCAGGGAGGTATGGCTTGCATGGATCCCCCAACGTTTCCTTACCCAGAATCCCCTGCAAACCTACATTTTAGCTGAAAAAATCACTTTTTTCACACATTTTGGGGTGGGAAAGTTGTGGCATCCCCGGGCTCATACAAATTTACCACCACCCAGCGTTCCCCCAGGTATCCTGGTAAAAATGGTGCCTCTCTTGTGTGGGAGGCCCAAGTACCCGCGGCAGGCAAGGGCCCAAAACGTAGTGAGGTGACATCAAAATGGCCTATCGCAAAACCACCTGGTTCTGCAAGGGGGGTTACTTTGGTTTTTGACCCGGTGCTCGGCGGCCATCTAGGGAAACCTACCAAACCCACGCATTTCTGAAAACTAGACACCCGGCGGCTTCCAGGGAGGTATGGCTTGCGTGGATCCCCCAACGTTTCCTTACCCAGAATCCCCTGCAAACCTCAATTTTAGCTGAAAAAATCACTTTTTTCACACATTTTGTGGTGGGAAAGTTGTGGCATCCACGGGCTCACACAAATTTACCACCACCAAGCGTTCCCGCAGGTCTCCCGGTAAAAATGGTGCCTCACTTGTGTGGGAGGCCCAAGTACCCGCGGCAGGCAAGGGCCCAAAACGTATTGAGGTGACATCAAAATGGCCTATCGCAAAACCACCTGGTTCTGCAAGGGGGGTCACTTTGGTTTTTATTTTGACCCGGTGCTCGGCGGCCATCTAGGGAAACCTACCAAATCCACACATTTCTGATAACTAGACATCCGGCGGCTTTCAGGGAGGTATGGCTTGCGTGGATCCCCCAACGTTTCCTTACCCAGAATCCCCTGCAAACCTCAATTTTAGCTGAAAAAATCACTTTTTTCACACATTTTGGGGTGGGAAAGTTGTGGCATCCATGGGCTCACACAAATTTACCACCACCCAGCGTTCCCCCAGGTCTCCCGGTAAAAATGGTGCCTCACTTGTGTGGGAGGCCTAAGTACCCGCGGCAGGCAAGGGCCCAAAACGTAGTGAGGTGACATCAAAATGGCCTATCGCAAAACCACCTGGTTCTGCAAGAGGGGTCACTTTGGTTTTTGACCCGGTGCTCGGCGGCCATCTAGGGAAACCTACCAAACCCATGCATTTCTGAAAACTAGACACCCGGCGGCTTCCAGGGAGGTATGGCTTGCGTGGATCCCCCGACGTTTCCTTACCCAGAATCCCCTGCAAACCTCAATTTTAGCTGAAAAAACACTTTTTTCACACATTTTGGGGTGGGAAAGTTGTGGCATCCCCGGGCTCACACAAATTTACCACCACCCAGCGTTCCCCCAGGTCTCCCGGTAAAAATGGAGCCTCACTTGTGTGGGAGGCCCAAGTACCCGCGGCAGGCAAGGGCCCAAAACGTAGTGAGGTGACATCAAAATGGCCTAACGCAAAACCACCTGGTTCTGCAAGGGGTGTCACTTTGGTTTTTGACCCGGTGCTCGGCGGCCATCTAGGGAAACCTACCAAACCCTTGCATTTCTGAAAACTAGATACCCGGCGGCTTCCAGGGAGGTATGGCTTGCATGGATCCCCCAACGTTTCCTTACCCAGAATCCCCTGCAAACCTAAATTTTAGCTGAAAAAATCACTTTTTTCACACATTTTGGGGTGGGAAAGTTGTGGCATCCCCGGGCTCATACAAATTTACCACCACCCAGCGTTCCCCCAGGTCTCCTGGTAAAAATGGTGCCTCTCTTGTGTGGGAGGCCCAAGTACCCGCGGCAGGCAAGGGCCCAAAACGTAGTGAGGTGACATCAAAATGGCCTATCGCAAAACCACCTGGTTCTGCAAGGGGGGTTACTTTGGTTTTTGACCCGGTGCTCGGCGGCCATCTAGGGAAACCTACCAAACCCACGCATTTCTGAAAACTAGACACCCGGCGGCTTCCAGGGAGGTATGGCTTGCGTGGATCCCCCAACGTTTCCTTACCCAGAATCCCCTGCAAACCTCAATTTTAGCTGAAAAAATCACTTTTTTCACACATTTTGTGGTGGGAAAGTTGTGGCATCCACGGGCTCACACAAATTTACCACCACCAAGCGTTCCCACAGGTCTCCCGGTAAAAATGGTGCCTCACTTGTGTGGGAGGCCCAAGTACCCGCGGCAGGCAAGGGCCCAAAACGTAGTGAGGTGACATCAAAATGGCCTATCGCAAAACCACCTGGTTCTGCAAGGGGGGTCACTTTGGTTTTTATTTTGACCCGGTGCTCGGCGGCCATCTAGGGAAACCTACCAAACCCACGCATTTCTGATAACTAGACACCCGGCGGCTTCCAGGGAGGTATGGCTTGCGTGGATCCCCCAACGTTTCCTTACCCAGAATCTCCTGCAAACCTCAATTTTAGCTGAAAAAATCACTTTTTTCACACATTTTGGGGTGGGAAAGTTGTGGCATCCATGGGCTCACACAAATTTACCACCACCCAGCGTTCCCCCAGGTCTCCCGGTAAAAATGGTGCCTCACTTGTGTGGGAGGCCCAAGTACCCGCGGCAGGCAAGGGCCCAAAACATAGTGAGGTGACATCAAAATGGCCTATCGCAAAACCACCTGGTTCTGCAAGGGGGGTCACTTTGGTTTTTGACCCTGTGCTCGGCGACCATCTAGGGAAACCTACCAAACCCATGCATTTATGATAACTAGACACCCGGCGGCTTCCAGGGAGGTATGAGCCCGGGGATGCCACAACTTTCCCACCCCAAAATGTGTGAAAAAAGTGATTTTTTCAGCTAAAATTGAGGTTTGCAGGGTATTCTGGGTAAGGAAACGTTGGGGGATCCACGGAAGCCATACCTCCCTGGAAGCCGCCGGGTGTCTAGTTTTCAGAAATGCGTGGGTTTGGTAGGTTTCCCTAGATGGCCGCCGAGCACCGTGTCAAACACCAAAGTGACCCCCCTTGCAGAACCAGGTGGTTTTGCGATAGGCCATTTTGATGTCACCTCACTACGTTTTGGGCCCTTGCCTGCCGCGGGTACTTGGGCCTCCCACACAAGTGAGGCACCATTTTTACTGGGAGACCTGGGGGAACGCTGGGTGGTGGTAAATTTGTGTGAGCCCGGGGATGCCACAACTTTCCCACCCCAAAATGTGTGAAAAAAGTGATTTTTTCAGCTAAAATTGAGGTTTGCAGGGGATTCTGGGTAAGGAAACGTTGGGGGGTCCACGCAAGCTATACCTCCCTGGAAGCCGCCGGGTGTCTAGTTTTCAGAAATGCGTGGGTTTGGTAGGTCTTCCTTGATGGCCGCCGAGCACCAGGTCAAAAACCAAAGTTACCCCCCTTGCAGAACCAGGTGGTTTTGCGATAGGCCATTTTGATGTCACCTCACTACGTTTTGGGCCCTTGCCTGCCGCGGGTACTTGGGCCTCCCACACAAGTGAGGCACCATTTTTACCGGGAGACCTGGGGGAACGCTGGGTGGTTGTAAATTTGTGTGAGCCCGGTAATGCCACAACTTTCCCACACCAAAATGTGTGAAAAACGTGATTTTTTCAGCTAAAATTGAGGTTTGCAGGGGATTCTGGGTAAGGAAACGTTGGGGGATCCACGCAAGCCATACCTCCCTGGAAGCCGCCGGGTGTCTAGTTTTCAAAAATGCATGGGTTTGGTAGGTTTTCCTTGATGGCCGCCGAGCACCGGGTCAAAAACCAAAGTGACCCCCCATGCAGAACCAGGTGGTTTTGCGATAGGCCATTTTGATGTCACCTCACTACGTTTTGGGCCCTTGCCTGCCGCGGGTACTTGGGCCTCCCACACAAGTGAGGCTCCATTTTTACCGGGAGACCTGGGGGAACGCTGGGTGGTGGTAAATTTGTGTGAGCCCGGGGATGCCACAACTTTCCCACCCCAAAATGTGTGGAAAAAGTGATTTTTTCAGCTAAAATTGAGGTTTGCCGGGGATTCTGGGTAAGGAAATGTTGGGGGATCCACGCAAGCCATACCTTCCTGGAAGCCGCAGGGTGTCTAGTTTTCAGAAATGCGTGGGTTTGGTAGGTTTCCCTGATGGCCGCCGAGCACCGGGTCAAAAACCAAAGTGACCCCCCTTGCAGAACCAGGTGGTTTTGCGATAGGCCATTTTGATGTCACCTCACTACGTTTTGGGCCCTTGCCTGCCGCGGGTACTTGGGCCTCCCACAGAAGTGAGGCACCATTTTTACCGGGAGACCTGGGGGAATGCTGGGTGGTGGTAAATTTGTGTGAGCCCGGGGATGCCACAACTTTCCCACCCCAAAATGTGTGAAAAAAGTGATTTTTTCAGCTAAAATTGAGGTTTGCAGGGGATTCTGGGTAAGGAAACGTTGGGGGATCCACGCAAGCCATACCTCCCTGGAAGCCGCGGGGTGTCTAGTTTTCAGAAATGTGTGGGTTTGGTAGGTTTCCCTAGATGGCCGCCGAGCACCGGGTCAAAAACCAAAGTGACCCCCCTTGCAGAACCAGGTGGTTTTGCGATAGGCCATTTTGATGTCACCTCACTACGTTTTGGGCCCTTGCCTGCCGCGGGTACTTGGGCCTCCCACACAAGTGAGGCACCATTTTTACCGGGAGACCTGGGGGAACGATGGGTGGTGGTAAATTTGTGTGAGCCCGGGGGTGCCTCAACTTTCGCACCCCAAAATGTGTGAAAAAAGTGATTTGTTCAGCTAAAATTGAGGTTTGCAGGGGATTCTGGGTAAGGAAACGTTGGGGGATCCACGCAAGCCATACCTCCCTGGAAGCCGCCGGGTGTCTAGTTTTCAGAAATGCATGGGTTTGGTAGGTTTCCCTAGATAGCCGCCGAGCACCGGGTCAAAAACCAAAGTGACCCCCCTTGCAAAACCAGGTGGTTTTGCGATAGGCCATTTTGATGTCACCGCACTACGTTTTGGGCCCTTGCCTGCCGCGGGTACTTGGGCCTTCCACACAAGTGAGGCACCATTTTTACTGGGAGACCTGGGGGAACGCTGGGTGTCTAGTTTTCAGAAATGCATGGGTTTGGTAAGTTTACCTAGGTGCCGGCAGAGCTAGGGTTCAAAAACTACAGCTAGTCATTTCGCCAAAAAAGGGTCATTTTTCACTGCAAAATTGAGGTGTGACCACGTTGCGTTTTGCGCCGTTTCCTGTCCCGGGGACTATGCCGACCCACACAAGTGAGGTACCATTTTTCTCGTAGGACTTTGGGGAACGCGGGGTGGGTGGAAATTTGTGGATCCACGCAGATTCCAGAACTTTCCATCACAGAAATGTGGGGAAAATTTGTTTTTTTATCAATTTATTACGTTTGCAAGGGATTCTGGGTAACAGACCATGGTGGGAGGCAGTCAAGTCACCCCATCCTGGATTCCCCTGGGTGTCTAGTTTTCAAAAATGTATTGGTTTGCTAAGTGTCCCTAGGTGCCGGTAGGGCTAGGGTTCAAAAACTACAGCTCGTCACTTTGCCAAAAATAGGTCATTTTTCACTGCAAAATTGAGGCATGACGACGTTGCGTTTTGCGCCGTTTCCTATCGCGGGCACTATGCCGACCTGCACAAGTGAGGTACCATTTTTCTCGTAGGACTTTGGGGAACGCGGGGTGGGTGGAAATTTGTGGATCCACGCAGATTCCAGAACTTTCCATCACAGAAACGTGGAGAAAATTTGTTTTTTTTGTCAATTTTTTATGTTTGCAAGGGATTCTGGGTAACAGACCATGGTGGGAGTCACTCAAGTCACCCCATCCTGGATTCCCCTGGGTGTCTAGTTTTAAAAAATGTATAGGTTTGCTAGGTTTCCCTAGGTGCCGGCAGGGCTAGGGTTCAAAACCTACAACTGGTCACTTTGCCAAAAAAGGGTCAGTTTTCACAGCAAAATTGAGGTGTGACCACGTTGAGTTTTGCGCCGTTTCCTGTCGCGGGCACTATGCCGACCCGCATAAGTGAGGTACCATTTTTCTCGTAGGACTTTGGGGAATGCGGGGTGGGTGGAAATTTGTGGATCCACGCAGATTCCAGAACTTTCCATCACAGAAATGTGGAGAAAATTTGTTTTTTTTGTCAATTTTTTACGTTTGCAAGGGATTCTGGGTAACAGACCATGGTGGGAGGCACTCAAGTCACCCCATCCTGGATTCCCCTGGGTGTCTAGTTTTAAAAAATGTATAGGTTTGCTAGGTTTCCCTAGGTGCCGGCAGGGCTAGGGTTCAAAACCTACAACTAGTCACTTTGCCAAAAAAGGGTCCGTTTTCACTGCAAAATTGAGGTGTGACCACGTTGCGTTTTGCGCCGTTTCCTGACGCGGCCACTATGCCGACCCGCACAAGTGAGTCACCATTTTTCTCGTAAGACTTTGGGGAACGTGGGGTGGGTGGAAATTTGTGGATCCACGCAGATTCCAGAACCTTGCATCACAAAAATGTGGGGAAAATTTGTTTTTTTTGTCAATTTTTTACGTTTGCAAGGGATTCTGGGTAACAGACCATGGTGGGAGGCAGTCAAGTCACCCCATCCTGGATTCCCCTGGGTGTCTAGTTTTCAAAAATGTATAGGTTTGCAAGGTTTCCCTAGGTGCCGGCAGGGCTAGGGTTCAAAAACTACAGCTCGTCACTTTGTCAAAAAAGGGTCATTTTTCACTGCAAAATTGAGGTGTGACCACGTTGCGTTTTGCACCGCTTCCTGTCGCGGGCACTATGCCGACCCGCACAAGTGAGGTACCATTTTTCTCGTAAGACTTTGGGGAACGTGGGGTGGGTGGAAATTTGTGGATCCACGCAGATTCCAGAACTTTCCATCGCAGAAATGTGGGGAAAATGTGTTTTTTTTGTCATTTTTTTACGATTGCAAGGGATTCTGGGTAACACACCCTGGTGGGAGGCAGTCAAGTCACCCCATCCTGGATTCCCCTGGGTGTCTAGTTTTCAAAAATGTATAGGTTTGCTAGGTTTCCCTAGGTGCCGGCAGGGCTAGGGTTAAAAAACTACAGCTAGTCACTTTGCCAAAAAAGGGACATTTTTCACTGCAAAATTGAGGTGTGACAACGTTGCGTTTTGCGCCGTTTCCTGTCGCGGGCACTATGCCGACCCGCACAAGTGAGGTACCATTTTTCTCGTAGGACTTTGGGGAACGCGGGGTGGGTAGAAATTTGTGGATCTTCGCAGATTCCAGAGCTTTCCATCACAGAAATATGGGGAAAATGTGTTTTTTTTGTCAATGTTTTACGTTTGCAAGGGATTCTGGGTAATAGACCATGGTGGGATGCAGTCAAGTCACCCCATCCTGTATTCCCCTGGGTGTCTAGTTTTAAAAAATGTATAGGTTTGCTAGGTTTCCCTAGGTGCCGGCAGGGCTAGGGTTAAAAAACTACAGCTAGTCACTTTGCCAAAAAAGGGTCATTTTTCACTGCAGAATTGAGGTGTGATCACGTTGCGTTTTGCGCTGTTTCCTGTCGCGGGCACTATGGCAACCCGCACAAGTGAGGTACCATTTTTCTCGTAGGACTTTGGGGAACGCGGGGTGGGTGGAAATTTGTGGATCCACGCAGATTCCAGAACTTTCCATCACAGAAATATGGGGAAAATGTGTTTTTTTTGTAATTTTTTTACGTTTGCAAGGGATTCTGGGAAACAGACCATGGCGGGAGGCAGTCAAGTCACCCCATCCTGTATTCCCCTGGGTGTCTAGTTTTCAAAAATGTATAGGTTTGCTAGGTTTCCCTAGGTGCCGGCAGGGCTAGGGTTAAAAAACTACAGCTAGTCACTTTGCCAAAAAAGGGTCATTTTTCACTGCAAAATTGAGGTGTGACGACGTTGCGTTTTGCGCCGTTTCCTGTCGCGGGCACTATGCCGACCCGCACAAGTGAGGTACCATTTTTCTCGTAGGACTTTGGGGAACGCGGGGTGGGTGGAAATTTGTGGATCCCCGCAGATTCCAGAACTTTCCATCACAGAAATATGGGGAAAATGTGTTTTTTTTGTAAATTTTTTACGTTTGCAAGGGATTCTGATTAACAGACCATGGTGGGAGGCAGTCAAGTCACCCCATCCTTGATTCCCCTGGGTGTCTAGTTTTCAAAAATGTATAGGTTTGCTAGGTTTCCCTAGGTGCCGGCAGGGCTAGGGTTCAAAAACTACAGCTAGTCACTTTGCCAAAAAGGGGTCATTTTTCACTGCAAACTTGAGGTGTGACCACATTGCGTTTTGCGCCGTTTCCTGTCGCGGGCGCTATGCCGACCCGCACAAGTGAGGTACCATTTTTCTAGTAGGACTTTGGGGAACGCGGGGTGGGTGGAAATTTGTGGATACACGCAGATTCCAGAACTTTCCATCACAGAAATGTGGGAAAAATGTGTTTTTTTTGTCATTTTTTTACGTTTGCAAGGGATTCTGGGAAACAGACCATGGTGGGAGGCAGTCAAGTCACCCCATCCTGTATTCCCCTGGGTGTCTAGTTTTCAAAAATGTATAGGTTTGCTAGGTTTCCCTAGGTGCCGGCAGGGCTAGGGTTAAAAAACTACAGCTAGTCACTTTGCCAAAAAAGGGTCATTTTTCACTGCAAAATTGAGGTGTGACGACGTTGCGTTTTGCGCCGTTTCCTGTCGCGGGCACTATGCCGACCCGCACAAGTGAGGTACCATTTTTCTCGTAGGACTTTGGGGAACGCGGGGTGGGTGGAAATTTGTGGATCCCCGCAGATTCCAGAACTTTCCATCACAGAAATATGGGGAAAATGTGTTTTTTTTGTAAATTTTTTACGTTTGCAAGGGATTCTGATTAACAGACCATGGTGGGAGGCAGTCAAGTCACCCCATCCTTGATTCCCCTGGGTGTCTAGTTTTCAAAAATGTATAGGTTTGCTAGGTTTCCCTAGGTGCCGGCAGGGCTAGGGTTCAAAAACTACAGCTAGTCACTTTGCCAAAAAGGGGTCATTTTTCACTGCAAACTTGAGGTGTGACCACATTGCGTTTTGCGCCGTTTCCTGTCGCGGGCGCTATGCCGACCCGCACAAGTGAGGTACCATTTTTCTAGTAGGACTTTGGGGAACGCGGGGTGGGTGGAAATTTGTGGATACACGCAGATTCCAGAACTTTCCATCACAGAAATGTGGGAAAAATGTGTTTTTTTTGTCATTTTTTTACGTTTGCAAGGGATTCTGGGTAACAGACCATGGTGGGAGGCAGTTAAGTCACCCCATCCTGGATTCCCCTGGGTGTCTAGTTTTCAAAAATGTATAGGTTTGCTAGGTTTCCCTAGGTGCCGGCAGGGCTAGGGTTCAAAAACTACAGCTAGACTCTTCGCAAAAAAAGTGTAAATTTTCAGTGTGAAAATGGGGTGTGTTCACCTTAGGTTTTGAGCCACTTCCTGTCGTGGGCACTATGCCTACCCACACAAGTGAGGTACCATTTTTATCGGGAGACTTAGGGTAGTTCAGATTTGTAAAGCAACTGTTATTACCTATTGATTTTTGATGCATTTCTCCCTTCCAAATGAAAGACATTGTGTAAAAAAAAAGTCATTTTGAAAAATGACCAATAATTGTCATGCAAGTATGAGTATTCCCAATTTCGAAAATGTCCAAATATGCACTATTTATAAACTCTGTAATTTGTTCCCATTTCAAAAATACATAGGTGTCTTTCATACCGATTTTTCCATGTATACATTTTCCCACAATAATTGCTATATACCCGGAACAAAAAAAAAACCATTACAAAATGCTGCTCAGTTTTTTACTCTGGGTTCATTGGGCTCTTGGTGAACCTACAAGTCCTATATATCCCCACAACCAGGAAGGTCCACTGGATGTAACGGTTCATTGCTTTCAAAGAGATGTCATAATTCGAAGAAGTTACAGGTGAAAACTTTGACTCCAAAGGCTGCTTTTTTCAACAAATTTTTAATTTTTCCTATATTTACCTGTTAGTTTCTATAAAGAAACCTTGATGGATCTACACAAATGACCCCTTGCTGAATTCAGAATTTTGTCTACTTTTCACAAATGTATAGCTTTCCAGGATCCATTATTGCTTTTCTACCCATTTTTACCATTATCTAGAAGGAGGTTGAAAGCACAAAAAATGGCAAAAATAGGGTATGTTCCAGAAAAATGTCAAAATGTCAAAACTGTGTAAAAAATGTTGGATTTCTGCCAAAAATATGTCATTCCCTAAAAGCTGGAGAAATCAGCCACACAAACCCTTTTTTGATATCATTTTCAGAGAAAAACCCAGATGCTTTCATTTGCAGCCACTTTTCCCCATTTTTCACAAAAAAAACAAAATGTTGATGTATTTTGATTAATTTCTGGGAACCCTCTAAGAGAATCCACCAACCCTGGGTACATTTAGAATCCCCATGATGTTGGAAGAAAAGGACGCAAATTTGGCGTGGATACCTAATGTGGTCAAAAAGTTACAGGGGCCTAAGCACGCACTACCCCAAATAACCCAAAAAAGGCTTAGCACAGGAGGGGAAAAGGCCTAGTAGCGAAGGGGTTAACTATCTAAGCACAAATTTAGTTTGGCAAAATACCCATTTTGATTGGTAAATAGACATATCGAAAAAAATATATAGAATGGACAGAATATCGAATTCAAAATATAGAATGGACATAATATCAAAAGGACATAATATAGTGGTTAATATTATCGACATGCAGGTAAGTAATATCGATTGTCAAAATATAAAAGTACATATTATAGGCATTAAAAAATATTGATTTTTTAATAATATCGATTTTTTTGTAAGTGTTTTGTATGTTAGTATATGAGTTAAAAATGTATATTATTTTTGTAATGTATGTTTCATTTTTTTTAAAGTTACGAAATGTATGTAAAATAATGTTTGCGTATTTTACTTCCGTAGCGGGCTGTGAGTTTATAGGGGAATAGGGTGGGAAGTAATTATATTATAATATATATTTTTATAAATTAATTAAAATTAATTAATTATATGTTAATTAATTTTTGTGTAATTTAAATCTGTATTGGGTTGTGGGTTTATAGGGGAATAGTGTGGGAAGTAATTTAATTTCAATTAATTAATTACATATTTTATTAATTAATAATTTAATATGTAATAATTTATATTGTTAATAAGGATAATTAATGTATTATAATTTGATTCATGGCAATAAATAATTAATCGGTAATTATGTTACTTATGCTAAAAAAATGAATTAATTAGTAATTAAAAAGATATTAATTATTAAAAATTATTTTGTAATTATGTTAATTGTGTACGTTTTTTAGGAGCGAGTTGAGGGTTGATAGGGGAGTAGGGTGGGAAGTAATTACATTTTAATGAAATGTTATAATAATTTAAAAATAATATTTATTAAAAAGTATTTTATAATTTTAATTGTATTAATTAATTTAGATTTGATATTTATTGTTTTGATTGTTAATTGCTATTAGTTAATTAACTAATTGTTCATTAATTATGTTAAATAATTAATAATTTAGTACATTGGAGGTGAATTTACAAAAATGAATTAATTGATGTTGATTAAATTGCTGGAGTGGGAATATGAAATAATTCCTATCCGCTATCCAACAGTTTCCCTACTGTTGCACTCACTGGAGTGGGAATAGCAACTTTTACCCTCCTGCTATCCAACAATTTCCCTACTGTTGCACTCGCTGGAGTGGGAATAGTACATTTTACCCTTTTCACTTTTTACAAACATGTTGTTGTACAATGAAATATACGCATTAGCGCATTGCAGAATGGCTTTCCAAAGCTTACTACCTGTCAATGTCTCCATGGGGGAGAAATGTGCAGAAACATCACAAACACTACAAAGAATTCGCAGAAAGATGGGTCCGCTAATGTAGCATGACCTGGCCTTGCTGGAAACCAAATTATGAACTGAAAGAAGGTGCTAACAATGGGCAAAGGTAAATTGTGTTAATTATGTACACCGAGTATGTGTATTTTCTTCTAAGTTACACATATCATGACATTTAACCATTATCTGTTGTCTGCACATACCAATTTGTACAGAAGGCCGCCTTTCCAGTACGCATTTCCAGCCGCGGCCCGTAGAGGGAGTTCCGTGGGGCGGTAAGGCGGGGCGAAGGAGGGGCAGGGTGGGGGGTTCTAAAAACCGGAATATGGATAATTGCAGGTAAGTAAACAATTAAATAAATAAAACGAATTTCGTAGCGGGCGCTGCATCGCAAAATGCGATGCAGCACGCGCTACGAAATTCATTTTATTTATTTAATTGTTTACTTACCTGCAATTATCCATATTCCGGTTTTTAGAACCCCCCACCCTGCCCCTCCTTCGCCCCGCCTTACCGCCCCACGGAACTCCCTCCACGGGCCGCGGCTGCGCATTTCATTCAAGAGTCACTTAATTGACTTTGTGCCATGGCTCAATTAAGAGCATCCTGCGAGATCGGCTTGTTTGCACGAGCCCTGTCCATGATATCATGGTTAATAAAGAACCGTACAATTTTGTCAAATTCGCGCAATGCAGATCAGAAAAATTTAAGACAGTGGTTCATGATTTGTTGTAAATCAGGGCCTTGTTCTGCTGTAGCATTTTCAAGGATCCGAAAAAGATGGAAAATGAGAAGCCTTGAAGTAAATGATGCATCTGTCCAAATTACCTGGGCTACTCGGAATATATTTCTGTTTCCAGCATGCAAACTCTCCCCAACAATTCAGGTTAGTAAGGTTTTGGTCATTGGGGCAAGGTCTAGAGACTTCATAGAAGAAACCATTTGATAATGCCCAGAATCACAGGATGTTGAGCGTCCCTAGCCGTTAGGTCACATCCTCTCAGGGTTGGTGGTTTACACTTGCAGGCCACCATCTCTGTGATTGTAGCAAATTGCAGAAGTTGCAGATAGCAACCAGCTTAATAACTATTAATTAGCAGGTTTTTCTGGGACCGCCTGTGATTGTCACAAAATCAGATTGGAAGCTCTACACTTCAGTGGAGAATTTGCAGGACTTTTTCTAAATCCAATCTTAGTACACGGCTAGTAATTTTAATCTGCTTTGGTCATTCTGTAGTCATATGCTTACACTGAAGCTTTTTTCGCACGTATTCATCAATCTCATGTCTTGAAAATGAAGGTATCATTTCCAGAATGCTCCGAATGGATTGTCTGTGTTTTTACATTGTGTGCATTTAGATAGATGTTAATAGATGTGTGTAGATCGAAGAAGGGGTTACTGCTTTCTTCTTTGCTAAGGTATGTATGATATTTTGATAAATGATTAGGTAATGTTCTGATTCAGGCTTCATTGCTGGTTGGCATGGAGAATTAAAATGGCCTCATGTCTTCTGCAGGGCGTAACACAGGCCCCCGCAGCCCCCGCGGTGCGGGGGTGCCCCGGGGCGCAGGTGGGCCCCCACAGCACAATACTCTGGCCCAAGAGCTCGGATTAGATCCGAAGTTGGGGCCCCTCCGTGTACGTGGCATGGGGGCCCCCTCAACTTTCGTTACACCACTGGTCTTCAGGCCATACCTGCGAATGATCGCTCGATGTGGAGTCCTTCGTCTGATTCCTTGTGTTTGCACTTTGCCAAGCAATTTGTGCTTTTGGCTAACCACTTCCGGGTTGACTCAGAAAGGCATTTAAGAGTGTGCAAATGAGAAGTCTTGCAGAACTCTTTTCAATACTCTTATATACCTTGTGAAAACATCTAAAATGGAATTAAAATGGTCATATTAATGTGTAATTAGTGCAAATAGAAAGGACTGGTGACACTTTGCCCTTTTACTAGCAGTGTTATGGAAGTTTCCATTCCAATTCTTTTACACTATTTCCCATAATTACTGATACTTTGCGTCTGTGAGTCAGCCCCTCCGTGTCCCTGAGCCTAAAATGACCAATTTCTTTGATTTTAAAACATATATATTTCCGTCGAGGTAATAAAAATTGGAGATATTTCAATATCCTTCTTATTATCAAAAACCTACACTTTTGTTGTCCTACCGTTACAAGATGCACTCTTTTTCTGGCATGAATCCTTTAATTACAAATATTAAAAACAGAACAACACTCTCCATTTGCATGTTCTCCTATTCATCCCGTTGGATTCCTAAGCCTATGGGCAGAAACACATTCCTCGTTTAAAATTTTCTAGTTTCCTTTAAAATTTGGAAGCATATGTACAAGGAAATGGTGCAGCACAGAACTGCAGTGAATTTATCTGCGCCACAATTTCCAAAACGCAGGGATGTGCTGTATTTACAAGAATAATGTGCGCCTCTGTGTTTTCCATAGCGCTGGCACTAAAAATAGCTGCCTAGCACCAACACAGACACTCTTGGGCCATAGTGCAAGTTTCCCTATGTTGCAGGGATTATTGTTTATGTGCAGGAGGTTTCCCTTCCTGCACAAAAACAGCAACAATGGTGATTTGCTACTTCTATGTGTGTTGCAGAATAATTCTGCAGCACACATAGAAATTGCAAATTGGCATTGTTTATTGATTGTTTTTTTGAATGAAGGGACAAAAATGAGGAGAAATAAAAGTATTTCTCCTTGTTGAGCCAATCTAAGTCCTGCTTTTGCAAGGTGTTAGTTTATGGTGCTGCTTCAGATTTACACATCCTTGCAAATCTGAGCTAGCGTATAAAAGCAATGATTGTTGCAGTTGAACGCCCACAGCAACACCCATTGCACGCCCCTTTCATGCAGATACTTGCGTGAAAGGGTACCATATTTACAAAGTGGCGCAAACCACAAAAAGTGGCCACTTTGTAAATATGAGGCAGGGCATTGCGTCACCGGAATGTCGGTGAAGTGACATTCCAGTGGCACAATCCTCTTGTAGATATGCCCCATGGGAACTTGCTCAACAGTTCGGATATAGTTCACTAAACTGTAGCCTCCCATGAGTACATTTGTAGGGATTTATGGACATATTTATCATTAGGTGACACCGCGCAGCAAGCTACTATTCTGTTCTGCATGACAGCGAAAGGGCAGGAATGCATCGTATTTAACATAATATGGCACATTCTTGCCTTTTCCCAGCGCTGTCACACAATGTGCTGTCTGGCGTCAACGCAGGCACTCATGCATAATGATGCAAGGGACCCTGTATTGCATGCAGGATTGTTTTTGTGCATTTTTCTCTTTCTATGTGTATTGTATTGTATTGTAATTGCATATAGCGCTTACTACCTCTGATGAGGCGTTGAAGTGCTTTAGTGTGCTACAGAATGCAGCACACATAGAAAGAGGGAAAAATGAGGAGAAATAAACATATTTGCCCTTGTTACGCTTTGCCTGGGAAGGTGTAACAGTTTTGGCTCATTCCCAGGTCTACCAATTATGGCAAATCTTTGAATGTCTCAAAATGGGTTTTGCATGGTAGCACCCAAGCACCACCCATGGAAAGTATCCCTGGGACAGAATAAGGCATTGCAGTGATTAGCGCTGCATTTCGGTCCTCTGGATGTATCAAGCTACTCAGGATCACGCAAGGTGGCCTTGCATGGCTTGATAAATCTACTTAGGGGTTGCGTTGTCCATGCACCCTGTTGCATAATGCAAAAGCGATGCAACCCTTTGATAAATATGGCCATTATGCTTTGTTGGCACTGAATACACTACCTGCAAATTGCCTATTCAATACAAATATAGGGTTTTGTACTTTGGCATATTTTCCAAGAAAGTAAGGGGGTTTTCCGTCCGATCATAAACAATCTTGCTTTTTGCATTTTGACTGTCTTTCTCTTGATAGATTTCCTTTCCTGTTTCTGGTGAAAAGCACGTTGCACAAATAAAATATGTGTTTATGTTTAGAAACACCGCAATGCAGAGGTAATGTGTAAAAGAAACTGAGTTTTACATTTCAATCCCCTTGGTGGTGAGCCAAGCTAATTCCAACCATTATCTTTCAATCACTGTACCTTCCAACCGAATCACATACAAGCCAGCTGTGTTAAACAGTCTTTAGGGATGAAACATTTTGGCAGTATGTAAACTGCCCTGCTAATTCTAAACTCAAATGACTAGAGTCACAGCTTCTTGAAATGTTATAACCTTGAAGACTTTCAACTTCCTGCGAGGAAAATTGAGTATTCTACACAACCTTATGTATGTTTGCTACATGATGCAGAGTTTAATTGGAGTTTAGGAGGATAGTTTCTTTTATTTATTTCCCAAGGTTTGATTAATAGAAAAAAAACTAAGGGGTCGATTCACAAAGGTAAAATGAGATGAAAGTCTAACTTCATGACTTTCGGTATTCACAAATGACATTCACTACTCGTAAATGCCCTTTGTGAATACCGAAAGTCGTAAAGTTTAACTTTTGGTTCAACTTTTGGTATTATTTAATCGCAGTTTACCTTTGTGAATCGGGCCGAATGTCTAGAGATATCTGTCTGCCTTTGTTATGAGTCCCTAAGAAAAAAGCTGGTAATTTTCCCAGCCCTTGAGCAGTCAAGAGGGGGCCCTGGTTAGCACTGGGGCGGGGAGAACTGCATCCATTATGAGTTGGACCTCAGGGTCCACTAAGAATTGATTAATTACCGAGGGAATTAGTAACTGCATGTCGGATTCCCCTGGTAATTCCTCATTTTCCCCTAGTCATTTGTTGGACTTGGCCCTTTTTGCAGGGTCATCCCTAAACTTTTTGCCTTCCTCCTGTATTTTTTCTGACCTGTTGTTGGCTGTTTTATGACTCTGGGCACCTTACCACTGCTGATCATTGCTAAGGTGCATATGCTCTCCCTATGGTAAAATGTATACATTGATTGGTGTCCATGTTTGGCTTATTTGGTTTACTATCAGCCCCTAGTAAAGTGCACCAGGAGTGCCACGGCTTGTAAATGCAAATGCTGCTGGTGGGATTGCAGCACTGGTTGTGCCACCCACAAACACGGCCTGGTAAAATATGTCTAAGGTCTGCCACTGCAGAGCCTGCATGCAGATTGGTACTGTCGCGCTGACTGCGCAAGTGCACCCACTTGCAAGTCCCTAAACCTTCCCTTAACTACATATTAGTCACCCCTCTGGTAGGCCCAAGGGCAGGGTGCATTGTAGGCATAAGGTAGGACATGCCCTGGTGTGTGTGGCACGTCCTAATAGTGAATTACAGCCATTTTCGTTTTTCACTATTGAAGGCTACCTGCTCTCCATAGGCCAGAATGGGCTGCTGGAATTACTACACGCTGTAATCCCAGTGGACTCATAGAGCATGGTAGAAAGTCAAGTTTAGTATGCCTGAACTCAGAAAAATAAAATACTTCTTTTAGTAAAGTTTATTTTAATATCCTGCGTTTGTAAATACTACTTTTAGAAAGTTAGTATTTACTGACCTGGCCATTTCAGTCCGCCTCTGCTGTGTGTGTGTGTTCTGCCTAGTAACAGTGAGGAGCAGGGCTGGGGAATTCCAGGAGACAGGCTGGCTGCCAGGTGGTGGGTAGAGAGATTACACCAGGATGGGTGGGAGGAGTGCACCTTGACTCTGAATAGACCTGTGCTCTGCCACCACAATGCCGGCTCCGCCCCCTGTGGAGCGGCTGATGTCTCTGCCCTGCTGCTGAAAGGAAAGAGCAGAGTCACCACAACAAAGTGCTCCAAAACCGGACTGAGCCAGGCCCAGGCCCCCTGGCGACAAAGAACAAAAGATACTTGCTATAAAAGAAGGAGCCCTGCTCCTAAAAAATAAGATCCTGTTTGCGCCAAGAAGAAACTCTGCCTGAAGAGAAGGACCTGGGAAAGCTGCATGGAGGAGTACTGTCTCTAAGCCTGAGAGACTGGCCTGTGGTGGGTGCCTTGCTGCTGGAAGGAGAGGAAAAGACTGAAGAAGAAACTTTTATTCAACTTGTGCTTTACAAACAATCTCCAAGGGCTTGCTTGTGAACTTGCCCCCTGAACTGTGCCCCAGGAACAGTGGGTGCTACCTTTCCCTGGAAGAAGAGGAAGCTGCTGTGGGTGGCCCTGCAACGCTGACCCCAGAGAACCTGTGTGCTCCCATCTCACCGAGCACCGCGACTTCTAGCTGCCCGGGCTGCTGTGAGCGCCGTGAAGACCAGCCCGCCTGGCCTGACCAAAGCAAGCAACTGCCCCCTCGAGCCGTAGCTCGAAATGCGAAGAAGAGACTACTTGCGTCCAAGCGCCGAGCCTCTGCAACCCTGCGCCGCCGAGACCACTGTAAGGACCCATGGCACACTGTTCGCCACCTGGACGAAGCCGACCGCGCTGCGCTGCGGAGGATCACCCCCGAGCTGCCCCTCCTGCTTCTGACCCCATCGTTGTGAGCTGCGAGGTCCCCGAGCGCCCCACGAAGCATCGCCGTCCACTGAAGAGCCGGGACTGCAACGCGACGTGGGACGCCCTGTGCAGGACTGCTGAGGCCGCTACGAACCTTTCCCCCAAAGATCCAGGTACTGTGTGTTGAAGCGCCCCTGTACGAAGCTTCCTGTGCTTTGTACGGTGCCAGCGTCGCGCTACGTGACTCACGCGTGAAGCGTGAGCTTTGGTACGGTTCGTACCAGCTGTGCGAAGCGTCCCGGTGAAGGTACGGCCCGTACCGCATTGAATATATAGAACGTTGCTCACGCGGGAAGCGTGAGGTTTGGCAAGAGGCGTACCGGATGTGTACGACGCGTACCTACGAGGGTACGGTCTTTACGGCTTCAGTCCAGTGTACGCGTGCTCACGCGAGAAGCGTGAGAAACGGCACGACGCGCTCAAAACCCTGTACGAAGCGTACCGAAGGCACTACGAAGCGCACAGACCCCAAAGGAAGCATATTTTTTGTAGAAAAGTGCATTTTAAGAGCTGTGGACTCTCCAAAAAGTATTGAAAGTAACCCATTTGAAGAAAGAACTGTATTTTTGAAAAGCCTGCTTGAAGAAACCTTTTTATATAAAGAGTTTATTTTTACAAAAATGCAGCCTTGTGTCTCTGTGTGGTGGGTTGGTGGTTGTTGTGTGGGACACCTTGAATGCTTAACCTAATGCCCTCTGGAATCTAGCCTGACTGCTCGCGCCACGCTACCTAGAGGGTGAGCAGGGGTTATTTTTTAAGAGGTAATCCTTCGCCCTGACCTAGATTGCCACCTTTCAATGATTTCTCAGGGGAAAATGCAGGTTCTGTGTTTTGGGGTTCTGGAAGGGCCAGGAGAATGTAAGCAAATAACAGTTTCTAAACAATCCTCTGTGTTATTTTTTAACACAGTAATTCTGCCTCTATTTGCTATAAAACCGTTTTAGGAATAATTTACGCAAATTATCCTTTTGATGTGATTTTAATCTAGTATTTTCTGCTTTCAATTTAGCTACATAAGGGATGGTACCATATTTGATGGCTTTACTGACGTGTTTTCCTGTGTTACATTAAAATAACAGCCTAGCTGGTAAAATGCTGGTCAGGTGGTAACCCTATTCAGATGCCGGACTACTGCTACTATGACCACATGTAAGTTCCTTGTAGGCACCAACGCGCCGACTCTACAGAAGGTGCTTGGATCCTGACGCCATATTGGGATGGCTGCAGCCCCTATTTTAATCATGTTTTGTGTTCCTTTTTCTCTCCTTTATTTTAACAGTGTATGCTTTACCGGTACTGTTTGTTCCTCAGGAAAGCCTGGAAACAATCAGAGGGGTTGCTGGACTCCAGTTGCATTTTCATTTGCCCTCTCCTTATCATCGTGCGTTGAGTAGGGCTGTTTCCTCACTCCTTGTCGCAGCCCCTTATGACAGGCTATTTCAAGTCAAGTCAAGTCAAAGAATCTTTATTCGGTGATTAAAAAACACCATAAAAGCACACTCATATTTACATGTTAAAAAGTCATTAAACATTTCAGGGTTCTTTGTACAGTGAATTAACAAAACATAAATACAACAATATAGCCGTATTTAACACTTAAAAGTTAAAGTAAAAACATTTCAGTCTTCTCCTCTAGTAAGCCTTAAACGAAGTGCTACCTTGATAAAGTTCATAATACTACACAGTGTTTGGGGTTCCTCAGCTTTCTGTAAGAATACAAGTGCCTCCCTAGCGTGGACCAAATTAGCATTTTTCAAAATATTTACAAGGTATCTGCGTCTGGGCATTGAGTAAAAGGGGCAGAGTAGAACAAAATGAAGGGAGTCTTGCGGAGACCTGTTGTCGCAGCCGCAGGGCCCCTTCTGTTCTATTGATGTAGCAAACCCTGCGGGTGATGCCAACATAAATGGGAGAAGGTTCAATCTGAAACGGCACATCAGGAACCTATCCTGTGCATTGTACATGAGGAACAAGTATGGCTCCATACCTTCCACGCTCTTCACTAGGTGATGGGCCCTCACTGTCTTTTTACACCCTTCAGCCTCATCTCTGCGTAGGTTTTTCCGCTCTAGAAAAATTCTCCCTACATGCAGTTTATTCTGGGCTACAATAGTTACAGGATGAGTAAAGAGGTTCCCAAAACATAGCTCCTCCAGGGTATTCTTCACATAAAGGAGCCAGGGGATGCGCATACACTTGTCCCTTTTTAGGCAGTCCAATAAGATTTCTCTACTAAGTGTCGCATCAGGATTGTACCAGATTTTTAACCAAGCCATAATAGGCCTCAATTTTATCAAATCTTCTATATATGGTCTCCCTAGCTCCCTATGGGCAATCAAACCAGCAGTACTTTGTGGTACCCTCAAGAGGCTATTTAAAGAGCAACTCTGTGCATCCGTGAAGCTTCTGCCTTTGGGCCTATGATGGACTACTGCCACTCTGACCACATTTGAGTTGCTTGTAGGCACTAATGTGCCAACTTTACAGGAGGTGCTTGGCTCCTAGTGCCACATTGGGAAGACTGCGGCCCCCATTTAAATCATTTTATGTGTTTACTTTTCTCCACTTATTTTAACTGTTTATGCTTTACCAGTACTGGTTGTCCCTCAGTAGAGCCTGGGAACAATCAGAGGGGATGCAGGACGCCAGTGCAAATTTAATTTGCCCTCATCTTATTGTTATGCGCTGAAGAACACTGTTTCCTCACTCCTACTCACACCCCCTGATGACAGGCTACTTAAAAAGCCACTCTGCGCTTCCCCGTAGCAGGTGTGCCGACGGTGCGCCCAAGGCAAGCCTGTCTGTGCCCAGATCGCTTTGAGGGCCAGAAGCCCTGGTCATTTTCCACAAGGGTGGTCCTCCACTCTAAGGTACTCCAAGGAAGAACTTTAGGCTCTAAATAGGGGAGGTAAGAACATGCTCTGTGCCACTCTCAAACCACATCTGGTTCAGGACTTGGTACAATGCACAAATTGTAGTCTGACGCTTACTAACCCCACAGTTCGAAACCCACAGAGAATGAGACCTGACTAAGCCCCAGCCATCCCACATGAGGCGTTCAAGTCTACCTTGCTCAATACAAGGTTGCTCATTAAACATAATATAGACTTTGCAGAATTTTTTGCAACACATAAGTCGGACATAACCTTTGTCGATGAAACCTGGGTGGATCCTGCATCTGGTCCTGACTTGGTTCAGGCAATTACAGCAGGTTATGCGATTGTCAAAGCTGACAGAATAAGTAAGAGAAGGGGTGGGATGGCTATTGTCATTTGTGAATATCTACCCGTGCGCTGTACTCTGGGTGGGAACAGTTCGATTTGCGAAATCCTCCCATATCAAATAGAACTTTCAAAACACTATGGGCCTGATTCACAAAGGTAAAGAGAGAAGAAAGTCTAACTTTATGACTTTTGGTATTAACAAAGGCATTTACTACTCATAAATGCCCTTTGTGAATACCAAAAGTTGAACTTTACGACTTTCGGTGCTCACAAAGGGCATTCACGAGTAGTAAATGCTCTTTGTGAATACCGAAAGTCGTAAAGTTAGACTTCTGTTTCACTGTACCTTTGTGAATTTGGCCCTTACCTTCAGAGGTCCACTGACATACAGCCCCCCCACAAACTCAGAACTTCCTTTGTATCAAGTCTAACCCTGCTGCTGGAATCCAGCGCCAAATCAGCGGACATCTTGGTATTGGGGACTTCAATTTCCACCTCGAGGAAGCCAAGGATATAGGCACCGTTTTACTGATTGATGACCAGTTTAGGATTGCATTAGTTGGTCAAATGTCCCACTCACTTTCAGGACACATACCAGATGGCATCCTTTACATCAATGAATATCTTTAGATAATGGATTCCTTACCACTATTGTGGTCAGATCACAAAGCTGTGATGCTTAATATTAAGATACCCCGGTCTACACTTAGGACGGGTACGAACCCCATGGCACTATGGGCAGGGCCTGTCAGAACATCAGCCTATCTGCCCTGTATTCACTACTATCTGAAACAAAGCCTAGCATTACAACAGATCTTAATGTAACCATACAGAACTATTACGCCAGGATAGAAAAGGCGATTGACACTTTTATCAGTCGTAGGAAAACTCCCCCAGAACCCCTGTTCTCTGAGAGTTTGAGAGGCCAGAAACAGTATTGTAGAAGGAAAGAACAAATTTAGAAATCCAGTTATTATCCTCAGGGAACTCTATTGCAGATTATAAAAAGTTAATTTGTAGGAAAAAAACGAATATTTCTCCAACTAGATTTTACAATCTAATAACTCTGCAAAAATAGCTTTTGAACACTGTGAAAATCCTAGCAAAGATGCCTGCAGCTAGCAATTTCAACTGCAGCCAAAATTTTTGTAATACCTTATCCAATGTCTTTCAGACAAAAGTAAAATAGGTTTTTGACACCTTGATAACCAAAGATCAAACATTGCCTGTATCTCAGGCAGACAGTATAGTGTGACCCCTACCTGCTGTCTTCAACAAGTTTCCCTCTCTCTGCACCAAGCAGGTCCGTAACCTAAATAAATCTACAACATCTGGCTCTCCATTAGACCCTTGTCCTAGAAAAATCACACACCTCATCACAGAAATCGTAAGCACTCATTTGACCATGATCTTCAACAAAATAGTCAACACTGGTTACTTTCCTCTTGAGTGAAAGAAGGCTGCCATTCTACCATTACTTAAAAAAGCCATTTGCGATCCACAAGAGCATAGTAGTTATTGGCCCATCTCTAGGCTACCTTTTCCAGCCAAGATATTGGGAAAGGCTCTGAACACGGAACTTAAGTCATTTATAGACACTAACAGTCTGCTGGACTCTTCACAATAAGGATCTAGAAGTGCACACAGCACTGAGACGGCGTTGGTAGCCGCATCGGAGGAGCTCAGGTCCATCTTAGATGGCGGAGGTAAGGCTACAGTGATATTATTGGACCTCTCAGTGACCTTCAATATGGTTCAATCATAGCATCTTGATTGACCAGCTCGCTGAGTAAGGAAGCAGCGGTCTTGCTCTTGGCCTTATAAAATCCTTCATTTCAAAAACAGTGCAACACATTGCCATGGGAGAATTTACTTCTGCCAGTTCTGCTTGCAATGTGGGTTGCCACAGGGCTCTTCATTGTGCCCTACTCTCTTTAATCTTTATGTAACCACAATGCTAGACACTTAGGGCCATATTATCAAGAACGGCGATACCATTATCGCCGCTTTAGCGGCAGGAACCTGCCGCTAAAGCAACGATAAGGGGCTTGATAATACGCCCTACAGAATTCCAATAGAAGCCCAGGATCTGGTGTGAAGGACCACAAACCTGAACTTCTATTGGAATTCTCTAAGGCATATTACCAAGCCCCTTATCACCGCTTTAGCGGCAGTTTCCTGCCGCTAAAGCGGCGATAATATTATCGCCGTTCTTGATATTATGACCCTAAATCTTTTGGATTCTCGTGGTGTCATACGCTGATGATACCCAAATAGTGGTATTGGTATCCAGCAACCAAAAAGACACTGCCTCAAGATTCAGCTCCTGTATGGCTCAGATAGAGAATTCTTTAAAGCTCAACTCCAGGAAAATGGAGGTCCTTCTACTAGGCAAACATAACTCATTCTGGTCACCAATTTGGTCGTCTCAGGAAATAAGGGCACAGAAAATAAGAACCTGGGAATTATCTTTGACTATAAACTCAACTATGAAGATTAATGCCCTTGTTTCATCAGTATTCTGTACCTTAAGAATTATCAGGAAAATGTGTCCCTTTATTCCCTCTGACCTTTAAAAAGCGGTGGTTACTACCCTTGCCTCATCCAAACGGGATTATGGTAATGCCCTATTTATGGGCATACAGAAAAGACTCCTACACAAACTCCAGATGTTGCAAAATGCATTAGCTTGGCTCCTGGTAGGAATTCCAAAATATCAATCTGTATCTCAGACCCTGATTAGACTGCACTGGCTTCCAGTGCAATAAAGAATAACATGTAAAGCTCATTGAATAGCTTTTAAGGCACTGAACAATACTGGACCAGGTCTGATTAATCTGGTGCACTCCATCTTGGAAACTCAGATCTCTGAAGCCAAGCTTATAGTCCTGCCCAGGACCAGACAGGCATCATGGGGAGGTAAAAGGTTTTTTGGGGTAATGGCAAAGCTGTGGAACTCTCTCCCCATGAATCTAAAGAACTGTCTAGACCTCTTGTCTTTCAGGAAATCTCTCAAGACTAGGCACTTTAGTCTCTAGTGCAGTACCTTTTTCTTCCTAAGCAGGAAGCAATGCCAAGACATCCAAGGGTATTTGAATGCTATACAAAATTAAAAATCAAATCAAATCACAGGAGCATTAACCTTTCTTTTTTACAATTACAGATCAAATCATTATTGAATATAAAGTTTTGGTTTGTTGTTAATTTTCCACATTTGATAACACTGCACTAAACCGTACAAAAAAGTGTAAAATGCCTACAACTTTGATAAAAAAGGATGGGGGAAGTTTCATGAAAACCACATGGACGGGATAACGAGGATGGATTTCTTAAGACTTATTTTCATTAGGATGATTTTGTCACAGTTGGGAAATAAGCAGCTCAACGGCATAAATGAAATTTGGCATAAAAATAGGGTCCAGCCCGCTTCAAATTCAGTGTAGAAATTGCTGAACTTCTGTGAAGCAATTACAAATTACATAAATATTTAGAGAAGGACATTTCATATCTGTGTATTCTTTCCCACCTAGGAAGCCCAAAACACTTTGAGACTCTTGATAGCAAACCACAAAAAAATTGAAATAATTTTGGTGGGGCAGAACTGGGCGCAGCACAGTACAATGATGCACAACATGTACTCCGTTAGAATGAACATTGATACCAGGCTTATGAAATAGCTACAGACTATTCTCAGTGAGTACTGCAAGCATGAGAACTAAGCACAATGCATGACTAAGGGTCTGATTATAAGTTTGCTGGTGCAAGGACCAAGGACCACCAGACTCATGAGTGCGCAGCAGAGGTGGTCTAGCCACACCGCCGTACCGATGGTCTGACAGCCCTATTACAGTTAGGGCCGTCGGTCCGCCATTGCACCACCGCAACTACCAGGGATCAGAGATCCCTGATGGTGGCATGGCCGTTTTGAGGCTGCAATATCCTTGGCGGGACCGCCAAGCATATTACGAGTTTCCTCTCTGCCATGGTTTTCATGTCAGTTCCTACTCCATGAAAACCATGGCAGAGAGTAAAGAAAGGGGGCCAAGCAGGGCACCCTGGTGCCTCACGCCATGGGGTGTGTGCATGTTTTTCCCCCTTGTGTGCATGCACCCCAGTACCTGCTTGGCATGGAGTGCACCAGTCCATGACATGCAGGTACTGTTTTTGATGTTCCCATTGCGGTGCCTATCTCATAGGCACCGCTGTAGGACCGCCAAAGAACCACCTGCCAGTGACAAAAAAAGTTGTAATCTGGTGGGCGATGCGCACATGGGTTTGGCAGTGCAGTAGCAAGCCACCAGCATGGCGATCCCGCTCCCGCACCGCCAAACTCATAATTAGTCCCTAAGTGACATGTGCTTGTTGCCATTCCAGGCAGGTACTGTGGCGTCATGTATTAGAAAACGAGCGCAGACAACAGGGGTCCAGTACTGTTGATGGCTATTGTGCCTCTACATGTGCAACTCTTATTCTATATCTCTCTTGGACTACTTCTCTAAACTTTAAGGAGGGGCAGCACCTTGAATCTAACATAGTTAGAGTTTGGTGAGTTTACATGTCTACAATAAAAGCTCTAACTGGAAACTTGGATGGTGATGGAATTGTTGGGTTTTGTTATTGATGGAATTGTTGCGTCCTCTTGAGAAATGCTATCACAGTCTCCTGCTTCTAGGTGCCTCCCCACCAGTGAATCTCTACGTCCTGCATGGATGGATCCTGGTTCCTCTTTACTGTCACCCTTAGATTTGGAATGCCTTTGATCCATCCTCATCCCTGTAAATCCAGACAGTGAGTGAATTCTTGGACAGGGCTGGAGAGTTTAATGAAGACATGCACATTTATCTTAAGAGGTGTGTGCTGTATTGGTATGTATGAGGGAGCTTGAATTGTTTCTACCCTTGTAGTATCTGTTTTGGTCAAATCAATCTTCCATTCCTGTGGCCTCTGATGTGTGGATTCTTTGTATGGGAGAACCTCGCACTGCTGTGTGAATAAAGATCGATTGAGAATGTCTACCATAAATATTCTTGCATCAGTATTGCTTGGATTACGTCTTTCTTGACAGTCAATCTACTGTGCTGTCTCCATTTTGTTTGTGAGAGCATCTTGCTCACTGGCTACATGTGCTGTATGTGTGTTGTGCCTGAAAATGTCTTCCACTAATTCTTGTGTATTGTATCTGCTCCTTTTATGAGGAGATATTGAACTGCTGTTATTTGTATTATTCGTGGTCAGTGTTTGAGTGGCTTTGCTGCTGCTATCTATGTTGCATATTTTTAGAGTATGTGATTGAAGAGTGAAATGCATCTGTCTGTGCCAGTGCTTCCCAAACGTTTTAGAACCATAACTCTATTTTTAGAACAACAAACTTTCACGACCCACCTACCCTTGATGGGTATGAGTCAGACAATTTGTTACTGTAATTAAATAATTGGTTGCAGCACACTGTCATTTACAGACAGCACGTTTTCTATTGAAATGGCCACTAAATTTGCACAGACATACAATTGTACTGATAAAATTACATTGCACACAAATGACAATGTGTGGTAACTTGGTTTCAGTGAATATTTATCATGTGTGCATCACCAAGTAAAACATCTTGATTTGGTTTGATCCTATTAAAATCTTTTTTTCCATCACACTTCAGAATTACAAATAAAATAGTCACCCATTCTAAACTATGGTCAGCTATGGAAGACAAGGGTATAGATGAGACCATCATAACCTTAATCTGTCAGATGTATACACAGGTGTCTGCTTGTGTTCGGTATGGAATGTATGATGAATGTAAAAGGTCGTTTGAGATCAAGAGGGGCGTCAGACAGGGATGCGTCCTTGTCCCTTTTCAATTTATACTAATGGGGTGGAGGCCACACTGACTGATTCTTCTTCTGACAAACCCCAAATTATTTCTGTCCCCCTAAAAATACTTTTATATGCATCCCATGCTGTGTTAATTGCCAGAGCCGGGAAAGCGCTGCAGATTCTCATTGGGGTATATACTAATTTAATGAAGAACCTGGAGCTTTAAGTTAACAAAGTGAAAACTTTTGAACTTGTGTCAGGGGCTATCTGAAGAAAATGCCAGTTTTTCATATAAATACACAATCATTGGAGGTGGTGCAAACTATCTGTTAGAATAATATGGTAGCTAAACTCGGGACTAAACCTATTCCTGGAATAAAAAAAGTAGATAATGCTAAAGCTATATCTATTGCCACCTGTTGGGCAGGGGTCTGGGGTATGGTGGAAATAGACTCCTTGCAGCACATAGAGGATGGCTTCTTTAAAAGGGTGTTATCTCTCCTTCGAAGCTGCTCGAATTTTAATTGCCACTTTGAGCTCTGCACTCCATTTCTATCAGATAGTGTCTGTTTAGCACCTATCTTACTGTGGCACTCAATTTGGGGAAGGGAGATGGTTAACCTGAAGCAGAATATTCTGAGAAACCGCTTTAAATTGGACTATATACACAAAATATTGTGGTTGTTATACATAAAATGGTCATCAAGGTTCCTGGATTTACTGGAGTTATATGAGAACCCACACCATTATACAGTAATCTCCAAGTTGAGAATGAAGGACATTTATTTATCAAAGGTTGCGAGAGAGAAAAGGGAGGCCAAAGTGTATGAAATCCTCTGTGATGTTCTATCAAATGTCTCTGCTCATCAAACAGGATGTACATTTTTACCTAGCCACAGTATCGAACTTCCAGCATCATTTTATCTTAGTAAGGTTCTGCATAAATTATATTCCGCTGATGTTGGATTATCCAAGCAATGTCCACTCTGCAGGAGTCATTATGCAGCTGTGATGGGATGTCATTTTAAACAGGTTTACATGTCTATTCTTTTTGTAGATTCTATCATGTTCAAAGAAAAAAATTGATCTTACCTAATCTTACCTCTCTTGAGTAAATACAACTTTAGGCAATGCTGGGTCACTTCGTATTTTATTCAGCCTGAAGAGTAGGACATCCCAAATTGATATATAATATTGAATTGGTTCATGAATATTTGTTATTAAGAATTCTATTGAAATGGATCAATGACATTTGAAATATATTTTTGAAGCTGGAGAATTTGTTAAGCTGGATGATTTTTAATCTAATCATTTATGATATTACGCTTTTTATTTCTGTTTCTATGCTTATTAATTAATGTAAATGTTGTATACATTTTATGTACTTTATATGCTATAGAAATATAAATATAGCGAAATAAATAATTAAAAACAAAATTGTTTACTTTTCCTTCACTTTTCCTTTCTTTCTTTTTTTCCTTTTCCTTTCTTAATTGCTGAATTTGTACTTCATTTTCAGGTATTTACATTTTGTTGTATATTGAAAAAAATGATATCCTACAGCCTTTACTTTTACACTCACCTCACTCCTCGTAAACCCCACTGGATCTCGTGGACCCTGCATCTCTAAATGTGGCCATGGGAGCTGGCAGCTTCTATATTCCTTCCCCTCCTGCAGTCTTCTGCAGTGGCCACCTTGCTCCTCCTAAACATGGATACAAGTAGCAAGTGTGAGCCAGTAGCAATAGAGGGTGCGAACCGTGCGATAGTGCTTCCCTAGACTCCTTTGTTTCAGGGGCCGGGGATGAGGTTCCTGCACCCGTTTTTGCATAAACGTCACAGAGGATGGGGTACCCAGACCTGTAGAGAGCTTGAGAAAAGGTAATAAATCAATCCTGCACCACCCCCGAACCCTGTGTCACCCCAGGGGTAATTCAAGAAAAGGCAGCAGAGCCCCATGAGCTCATCCAGGAAAAAGTAGTTAGTGGTCATCAATCTTTAAAATGGCATAACTCTTTCCCTTCTGGGCCACTTTTAATTATTATGGGCTCATTTTACTCTTGGTGACAGGCTCTAGCTACCAAGGGCAGTCGCAGCAGGACTTCTTAACTCCACAATAGTGTAACCCGCAGGAAGCTGGTTCTCCTGGCTTCCTTCACCAGCTTTTCTCCTGGTCTCTGTCTCAGGGAGCAGAAATCCAGGGCTTTCCCCCAACTGGTCCTCAAGAAGGGAGGGGGGCAGCCTCAATGGCCCTTTAGGAAACCCATTGCTCCTAGGGTCAACTGGGGTAGAGTTCTAACTCTTTCCAGGGCATCAGAGGATTCTTCCATCCAGTTGTCCATGGCGGCCCCAGGGTCCAGCAGTGAAGCAGAAAAAAAACACCAATCCAGGGAGAGTCTTCCCTTTTGGAACAGTTTCTAGAGAGGAGGAAAGGTTCCAGAAGCAAGGCACCCTGGGCCTAGGGTGACATGTTACTGCTCCCTCCATCCCAGCCCTCCTGTACAGCATGCTGGAATAGTTCAAAAGTGTGTTTTCCAGGAGTCACCAGTCACATCTCCTCTGGGGGCCTCAGTTCCAACCTTCAATGACATCACTGTCAGGGCCTTCTTCAATAAATCTTCAAAGGGGACCTCTCCTGTGTTGACTCCAGAGGTCTTGGCTTCTTCCTTTGTTCAGTGGGCTTGAGCAGGCCCATCCCTGGCACAGTGTGACAGCCGATTGATTGATGCAGTTCCTCCAGCACCACCCCTTTCTTCCTCAGGAGCTGGGTGAAGAACTGTTAATTTCTCCTGTTATGTGGGGTGGCCTTTGTTCCTGTTCCTGGACAGAAATGTAATTAACCTGGCACAGCAGGGTGACAAAAGGCCTGGGCTCTGATCATGAGCCGAGCCAGAGAAATATGACATTTCTGGATTACCCATATGTTGTACAGTCAACAATTTGGAACTTTCAGATTCGATTTTCTCACAGAGATTACACTACAATTCAATATGTCACTGATCTCTGTGGGCCAAAGGGAAGCAAAACTGTAGTTTTCTACCTAGGTGAATAATAAAGTGCCACTACAGACAAAACAATAAATCACACTGACTTTCCATATTAGTGTACACTAACATTATATGGCCAACCCCAGGTCAATATCTAATCCTGCAGATTTCCCTCTGTGCCAGCCTATCTGTAGGCAATTACCGGGATTAGCATGACAGCAGTCTCCTGCAAACAGACCACACACATGTGCACACGCATGTATCAGCCAAGTGCTGCTTACCCTTGTTGCTTTGAGTGGCCTTATAGTAAAAGATGGACACTGGCAGTAAACATGCACAGTGGGGAGACTTTCAAACTTATCGGACTCTTGGGGCTTTCAATCCTTCCTGCTTGTCTGTTCTACAGGACGCCACCCTCTGCCCTGTAACGGGGTGAATACTGCTTGTCCTCCAGGTGCAGGTGGACTCTACTCTTCGCGGGACTGCGAGGACCAGGGTGCTGTGCGCAGCGGACATCGGCTGCACCTGGTCCTCTTCCCGACCCCTCCCCCTTCAGCTTTATTAAGCCTCGCGGCCCCCGCTTCGCGGGAGCCGCTCGGAGACTTTCAAACTTATCGGACTCTTGGGGCTTTCAATCCTTCCTGCTTGTCTGTTCTACAGGACGCCAACCTCTGCCCTGTAACGGGGTGAATACTGCTTGTCCTCCAGGTGCAGGTGGACTCTACTCTTCGCGGGACTGCGAGGACCAGGGTGCTGTGCGCAGCGGACATCGGCTGCACCTGGTCCTCTTCCCGACCCCTCCCCCTTTTACTCCCTTGCATTCCCTTAAATAGGTCTTCCCCACACACGCTAGCGGGACGCGCGTGGGACGACGCTCGGGGCGAAGCCCGGGCAAAGGGCGGGCCCTCTAAGGCCCTCTGAGATCGATTGAGGCCGGGCAGGGCTTGGTTATGTACGCCCTGTAAGCGATACTTCGTCCACCTTATTGAGGGATATTACCCTACCCATGGCCCAGAGTGCTGAAAAAGTGAGTGGGGAAAAGCTGGGGGGAGTGGTAAATGGCCCTCTGGATACGTATTTTAGGAAGGTTGTATTGGAGGAAAAGAGGGACCTCTCCTTGGATGAGCGCAGGACTGAGCGCCGTCGCTCCGTCGAAAATATGAAACGTAGGGCTCCAGAAGTCAGTAGTCTCGAGGCCCCCCTGGGTGTTGATGGCAATAGTAGCGTTAGTGATGTTACTTTTTCTCAGGATAGTGTGCCCTTGCTATTACGTGACTGTCCATCCGTAAATTGTGCCCCTGTAGTATATGATATTAGTGACACTGCTCCCTCTAATTCTACAAATAGCTCTATGGTACCCAAAAATCATTTCCCTAACCGTGGTAAATTAATAGTGAAAAAACACAAAAAACTGGCAAAGGGTAAAATTTATGGCCCGCCCCCAAGGAAAATAAGACGCAAGGAGCGGGCGGGCCAGGTTAAATTAACAAAGTTCAACCATCATGACTTTGGGTGCCTTACTAAAGCTACAATCGGTGATGCTACAGAGTTGGCGGCTGGGCCAGTCAATAGGCCAATCCCGAGTCCCTCCCCTCCTTTCGTAGGTTCTGATTTGGCTGTGACTGACTCTGAAACTCATCTGACCTCCGTGGTTCCTGCGGAGCCGGACGCTTTCTCTACGGCACTGTATACCAACTTGGGAGATCTGTTTAGCACCCTCATTTTACCTATTACCGATAGTTTGAGGAAGTTGGAGCAGAGGTTGGAGGGCATAGAGTCTACTCTGAGTAAAATGATCGGCCCGGATAGGGTTCAAGCGCATATGACCATCACTCATGCTATGACACCCCCCACCTACGTTCCCAAGGAACCCCCCCAAGCTGGTATAAATTCTTCACAGATCTTAAACCAGCAGATGCCTGATTTTCATAAACAGGGGCCCCTTATGACAGGGAATCAAGTATCCAGTAAGTCTAATACTGATCCAGTGGTAGGGAATGCTATGACAGCAAAGGAGTCTTTGAGGCAGGAGCAGGGAAGTTCTAGCCGTAATGGAAGTTTGGGGAATTATGGGCCACAGGTAGATCTACCCCCCGAAGCGGCGCCCTTGGTGGTAGTCTTGACGGGTGTTCCTGTATTAGCAGACCACAAGAGAGAAGGTTTTTTTCAGCTGAAAAATAAAATTATACATTGGCTAAGTATTCATAGACCAATAAATAATAATTTAAATGGGGAGATATTACACGTTAGGCGCCTTCCCTGGTTAGGTGGTAGACGTAAAGATGTTGAGGGAGACATTGTCCTGATTAATTTTAGAGACCCAGGTGCGGTTAATTATATACTGAATTGGCCCCCCGGAATGGGTGATAGCTGTATTAGCCCTCGAGCTTTGACTTATTTCTATCTTAGATCCCTGGTTTTTCTTCCAACCTACCACAGGAATAAGGATAAAGCTAACCCAGCTATTTTGACAGTACCCTCTGGCAGGAATATGCTAACTGATCCCCAGGGTTGGAATGTGATCCCTCCTAGATCTACTAGGTACAATAACCAGCGAAAGGAGTATTTGAGGCCCTTTACACCCCTGGAGACAATGAACAGGTTCGATGTGCTTATGGGTATGGAAGAATGTGATTGATGTTTACGGACCGGGATGGAATGGGGGGGCAGCCCTAGTGCACTTAGGCCAGTGGGAAAAGGGTTGGAGATTCACGGTAAGGCCAAAGAACTACACAATGGGACCTTGACCCCTTTGGATCCTATAGGTCTGGATTGTACTGGGGCTTTGGCTATTACCCATTGTCCACCTTCGGTCCGTTCGGATGACAGGTGTTATTCCGTAAATCCTACAGATTGTCATCAAATTTCCAATGCCCCGGAACCACGAGAATTAGGTGGTAGTAAAGAAGTCCTCCCCACTCTACCCTCCAGCAATAAAAAGATTATTCATTTAGTTTCTTGGAACATAGCAGGTCTGAGGAAAAAGTTGGCCCTCCCAGAATGGCACAACTTTATCGAAAAATATGATGTATGTATGTTCCAGGAAACTTGGAGCCTATCCCCTGTTTTTAAATCTGGGTATGTAACCTTTTGGCTACCCGCACATAGCTGTGGTAAGGGCAGACCAGCCGGGGGCTTACATGTATGGGTAAAAGTAGAATTAAACTGGAAGGTTTCTGTTCATGATCTGGGAAGTGGGAACATTCAACACCTAACAATTGTTGGCCAGACAAAGGACAGTGGAGTGGAGTTATTTAATGTTTACGATAGAGGGACCCAGGGAGATAAAATGTCAAAAACTTTTATGCTCTTAGAGCAGGCTCTAGGTAATTGCCCCCCATCTTCTAAATTTCTTGTGGGTGGGGATTTCAATTGTACATTTGAACCCCTAAGCAGGGATGACTTGCTGGGCATAGTGGAGGAGGATGCTAACTGGTCTATTCCTGCCTTGTCATTACCTCCAATTAAAAAATGGACAGCTAAGGTTCTGCAGATTAACGCTCTTACTGTTGACTTTAAATTAAGAGCATTGAATGGTAGATCATCTTCTGATCGGGATGGAGCCATGACGTTTAATAGACTCAATGGCCCGTCCCGAATCGATTATATTTTACTAGACGTCACTATGTGGCATGACCTAGTAGATATGGAGGTGGTTCCTTCGCAGGACAGAGATCATAACCCACTGAGTCTGAAGTTAGGGTGGAGCAATTTAAAAAGTAGCATTAAGCTAGCCCCACCTAGGCGAACAAACGAGGTGGTCCCATACAATGGAAATCGTAGGCTGAAATGGGATAAGATTAGCTCTGACCCAGATAAACTGAGAAAGATCAGGGCTCATATAGAAGATCTGACTTGCAAATTGGCGGGACTAGCCCCAGGAATAGGGGACGCTCATGAGTCGCTTCTTCCTCAGATTTATAAAAACGTTATTGAGGAAGTGGGTAATTATTTTCTAATCTCGAGCTCGAAAACAAAACCCCCTAAACCTAGTAATCCCTGGTACTCTGCGAAGTGTCGGGCTAAAAGACGAGAACTATCTGTAGCCCTGCGTAAAAAGAATCAACTCTTAATCAGAGTTGCAAGGAAGGAGTACGCAAAAGAACAAGTACGGGCAAAAAAAGATTGGGAAGAACAGCATTGGCAGGACCTCAAAAGTGCATCCAAAAGGAAAAACGCCTCATTGTTTTGGGATCTGATTAACAAGGCCCGACAGGGTAACCAACCTGTACTAGTGAATCACATTACCAGCCAACAATGGTATTCCCATTTCTCAAAGATATATGGCGGATTGGAGGCAACTAGATCATCCCCTTCTGATCCAGCCAGACGCGCCCCTCCCATATTGACGCTTGAAGAGCCATTTTTGACTTCGGAAGTAGTATTGGCTATAAGTCACCTGACCCCGAGGAAGGCCGCTGGGCAAGACGGCATCCCTGGGGATCTCCTTTTGGAAGAACCTACAGCTTGGGCTGCAGTAATTGCACTACTAATGAATTTAATTTCCAGGGGTCACCCAATCCCAGATTCGTGGAAGGGTGCTGAGGTGATCACAGTATATAAAAAAGGTGATAGAGATGACCCTGCCAACTACAGACCGATCAGTCTGATTGACGTGATCCAGAAAGTGGTTGGCAGGGTCATTATCTTGAGGGTAGATGCATGGATGGAGGAGGAACAGGTGCTCTCCCATTTTCAGGCCGGCTTTCGCAAAAAAGTGGGCACGATGGACCAGGTCTTCCGCTTCCTTGCGATCTATTGGAAGTCGGTGACAATTAATCATGGTAGCCTTTACCTGGCTTTCATAGACCTCAGGATGGCGTTCGACCTGGTCCCTCGAGCAAGGTTGTGGGATATCCTGGAGAAGATGGGTTTCCCGGGTCCACTGTTGGATTTCATTGTGAAACTCCATGAGGAAACTATGCGAGGATCAGATGGGGCACTAAGGGACAATTGACGGAGAGGGTGCCCGTGATGAGAGGAGTTCGCCAGGGATGTGTTATGGCGCCGACTCTATTTTCCCTATTCGTGAATGGTGTGGTGGATTATCTGAGGGAAGTGCCGGCGGATGCCCCATCCCTGGCAGGGGAAAAAACCCCAACTCTCCTCTTCGCGGATGACACCATCTTGATCCATCTTGATCTCGAAAACCCCAGCAGGGCTCCAAAAGCTTTTGAATCGCTTTAGTGAGTTCTGTAAGGTCAGGGGTCTCACAATCAATACCTCCAAAACTAAGTTAATGGCCCTCGCACCATCCAAAAGATTTAAGAATAACCTTATGTTAAATGGTGAATTCTTGGAGATGGTGGATAGTTTTGACTATTTGGGTGTTAGGGTGAATAGCCGGATGAGCTCTGGCTGTTTTGCGAGAACATAGGGCGTCTACGAGTAAACCAGTGGCACCCATTCTCACAATTTATGATGGACAAGTACTGCCATCTGCACTATATGGTTCTGAACTCTGGGGGTTTGAGAACATCGCGGAGTTAATTACTTCAGAAAATAAGTTTTTGAGGGATCTTGTCGCTTTACCAGTCTCCACCCCATTAATTCCCCTACGCCTAGATATGGGCAGGCGCCCCCTCAAAGAAATAGTGCGCCTTCGCCCTTTACTTTTTTGGGTGCGATTGAGAAGGACTGAAGAGCTCAAAAACTATGCAGCCGCTTTAGATGAACTTATCCTACTCGACAAAGGCAATAGGATTAAGTGGTTGTGTAACCTGAGGTTTTTAGGTTTGAGTGATCTATGGAGGAGTCAAACCCCACCACCCAAGCCAGTTATTAAGAAGTTGTATTGGGATTGGGTGGAGCGGGAGACCTCTAGTAGAGGTACTGGGGGTTCTCTCACCGAGCGATTCCTAGAGTTCAAATGGTCTAGGTTACTTGAACCACTTCTTGATTTTATTGAGAAACCCCTGGATAGATCACTGTACTTAAAGGTTAGGTTTGGGATTCTCCCAGTAAATGTATTCACTTCCGGGTGGAACAACATAAGTGGCTCTTCTAAGGCATGTCCGTGTTGTGTAGCTCTGTTAGAATCCGTGGCACACCTTATGTTTGCTTGTCCAGCATATAGGGTGCCGAGGAGGATATGGTTAAAACCTTTATGTAAACAATTGGGCCTTAGATGCCATGTAATGGCCCTGCGGGTCCTTTGTACCGACACGTCTTCCACCTTGATGGTGTGTGGAGTAGCCAAATTTATTGGAAGAGCTTGGTTGATACGTATGAGGAGTCTTAAGTCCCAACTTACCTCATAGGACAGAGGGACCTTAATAATATAGCCCTAAGGGCTAGTTTTGTTGCCACTGGCTTTAGACAAATCAGGAAGTGGGTAGTATGATCTTAACCGTATATTAAGCCTAATGACTCTTATTGTAGTTCCTGTATATGATATTATATATTTCGATTTTTATTATTGCAAATGAAATGTATGTTGAGTTTTTCTATCTCTAAATGTTTAGTAACAGTCAGGATTTTGACACGATTTCATTGTATTTTTAAATGTTGTACATATGTGCTTTTATGATGTTTTATTCATGGAATAAAGAAATACTGCCATGCACAGTCCATTTGCCATATGATTACAGTGGGTAAGACACATCTAGTGAACCTCACCCAGTTAAAAAAATCCAAACCTGGGAGGTTCAAAATGTGCAAAATTCTGGGTGGACCGAATGGCCGGTACCCAATTGCAACACAGACCTATGACAAAAGCAGAGCACAATGAATATAAAATGACCCCTTGCCACATGGCCACCAAGGGCAAAGGCGTGGATAACAAAGAACTCATGCCGGCCTATAGCAAAACCAAAACACGCTGACTGGAAAGCTGCAGCTGGCCACATGGTCACCAAGAGCAAATGCATGAACAACAAAGAACCCTTGCAGGCCTATGGGAAATCATACTGACTACAAAATGGCTGCCAGCCATATGCCACAAAGGAAATAAGCATGGACAACAAAGAAGATATGCAGGTCAAATGGCAAAAGCAAAGTGCAGTGATTGCACAAAACAAAATGGCCACCCTGTCACTATGCATGGCTAGCAAAGACAATAGGCCGGCCTGTGGCAAATACACATGCACATTGGCCACACATAAAAATGCCACTTGGCCAGCAAATAGGAGGATTGGCAAAAAACAAGATAACACTACCATTAATTACCATTAATTCAGCAATGCCAAAAATCGAAATAATCTATGAACTTCAAAAATTCACCAACCACAAACATTTCAGGGCATCAAAAATTACTTCACCAAAATACTATAACACTTTATAGAAAAATGTAAAATATAAAATAAGACATTTTGCATTTAATCCAAGGCCATCCCTTAACAAAAGTTGTTTAATAATATATTTCTAAATCTATTTATATATATATATATTAACTGAAAAAACCATTGCTTTCAAGGTCGTTATAGTTAGAAATTATCATTTAAAAACCTTAAAAATTCAGTGAAAAAAACACAGGTTTCAGGTACATTATTGTTAGTTGGACATTTCACTTGTACAAAACCGGTGAAATTCGGCCATTCAGACACTCATACACCCACTCATTCTTCAATACACCTTGGCATATATATATATATATATATATATATATATATATATATATATATATATAAACATATTTAACCTTTACAGAAGCACACAGTCACTGGATGATGTCATCAGTGATGTAATCAGTGATGTCACTGACCATGCCATGAATGATGTAATATGTGACGTCATCAACAGTGCATTGCGGAGGCACTAGTTATAGTTAGCTTAACGGCCAAATTTCTCTGGTTTTGTATGAGTGAAATGTCCAACTAACCATAACGTCTGTGAAACCTGGGCTTTTTTCTGTGAATTTCTAAAGTTTTTTAAATGCTAATTTCTAACTATAACGTCCCTGATACCTAAGGTTTTTTCAGTGAATTTCGAAGGTTTTTAAATGCTAATTTCTAACTATAACGTCCCTGAAACCTATGTTTTATTCAGTGAATTTCGAAGGTTTTTTAAATGCTAATTTCTAACTATTGCTGCAGAGGTAGAACATGTGCAGAAAGAGGGAGAAAAGCGCAGAAAGAAGCAAGAGAAATGCAGAAAGAGGCAACAGAAGTCCAGAAAGACGAAGAAAGGTGCAGAAAGAAGCAAGAGATATGCAGAAAGAACCAGCAGAGGTGCAGAAAGAGTCCTTGTTGCAAAGTCATCCTGTGCCCCAAACTTTTTACTGACTGGTACTGGTGGTAACTGACTCTGACTAACCAGGCCCAGAGCCAGTGCTATCCTGAAAGACACTTAGATACAGTGAAAACACCTACATACTCAAGGGTACACTATGAGTTGGGGTACCCCTGTGATTGGCATGACCTCCCCTGTAAGGCCCTAGTACATAATAGGGCAGGGGGATTAAAACTACCTGTTAGAAATGGGATTTCTGGTTGGCTAGGGCATACGCCTAAGCCAGGCAGAAACCACCACTCTAGTAAGGGCAAGGGAGTTACACCCTGATGATAACCCCTGCTCACCCCCTTGGTAGCTTGGCACGAGCAGCCAGGCTTATCCCAGAGGCAATGTGTAAAGCATTTGCGCAACACACACTCACAGAATCAACACACTAGGCACACCCCAAAAGAAACTCCACACAAGGTTATATCAAAAATAGCCTTTGTATTATCATAAACACATTAGAAACATAATCACACATATACACAGTACCAACCGGCACTAGGCAATACTGACAGGGGATTATATACAGGACCAGGCCAATTGGACCACGGTCAGAACCATCAAAAGGCAGGTAGTAAATATAAAACACAACCAGTAACTACTGGTACTATAATGACCTAAGCATTATCATATTAGCACTAGACACCATCCCAAAATATCATAGTATGACATTAGGCATAAACACATTAAGCTCAAACCTCATTAGCATAAACAGATTACACATTAGACCTCACCAGCATAAACACATTATGCAAATACCTCATAAGCATAAACACATTACGCAGTAAGGTACCACCTTGAGGCATAAATCACATTAGAGGCATAAATCAGGGTGCATAAATCACATTTATCATAGGCACCACATAGATCACATTATGGCCTGGCACCCTATCAACCTAACACTGACCCCCTGGCTAACTGGCCTTCTCAGGGGGCTCAAATGCCCTAAGTCCCAAATGTCAGGGCTGGAACGCCAATACAGCACAGTCAAAGGTGCGCAATTGTGCTTGCTACCACTGTGCCTCCTGGGTCCCCACTGGGACTCCTCAAAATGGATCTGGCCTAAATGATGCAGCTACCGCAAATTGTGGTGCAGCTGTAAAGAAAAATGTGGGCACTGGCACTCACTGTGCCCTCTGGGCCCCCACTGGGGCTTCACCAACAAATGTGCCAATCGTTGCAGCTGCCCGCTCTGTTGTGGCGCAGCTGGGGAACAAAAGGGGAACTGGCACTCTGGGGCCGTCGGAGCCCAACTCGGGGACTCCTGGAACAACTGAGCCCAACAGTGCAGCTGGGTCAATAACCCCCAAGAGGCGCGGGCACCACTGCGCACTCTGGACCCTCACTGGGGCCCTAAAAACAATGTTCCTTATGTTTAAGGGGCCCGCTCTCCTGAGGGTCCGCTCAGGAACTAGGCCCCAGCAATGTGCCTCAAACGGGGGCCCTGCTCTCTGCTACCCCTGCGGCCCCCCACTCACCGGGCTCTCTGCGGGGACTCTGCTCCTCGCGTGACTGCCTGAGGAGCCCCCTTCACTCCGCCTTCACCCGTTCCCTCTCCTGGGACACGGGACTTTGGAGTGGAGCCCGCGAGGCTCCGGATGGTTCCGGCGGCAGGCGAGACTTCCTCTCCCTGCTCGCCAGGCGGCTCTCCAAGCTCCACCTGGTTGGGCCGGCAGCTCTTCAAAGCAGCAGCAATGCAGGGTGGGCAACCCCGTCAATTAAAAGTACAAAGCGGGGTGGGCACCCGCTCAAAAATACCATAAGCGGGATGGGCACCCGCCGACACAGCGGCAATGTGGGGTGGGCACTCGCTGTCAATTAAAAGCACACAGCGGGGTGGGCACCTGCTCAAAAGGCACCGCAATGCGGGGTAGGCTCCCGCTCTCTCACAGCAGCGGCAGTGTGGGGTGGGCTCCCGCTCTGCAGCAGAAGTGCCCAAAAAGTGGGGGAATCCCAAGTCGCAGCCCAGTGCTGCAGATTAAAAATAGGAGTGCTCTTCCCAGCAGCAAAAAGACAGCAAACCACGAGGCACTAGGCCCAAGACAAAGTTCCGGGGGCACAAGGCTGGGGGAGCCAGGCCAGCACACAGGGCCCTCCGGCAGGGAGGCAGTCCCTTGTGACGGTTCCTCCTGGAGCCCAGCAGCAACAGCCCCCAGCACAGGAACAAGCACCACCACATGGGGTCACAGCCCAAATTGTTATAGTACATTTTCCTTTGTCTGCAGTACAGGGCTTTGGGGGAACTAGATGCAACTGGTTCAGAGGGGAATTGGAGCACTTTGTTTACCAGGCTCCTCTTACCCTTTTTTTTGTGGATCTCGGTGATCAGACACACCATAGGGGGCGAAGCCAGCATTCACTAGGGCAGGCACAATCCTATTCAGGGTCAGGGGACTACTCCTCCCACTACTTCAAATGCAGCTGTCCCATTCAGCCTAGCGCTGACTCACCCTGCCCCTCCTGGAGCCACACACACCTCACCAACCCCTGTCACTCAACAGCCAGACATGCAAGCCACAGGAAAGTAGACACATAGCACACAGAAATGCCAACTTCTAAAAGTGGCATTTCTAAAATAGTTATAATAAATCGGTGCACACCATTGCGTAGCATTTATTATCACTATTCCAAATATACCAAACTTGACCACGCTGCTCGTCTCATATCAGGAATTACCACTGAAACACTTATCAGGAAATCCCCAATGCATTCCTATGAGAGGGCAGCCCGACAATAGTGAGAAACCAAAATGGCTGTTTGTCACTAACAGGACATGTCACTCACTGAAGGTACATGTCCTATCTTTTACCTACAATGCACCCTGCCCATAGGGCTAGCTAGGGCCTACCTTAGGGGTGACTGACATGTAGTTAAAGGGAGATCACAGAGATGGCACACACTTTAGGTGTCACGTTACAGCAGCAGTAACACCGCACACACAGGCCCTGCAATGGCAGAGGCCTGAGATAGGTTTTAAAGGCTACTTTGGTGAGTGGCGCAATCAGCGCTGCAAGTCCACATGTAGCATTTAAGTTACCAGCCCTGGGTATATGATATACCATGTTACAAGGGACTGACAGGTAAATTAAATATGCCAATCAGGTGTAGACCAATCTTACCATATGTAACACAGAGAGCACACACACTTTACACTGGACAGCAGTGCTTAAGTGCCCAGAGTCCTAAACCCACCAACACAATGTCAGAGAAAAGACAAGGAGAAAGGAAAAAAGTTTAGGGATGACCCTGCAAAATGGGGCCAAGTCCAATACTACCTCTAAGCCGGAGGAGTAGAAAGAGGCAAGAGAAGTGCAGAAAGAAGCCACAGAGGTGCCGAAAGCGGCAAGAGAGGTACAGAAACAGGCAAGAAAGGTGCAGAAAGAGGGAACAGGCATGCCGAAAGAGGCAAGAGAGGTACAGAAACAGGCAAGAAAGGTGCAGAAAGAGGGAACAGGCATGCAGAAAGAGGCAAGAGGGATACTGAAATTTGCAAGAAAGGTACAGAAAGAATCAAGAGCAGTTCAGAATGAAGCAAGAGAAGTGCAGAACAACGAGTGCAGGTGGCCTGAGTGCAAGATGGCGAACATCTCCCCCTGGGGCTCCTGCCCGCTCAGATGAGCCTGCATCTGGCCGTAAAACACCTGCAACCTGACCACAGAGCGAAGCTCGGCCCCCGGGGAGGTGACCGGAGGGCACGGATATGGTGGTTGGAGGCGCAGATTGTAGAGGTAACCTACGGGAGGCGCTGGGGAGCTGGATCGGCTGCAAGGGGCTGCCCTTTCATCCCGCTAGTAGGAGCCTGATGCGGCCGGGTACGCAACTCGCGTCGCATGTCGCCACCGCAATGAAGAGGGATCTGTTGCTTCATACACAGAGGCGTTGAGCGGGGGGCTCTCCAGTTTTCACGCTACCGCCACGATTTCTGGAGCCGTGGAAGAAACCTGACCCTAAGATGGCGCACGCTGGCTTTCGCGGCTGTCGCGGGGTGGGGAGAGCTCTGTGGCCATGGATCTAGAGGTCGTTGCCCACTGTGAGGAGGTAGGCTGCTGCACCCCACGTGAATTGCTGCTGATGAGGCCATGCCGGTTCACTTTCTTTGCCTCGGGCCCGTCTGACCTTAAAATGGCAGCCGGGGCAGCTTAAACGCCCATAACAGTCGTGAGTCCCTGAAGCCTTCTCCCCAACCCCGGCACTAATTAGCATGCAACCCTGCAGGTGAGCTGAATCTTAAATCTTTAAACCGGCCCATGAGGATTCAAACGGTGGCAGGGGGGCAGCACTTTGAGTGATCGGTTTGCTCCTGGGTATCAGTGGCATTCCGGGGACTTACCTGACATGCCTGACCTTACCATGGTGGCCAGAAGCTCTTTCACAACCCTAATCCCAGCGCTACTTATCCAGATGCAGGCGTGTCCCAGCCGGAGGCCTCTCTCGAGTGAAAGTTAAAAAATGTTTACCAGCTGTCTCTACGGTCAGAACCCCTTACCTGACCCCAAGATAGCTGCCACAGTTTTCCATACCACCGGACTCCGAACAGACCTTTATCACATCCCCCATTGGCCTACGTGGTAGCCCCAGCTCTGGCTTGTTTTTCACTCCCTCCCCCACCTCCTTCTTTTACCTCAATCCTCGTTGTCTATGTATCTATTCAAAACAGTTTTTCCCATGCGTTGAGACCTGAGCAACATGGCCGATGCCCGGTGGAGTTGCTAGACAACTATTGAGGAGATTGGGCCTGGTTTCCCCCTCGACCATCAACTACCCAGCCGGACATTAGACACAGTTCTTCCCCGTCTCCTTGCTATGGCTCCTTCCTCCTGTCCTCTCCTACAAATTCTCAAAACCTTGTTGTTTGTTTACTTTTCCCTACTACGCTATTGAAACTGATGTAATTTGTAACGCAATGTTCCTCTGTTATAGCGCTCTGATACCGCCGGGTCTAGCCAGCGCTATATAGCCTTCTCAAATGTAAAGCGCTCGGATACCCTCTTGGGTCAAGTTCGCACTATATAACACTTTATAAATAAATGAAAACAGAAAGAAGCAAGCGAGGTGGAGAAATAGAGAAGAGGGTGACAAAAGAGGCAAGAGGGATACAGAAATTTGCCAAAAAGTGCAGAAAGAAGCAAGAGCAGTGCAGAAACAACTAACAGAGGTGCAAAAAGAAGCAAGAGGGGTGCAGAAAGAGGTAGGAGAGGTGCACAAAGAGGGAAGAGAGATACAGAAAGAGGCAGGAGGGGTGCAAAAAAAGGAAGAGAAGTGCAGAAAAAATCAACAGAGGTGCTGAAAGAGGTTAGAAGGGTGCATTAAGAGGCAAGAAAAGTACAGAAAGAAGCAACAGAGGTACAGAAACAAGCAAGAGAGGTGCAGAAACAGACAGGAAATGTGCAGAAAGAGGGAACAGGGGTGGAAAAAGAGGCAAGAGAGGTGTAGAAAGATGGAAGAGGGGTACAGAAAGAGGGATGAGGGGAGGGAAAAGAGGCAAGAGGAGTGCAGAAAGAAGCAACAGAGATGCAGAAAGAGGAAAGAGGGGTGGAATTAGAGGCAAGAGGGAAGCAAGAGAGGTACAGAAAGAAACAAAAGAGGTGCAGAAACAAGGAACAGATGTGCAGAAAGAGGCAAGAGGAGTGCAGAAATAGAGAAGAGGGGTGCAGAAAGAAGTACAAGGGGTGCAGAAAGAGGCATGAGGGGTGCAGAAAGATACAAAAGAAGTGCAGAAAGAAGGAACAGAAGTGCAGCTAGAGACAAGAGAGGTACAGAATGAGGGTACAGGGGTGCACAAAGAGGCAAGAGAGGTATAGAAAGAGGCAGGAGGGGTGCAAAAAAAGGAAGAGAAGTGCAGAAAGAAGCAACAGAGGTGCTGAAAGAGGCTAGAAGGGTGCAGAAAGAGGCAAGAAAAGTACAGAAAGAAGCAAAGAGGTACATAAATGGACAAGAGAGGTGCAGAAACAGACAGGAAAGGAGAAGAAAGAGGGAATAGGGTTGTAAATAGAGGCAAGAGAAGTGCAGAAAGAAGCAACAGAGTTGCATAAAGAGGAACGAGGGGTGGAAAATGAGGCAAGAGAAGTGCAGAAAGAAGAAACAGAGATGTAGAAAGAGGGGTGCAGAAATAGACACAAGGGGTGCAGAAAGATTCATGAGGGTTACAGAAAGAAACAAAAGAAGCGAAGAAAGAAGGAACAGAGGTGAAGAAAAAGACAAGAGAGGTGCAGAAAGAGGGTAGAGGGGTGCAGAAAGTGGCAGGAGGGGTGCACAAAGAAGCAAGTGAGGTGCAAAAAGAGGCAACAGAGGTGCAGAAAGAAGCAAGAAAATTGTAGAAACTAGCAACAGAGGTACAAAAAGAGGCACGGGGGTACAGAACAAGTTAGGAGACTTTCAGAAAGAAGGATGAGAGGTATGGAAAGAGGCAGGAGGGGTGCAGAAAGAAGCAAGAGAAGTGCAGACAGAGGCAAGTGAGGTGCAGAAAGAAGCAAGACAGGTGCAGGAATAGATAGGAGAGGTGCACAAAGAGGCAAGAGTGGTACAGAAAGAGGCAGGAGGCATGCAGACAGAAAGAAGAGAAGTGTAGAAAGAAGCAACATAAGTGCTGAAAGAGGCATGAAGGGTGCAGAAAGAGTTAAGAGGAGTGCAGAAAGAAACAACAGAAGTACAGAAAGAGGCAAGAGAGCTGCAGAAACAGGTTTTAAAGGTGCAGACAGAGATCACAGGGGTGCCAAAAGAGGCAAGAGAGGTGCAGAAAGAGGGGAGAGGGGTACAGAAAGAGGCAAGAGGGGTGCAGAAACAAGCACGTGAGGTGCAGAAAGAGGCAACGAAGGTGCAGAAACAGGTAGGAAAGGTGCAGAAAGTGGGAACACGAATGCAGAAAGTGTCAAGAGGGATACTGAAATTTACAAGAGAGGTACAGAAAGAAGCAAGAGCAGTTCAGAAAGAAGCAAGAGAAGTACAGAACGAAACAAGCGAGGTAGAGAAATAGAGAAGAGGGTGCCGAAAGAGGTCAGAGGGATACAGAAATTTGCCAAAAAGATGCAGAAAGAAGCAAGAGCAGGGCAAAAAGATCTAACAGAGGTGCACAAAGAGGCAAGAGGTAGGAGTGGTGCGCAAAGAGGCAAGATAGGTACAGAAAGAGGCAGGAGGGGTGCAGAAAGAAGCACATGAGGTGCAGAAAGAGGCAACAGATGTGCAGGAACAGGCAGGAAAGGTGCAGAAAGATGGAACAGGGATGCAGAAACAGGCAAGAGGGATACTGAAATTTGCAAGAGAGATACAGAAAGAAGCAAGAGCAGTTCAGAAAGAAGCAAGAGAAGTACAGAAAGAAGCAAGCAAGGTGGAGAAATAGAGAAGAGGGTACCAAAAGAGGCAAGAGGTATACAGAAATTTGCCAAAGAGGTGCAGAAAGAGGCAATAGCAGTGCAGAAAGAACTAGCAGAGGTGCAAAAAGAGGCAAGAGGGGTGCAGACAGAGGTAGGAGAGGTGCACAAAGAGGCAAGAGAGTTGCAGAAAGAAGCAGGAGGGGTGCAAAAAACAGGAAGAGAAGTACAGAAAGAAGCAACAGAGGTACAGAAACAGGCAAGAGAGGTGCAGAAACAGACAGGAAATGTGCAGAAAGCGGGAACAGGGGTGCAAAAAGAGGCAAGAGAGGTGCAGAAAGAGGGACAAGGGGTACAGAAAGAGGCAAGAGGAGTGCAGAAAGAAGCAAGCGAAGTGCAGAAAGACGCAACAGAGGTGCAGGAAGAGGGATGAAGGGTGGAAAAAGAGGCAAGAGAAGTGCAGAAAGAAGCAACAGAGATGCAGAAAGAGGGGTGGAGAAAGAGATAAGAGGGAAGCAGAGAGAAGCAAGAGAGATGCAGTAAGAAACAAAAGAAGTGCAGAAACAAGGAACAGATGTGCAGAAAGAGGCAAGAGGTGTGCAGAAATAGAGAAGAGGGGTGCAGAAAGAGGCAAAAGGGGTGTAGAAAGAGGCATGAGGGGTGCAGAAAGAAAAAAAGAAGTAAAGAAAGAAGGAACAGAGGTGAAGAAAGAGACAAGGGAGGTGCAGAAAGAGGGAAGAGGGGCACAGAAAGAGGCAAGAGTGGTACAGAAACAAGCAAGTGTGATGCAGAAAGAGGCAACGAAGGTGCAGAAACAGGTAGGAAAGGTGCAGAAAGTGGGAACACGAATGCAGAAAGTGTCAAGAGGGATACTGAAATTTACAAGAGAGGTACAGAAAGAAGCAAGAGCAGTTCAGAAAGAAGCAAGAGAAGCACAGAACGAAGCAAGCGAGGTAGAGAAATAGAGAAGAGGGTGCCGAAAGAGGTAAGAGGGATACAGAAATTTGCCAAAGAGATGCAGAAAGAAGCAAGAGCAGGGCAGAAAGAACTAACAGAGGTACACAAAGAGACAAGAGGTAGGAGTGGTGCGCAAAGAGGCAAGATAGGTACAGAAAGAGGCAGGAGGGGCACAAAAAAAGGAAGAGAAGTGCAGAAAGAAGCAACAGAGGTGCTGAAAGAGGCTAGGAGGGTGCAGAAAGTGGCAAGAAAAGTACAGAAAGAAGCAACATAGGTACAGAAACAGACAAGAGAGGTGCAGAAACAGACAGGAAATGTGCAGAAAGAAGGAACAGGGGTGCAAAAAGAGGCAAGAGAGGTGCAGAAAGAGGGCAGAGGGGTACAGAAAGAGGCAAGAGGAGTGCATAAAAAAGCAAGAGACATGCAGAAAGAAGCGGCAGAGGTGCAGAAAGAGGGGTGAGGGGTGGAAAAAGAAGCAAGAGAAGTGTAGAAAGAAGCAACAGAGATGCAGAAAGAGGGAAGAGGGGTGGAGAAAGAGGCAAGAGGGAAGCAGAGAGAGGCAAGAGAGGTGCAGAAAGAAACAAAAGAAGTGCAGAAATAAGGAACAGATGTGCAGAAAGAGGCAAGAGGAGTGCTGAAATAGAGAAGAGGGGTGCAGAAAGAGGCATGAGGGGTGCAGAAAGAACCAAAAGAAGTAAAGAAAGAAGGAATAGAGGTGAAGAAAGAGACAAGAGAGTGCAGAAAGAAGCAACAGAGGTACAGAAAGAGGCAAGAGAGCTGCAGAAACAGGTAGTAAAGGTACAGAAAGAGGGAACAGGGGTGCCAAAAGAGGCAAGAAAGGTGCAGAAAGAGGCAAGAGGGGTGCAGATAGAAGCAAGTGAGGTGCAGAAAGAGGCAACAGAGGTGCAGAAAGACAAAAGAGAGGTGCATAAACAAGCAAGACAATAGCAGAAAGAAGCAAGAGAATTGCTGAAAGAAGCAACAGAGGTGTGTGTGTTTTCAGGTGTTTGTTTGTTAAGCGCGACTACTCACCCATAAGGGTCTCAAGGCGCTGGGGTTTGGGGGGTCACAGGTTGCAGTTCATCAAGGAGGGGGTCTGTTGAAGAGCCAGGTTTTGAGGTTCCTTGCAAAGATGGGGAGCGATGTTTTCTGTCTGAGGTGGAGCGGAAGGTCTTTCCAGGCTCTGGCCACACGGAAGGAGAAGGGGCGACCTCCCGATCTGGTCTTTCTGGTGCGGGGGACCACTGCGTAGGAGACCTGGGCTGATTGTAGGGTCCTTTGGGGTGCGTGAAATTTGAGTCGACTGTTCAGGTATGCTGGGCCGGTGTCATGGAGGGCCTTGTGAGCGTGGGTTAGCATCTTGAAGGTGATTCTAGCTTCGATGGGGAGCCAGTGGAGTGTGAAAAGGTGCTAGGAGATGTGGCAGTGTTTAGGGAGGTTAAGGACCAGTCTTGTGGCGGTGTTTTGGATGTTCTGTAGCTTGCAGGTGAGGATTTTGTTTTTTCCGGCATAGAGTGCGATACCATAGTCGAGCCTGCTGGGGACCAGGGTGTGAGTGATGGTCTATCTGTGTTCAAGGGGGATCCATTTGAAGGTCTTACGTAGGAGGCAGATCTGGCGGTTCATTTTGAGCTCTGAGTCCAGGATGATTTCCAGGTTGCGTGCGTGGTCCATGGGGTGGACAGGCTTCTGAGGGCGGGGGCCACCAGGTGTTGTTCCAGGCATCGGGGTTTGGGCCCACGATGAGTACTTCCGTTTTGTTGGTGTTTAGTTGTAGGTAGCTGTTTTTCATCCATTTGGTGACAGCTTCCATGCCTTCTCGAAAGTTGTGTCTGGCGGTGTTGGGTTAGTTGGATAGGGAGAGGATGAGTTGGGTGTTGTCTGCGTATGACACAATGTTGCGTCCGTAGGTTCTGACGATGGGGGTGAGTGGAGCCATGTAGACGTTGAAAAGCGTAGGGCTGAGGGAGGACCCCTGGAGGACTCTGCAGGTGGTAAGTGTAGGGTCCGAGAGGAATGGGGGGAGTCTGACCTGCTACGTTCTGCCAGAGAGGAAGAAGCGGAGCCAGTAGAGGGCCTTGTCTTGGATCCCTGCATTGTGGAGTTTGCGTATTAGAGTGCGGTGAGAGACTGTGTCGAACTCCGCTGATAGGTCCAGGAGGATGAGGGCTGCTGTTTCTCCTTTGTCCAGTTAGGTGCGGATGTCATCTGTTGCGTCGAGGAGGGCGGTTTCCGTACTGTGTTTTTTTCTGAAACCGAATTGGGAGGAGTTGAGGACGTTGTGCTCTTCGATGAATGTGGCGAGTTGGCTGTTGATGGCTGTGAGAAGTTGGCCTGGTATATGCTGGTCACTAGTTAAAGTGGCCACCTTGCACCAGTACAATTCAACTCTTATGGTAGATAGGTTTAAGACAACCTTTTTAAAGAAAGCTATCCTAGTGGTAGCTGTGGAGAGCAGCCTTCAGGCTAAGTCTTTAGAGGGTTATAAAGCAGCTTGTTTTACCTTATAATCTCTTGAATCACTAAATGAAAGGACACCACACAGGTATATATATAAAATATATATGTATTTATTTCTAACACACTCTACTAATCTCTTTATGAGATTAGACGTCAAGGACATATGCACAAATCAACATTTCACAACAAGTTAAGCACAAATATGGCTGGGGCCCTAGGGGCGTACCAGACCATATACTAAAAAAGAGGTTTAGGAATATCGACTTGAAAAGAGACAAGGCCTAGGGCCTTCAGAAGCGCTGTGGCCTCACTAATCCACCCAAGGCAGGTATGTAAAGGACCCAAGGGAGACGTATGCAGTGTGAGAACACAGCCGCGCATCCCAATAGACTTCAATAAAGCAAGTCATGGTTGGAATTTTAAAGTTTTAGGCTACTTCGGGAGAGTCTACAGTCACTTACAGGGTAAGTAGTTCTAGAGCCAACACCGAATGAATGAATGAATGAATGAATGAATGAATGAATGAAATAGATTTTATCACGCGCAACTTAGCCCAATGGGCGTCAAGGCGCCTAAATCAAAATACTACAACTCGCAGATCAGAACCAGCAGTATCTCATTGATAAGCCATAGTGAAAAACCACGTCTTCAGAGCCTTTTTAAACAAGTCAATTGAGGGAAGGGTTTTAACCTCAATTGGAAGAGCGTTCCAGAGCTTGGGGGCGACTACAGAAAAAGCTCTCGCTCCCCATCTGGCTAGTCTTGTACGAGGCACTACCAATTGAGATAGCCCTGCCGACCGAAGTGATCTGGAAGGGATATAACGAATCAGCAGAGATCCCAATGCATCGTTAGAGCCAGCCATAAGGGCTCTGTAAGCAAGACAAAGAACCTTGAAGGAAATTCTGTACTGAACAGGGAGCCAGTGAAGCTTTTTTCTAGCCGTCGTGGCTGAGGACGCCAAGGGAAGGGCTAGGACAAAACGTGCAGCGGCATTCTGCACGATTTGCAGTCGCTGTATAAGGCCCTTGTTGGACTCCACATACAGGGAGTTACAATAGTCGAGCCTAGAGCCAACAAGGGCAACTGCAACCTGCATGCGTGCCTGGGGAGAGAGATAGTCACGGATCCTATTCAGGATCCTGATAACCCCCCAACATGTAGCTATTGTCCTATTCACTTGAGGGATCATAGAGAGTGAGGTGTCAAAGATCACACCCAGATTCCTGGCTGATTGGGAGGGGGTGGGGCAAACACCAAGAGATGTAGGCCACCAATCACTCGACCAAACATCATGGTCTTTCCCAAAGATCAAAACCTCCGTTTTGTCGCCATTTAGCTTTAGTGAGTTGATGATCATCCAGTCTGCAACAAGTTGCATGCAAGACCTAAAGCCAATGGCAGATGTATGAGCGGAGGAATGAGCCAGAGACACCATGATCTGGGTGTCGTCTGCATAGGAGACCACCTCCATCCCCTGAGATTTTACTAGTCGGGCAAGGGGGGCCACATAGATATTAAACAAGGTCGGACTAAGAGCCGACCCCTGTGGCACCCCACATTGCAATGACTTTGCAGGGGAGAGAAAGTCTCCGAGCTTCACTCTCTGTTCTCTCCCAAGAAGGAAGGAGTTGAGAAGATCCAAAGCCTGCCCAGTGATCCCCGCCTCCCTTAGCCGAGATGTTAAAATGGCAGGAGACAGGGTATCGAATGCAGCTGTAAGGTCCAAGAGGACCAAGATCGTAGTATGGCCGCCATCCACTTTACGACGGATAGTATCGACTACTACAGTAAGTGCGGATTCAGTGCTGTGATGTTTTCTAAATCCGTGCTGTGTGTAGTCGAGATATTCACTGGTCTGAAGGAAAGTGGAAAGATGGAGATTAAGATGAGCTTCCAATATTTTTGCAGAGGCAGGAAGCAAAGAGATGGGCCTAAAGTTTTTAAGGAGGCCGGGATCTAAAGAGGGTTTCTTTAGAAGAGGCTTTACAATAGCCTTCTTCCAGATTGAAGGAAATAAACCCTGAGTGATGGCCCTGTTCATAACTCCCAGCATAAGCGGAACAATGCTGTTTCTGCATTCCTTCAATGATTTTAGCGGAAGCGGATCCATAGGGGAGGAAGATTTTATCTTGTCAAGAAGAAGGTTAAGTCCTTCTAACGACAGTAGTGGAAACTGCCTAAGAAATTTAGAAGGTCCTTCATCCAAACTGTCCAGCTTAGCTATAGCGGGAGGAATGCCCTTGTCTAGAGAGCGGCATTGGGCTTCCAAAGCAACATGTATATCCGAGATTTTCCTAAAGAAAAAGTCAGAGATATTATTGCAAAGATCCTGGGAGCTGACTACAGGATCAGGGAGTTGGAGAGAGCAGAGTGAGTCCGCAATTTTAAAAAGTTCACTAGATGAAGTAAGGGAGCTCGTAAGATTAGAAAAATATTCTTTCTTCTCCCCTAAAACTCTCTGTTTATATTCTCGTAGAACAGATTTATATGTCTCACGATCATTCGGGTCCCAAGACTTCCTCCAGCATCTCTCGCTACGCCTACATTTCTGTCTCAGAAGTCTCAAGTGTTCAGAGAACCAGGGTGCAGTAGGTTTCTGTCGCGCTACATATCGGAGGGAGGTAGGAGCAAGCTCATCCACTACTTTGATGATAGAATCCGTGAGTTCTTGAGCTGCCTCATCAGCATCTTTCAAGAAAAAAGATTCTGATATCCCAATATGAGAGCCCACAGTATCATCCGTGATATTTCTAAGATTTCTCCTAGGGATAAATCGAGAGTTGAAACGCTTAGCTGAGGACAAGGAGGAAAACTCGAATTTGAGTGGAACAGCAAAGTGATCCGTCCAAATCAGAGGCAGAGGCAGTCCAACAGATAGCCTAAGATCGCTAGAAAATACCCCATCCAGGGTATGGCCAGCTATATGAGAGGGGCTGCTCACCAGTTGAGACAAATCACAAGCCCCAAGTGACTCTAGTAGTGTTGAAGTATCCTTAGAGTTGACTTCCTCAAGGTGGAAGTTGAAATCACCCAAAACGGAAAGATCCGTTCTCCCAAAGTAGGGTTCCAAAATTCGGAGCAAATCAGAAGGAAAGCTGGCCCTAGGGCCGGGGGGTCGATATAGAAGAATCCCAGTAAAGGAGACGGATGGAGTGCAATGAATGCAAAAATATAGTGCCTCAAAACAATCCCCGGGCAAGGATATGGATTTAACAGAGCATGATAAGGAAGATTTGAAAAGAACAGCAATTCCTCCGCCTCTACGCAGTTGTCTATCCTGCCTCAATAGTGAGTAGCCATCAGGGATGGCCAGCAGTAGGTCATGGCCAGAAGTATCTGAAGCCCAAGTCTCTGTGATGAAAACCCAATCAGGCTGTCTTTCCACTACAAATTCATGAAAGAGAACATTATGCTTAATCAACGATCTGGCGTTGAGTAAGAAGCCAGTTTTAAGCTGCAGAACCGGCAAACGTCCAGAGTAAGAATGGGATCTGGTAATAGTAGGGGTAGGACAGCAAAAGGAAACCTTGCAGATCCGGCATCGCTGAGAATGCAAAATACCCTCAGGAGAGAAGCGGTGAGCGCATCGCTGCGCTATAGGTCTGTAGGTCAGGAGTTCCGAGATGGAGTAGTGTCTATACGCCGCATTAGATGAAGAGCTACAATCCGCCGAGTCCAGCCCGCCCTGCAGCACGTCCTCAGCGCGGACGGGCGCAGACGGGCTGAACTCAGGCGTAACTCCGGCGGAAGTCAGGCGATGACGCTGCGCGATGACGCTGCGCGAGGACATGGCTGCTATTTATACAGGTGGAGCCTCCTAAACGAGGACTAGACCAGGATCTCTCTCACCCCTCACCCAATATGGCCGCCAACGAGACAGTGGCGAGGGACCCGCGAAATGCGGTGGAATCACATTACAATGCAAGTGAGAGTGACTGCGTGCAGGTAAGCGAGGCCAGCACAGTTAAAAACAGGGTAAATAAGGGCTAACAAAACCACAAACCCAAATAGCGAAAACGGGATATTTTAAAAACAAAGCCAGAGCTAAGCAGTGAGAAAGCTCTGCAATGAAATGCGCGAGAGCCAAATGGAAGCGCGCCTCAAGATTGCCTACTATTTATACAGGTGGAGCCTCCTAAACGAGGACTAGACCAGGATCTCTCTCACCCCTCACCCAATATGGCCGCCAACGAGACAGTGGCGAGGGACCCGCGAAATGCGGTGGAATCACATTACAATGCAAGTGAGAGTGACTGCGTGCAGGTAAGCGAGGCCAGCACAGTTAAAAACAGGGTAAATAAGGGCTAACAAAACCACAAACCCAAATAGCGAAAACGGGATATTTTAAAAACAAAGCCAGAGCTAAGCAGTGAGAAAGCGCTGCAATGAAATGCGCGAGAGCCAAATGGAAGCGCGCCTCAAGATTGCCTACTATTTATACAGGTGGAGCCTCCTAAACGAGGACTAGACCAGGATCTCTCTCACCCCTCACCCAATATGGCCGCCAACGAGACAGTGGCGAGGGACCCGCGAAATGCGGTGGAATCACATTACAATGCAAGTGAGAGTGACTGCGTGCAGGTAAGCGAGGCCAGCACAGTTAAAAACAGGGTAAATAAGGGCTAACAAAACCACAAACCCAAATAGCGAAAACGGGATATTTTAAAAACAAAGCCAGAGCTAAGCAGGAACACCGTAGTGCTGGAGTTACCTCACCCAGGGAAGCCGGGTGCATAGGTGTCTTTTGGTGTCAGGTTGCGGCGTCGTTTTCAATGGGAGCCAAAGAAGACTTGCTGGTTGTGAAGACAGGAGAAGTGTCCGGTGGAATCCAAGGCTGGATTCAGAAGAAAGAAGACCTGAAAGCAGAAGGGACAGTGTTCAAAGTCACTTGGCAGTGACCCGGGGCAAGGAAGCTGGATGCCCACAGTCATCAGGTGATTTCAGGTGATCACGGGTGTCTTGACTCTTTAGCCACGAGGTCCAGGAGGTGTCGACGATGACCAGGAGCTGGATTTGGCGTATACCACAAAGTTTGCAGCTTACTGATGTGTAGGCAACCAGATTGGAGCTAACAAGCCTTGGCAACCGCAAGTCTTGTGGAAAGTGAAGAAAGTCAGCGGTGCAGACCAGCAAGGTCTGAGGGACTCAACCAGTGAGGGTAAATCAGGACAGGCCAGGAGCAACCAGGGGAGCCCTTTGGTTCTCTAGAAAAGTCTTCTGGGGACCCACAAGCCAACCAGCAAGGGATCGCAAAGACGCCTCTGGAGGATTCACTCACCAGGAGCCCACGGTCACTCGGGACAAGGCAGGCCTCTGATCTTCGGAAGACATCCTGCTGGACGCTTGCACAACATGTGGTCCAATGCACAAGTTCATAGAATGTCGTGAAGGGGTTGGACTTGACAATAGTGCAAGGTAGCTGGGTATTGCTGTTCCTTGTCACTCGTGGGGTCCACTTGCCTCATCTTCACTGGGGACTCACGATGGCCTTGAAGAAGTCAGGAAATCTACTTCTGGGGCTGCAGGGACTTCGGACTCCAGCGGGAGCAGGAAAGTTTGTGACTGTTGATTCAATATTTTGGTGCCTGCCAAGCAGGGGAGTCACTCCTTGACTCCAAGGGATATTCTTCAGTCTTCCAAAGGTAGTGAAACGTCGAAGGTCCAGGATTCTTCTTCAGAGCATCGTCCAGGGATATCTAGTTTGCAATGGCAAGGGATCCCTAACTTATACTACAAGGAAGGGAGGGACTAGCTCTATGACCACTCCTATGGGAGGGTCAGGGGAGTGGGTAGCTACACCCACTTCCCTTTGTCCAGCTTCATGCCAGAGCAGGGGCTGGTAGCCCCTGAACTGGTTTGAGCTGGAATATGCACAGAGAAGCCTACTGCTCCCCCAGTGCAGGACTTCAAAGCACTCTAGGAGTGCACCCACACAGCCACAATACACTAAATTCTGTCTGGAAGGAGGTTACACCTCCCTGTGACAGGATGCCTATTGTTGGGCCTCCTCCACTGCGAGTTTCGGTCAGCAGCTGGAGGGCAGCCCAGTGTCTGTGCAGGTGGCATCCATTTTGTGATGCCAGGGCTCTTCAGGATTCTACCGTGTTTCCACAGTGGGTACATGTCTATCCCTCAAGAAGGGTGGGATCATACTCCCACACCAGTTACTGGTGTGGAGGTATGATTCCAAAGTGTTTGACACAAAATGCACTTAAGAGTATATGGTTTAACCGCATCCACAAACAGCTACAGAGAATGGACTCTGAGAGCTGCAGAGGGGCCCTGCTCAGGCAGAGGCACCCCCTCACATGGAAACCAAGCACCCTGCCCTCAGGATTGTTAGGGCCTCCCTTAGGGGTGACTGATAGGTTTATATGTGTGTGTAAGGTGAGATATAGGGAACCTACACCTCAGTGAGGAGTGCTAACACTACCTCACCCAGGCTGCAGTAGCAGGCCTGTGGTGTCAGATTTAGTCTGCTTCCCAGGGGTGGCATAATACATGTTTCAGCCCCTGGTAGGCCTGTGAAGTACCTATGCCCTTGGTACCTAAGGTACTATATACTAGGGGCTCCTAAGGTACCACAGTATCCAATCACTAGTGTATCTAATATGCACTCCAAGTTATTTAGAGAGAACAGAGAGGCTGGGGCCCTGATTAGCAGGGACCCAGCCAGACTATAGCCAGAAGCCAGTGTAAACATCAGAAAAAAGTGGGGGCAACATAAGTGCAGATCCTACTCTCCTACAATGGCTTTTTTCAATGACTTTAGCTGGGAACGGGAGCAGGAAGATGGGTCTGTAGTTTTTGAGGCCGGTGGGGTCCGCCGAGGGTTTCTTCAGGAGGGGGTTGATCTCAGCGTGTTTACAGTCGTTGGGGAAGGAGGCGGTTGCCAGGGAGCGGTTGATGGTGTGGCAGAGCATGGGTGCGATGGTGTCGGCGGCTCTGTTGAAAATGTGGTGAGGCAGGGGTCCGTGGGGGCCCCAGAGTGGATTGACTTCATCGTCTTCAGTGTGTCTTCAGTGTGTCTTCGGTGGTGAGAGCTGTCTAGTTGTCGATCGCTGGCTTCAGGGTGTCGGGTTTGGTTTGGTGAGGGTTCAGTGTGTTGGTTGGCTTCGTCGAAGTTGCCATAGATGCTCTTGATATTGTGGTGGATAAAGGTGCTGAGCTTGTTGCAGAGGTCTTGTGAGGGAGGGATGTTGACTCGCTGGTTGGTTGGGCGAACTCCTTGATGATGTTGAAGAGTTCTTTGCTGTTGTGTGCATGAGTGCAAATTCTGTCTTCAATCTCTTTTTTCCTCATTTTTCTGATGAGTTGGTGGTGGGCGTTGGTGGCAGCTCTGAAGTTGTTGTGGGCTTCTGCGGATCTGGTGTTCCTCCAGGAGTTTTCGATGCAGCGGCAAGTGCATCCGGACTCTCGAAGTCTGGTGGTGAACCATCTAGCTTTCTTGGCTTTCTTGGCGTGGCGAGATGTAGAAAGAAGCAAGAGAAGTGAAGAAAGAGGCAAGTGAGGTGCAGAAATAAGCAAGAGCAGTGCAGAAAGAACCAACAGAGGTGCAAAAAGAGGCAAGAGGGGTGCAGCAATAGGTAGGAGAGGTGCACAAAGAGGCAAGAGGGGTACAGAAAGATGCAGGAGGGGTGTCGAAAGAAGGAAGAGGAGTGCAGAAAGAAGCAACAGAAGTACATAAGAGGGCTGCAGAAACAGGTAGTAAAGGTGCAGAAAGAGGGAACAGGGGTGCAAAAAAGAGGCAAGAGAGGTGCAGAGAGAGGGAAGAGGGGCACACAAAGAGGCAAGAGGGGTGCAGGAACAAGCAAGTGAGGTGCGGAAAGAGGCAACAGAGGTGCAGAAACAGGCAGGAAAGGTTGAGAAAAAGGGAACAGGGGTGCAGAAACAGGCATGAGGGATACAGAAATTTGCAAAAGAGGTGCAGTAAATAGCAAGAGCAGTGTAGAGAGAACCAACAGAGGTGCAGAAAGAGGCTAGAGAACTGCAGTAAAAGGCAAGACAGGTTCAGAAAGAGGAAGAAGAGGTATACAAAAAGGCACGAGGGGTACAGAAAGAGGCAAGGGGGGTGCAGGAGGAAGCAAGAGAGGTGGTGAAAGAGGCAAGAAGGGTGCCGAAAGAGGCAAGAGAAGTGCAGAGTGAAGTAAAAGAGGTGCAGAAAGAGGCAAGAGAGGTGTAGAAACAGGCAGGACAAGTGCAGAAAGAGGGAACAGGGATACAGACATTTGCAAAAGAGGTACAGAAGAAGCAAGAGCAGTGCAGAAAGAACTGTCAGAATGGCATAAAGAGGCAAGAGGGGTGCAGAAAGAGGTAGAAGACGTGCACAAAGAGGCAAGAGGGATACAGAAAGAGGCAGGAGAGGTGCAGAAAGAAGGAAGAGAAGTGCAGAAAGAATCAACAGAGGTGTTGAAAGAGACAAGTAGGGTGCAGAAAGTGGGAAGAATGGTGCAGAAAGTGGCAAGAGGGGTGCAGAAAGAAGCAAGTGAGGTGTGGAAAGAGTCAACAGAGTGCAGAAAGAGCCAAGAGAGGTGTAGAAACTAGAAGAGATTTGCAGAAAGAGGCAAGAGAAGTGCAGAAAAAGAAATAAATATGCAGAAAGAAGCACCAGAAATGCAGAAAGAGGCAAGAAAGGCACAGAAGGAAGAAAGAGTGACTTGCACACCATTAGTACCAATTTAACACCCACATTTATCAATAAGTTCTAGGTTTTCAAAGGGCCTTCCACCTCGCTGTAACACTTGTCGCTGCATTTTTGGTAACGTTTGAGCTAGAAACAAGGCTTTTTTTGTTCAAATCTGCAGATTAGGGAGCAGATGATGGATTATGTGGCCAATGCAGAAAATGTATAATTGTGCTAAAGTCGGTGCAGCCAAACAGTCGCATAATTCCAGTGGCCCTGCTCATACCTCTGACTCGGCCCACAAGTGCTCCTCTGTGATTTCTTTTTTTAGTCTCACTGAGTTCATAGTTGAGCTTCTATGGAAACTAGGAAGACTAAACCTGAGGTTACCACTTCACAACAAAGACTACAATACCACATAATTACTCACCATAACACATAATCCTACTCTTCATAATTCCTGCACACTAAATACCACATACTTTCTATCCACATAATTTCACTGCACAATTTACCACATAATTCTATTACACACAAATTACATCCACTCCACTACAAAAAACATTCCTAAAAAACGTTTACATTTACAACGCCAATAGCTCTAACTCCCGCAAATGCGAAACATATTGCATTGCAAACACTTCATTAACCAGAGTGGTGGACAAAGGGTGCTGGGCCTCTGACTAGCACTCAGGAATTCGGCTGTGTAGGACTTACAGGAGGTACCAGGAGGGCTTCTTGTCCCCCGAAGTCCTTCAGGAGTAAAGTGGGCTTCATCCCCCAACCCACAGTCTGCTAGGAGACGCATTTGCAGAGTGGTGGAAAAAGGGGCGTGGCCTCCAAATACTTCTTAGCAATCCCTCTGTGTGGGTCTTACTGGAGGTAACAGGAGGGGCAGTTGGCCCCCAATGACAACCTTGGGGCAAACTACCCCTCCTATTGCCTCCAGTAAGTCCCACACAGCAGGATTGCTAAGTTTGCATAGCAGGCCACGCCCCCTTTGTCCACCACTCTGCAAATGCGCTTCCTGGCACGCTCTTGGATGGTGATTAAAGTCCCCTTCACTTCTGGGGGTCATTAGGGGCCAACTAGCCTACCTCTTACCTCCAGTAAGTCCCACACAGCTGGATTGCTGAGAGTGGTCCAAGGCCATGTCCCCTTTTTACACCACTCTGCAAACGCGGTACCTGGCACACTGCTGCTCAGGGGATAAAGTCCATTTGTGTCCTGAGGTCCTCACGACTCAAGAGGACCTCATCACCCCACCAGCAGTGCGCCAAGAGGCGCATTTGCAGAGAAGTGTAAAAAGGGTGTGTGGCCTCAGACCACCTCCCTGCAATCCAGCTGTGTGCGGCTTACTGGAAGTACCTGGTAGGCTACGGGGCCCCCAGGGACCCTCAGTATTGGTGCAGGGGGGGGCGGGGCCTCCGGCGAGATGACGGCTTTTTATTTTTATATCTTTTTAGAAGGGCTGCTGTGTGGCCCCCCTTCTTTCAGTCTTTTTGGGGCCCTGGAAACCTCATCCCCAGGGCCTCCCAAATATTTATTTTAAAAAAAAATGGAAGGGGGCCCCCACATCCAAGGCCACTTTTGGCCCCGGGGACCCTATCCCCCGGGCATGGCCACAAATACATTAATTTTATTTTTTAATGGAGTGGGGCTGCGTGGCCTCCCTCCGGAGGCATTTATCTGCCCTGGGGAACCCATCTGCCAGGGCATTGCTTTATTTAATGTTTTATTCTGGAGGGGGGCTGCGTGGTCCCCCTCCTATGGGCCACTTCTGACCCCAGGGACCCCACCCCCCGGGGCATGCCTAATTCTTTATTTTATTGTTTTGAATGAGGGGGTGCGCTTGGCGCTCCTCCCGGGCCATTTTTGGCTCCTGGGACCCCATCCCCCAGGGCATACTCAATGCCTTTTTATTTTTTTAAGGGAGGGGGGCTGAGTGCCCTCCTCCCAAGCCATTTTTGGCCCCAGGGACGCCATCCCCCGAGGCATGGCCTCTTGGTGGGTATTGTGGGGGGAGCCCCAATGCCCACGCGCCCCTGCCACCTCCCCGCCTCCTGCGGGAGCTGGCATTGCTTTTGGGCAAGGGGAGTTGCTGACATGCAGCTCCCCTTGCCCAAAAGCAATCTACTTCGCTCCGTTGAAGCAAGGGCAGCCGTGCTCCCGCCCTGCCATAGCAAACAGTAATGTCCCGGGGTGGGTACCCTGGGACATTGCAGGAGCCAGCCCCAGCCCCAGGGCCATCGAGGGCTCCAGGAGGGGGGCAGTTTGCCCCCCTCCCAACATTTCAAAACCCCGGGGGGGTGCTGGTACCCCGGGCCTGGAGGGCCACAATGGACCCCCATATTTGTACCTGCCACTTTCCAAAGGTTGGTGAATCAAGTCCTTACAGACCTGGAAGACTATAGTGCAGCATATCTTGATGATATTGTTGTCTTTAGCTCCACCTGGGAGGATCACCTGGTCCACCTGAGGAATGTTTGGAGGCCCTGAAAAAAGCAGGCCTAACTATCAAGGCTACTAAGTGCCAGATAGGGCAGAGTCAGGTTGTGTACCTGGGCCACCTTGTAGGTGGAGGCCAGGTTCAACCGTTGCAGAGAAAAATCCAGACCATAATGGACTGGGTTGCTCCAACTACCCAGACTCAGGTGAGAGCCTTCTTAGGCCTGACTGGGTACTATATAAGATTTGTCAAGGGGTATGGATCAATAGTGACACCCCTGAATGACTTAACCTCTAAGAAAATGCCCAAAAAGGTTCAGTGGACAGCTAGCTGTCAAAATGCATTTGATGACCTGAAGCAGGCCATGTGCACTGCTCCCATTGTGCAAAGTCCTGACTACTCCAAAGAGTTCATTGTCTAAACAGATGCATCTGAGTTGGGGGTAGGGGCTGTACTGTCACAGCTGAATGATGAAGGTCAGGATCAACCAGTAGCTTTCATAGGCAATAGGTTGACCCCCAGAGAGAAACGTTGGTCAGCCATTGAGAGGGAGGCCTTTGCTGTGGTTTGGGCTCTGAAGATGTTGAGGTTATTCTTATTTGGTACTCACTTCATTGTTCAGACAGACCATAAGCCCCTCTTATGGCTAAAAGAGATGAAGGGTGAAAATCCCAAATTGCTCAGGTGGTCCATTTCCCTACAGGGGATGGACTATACAGTGGAACATAGACCTGGGAGTAACCATGCAGATAGACTCTCCAGATATTTCCACTTAGAGCATGAAGACTCAACTGGTCAAGATTAGTTTAATGTCCCTGCATTGTGGGATTTTGTAGGAGAGTAGGATCTGCTTCAATGTTTACCCCCACTTTTTGCTGGTGTTTCACTGTTTTTTTAATTTAGTCTGGCTGGGACCCTTCTATTCAGGGCCCCAGCCCAGTTGCTTTCTCTCTAAAATGATTCTATGTACTTTAGGTACATTACAGATTGGATCTGAGGTGCCCTTGTAAGCCCCTAGTATATGGTTTTCTTTGTACCCAGGGCATAGGTACCCCAGAGGTCTACCAGGGGCTGAAGCATGTATTATGCCACCCCTGGAAAGCAACCCAAAATGACACCACAGGTCTGCTACTGCAGGCTGGTTAAGGTGGTGCCTGCACCCCTTACTGTTATATAGGTTACCTATGTCACTATATATATATACACACATATAAACCTATAAGTCACTCCTATGGCAGGCCTTATCAATCCTGAAGGCAGAGTGCTTGGTTCTTATGTGAGAGGGTGCCCCTGCAGAGCCCCTCTGCAGCATTTGGAGACCCTTCTCTGATGCTGTTTGTAGTGCAGCCTGACCATATACTCTTAAGTGCATTATAACCAAACGGTAAATGCTAACTTTGGACTGGTTGCACGGAAACATGTCGTGTTTGGTGTCAAACACCTTGGAATCATACCCCCACACCAGTAACTGGTGTGGGAGTATGATCCCATCCTTCTAGAGGGAGAGACATGACAGCACTGGTATACCCAGTAGAAACTTAATAGAGCCCTGGCATCACAAAATGGATGCTGCAGCCACAGAAACGGGTCTGGCCTCCTGCTGCTGATCGAAACTCCAGCAGGGGAGGCCTGGACAATAGGTTTCCGGTCCCAGGGAGGTGCAACCACCTCCCAGAAAGGCTTATGTGTATTGGGGCTGGGTGGGCTCACTCTCTGAGTGCTTTGAAGTACTGCACTGGGGGCACATTTGGTGTCCCTGTGCATAGTCCAGCTCAAGCCGGTTCAGGGGCTGCCAGCCCCTGCTCTGGCATGAAACTGGACAAAGGAAATGGGGGTACCACCCCTCTTTCCAAACCCTCCCATAGGTGGGTCACCAGAGTATGCCCAACCCCCTACCTTAGTATAAGTATGGGACCCCTGTCCTTAGGACTTTAGATTACCCTGGACAAAACTCTGAAGCTGAATCCTGGACCTTCGATGCTCTGCTCAAGATCAGGGGACTGAAGAAATCTCCCTTGGGGTCAAGGAGTGGCTCCCCTGCTTGGCAGGCACCAACGAAGCAATTTGCCATTCTGCATCATTGAAGCTCCCGCTGGACTCCAAAGTATTTGCAGCCCAGGAAGAGGATTTCCAGACATCTCAGAGGCCAACCCGAGTTCCCAGCAATGCTGAGACCTGCAGCCCTCGTGAGTAGCGTGGAAATGGAACTCTTGGTCACCGTGCATTTCTGCAAGTGCATTGACTTCTCGACATCTCTTGAAGTGGTGTTTGGGCTGACTTGTAGCCCCCACTTCAAGCACTGAATCCCCCAAAGATTTTTAGCCTGGTCATTCCGAGTGACCCGTGGGACACAATTTTGTGTTATGTCTTGAGGTCCCTTTGCAATCCCTGGTCCATTGACTGATGGGTCCCTGAGGGTGTAACTTTGTATTTTTTTGGACTTTCCTGCTTGCTCCAGACGTGCCCCGACTCCCCACCAAGTGGTGAGTCCCTCAGACCTTGCTGGTCTGCACCGAAGCATTTCTTCTCTTCCTGCATGGGTTGCTGTTGCCAGGGCTTGTTGTGTCCAATCCGGGCACCGATGCTGCAGCACTCGACATCCTTTGTGGTACAGCTCGAATCCAGCTCCTGGTCATCCTTGACACCTCCTGGATCGTGTGGCTGAAGAGTCAAGCTTCACCTCCTTCACCTGAAATCACCCGACATCGGTGGGCATCTGCTCATCGCCTTCCTGGTCACTGGCAAGTGACCCAGACTCTGTCTCCTCTGCTTTCAGTTCTTGTCACCCTCGATCCAGGCTTGGATCTCTTCGGACACTTCACATCTTCACGGCAGCAGCACTTCTTCGCCAGCTCCCTTTGAAATCGACGACGCGACCCGACACCAAAAGACACCTATGCACCGAACCTCCCTGGGTGAGGTAACACAAGTACTCCGGTGCTCCCGTGGGTGCTAGCCCTAGAACTTCCGAAGTCCAAAAGGGTTTGGTCCTGACTCATTTCCAAGTGTCCCTAATCTTTAAAAATCTAACCGCAACTTTCCTCATGGAAGCTAAATTATAAGTGGACAGTATATATCAGACCAACTTCTCACACATAGTGCTTCATGTAATGTTTTGATGAAGCGTACATTTCTATATAATCTCACGTCATTTGTGTTTAACAGTTTTTTACTGGTGATTGTTGTTGTGACCTCAAATGATGTAGTGCGGGAGTGTTTCTTGTAGCACTTCTTTTCTACTTTATCTAAACGTAACTGATGCCCTTGTTAATTAACAAGAGTATGGGGCAACACTTTTACAAACTATAGCCGACAAAAAAATGGAGGGTGTGGCCACGCTTAAGGGATGTTTTATGAATTGCGTTTTTATTTGTCACCCCTCTGATATATACAGCTTCACTTTCCTAAGAAAGTATATTAGTGATTGCTTAATAAAAACTGTTTCAAACCTAGACTGAAATTTTTGCAGCGCAACCACACCTCCCCGTCAGAAAAGTAAACACCACATTCTAAGTAAATAGTGCTTCTGGGAAGTATCTCACCTGCAGACTTAATAAATAGAAGTCCGCAACACCCTTTGTTATTTTCCCACCTTGATTTGTGAGGCCCACGCAATTTATATAAATGGCCCTTAAAATATATAAAATTTTCCCTTTATAGTCCCTATAAACCACCTAGCGAGCACTGTACAGAGTTAACCCCTTCGCTGCCAGGCCTTTTCCCCCTCCTGTGCCAAGCCTTTTTTTGGCTATTTGGGGTAGTGCGCGATGAGGCCCCTGTAACATTTTGACCACATAAGGTATCCACGCCAAATTTGTGCCCTTTTCTTTCAACATCATGGGGATTCTAAAGGTACTCAGGGTTTGTGGATTCCCCTGGAGGGGTCACAGAAATGTGCCAAAATACAGAAAAAATTTGTTTTTTGGAGGAAAAATGGGAAGAACGGGCTGCAAATTAAAGCGTCTGGGGTTTCCCCTGAAAATGTTATCAAAAAAGTGTTTGTGGGGCTGAAATCACCATTTTCCCAGCTTTTAGGGAATGACAGACTTTTGACATAAAACCAACATTTTTGACACAGTATTGGCATTTTTCTCGGACATAGCCTATTTTTCCTATTTTTTGTGCTTTCAACCTCGTTCCAGTTACTGGTAGAAATGGGTGTGAACATAATAATGGATCCTGGAAAGCTATATATTTTAGAAAAGTAGACAAAATTCTGAATTCAGCAAGGGGTCATTTGTGTAGATCCATCAAGGTTTCTTTATAGAAAGTAACAGTTAAATATAGGAAAATTGAAAATTAGTTGAAAAAAAAGGGGCTTTTGTGTCAACGTTTTCACCTGTAACTTCTTCTAATTATGACAGCTGTTTGAAAGCAATATACCGTTACATCTGCTGGACCTTAATGGTTGTAGAGATATATAGGACTTGTAGGTTCACCAAGAAACCGAAGAACCCAGAGTCAAAAACTGAGCAGCAATTTGCAATGGTTTTCTATTATGTTCCGGGTATATAGCAATTATTGTGGGAAAATGTATAAATGGAAAAATCGGTATGAAAGACACCTATGTATTTCTAAAATAGGAACAAATTATAGAGTTTAGAAACAGTACATATTTGCACATTTTCGAAATTGGGAATACTCATACTAGCATGAGAATTATCGGTCATTTTTCAAAATGACTTCTTTTTTACACAAAGTCTTTCATTTGGAAGGCAGAAATGCATCAATAGGTAATAACAGATGCTTTACAAATCTGAATTACCCCAAGTCTCCCAATAAAAATGGTACCTCACTTGTGTGGGTAGGCATAGTGCCCACGACAGGAAATGGCTCAAAACCCAACATGAACACACCACATTTTCACAATGAAAATTTACCCTTTTTTTGCGAAGTGTCTAGCTGAAGTTTTTTAACACTAGCTCTGCCGGTACCTAGTGAAATGTTCCAAACCTATACATTTTTGAAAACTAGACACCCAGGGGAATCCAGGATGGGGTGACTTGACTGGCTGCCACCAGGTTCTGTTACTCAAAATCCCTTGCAAGCCTAAAAAAGTTTTTAAAAAAAACATTTTCCCCATATTTCTGTGGTGGAAAGTTCTGGAATTTGCGTGGATCTACAAATTTCTACCCACCCCACGTTCCTCAAAGTCTTACGAGAAAAATGGTGCCTCACTTGTGCGGGTCGGCCTAGTACCCGTGACAGGAAACGGCGCAAAACGCAAAGTGGTCACACCTCAATTTCGCAGTAAAAAATGACCCTTTTTTGGCAAAGTGCCTAGGTCTAGTTTTTTAACCCTAGCTCTGTGGGCACCTTGGGAAACCTAGCAAACCTATACATATTTGAAAACTAGACACCCAGGGGAATCCAGGATGAGGTGACTTGACTGCCTCCCACCAGGGTCTGTTACCCAGAATACCTTGCAAACCTAAAAAATTGTTTAATAAAACATATTTTCTCCACATTTCTGTGGTGGAAAGTTCCGAAATCAGCGTGGAGCCACAAATTTCCATCCACCCTGCGTTCCTCAAAGTCTTCTGAGAAAAATGGTACCTCACTTGTGCGGGACGGCCTAGTGCCCGCGACAGGAAACGGCGCAAAACGCAACGTGGTCACACCTCAATATCGCATTGAAAAACGACCCTTTTTTGGCAAAGTGCCTAGCTCTAATTTTTGAACCCTAGCTCTGCGGGCACCTTGGGAAACCTAGCAAACCTATACATTTTTGAAAACTAGACAACCAGGGGAATCCAGGATGGGGTGACTTGACTGCCTCCCACCAGGGTCTGTTACCCAGAATCCCTTGCAAACCTAAACTATTGTCAAAAACAACACATTTTCCCCACATTTCTGTGATGGAAAGTTCCGGAATCTGCATGGATCCAAAAATTTCCACCCACCCCGCGTTCCCCAAAGTCTTACGATAAAAATGGTACCTCACTTGTGCGGGTCGGCCTAGTGCCCATGGCAGGAAACGATGCAAAATGCAACGTGGTCACACCTCAATTACGCAGTGAAAAATGACCCTTTTGTGGCAAAGTGCCTAGCTGTAATTTATGCACCCTAGCTCTGTCGGGCACCTTGGGAAACCTAGCAAACTTATACATTTCTGAAAACTAGACACCTGTGTGCTTCCAGGGAGGTATCGCTTGCATGGATCCCCCAACGTTTCCTTACCCAGAATCCCCTGCAAACCTCAATTTTAGCTGAAAAAAATCACTTTTTTCACAAATTTTTGTGTGGGAAAGTTGTGGCATCACCGGGCTCACTCAAATTTCCCACCACCAGTGAGCCCGGTGATGCCACAACTTTCCCACACAAAAATGTGTGAAAAAACTGATTTTTTCAGCTAAAATTGAGGTTTGCAGGGGATTCTGGGTAAGGAAACGTTGGGGGATCTACGCAAGCCATATCTTACTGGAAGCCCCCGGGTGTCTAGTTTTCAGAAATGTGTGGGTTTGGTAGGTTTCCCTAGATGGCCGCCGAGCACCGGGCCAAAAACCCAAGTGACCCCCTTGCAAAACCAGGTGGTTTTGAGATAGGCAATTTTGATGTTGCCTCACAACGTTTTGGGCCCTTGCCTGTCGCAGGTACTTGGACCTCCCACACAAGTGAGGCACCAATTTTACCGGGAGACCCAGGGGAACGCTGGGTTGTGGGAAATTTGAGTGAGCCCGGTGATGCCACAACTTTCCCACACAAAAATGTGTGAAAAAAGTGATTTTTTCAGCTAAATTTGAGGTTTGCAGGAGATTCTGGGTACGGAAACGTTGGGGGATCCATGCAAACCTTACCTCCCTGGAAGCCCCCAGGTGTCCAGTTTTCAGAAATGTGTGGGTTTGGTAGGTTTCCCTAGATGGCCGTCAAGCACGGGCCGAAAAGACAGTTGACCCCCTTGCAAAACTAGATTGTTTTGACATAATTAGTTGTTTGTTTCTACAGCGTGAGAATTTCGGTACAATAGTGCAAGGAAAATGTGACAGACATTTTGAGGTTTGCAGGACATTGTGGATAAAATAACTTTTTGGAATTCACAAGAGAGACATCACCATGAACTCCCATGGGTTTACGACAATATCTACAGTTGGTGGGTTATTCTTACATGGAACATACACCTTGGCAGAGAAACTAAAAAGACAAAGATTCCTGCACAGCCATCTATTACTCAAACACACACACATACTGGTTGGATTTGACATGAGGGCGAGTGATGGTTCAGTATAATAAATTTTATTAACAAGAGATTTCACAAAAATGAAATGCACTGTCAATAATTAAATGGACAAAAAACTGAACCAATGACTCGCAGCTCGTGAGCCCTAAAGCCACGGCAAGGCACCAACCGCTTTACAGGCCCTTCACACACCTTTCATACGTGATACACACAAGACCATTCACCCCACCAGGCACAAAACCAACACATCACAACATTCACAAAAAGGGACAAGGTACACCCTGCTTCAGGAAGACAAAAAAGACAAATATTACTGCACAGCCATCTAATCCTAAAGCACACACACATACTGGTTGAATTTGGCACGAGGGTGAGTAATGGTTCAGTATATACAATTGTATTAGCAAGTGTTTTCACAAAAATGAAATGCACTATTAATAATTGAAAGGACGAGAAACTGAACCATTGACTCACAGTTCGGGAGCTGTAAAGCTACGACAAGGCACCAACCTCTTTACAGGCCATTCATACACCTTTCATACGTGTGACACATACAAAATATTCACGCCGCCAGCCGCGGACCCATCACATTACAACACTCACACCAGCAGACAGCGCCATTCAAGGGCCCATCCCTTCCAGACGCCCACATTACTGACACAGCAACTACACAAACTGATGGATTACGTGGAGTGGCGCTCAGCTAGCAGTGTGTGTAGTGACCAGCAGCAAGTCACTACTCACACACCGCCAGCCGAGCGCCAGACCACACACACCGCCAGCCAAACGCCAGTGCACGCACACCACCAGCCATGCGCCAGTCCACGCACACCTCCAGCCAAGCGCCAGTCCACGCCAACCTCCAGCCAAGCACCAGTCCATGCACACTGCCAGCCAAGCGCCAGTCCACGCACACTGCCAGCCAAGCGCCAGTCCACTCACACCTCCAGCCAAGTGCCAGTCCACACACACCGCCAGCCAAGCGCCAGTCCACGCACACCTCCATCCAAGCACCAGTCCACGCACACCTCCAGCCAAGCACCAGTCCACACACACCGCCAGTCAAGCACCACTCCACGCACACCGCCAGCCAAGCACCAGTCCATGCACACCACCAGCCAAGCACCAGAACACACACACCGCCAGCCAAACGCCAACCTACACACACCGCCATCACATTTAGGATTTTATATACAAAAAAACACAAACAAATTGCAAATAGATACACATCTACTAACACAAAATCTGAAACTAAATACATTGCACTAATGCCAACCTTGAAACAGAATAATTTTTTTAAACAATACAGACCAGGCAGTTCACTTTACCACTCATGGAAGCTCCCAACATTTATTTTGCGTGTGGTATGCTCTAAAACAAGCAGGCATACACAGCCCAGGGTTAGAAGGACACCCGGGACAGAAATAACGAGACTCCTTCCGCATACTTCTTCGCCAACAGACTCTACATCTCCTAGTGGGAAAATCTTTTGAAGATGTGGGAGGAATGTAATCAGGAAAGTGGCGGTCTTTCAATCGAGTCACATCCTCCAACACTCCAAATCTAGGAACACTTTCCTGTTCCACAACAACAAGTGCTGAAACTGAAGAAATGTCAACTTTGACGCAGGAGAACACTCCTTGAACACAATAAAAGCATTGAAAATTGCTAATTCAAAGAAATGGATGGCCAACTTCTTATACCAAACATAAGACTTCCGAATAGCAGTGTAAGGTTTCAACCTCTGATCTACTCTGTCAACACCACCCATGTGCTTATTGTAGTCTAGAATGCACACAGGTTTGCGCACTTCAGCAACCTGACCCCAAACAGCCACAGGTGAAGTACTCTCATCATGGATGGTAGTCAGCATGTACACATCCCTCCTGTCCACATATTTTACAGCTAGTAGTTCATCACTACGCAAGGAACTGCACTGCCCCTCTGAAGTTTTTTGCAAACAAGCTCTTTCGGATAACCTTCACGGTTAGAGCGGATTGTGCCACATGCAAAAGTGTCCCCTTTATACAATTCCTTAAATAATTGCACAGCAGTATAGAAGTTATCAAGGTACAAATGGTGGCCTCTGTTAAACAGTCTTCTAGCAAGATCCCACACAATTTTCTCTGAAACTCCAAAAGTGGACGGACAACCTGGGGGGTCAATAGTAGAATCTCTACCTGTGTACACACGAAAATTAAAAACATATCCTGGCCTACTCTCAGACAACATATACAGCTTAATTCCATAGCGTGCCCTCTTGCTAGGGATGTACTGCTTAAAAACCAAACGGCCCTTGAACAAGACCAAAGACTCATCAATAGATATTTCTTTCCCTGGAGTATAGATCTCAGAAAATCGATCTACAAAGTGATCAAGAACGGGCCGAATCTTAAAAAGACGGTCACAGTCAGGGTGATCTTGTGGCAACGCCATAGAATTATCAACAAAATACAGCATACGTAGCAAAAGTAAATACCAATTACGAGTCATAACTGCAGGAAATATGGCAGTTGCCAACAAGGGGCTAGTAGACCAATATGATGCCAAATTTGGCTTCCTTACAACACCCATCAATAAAGTCAAACCCAAAAACTTCTTAATGTCTTCCAGATTTGTGGGAGTCTACCGGGTAGCTCTAGACTGGGGCCTAAGTTTGCCACTGTTGCCCCTCAAAAACTGTTCAGCATACAAATTCGTCTGCTCAACAATCTCACCCAAAAATACATCATCCATAAACAACTGAAAAAACTGTATAGGAAAAACATGTTCACAATCCACTCTACACCCTGCATCACCGCTAAAGGCAGGCAACACCGGCTGCACCATGTTTGGATCAACCCAAAGTCCAGCACTTCCAGTAGGAAGCCTAGCAGCCGAAGACTGCAACCCAGATGCCTCTTGCACCATCAGCACAGCAATTTCCTCCTCTAAAACAGGCACTTCATCCGCACTGAGAGTTGCTTCATCCACACCAAGAGTACCTTCATCTGCACTGAGAGTACCTTCATCATCCGATGATTCCATGTGGAGAGAAAACTCACTGCCAGAATCTTCCCCTCCCTCCTCTCCCTCAGACGCACTGTCAGTCTCATAATCATGCTCAGAGGAAGATTCAAGAAGCATACCAACCACCTGTTGAGCAGTCATTCTACGGCTAGCCATAATGCTTACTAATAAAGGTAACTTGTCAAACAAGTCAACAACAACAAACACTTTGTACAATAAGTAATAAACAAAAAGCACCTTTATCAAAAACACATATATACTCCAAAACAATACCACTCACTTGCCAGAGGCAGCTAAACTACTCACCAACACCTACTCTGCACAGACACAGTATGGATCAACAATATCCCACTAAAAAAGAAAGAGAAAAGAAATTACACATAAAACCATGCAAAACACATCGCAAAGAATTTCATGCTCAAAACACTAACTAAATATGCTGCCATTATGACATCACTTACAAAAAAATTCATTCAAACATTACAATATTACTCATTTGGAGTAAATTAAACAACAAAAAATTCTTACAAAAAAAATGCAACTACACAAAACTGCAGAACAACCACTGTCGAAACCGGAAACAGGAATCAAAAGCTTTAGACTAGAATAAAAAGGAGAAAAAAACATTAATGTCACAAATGCATATAATGCACCAATCCACACAGAATCCACCAACAAAGATAAGGGGTAGGTGAACCTAAGAGTATAAATTAAATATTCACTCCCGTAAAAGATGAGCAACCCTTGCGGCCACTCCCCAACACAAAAATTTAAAAAACACAGGTGTCTAGTGGCTTCTGTCCCCCTTGGGGGCAGATGGGCCTAAAAACATACTGCTATCCTTCCAACCAAAGAGCGCAGAAATGTCCACAATCATCCTCCCATAAAGGGGAGCGACCCTTGTACAAGGGGCCATTCCCCCAAACAACAAATACAATAGTAAATTAAAAATCTGCCCCCCCGGGGGGCAGACACATCCACTCACGATCTCTCCATCCTAAACTCTACTCTCGAATGCATTAAAAACTGGATGTTAACTCATCAACTGATTCGGAATCCCTCCAAAACTGAATTCCTCCTCCTCTCCTCCTCACTTTCTCTATCATGGATGGATCAGAAAACTCCACTTAACAAAAAATCCATCATTGTTGACAGCGCACAATCCCTTAGTGTCATACTCGACAAAAAACTCAATCTACACTCCCACATCGATTCCTGCGCCTTCTTTGGGGGATTTGGCGATTCTTCCCGGATCAAGACCTTCAAACCCTGGTCCAATCGCTGGTTCTCTCCAGATTGGACTACAGCAATTCTCTTCTTACTGGCCTGCACAAATCCCACCTGTCCCCCGTAAATATGTTCTCCATTCAGCAGCTCGTTTCATATATGGGGCCAAAAGAAGCGACCACATCACACCCATTTTAACCACCCTCCGTTGGCTTCCCATCAAGGCAAGATCTATCTGCAAGAATGCCTGTATCACCCACAAAGCCTTGCACTCCTCCTCTCCTCGCTACCTGGCGAATAAACTGAAAGTCTCTGGAGGCTCTAGACCATCACGTACTGCGCAAAATGTATTGCTTGAACCTCCCACTTTCAAGAAGGAATGATCGATGGCCCAATCCTTTACAGGCAACGCAGAGAGAATCTGGAACTCAGTCTCAGCTCCGGACCACCACCTCTTCCCAGTCCTTCAAAACTGACCTCAAAGTTCTCCTTCTGCAAAGACACTTCCAAACTTAATTCACGCCCTCTCTATTATCTGAAGGAAGTATTTACATTATAGGAAATTCTATTCTCCATGCCTATAGAAGTGCCTTCCCAGTGTTTTGAGTGTCTGCCATTTATTGCAGTATTTTACCTCTACTTGTATTTTGTACTCTTTTGTAACATGCACACATGACTTTTTCCTCTTGTAACGTATCGTCTGCTACCTCTTTGATTTGGTTTGCACGTTAAAATATTAAAACAATAATGTGGCCATAAGGGGAGCGACCCTTTCCTAAGAGGCCGCTCCCCCAAACAACCCCAAACCTAAAAAAAGAAAAAAATCCCTGGCGCTAGTGGCCATTCCTGCTGCACAATCGCACGATCGTGCAGCAGGAATGCATAAAAGAGACATCGGGGTAGAGGCGTAGCTAGAGCTTGTGGTGCCCGGGGCTATCTCTCAGATTGCCGCCCCTGGGGAGGGGGGGTTGCTGGGGACAAAGGACGGTGACCACTTGAAAGAGGTCCGAGAGACACGTAGTATCGCCGCTAATAGTTACCTCGATCATTCAAGTTACATGCACATACATGACATGGTCCAAGGCTACACAGTTGAATACACCGGTGACTGGCAGTGACTGACAGTACAAAAGAGAACACACAGACTGCATGATCTATCTGGGGACTCAGAAAAACCGCATGTGACATCCATCAGAGAGCTGCATGAATAATTACCTGGTAATCCCCTCAGCACAATGCAAACATGCACATACATGACACTGTTCAGGGATCCATCATCTACAGCTGACATTAAATGACCATTCATCATGGTCCCCCCATTAAAGCAGTGCACTTTGTGATCTGCATGGTACGTGTTCTTTGCAGCAGGCACATTAACCCTCTGTGCTACCTTTATTAATCACCAATGTTATGACATTTTTATTGTTTCTGAAAATTGCAGGAGGCCAGGAAGGAGGCAGCAAGTTTTTTTCAAACCATAATATACTTGCAAACACTACACACCCACGCGAAATAGGTACCCAGTGAGGTCACACCGTTCGCATCGCCCTAACCTGCTCAAGGTTCATGAGACCTCAGTGACAGAGTCACAGCGACTGGATCACTGCTGCTCTAGTGTGTGCTGCTTCGTAGTCCTGCCCGCAAGACTGGAGATGAACTTCAGTATGGATTGTGGTGGACAGGCCTTCAAGGTTAACCCACAATTGACACCACTAGGGTACACCTGCTTGTGCTAAGACATCAAGGTCTAGTGGGGCCTTCTAAGGTCTAGCATGGGAATGTGCTCCCTCCGTAGAGTGGTCTGGTGGACTGGTCATGAAGGCTGAACCCGGTTCCCCAGTTCCAAATTCGACAGCTCTGGCCATAGTGCCACATCCTCTCCCCCACTGAACACCATACTTTCCCACTGAGAGAAACTCGCACTGCCTTCCGCTATAACCTAATTGTGCTCGCTATGAACACTTGGATGTGGCTCAATTCAAATTATGCACTTGATAAGAGTAATATGCTGCCTAAAAAAAAAAGTAAAAGCAACCACTCATAGGGAATGCAAGATTAAGTAAAGCATGTGAAATGTAAGCAGAAGCAACACGGTTACCGTAACAATCTCTCACTCACTATTCAGAAATCAGCGAGTGGTTTTACCTGACAAGTTAAGGACATGACTAGAGGGCCCTGAAGGGAACCGTTTCGATGTCCATTGCTTATATCCTTACAAACCGTAAGCAGTATGGTAAAGACCACATCCATAAACACAGAGCCATGGTACACATTGTGTTTTCCAATCCACCCATCAACCAGGTATTGCAGTACCTCCAGGAATGGTAAACTTTCCCACCTGGGAACAACAATGCTGTTCAAAGAAAGACGAGACAACAAAAGTAGCGCTTCACTGGCAAACTCTGTAAAGTGATGCTGAGGTATTTGGATGTATTTGGATGTAAATAAAACCAATCTGGCCACTTTGCAACCCCTCTATCTTACTTTATTTAGTTATGTATTTATTTTTCATATTTAAAACCTTCTATTTCTCTCCATCCTGCTGCACCTTGGATAAGAAAAATGTCAGAAAAAGGGCATTTTCGGAAGAGTGTTTTTCTTTTTTGGATCCATTTCACAGGGAAGCAACTAAATGAAAGAAGGAAATAGAGGTTGTGAACCGTTTCTTCAAGTCACGGTTTTCAGTAAGTGAGGAGCAAGACAGAAAGAGAGGGAATAATAGGAAGAGAGGGGGGGACAGCTGTCAGCACAAAAAGAAGAGGACATTACCCGAGTCCTATTCCTTCTCTGCTGATCCCGAACATCCACAAAAGCAAGCCGAGCCCAGCAATTTCCTCCTCTAAAACAGGCACTTCATCCGCACTGAGAGTTGCTTCATCCACACCAAGAGTACCTTCATCTGCACTGAGAGTACCTTCATCATCCGATGATTCCATGTGGAGAGAAAACTCACTGCCAGAATCTTCCCCTCCCTCCTCTCCCTCAGACGCACTGTCAGTCTCATAATCATGCTCAGAGGAAGATTCAAGAAGCATACCAACCACCTGTTGAGAAGTCATTCTACGGCTAGCCATAAGGCTTACTAATAAAGGTAACTTGTCAAACAAGTCAACAACAACAAACACTTTGTACAATAAGTAATAAACAAAAAGCACCTTTATCAAAAACACATATATACTCCAAAACAATACCACTCACTTGCCAGAGGCAGCTAAACTACTCACCAACACCTACTCTGCACAGACACAGTACGGATCAACAATATCCCACTAAAAAAGAAAGAGAAAAGAAATTACACATAAGACCATGCAAAACACATCGCAAAGAATTTCATGCTCAAAACACTAACTAAATATGCTGCCATTATGACATCACTTACAAAAAAATTCATTCAAACATTACAATATTACTCATTTGGAGTAAATTAAACAACAAAAAATTCTTACAAAAAAATGCAACTACACAAAACTGCAGAAGAACCACTGTCGAAACCGGAAACAGGAATCAAAAGCTTTAGACTAGAATAAAAAGGAGAAAAAAACATTAATGTCACAAATGCATATAATGCACCAATCCACACACAATCCACCAACAAAGATAAGGGGTAGGTGGACCTAAGAGTATAAATTAAATATTCACTCCCGTAAAAGATGAGCAACCCTTGCGGCCACTCCCCAACACAAAAATTTAAAAAACACAGGTGTCTAGTGGCTTCTGTACCCCTTGGGGGCAGATGGGCCTAAAAACATACTGCTATTCTTCCGACCAAAGAGCGCAGAAATGTCCACAATCATCTTCCCATAAAGGGGAGCGACCCTTGTACAAGGGGCTGCTCCCCCAAACAACAAATACAATAGTAAATTAAAAATCTGCCCCCCCGGGGGGCAGACACATCCACTCACGATCTCTCCATCCTAATCTCTACTCTCGAATGCATTAAAAACTGGATGTTAACTCATCAACTGATTCGGAATCCCTCCAAAACTGAATTCCTCCTCCTCTCTTCCTCACTTTCTCTATCATGGATGGATCAGAAGACTCCACTTAACAAAAAATCCATCATTGTTGACAGCGCACAATCCCTTAGTGTCATACTCGACAAAAAACTCAATCTACTCTCCCACATCAATTCCTGCGCCTTCTTTGGGGGATTTGGCGATTCTTCCCGGAGCAAGACCTTCAAACCCTGGTCCAATCTCTGGTTCTCTCCAGATTGGACTACAGCAATTCTCTTCTTACTGGCCTGCACAAATCCCACCTGTCCCCCCGTAAATATGTTCTCCATTCAGCAGCTCGTTTCATATATGGGGCCAAAAGAAGCGACCACATCACACCCATTTTAACCACCCTCCGTTGGCTTCCCATCAACGCAAGATCTATCTGCAAGAATGCCTGTATCACCCACAAAGCCTTGCACTCCTCCTCTCCTCGCTACCTGGCGAATAAACTGAAAGTCTCTGGAGGCTCTAGACCATCACGTACTGCGCAAAATGTATTGCTTGAACCTCCCACTTTCAAGAAGTAATGATCGATGGCCCAATCCTTTACAGGCAACGCGGAGAGAATCTGGAACTCAGTCTCAGCTCCGGACCACCCCCTCTTCCCAGTCCTTCAAAACTGACCTCAAAGTTCTCCTTCTGCAAAGACACTTCCAAACTTAATTCACGCCCTCTCTATTATCTGAAGGAAGTATTTACATTATAGGAAATTCTATTCTCCATGGCTATAGAAGTGCCTTCCCAGTGTTTTCAGTGTCTGCCATTTATTGCAGTATTTTACCTCTACTTGTATTTTGTACTCTTTTGTAACATGCACACATGACTTTTTCCTCTTGTAACGTATCGTCTGCTACCTCTTTGATTTGGTTTGCACGTTAAAATATTAAAACAATAATGTGGCCATAAGGGGAGCGACCCTTGCCTAAGGGGCCGCTCCCCCAAACAACCCCAAACCTAAAAAAAGAAAAAAATCCCTGGCGCTAGTGGCCATTCCTGCTGCACAATCGCACGATCGTGCAGCAGGAATGCATAAAAGAGACATCGGGGTAGAGGCGTAGCTAGAGCTTGTGGTGCCCGGGGCTATCTCTCAGATTGCCGCCCCTGGGGAGGGGGGGTTGCTGGGGACAAAGGACGGTGACCACTTGAAAGAGGTCCGAGAGACACGTAGTATCGCCGCTAATAGTTACCTCGATCATTCAAGTTACATGCACATACATGACATGGTCCAAGGCTACACAGTTGAATACACCGGTGACTGGCAGTGACTGACAGTACAAAAGAGAACACACAGACTGCATGATCTATCTGGGGACTCAGAAAAACCGCATGTGACATCCATCAGAGAGCTGCATGAATAATTACCTGGTAATCCCCTCAGCACAATGCAAACATGCACATACATGACACTGTTCAGGGATCCATCATCTACAGCTGACATTAAATGACCATTCATCATGGTCCCCCCATTAAAGCAGTGCACTTTGTGATCTGCATGGTACGTGTTCTTTGCAGCAGGCACATTAACCCTCTGTGCTACCTTTCCAGGAATCAACCCTTCCACTAGAGAAAACTCCATCTCTCTCTTGGAAGAACATTAATCACCAATGTTATGACATTTTTATTGTTTCTGAAAATTGCAGGAGGCCAGGAAGGAGGCAGCAAGTTTTTTTCAAACCATAATATACTTGCAAACACTACACACCCACGCAAAATAGGTACCCAGTGAGGTCACACCGTTCGCATCGCCCTAACCTGCTCAAGGTTCATGAGACCTCAGTGACAGAGTCACAGCGACTGGATCACTGCTGCTCTAGGGTGTGCTGCTTCGTAGTCCTGCCCGCAAGACTGGAGATGAACTTCAGTATGGATTGTGGTGGACAGGCCTTCAAGGTTAACCCACAATTGACACCACTAGGGTACACCTGCTTGTGCTAAGACATCAAGGTCTAGTGGGGCCTTCTAAGGTCTAGCATGGGAATGTGCTCCCTCAGTAGAGTGGTCTGGTGGACTGGTCATGAAGGCTGAACCCGGTTCCCCAGTTCCAAATTCGAGAGCTCTGGCCATAGTGCCACATCCTCTCCCCCACTGAACACCATACTTCCCCACTGAGAGAAACTCGCACTGCCTTCAGATATAACCTAATTGTGCTCGCTATGAACACTTGGATGTCGCTCAATTCAAATTATGCACTTGATAAGAGTAATATGCTGCCTATAAAAAAAAGTAAAAGCAACCACTCATAGGGAATGCAAGATTAAGTAAAGCATGTGAAATGTAAGCAGAAGCAACATGGTTACCGTAACAATCTCTCACTCACTATTCAGAAATCAGCGAGTGGTTTTACCTGAAAAGTTAAGGACATGACTAGAGGGCCCTGAAGGGAACCGTTTCGATGTCCATTGCTTATATCATTACAAACCGTAAGCAGTATGGTAAAGACCACATCCATAAACACAGAGCCATGGTACTCATTGTGTTTTCCAATCCACCCATCAACCAGGTATTGCAGTACCTCCAGGAATGGTACACTTTCCCACCTGGGAACAACAATGCTGTTCAAAGAAAGACGAGACAACAAAAGTAGCGCTTCACTGGCAAACTCTGTAAAGTGATGCTGATGTATTTGGATGTATTTGGATGTAAATAAAACCAATCTGGCCACTTTGCAACCCATCTATCTTACTTTATTTAGTTATGTATTTATTTTTCATATTTAAAACCTTCTATTTCTCTCCATCCTGCTGCACCTTGGATAAGAAAAATGTCAGAAAAAGGGCATTTTCGGAAGAGTGTTTTTCTTTTTTGGATCCATTTCACAGGGAAGCAACTAAATGAAAGAAGGAAATAGAGGTTGTGAACCGTTTCTTCAAGTCACGGTTTTCAGTAAGTGAGGAGCAAGACCGAAAGAGAGGGAATAATAGGAAGAGAGGGGGGGACAGCTGTCAGCACAAAAAGAAGAGGACATTACCCGAGTCCTATTCCTTCTCTGCTGATCCCGAACGTCCACAAAAGCAAGGCGAGCCTAGCAATTTCCTCCTCTAAAACAGGCACTTCATCCGCACTGAGAGTTGCTTCATCCACACCAAGAGTACCTTCATCTGCACTGAGAGTACCTTCATCATCCGATGATTCCATGTGGAGAGAAAACTCACTGCCAGAATCTTCCCCTCCCTCCTCTCCCTCAGACGCACTGTCAGTCTCATAATCATGCTCAGAGGAAGATTCAAGAAGCATACCAACCACCTGTTGAGCAGTCATTCTACGGCTAGCCATAATGCTTACTAATAAAGGTAACTTGTCAAACAAGTCAACAACAACAAACACTTTGTACAATAAGTAATAAACAAAAAGCACCTTTATCAAAAACACATATATACTCCAAAACAATACCACTCACTTGCCAGAGGCAGCTAAACAACTCACCAACACCTACTCTGCACAGACACAGTACGGATCAACAATATCCCACTAAAAAAGAAAGAGAAAAGAAATTACACATAAGACCATGCAAAACACATCGCAAAGAATTTCATGCTCAAAACACTAACTAAATATGCTGCCATTATGACATCACTTCCAAAAAAATTCATTCAAACATTACAATATTACTCATTTGGAGTAAATTAAACAACAAAAAATTCTTACAAAAAAAATGCAACTACACAAAACTGCAGAACAACCACTGTCGAAACCGGAAACAGGAATCAAAAGCTTTAGATTAGAATAAAAAGGAGAAAAAAACATTAATGCCACAAATGCATATAATGCACCAATCCACACACAATCCACCAACAAAGATAAGGGGTAGGTGGACCTAAGAGTATAAATTAAATATTCACTCCCGTAAAAGATGAGCAACCCTTGCGGCCACTCCCCAACACAAAAATTTAAAAAACACAGGTGTCTAGTGGCTTCTGTCCCCCTTGGGGGCAGATGGGCCTAAAAACATACTGCTATCCTTCCAACCAAAGAGCGCAGAAATGTCCACAATCATCCTCCCATAAAGGGGAGCGACCCTTGTACAAGGGGCCGATCCCCCAAACAACAAATACAATAGTAAATTAAAAATCTGCCCCCCCGGGGGGCAGACACATCCACTCACGATCTCTCCATCCTAATCTCTACTCTCGAATGCATTAAAAACTGGATGTTAACTCATCAACTGATTCGGAATCCCTCCAAAACTGAATTCCTCCTCCTCTCTTCCTCACTTTCTCTATCATGGATGGATCAGAAGACTCCACTTAACAAAACATCCATCATTGTTGACAGCGCACAATCCCTTAGTGTCATACTCGACAAAAAACTCAATCTACTCTCCCACATCAATTCCTGCGCCTTCTTTGGGGGATTTGGCGATTTTTCCCAGAGCAAGACCTTCAAACCCTGGTCCAATCGCTGGTTCTCTCCAGATTGGACTACAGCAATTCTCTTCTTACTGGCCTGCAGAAATCCCACCTGTCCCCCCGTAAATATGTTCTCCATTCAGCAGCTCGTTTCATATATGGGGCCAAAAGAAGCGACCACATCACACCCATTTTAACCACCCTCCGTTGGCTTCCCATCAAGGCAAGATCTATCTGCAAGAATGCCTGTATCACCCACAAAGCCTTGCACTCCTCCTCTCCTCGCTACCTGGCGAATAAACTGAAAGTCTCTGGAGGCTCTAGACCATCACGTACTGCGCAAAATGTATTGCTTGAACCTCCCACTTTCAAGAAGGAATGATCGATGGCCCAATCCTTTCCAGGCAACGCGGAGAGAATCTGGAACTCAGTCTCAGCTCCGGACCACCCCCTCTTCCCAGTCCTTCAAAACTGACCTCAAAGTTCTCCTTCTGCAAAGACACTTCCAAACTTAATTCACGCCCTCTCTATTATCTGAAGGAAGTATTTACATTATAAGAAATTCTATTCTCCATGCCTATAGAAGTGCCTTCCCAGTGTGTTCCTGTGTTTTGAGTGTCTGCCATTTATTGCAGTATTTTACCTCTACTTGTATTTTGTACTCTTTTGTAACATGCACACATCACTTTTTCCTCTTGTAACGTATCGTCTGCTACCTCTTTAATTTGGTTTGCACGTTAAAATATTAAAACAATAATGTGGCCATAAGAGGAGCGACCCTTGCCTAAGGGGCCGCTCCTCCAAACAACCCCAAACCTAAAAAAAGAAAAAAATCCCTGGCGCTAGTGGCCATTCCTGCTGCACAATCGCACGATCGAGCAGCAGGAATGCATAAAAGAGACATCGGGGTAGAGGCGTAGCTAGAGCTTGTGGTGCCCGGGGCTATCTCTCAGATTGCCGCCCCTGGGGAGGGGGGGTTGCTGGGGACAAAGGACGGTGACCACTTGAAAGAGGTCTGAGAGACACGTAGTATCGCCGCTAATGGTTACCTCGATCATTCAAGTTACATGCACATACATGACACGGTCCAAGGCTACACAGTTGAATACACCGGTGACTGGCAGTGACTGACAGTACAAAAGAGAACACACAGACTGCATGATCTATCTGGGGACTCAGAAAAACCGCATGCGACATCCATCAGAGAGCTGCATGAATAATTACCTGGTAATCCCCTCAGCACAATCCAAACATGCACATACATGACACTGTTCAGGGATCCATCATCTACAGCTGACACTAAATGACCATTCATCATGGTCCCCCCATTAAAGCAGTGCACTTTGTGATCTGCATGGTACGTGTTCTTTGCAGCAGGCACATTAACCCTCTGTGCTACCTTTCCAGGAGTCAACCCTTCCACTAGAGAAAACTCCGTCTCTCTCTAGGAAGAACATTAATCACCAAAGTTATGACATTTTTAATGTTTCTGAAAATTGCTGGAGGCCAGGAAGGAGGCAGCAAGTTTTTTTCAAACCATAATATACTTGCAAACACTACACACCCACCCGAAATAGGTACCCAGTGAGGTCACACCGTTCGCATCGCCCTAACCTGCTCAAGGTTCATGTGACCTCAGTGACAGAGTCACAGCGACTGGATCACTGCTGCTCTAGGGTGTGCTGCTTCGTAGTCCTGCCCGCAAGACTGGAGATGAACTTCAGTATGGATTGTGGTGGACAGGCCTTCAAGGTTAACCCACAATTGACACCACTAGGGTACACCTGCTTGTGCTAAGACATCAAGGTCTAGTGGGGCCTTCTAAGGTCTAGCATGGGAATGTGCTCCCTCAGTAGAGTGGTCTGGAGGACTGGTCATGAAGGCTGAACCCGGTTCCCCAGTTCCAAATTCGAAAGCTCTGGCCATATTGCCACATCCTCTCCCCCACTGAACACCATACTTCCCCACTGAGAGAAACTCGCACTGCCTTCAGATATAACCTAATTGTGCTTGCTATGAACACTTGGATGTGGCTCAATTCAAATGATGCACTTGATAAGAGTAATATGCTGCCTAAAAAAAAAAGTAAAAGCAACCACTCATAGGGAATGCAAGATTAAGTAAAGCATGTGAAATGTAAGCAGAAGCAACATGGTTACCGTAACAATCTCTCACTCACTATTCAGAAATCAGCGAGTGGTTTTACCTGAAAAGTTAAGGACATGACTAGAGGGCCCTGAAGGGAACCGTTTCGATGTCCATTGCTTATATCCTTACAAACCGTAAGCAGTATGGTAAAGACCACATCCATAAACACAGAGCCATGGTACTCATTGTGTTTTCCAATCCACCCATCAACCAGGTATTGCAGTACCTCCAGGAATGGTACACTTTCCCACCTGGGAACAACAATACTGTTCAAAGAAAGACGAGACAACAAAAGTAGCGCTTCACTGGCAAACTCTGTAAAGTGATGCTGATGTATTTGGATGTAAATAAAACCAATCTGGCCACTTTGCAACCCCTCTATCTTACTTTATTTAGTTATGTATTTATTTTTCATATTTAAAACGTTCTATTTCTCTCCATCCTGCTGCACCTTGGATAAGAAAAATGTCAGAAAAAGGGCATTTTCGGAAGAGTGTTTTTCTTTTTTGGATCCATTTCACAGGGAAGCAACTAAATGAAAGAAGGAAATAGAGGTTGTGAACCGTTTCTTCAAGTCACGGTTTTCAGTAAGTGAGGAGCAAGACAGAAAGAGAGGGAATAATAGGAAGAGAGGGGGGGACAGCTGTCAGCACAAAAAGAAGAGGACATTACCCGAGTCCTATTCCTTCTCTGCTGATCCCGAACGTCCACAAAAGCAAGCCGAGCCTTATCTGAATGCCTTTGTCCTCACCCAAAATAGTGCCCCCACTGTGGTAAATAATTTAATTACCGGGACTTAATTTGATGCGGAAAATCTATAACAATAGCTCAGTAAAATAATCCGTGGTATTAGAGGTTCGGAACGGGCTTTATTCCATAATCAATTTAAATTGATGAGCTCCAGATTCCATCACCACGAAGGTTCAGGAAGTGAAGACTCTACTTTATTGACAGGTAATCATTTTTAAACAATAGGCATTACAGTGAAACAGATGGAGGAGGCGTAACAATTGATAGCAAAGATAAAACATACATGCGTCACTAAAGTAGGTGTAACTGGGCGTAGCTTAAAGAACGTCATTGGATATGTCGTCATAAATGGGTGGTTCCATGAAAGAATTTCGCAATGTCAGCAGAAATACTTGGCAGAGATGCGCACGCAGCAGCATGACGTGCGACTGACGTGTAACTAGGGGGTGAAGGGGACTTGACATTTAGCTCTACATGTGGCGACAGAAGTCTGGAGGGTCAAGTCAACCTAATCCCAAATCATATCTAACATCCTATGTTTAAAGAACTATGTTATCCAAAAGAGAGGTCTCTTAGAGTAGAATTTTATTCTATACTGACTATACTGACTGTTAATGCGTGTACAAGCGTCTAAGTGTCTACACTAGATGCGAGGTCCGAAATCTTTCATATTAACAGGGCTATGGATTACTTGCATAAAGACAGAGAAGCCGGGCCTTTTGCTCGGTAGCTGAAAGAATGTTTACTTTAAACTACTAGACAGGAATGCATTGGATAGGGAGCGGAGCAAAGCAGATAGTCTTGAAGGTGAAATGCAGTTTTTGGCAGGAAACAGGCTGATGTCAGGCACCGTTAGCCGCGCAGGGAGTAGGACAAAGTTCATGGATACAGATGCGAGCTCAGACTGGAGCTTTCAGAGGCAGAAGGCAGAAAAAGGCTTGATGGCAGAATCAGGGCCTACTCGCCTGAACTGTAAAATGGGATAAATGAACCATATAAAGGCGGTGGCCTTTCACACTTAGGAATAGAATATCCGGCCCATTCATGGCGGATCTGAAAGAGGACATGTTGGCGGTGGACACACATGTGTTTGCGTCTTCATAACTGGAACTGGAGGAAACATACATGTACTTGTGATTTATACATGAAACCGTTGGGGTCCAAGATAGGGGACATAACTGACCAGAAAAATCCATATTTCCACACCACCGCCCCACCCTAGCTACGCCACTGATCGGGGGAAAGGAAAACCCTTTCCTTTCCCTTGATCCCCCCTCCCCAGCCCCAAAACTCACCTTCTTCTCCGAGGCGCAGGAAGCAAATAGCTTCCTGCGCGACGGAGAACAAAGGGGATACCTCCAATGACGTCAGCGCGGCTCGCGCGTTGACATCATTCATTACGCGGGGTGGGGGGCAGGGGGAGGCAGGGGAAGGTCTTCCCCTACCTTCCCAGTAAAAAAAAACAGGATTGACCACTCACGGGGGGAGGGCCAGCACTTCCCCCGTGGGTGGGTGTAATGATGAGCTGGACTCGTCATGGCCACATGGCGACTGTGCTCCATGACGAGTCCAGCTCGTCATAGGCACAAAAAGGGTTAATAGTGTTACTACCCTCCCCTACTGTTTTTTTCCCGTACTCCTTTGAACTGTGTCACAAAAGGGCTGACAACGGTGAACCATTCCCAGCCAATAAGGAGCAATCTTGTACTCGTAACACTTTAGTCAATAAAATGTCCATGGTGTTCCGCAGAGGAGGAGGGAACGGCTGCCAACACTTATACTTTTAATGCTTCACAGCCAATGAACATTAAGCTTGGGAAGGTACTGCTTAGAATACGGCAACCAATCAGGTGTCCCTGATGCTCCGCAGAGGGAGAGGAAATGGCTGCCAACACTTCTACTTTCATTGTTTCGCAGCCAATGAACATTAAGCTTGGGAAGCTCCTGCTTGGAACACGTTACCCTATCAGATGTTTTTGATACTCTGCGAAGGGGGAGGGAATGGCTGACAACACTTCTACTTTCAGGGGTTTACAGCCAATGAACATTAAGTTTGGGAAGGGCCTGCTTAGAACACGTCACCCAATCAGATGTCCCTGATGCTCCGCGGAGGGGGTGAAATGGCTGACAACCCTTCTACTTTCAATGGTTCGCAGCCAATGAACATTAAGCTTGGGAAGCTCCTGCTTGGAGCACGTCAGCCAATCAGATGTCCCTGCTACTCCGCGGACGGGGAAGAAATGGCTGGTAACACTTCTACTTTCAATGGTTCGCAGCCAATGAACATTAAGCTTGGGAAGGTCCTGCTTGGAACAAGTCAGCCAATCAGATGTCCCTGCTACTCCTTGGAAGGGGAGGAAATAGCTGACAACACTTCTCCTTTCAATGTTCCCACATAATATAACAGTTCGTATAAAGAAATTGACACTGTCCGTGATAAAAGTGAACACCGCATTATAAGTAAACATTACTGTGCATTATATTCACTGTACACACTGCTTAAACTAAGACCACACTGATCCTACTATACCCTATTATACAATTATTCTCTGCACCGCACATTCACACTACCTGTGTGTGCACCGTTACACAGCCTACTGAACATTGACGCAATACAGCACATTCACACTACCTGTGTGTGCACCCTACACACTGCTGGCCGCAATACGGTGCATTGTTTTCCCGACGTGATTTCCAGAGCCTACGCAACCTTGCCGCAGTACCGCACACAGTTGTTCTGCGGATGTAATTTCCACGGCCTACGCAACATTCAAACTCCCTGCCTATGCACCGCACAGACTGCTTAAACTAAGACCACAGTGTTCCTACTATACCCTCTTATACAAATATTCTCTTTTTCAGTCACAAAATGGCTGCCACCACTTCCTAGTTTCAACAGTTCGCAGCCAATCAGCTGCACTCTCGTGCTCGTAACGCCTCAGCCAATCAGATGTCAGAATTCTCTAATATCTTCTTTTTTTTTTCTTTTTATATCCTCATTCGCCACCAATATCACTTCACATGCACACTCAAGTTCTCTATACCCACACTCAGCAAGCTGAGAGGCACAGGCGTCTGGAAATGGAGGAACCAAACATGCCTACCGGTACAAGAAAACTTGCTTGGGAGCAAATGAAGAAGCCAGCTGAGATAACTCTTTTACCTAACTCCAGGAGGTAGATGGCCCTCGTCTTAAAACTATCAGTACCAGACTGGAGGTATCTGACATAGCCCAAAGAGTATTGAGAAAGCATAATCATAGGACTCAGAGGGGGAAAAAAAAGCATACAAAATTCCTCAAACAATTGACTCTGGCTCCCATCTCGTTTGCAGAATATTCCAGAATGTTCTCTTCTTCTTGCTGCCTGATCTCATAAGATCCAGCTTGGAGACTGCCAAGACTGAAGTCTGCCATTCTAAGAAGGAGGGGGAGTGGGGTCTGTCCATTTTATACAAATGTGTCTCCTAGCTAGGATGATGGCGTAGAAAAGCAGCGATCTTGCAGGGCCTTTCACATTATCTGTCAAGCCAAAAATAATCAAGGGTAAGTCTATGGTGACAGGGCTCCCCAGAGTATCCGCTAGACATTTTCCAATGCTGTCTCAAAAAGATACCAAAGCTGGACAGTCTTTTAACATGTGGATTTCAAATATCGTTATCTGTAGGTTTTGATATTTCTCTAAAACTACTAAACGGATTTACCCCATTTCAACAAAAAACTTGCTTTCTGGACCAAGACCTTTCTCCTTGCCAAATTTGGCGTAATTCCGTTCAGCAGTTTGACCTGTAGCCTTGTCTAAAGTTTACTATAGAAATTGCATTGAGAAAACACGTTTTGGGACCCCCCCTTTTTTCTCAGCCCCCCTTCATGAATCACTCCCAAACTTTCAAGATAGGAGCTGATCAAAAAAGAGAAACTTTTTGGAAAACTTTGTAAAGATTTGTCTAACTACGCCAACGTTATTAGCAAATCAAAAAATGCTTTTCCTATGGAAACATGGTTCTAACTATAACTATCTACTGGCGACTGCCAGTAGATAATATATAAATATATTACTTACTGGCAGTCGCCAGTAGGTAGTTATAGTTAGGACCAAGTTTCCATAGGAAGAACATTTTCTGTTTTGCTTATAACTTTGGCGTCCTTTGATGAATCTTCATGAAATTTTCCAAACTAATTCTTTGTTCATATCAGCTCCCATGTTGAAAGTTTGGGGGTGATTCGTCAAGGGGGGGATGAGAAAAAAGGGAGGTACCAAAACGTGTTTTCTCCATGCAATTTCCATAGGAAACTTTAGACAAGGCTACAGGTCGAACGGGTGAACGGAATTACCCCAAATTTGGCAGGGAGAAGGGTCTTGGTCTAGAAAGCATGCTTTTTTAATTTGGTGTAAATCCGTTCAGTAGTTTTGGAGAAATATCAAAATTTACAGATATCGATATTTGGGAATTCTGCCATCTGATTGGCTGAGGCGTTACGAGCACGAGGTTGCAGCTTAGTGGCTGCGAGCTGTTGCAACTAGGAAGTGTTGGCAGCCATTTTGTGGTTCTGTTGAAATGAGTAAGGGGAAAAAAGGGCGAAAATAGAAGGAAACAGGAGGATAGGAGCACTGTAACCTCTGTGGGGGAGTGCAAAGTGAAGTAGTCACTCCTACAGGACTGAAAGTGCGGTGTTGCTCAGCTAAGATGAGATGCTGCTACACTCGGGTACGAAACCGAGAGCCTAAACATTGAGGTCATTGCTGTAAAGTGATGTGCTCTGGTCTTTGTAGCATACCTGTGGAAGTAGTGTTAGTAGGCGTTTATACCATACAGGCAGTGGGAAGCGAACTACTGACCTCTACCATGCGTTTATACTATACCGGAAGTGGGAAGCGAAGTACTCAAGCCTACCGGTCTGAAGACTCGGGGATTAAACCATGAGCTCATTGCTGTAAAGTGATGTGGTATGGGTGCTGTAGCATACCTGTGGAAGTAGTGTTAGTTTGCATTTATATAATACAGGGAGTAGGAAGCAAACTACTCAGCTCTACCAGTCTCAAGACTCGTGGATGAAACCATGAGCTCATTGCTGTAAAGTCATGTGCTCTGTGTAGTATTGCAATGTAAGTCATAGTAGAATGTTAGTATGTAATGCTACTATAATGTAAGTATAAAATGTTAGAATGTAGGTCTGTCATGAGGGGAATCTTGGGGAGTTTGTACACAGTGCTGGAGAAGACGGTTGCCTTGCTGTCTGGTCCTGTTGGTGGCTGTTTAAGCTGTCTTCTTTTCCTGCAATAAATCTACTTATCGGATCCACTGCTGTCTTCCTCTTCACTACATAAATTTGGCAACGAGTGGGAGAAGGTAAAGAGAAGGCAGCACTCACCAATATTTTGAGCTTGCTTGCGTTCTGCTGAAGACCTGTTTTCTTGGTGAAGCTGTTTCTACTCATCTCAGGCTCATCGGCTCATCGAACTATGTGATCCTACCTCTAGTAGGATTTATATTTTTTGATTTTGGGCTTCCTCTGCCTCTTCACTACACTCTGGTTGCTGTACTACACGTGTGCAAGTAGTGTTACTATGTGTTTATACTAATTCTGTAGTTATGCAGTAACCAATGCATCATGACCCTATGGAGCACCACCTCCCAGGCGCAGCTCATACAATGTCCTGGGGTGTGCATCTGTGGGACATTTATGTTTGCTATTACAGGGCGGGAGCATGGCTTCCACCCTGTGTTAGTAAATTCTTGCTTGCCTCGTTAAAGCAAGAGGAGGAAGACTTTGTATCGCTTCAATAAAGTGGTTCCGGATGGTAAAAATGGAGAAAAATAAATGAAGCGGGGTCTCACCCGTTCATTTAAATGAGTCCACTAGTGGGTAATGTTCCGGGGCCAATCCTATTATTATATTGTGGGGTCTCTGCATCACTGGGGACCTTAATATCACTTGTAAATTAGGCGCGGGAGGGCACAGAGACGTTTTGCAGACTAGGGAATGAACAACTCCCTCCCCGGGTATTGTTTATGAATTGTTCGGTGGGGCTTCGAGGCCAACTCAAAATTGGGCATCGGCAACCTCCCGGGCTTTACTTAAATATGCAGGGTGGGCCTCGCCAGTCCTTGAAGCCTCGGTTGCCCTAGGCAGTGCCTTATTGGCTCTGTAATCACACGGGCAGTACTCATGGTGTTATAAAGTGATACACTCATAGAGCCCTTGCCGTTGTAGAATTACCCAGACTTAATAGTCTGTTGGTTTATATTTGGTAGGGTCACCGCAAAATTACAAATGTTTTCCCTCATAACCTCCTATCAACCGCCGATTTTCACAATAAACTACAGACAAGTGTTGTCAGGAAAAGAAGACCCATACACTCACTTATTTATTGGTAAAAAAAACTTTTATTAAAACAACACAAATAAATGGAAACCTAACTTTATTCAAACAAACTACAGCAAAACATGAAAGAAGTGGGTGGGGCTCCTCTGGAAGCAGCGTACAAAACCTGCAAGAGAAAAAAGAAAAATAAGTATGTGTGCCATGTCCAAGAAAAAAAGAAAGGTAGTCAGAATGAAAAGAAGAAAGTGAGAATGGGACAGAGAGCGACTGGCTGGAAGGGAGAAGGGGAGGGAGAGTCAAAAGAACAGAGGGAGAAGGCGACAGAGCGTCGGCCTACAGCACCCAGTCCTCAGTTTTCACCTCCCGTAACCTGTGTGTCTAGGATGCTGAGGTCCGCCAGAAACAGTGCGGTCCAGCAAGTCTTTTAAAATGAAACAGAGATATGAATGAGGCCAGAGATTATATTATTATCTATGGCAACATCGCTTGCCTGCACCTGTGCACCCAGGCTGCTGCACCCCAGCCCCTTCCCCCACACTGTGCTCAAATGCAGCTCCTGCACACTGAGGCTTCACTGCTCACCTGCCACAACCGATGTGTCTAACGACGTGCCTGTGCGAGCTCCGTCTCCGGAGTGCCTCTCAGGGTGTCAAAGCAGGTCTTCAGTGTGGGACGGTGTCTTGATACCACGATGGAAGGCCTCAGAAAGGCCAGAGTATCATGACCGGTTGAGCACCTGCTGCATGCTTTTTCGTGCAAATAACTCAGTGTCTGAAAAGGGAGGAATAATATAATGGTGGAAACGTCTTAAGGTAAATGAAGGTTTATTTCAAGCTTAAGAGAGAACACCAGTTGAGTGCATCCTTCCTTCTTGAAGTACGATCTACCAACTGTTAGTGGTAATCGTGGTTCAAAGAGGAGTTGGAGTGCACGAGAATACACAAGGGTAAATAAGAATATGTTATGCCAACGTTCACATACAAAGGAACAGAGCGCATGCAAGAAGCATAATGTGTGCGTGCAATGCAGTGGCGCAAGCCTGTGTGCAGGTACACTTAGTAGTTAGCTCACTACAGTGCCCCGAAAGCCAACGCCACGTGTCTGTAGGGTAGCGCTGCCCGCTGGCTCAGGCCTACAGTACGGTCCAGCAGGTCCTTAAAATGAGACAGAGATGTGACTGAATGAGGTCAGAGATCACATCATTACGCACGGCAGCATTACTTGTTTGCACCTGTGCACCTAGGCTGATGAGCCCCATCCCTTCCGCTGCAATGCGCTCAAGTGCAGCCCCTGTGGACCTAGGCACCACTGCTCACCTGCTGTCATTGGTGTGTGTCCAAACATGACGGGCAGCTGGGTTCACAATTCAGATGTAGTTTTGATTGCCAGGATGATGTACACCTCATGGATCCCTTTTTTTAATTGCGCATTGTAATATGCGAGGTTGATGCGGACATATCACCTGAAGTAGTGTGGAAGAACTGGGACATGTGGCGGCGTCGTTATCCTATTTATACGCACACAAAGTGGGCTGGGCTTACGTATGCCAGGCCAGCATAGGGGTGTGAATAATTATTCCGGGGACCTGGGCGTTGTTCAGTTTCTGCCTGGGCAGGAAGTGTACTCATGTGTGTGTTCCTGTTTCAGTTTTGACATCGTACAATCCGCAATTTACATTAATGTAGCATGTACCGGGAGGGCGGCAACTATCGCTAATGAGATGCTCTCAGAAAACATTGAATGGACAACATCACATGTCGTTTTCAAGCTGGTGGATATGCGCAGACACGCATGTCAATGGTGTGCGGTATTAATGAAAGTGTTGCTATCGCGAAGTGCACACATGTGAATGTGCTCGGATGGAGGGAGGATCAGCAGTGAGGTTACGTCATGGACAGTGATAATGCTCATTACAGTCAAACAATGCATGTTAAACGTGAAGCTGAATGTCTCACGTATGACACACTACTATGCTGCTAAAGCCTGACAACAGAGCATACTGCAACACAAATCTACACATTACTCTTTACTGTTTGTCACATGTGATCTAGGACATGCACTCTGCCCGTGGTTGATGATATACCATCGAGCCACCAATACCCAGGCCGAAAGGCAGCACAAAAATGCGCGCACACACACACACCAGGGGCATTGTGTAACACACATTTGTTTTTTGATGTAACGTTTCAGATGCATGGCTATCACACGTGGAGGTCTACTGTACAGAGCATGATTATTGATCAAGAAGATCGTTGCATGTTGTGTGTACTATATGATATGTGTACACAGCAAAAAACTTTTCAAAAAAGCTCTGTTAGCAGAAGAGGTGTCTCTCATCAAACAGTGTAGAGAGAATGACTAAAATGTGTGGGGTACTCCAACTGTTACAATGGGAAATGTTATGAACCAATCAAAACCTTTTTTTTAAGGTCACATGGCAATCGCGCACTGAGCGCGCAAGGGGGCCACACCCGACGTGATTTTGAGAAAATATATTTACCATAATATAAGTTTATTACAGTTCGAAATATATAAATGTGGAAAATAGTTTAGATTATCGCTTGCTTTCATATACACTTTAAAATAAATAAATTCAGGGAATGGCGTACCCGGCGCGATACCATATGTCTATGATGTAACACAGGGCCTGGCAGCGTGCACTCGTCGCATATGGAACGCGCAGCTGATGTGACCCTATACATATTTGATGTAACGCGCGTATTGGTATCGCGCACCCGTCGCATACCAAACTAGGAGCTGGCGCGACCTTATACGTATATGATATTAGGTGGGACACGGTGCTACGAAGCCATCGGATACGAAATGCGCATCCTTAATGAGTTTTGCAATATGGTGGATAAAATTCGCATGGTGATGGAGCTTGGTACACTACCGGTACCGGAGTCTAGTTTTCTAAAAAAAATATAACAAAAAAAAGAAAAAATATAGGTTTTATAAATATTAAAATATGAAATAACATTTAAAAAACCTTTGAAATTCACAGAAAAAAACCATAGGTTTAACAGACGTTATAGTTAGGAATTAACATTTAATAAACCTTTGAAATTTTCTAAAAAAACATAGGTTTTACAGATGTTATAGTTAGGAATTAGCAATAAAAAACCTTTGACATTCCCTGAAAAAACCATAGGTTTTACAGACTGTTACGAATCGCGCTCGAGCGCGCTCGACAAAGCTTACAGCCCCTACCACAGGAACTACATTACCCAGACGCCACGGGCGTGCATCATGCACGCCTTGAGAATCGTCATCACGCAAGAGCGTTCTCTACAAAGACGCCTTCACAGCAACACCGCGCGTCGGAAATTCTTTCCTGCAGTATTCAATCGTCGCGGTACTGTGGAGCCATTGCAGACCCGGTGCGGACGGCTTTCGGTCGTGGTTTTGATCCGATGAACACCTCGTGAAGAAACTGCCTCCAGTCTCTCAGAAGGTCTGGTAAGGGTGCAGTGCACCGAGTCCGAGACAGACCCTCTGTTCCCTCCAGCCCCTCCTCTGTTGGAGAGCCTAGTTCAAGCTCATGCGGAGTAAGGGGAAGTGGTTAATTCTTGGTTTCCCTCGACGTCAGTGGTAACATTGCCACCGACTCCTTGAATATTGGTTGATAATCGTGCCCGGAGGCTTCCGGCTCTTCACAGTATTACAGAACTATTCTAGAGGCTAACCTCCTTACATTTGATGCTGGCCCGTAAGGCGGCATTATCCTTGGCATCATAGATCGACACCGTTCTTATTCTTATTCTTAAATTGAGACAGCGTGAGTCTAAATATATAGTTGATTTTCAAACAAAGGACCCGGGTGGCCTCAACCAGGATGAGGAACTGGCAATTCATATCAGGGAATGTTAATTTCATTTACATTTCTGCTTAGGTATTTTTGCAGTTCTTGGTTTTCAGACCACACGAGACAGTCTAATTCTTCTTCTTTCCATTATATAATGTTTGTGCGTATATGAGTTATTTTAATCATTTTAAAGTAATTGTTTATTACTATTCTTTCACAGGAAGAAAGGAAGGTGCCCGGACACTGGCACTCACTTGCCACGGGTTACCTACCCTTCCTTCCCTTCATCACTTATTGATCACCTTGACTGATGGACGTTGTATGTATGTGTGGCTGGACACCACAGGACTACGGCATGGCCAGGTCACCCAACTTGCATATATGGCATTTGCCATGATATATTGCCCATATTTAGAGTGGAAACGTGACCATTGTACTGTTTGCACTTGATTCTAGCACATATCTTCTTTTTTCACATTACGTGGCTTGATTTGTGACATGTTTCTTTTATGTTTTAAATTAGCAGCCAATGAATCGGTCTGTAGAACTGATCTAGTTACCGGTCACTTGACCATATACGTGTATTATGATGTTATTTTGGTAATTGACTGACCAAATACGGGCCGACTTGCACTATGCAGAAACGGAGGTTTGACTCAATACGTGCCAATCAATATTTTGTGGCAGGTTGTTTGTTATGCATAGCCAGTTTTATATTTTGTTTGCTAGCTATCAAATGTTGGATAACACACACATAGAAACGTTCACTCAGCAGGTCACTTGTATACTTGTGATTGTTTAATTCAAAATGATTTGAATCATTATACTTACGATGTTATGTGTGGACCAACATGACATTCCAAGATGTCTGCTGCCTTTTTCGAATGAAATTTCCTTTAATTACCGCATGTCCTTTGTCTATGTCGCCTAACTAACTTTATCAGTCAGTTTTTCTGGCACAATTATTCACGTGAACAAGGCTTTCGAGCTGAAACGCGCAGTGAATAAACACCCTTGATGATGAGATACATGCGTGGACCGTGTTTCTGAGAGCGTACGTTAAACTGCATTGTTCTCTTTGGATATATATATATATATATAGGTCGTTATAGTTAGGACCTATTTTCCATAGGAAATCCGCAACATTCTATTTAGAATAACGCTGGCGTCGATTGATGAATCTTTGCGAAATTTTCCAAACTTTTGGCCAGCTCCGGTCCGCTCCTATCCTGAACATTTCACTGTGATTCGTCAAGCGGGGGCCGAGAATAAAGGGGGGTCCCAAAACGCATTTTCCCCATGCATTTTCCCATAGGACCTGTTGACACAGTTACAGCCCGAAGTGCTGAACGGAATTACACCAAATTTGGCAAAGAGGTAGTCCTCAGTTTAGACTCGTGCCATTTGATTAAATGGTGTAAATCCGTTCAATAGTTCCTGAGAAAATCAAAAGTAAAATCACATATATATCTGGGCGGAGCCTAACCACACATCTCATCGTGAGATCTGATTGGCTGTAAGCACTTCATCCAAGAAGTGTTGGCAGCCATCTTGGGACCAATATACATGATAGCACCTCATTAAAAAGCATTTCAGTTAATAGAAGGTTTTAAGACTTTAGTTACATTATAAATCATTTGTTGATGGTACCATACTCATTTTAGGAATTGTGGTGTGTTCTAAGGTGATTTTACCATGTGAAAAGCCTTCTGCTGTGATAGCATGAATCATGTTTGAGAGAAAACTATTTTCTCATGCTTTTCCCACAGAGGTTTGGAAGGTGATCTATAAGCTAGACTGAGAGCATATTTTATGTAAATTCACATTATCTTTCTCAGTCATGTGAGAATGATCTCTGACATTTTCAGTAAAACATGTACATCCAACAAGGGCAGAGACTGTCAGTTGATTCCTTTGTGTTCTACTACAGCTTCCCAGAGTGTTCTAAAGAACAACTAGAGTGCTAACAGTCCTACTTATGACAAACGTATGGCACACCTGAAGCGATCTTGGTTGGAATAAAGTGGTAACTCTTAAAACATTTAATTTAAAAAGGAACAAAATGAGGGGGTTCATTTTGCCATAGAAAGTATGGTTAGTCCGGCAGAAAGAAAAATGAGGGCACATTTTGAGTGACTTCTCAAATCCTCTTCTATTTCATTAAAAAATTCTGACATGCAGACTGAAACATGCACTTTCAATACCAGCAGCAGACTTCCCTGGTGAACAGTAGCTTTACTAAAGTGATCTAAGAAGCAACTAGAGTGATAACATTCTGAATTTATGGCAAATGTGTGACACATCTGAATGCCTTCTTGATGGAATCAAAGTAAAAAACTGAAAGTATTTCCTACTGAGGAGACTGTAGTAAATGAGGAAATTAGGAAACATCATAAAAAATAAGTCTCCCAAAATGGCCACCAGAGACAAAAGAGCCCAAATGTAGCCCAAATATCACCCAGATGTAGCCCAAGTATAGCCCAATGACAGAATGTCCCAGAGTGTTCTAACGAACAACTAGAGCGCTAACAATCTTACTTATGACAAAAGTATGGCACACCTAAAGCCATCTTGAATGGAATAAAGTGGTAACACTTAAAACTTTTAATTTACAAAGGAACAAAATGAGGTGGTTCATTTTGCCATAGAAATTATGATTAGTGCTGCAGAAAGAAAAATTAGGGCACATTTTGACTTCTCAAATCCTCTTCTATTTCATAAAAAAATTCTGACATGCAGACTGAAACATACACTTTGAATACCAGCAGCAGACTTCCCTGGTGAGCAGTAGCTTTACTACAGTGATCTAATGAGCAATTAGAGTGCTAACCTTCAGAATTTATGGCAAATGTGTGACACATCTGAATGCCTTCTTGATGGAACCAAAATAAAAAACTGAAAGTATTTCCTCCTGAGGAGACTGCAGTAAATGAGGAAATTAGGAAACTTCATAACAAATAAATCTCCCAAGATGGCCACCAGAGTCAAATATCACCCAGATGTAGCCCACATGTAGCTTAATGACAGAAGTGTGCAAAACACTTATTTTTTGTGTATTTGCAGTTTTATATAGTGCAGACTTGTCAGGTATTGGAGTGCTTTACATGAGCATTGGTTACATCACACAAGATCAAATTCATTTTGGTTGTAGACATGGGGAGATTAAGTGATTTGACCAGAATCACAGAATGTTGAGCTGAAGCAGAAACTCCAACCTGGTTCCCCAGTTGCAAAGTTTGCAGCTCTGGAAGTAACACCACATCCTCTCCCCTAGGTGCAACATTTAATCAAGTGGTCAACTGGATAAAAAAACATAAAGATTACAAATAATTTAAAAGTTCTTTGTTGCTATTTGAAAACTTAGAAAATATGTCCTCATTTTAGTTTTTTAGAGCACTAACCATAATTTTGATGCAAATAAGACCCTCTCATATATGTAATTTCTAAAGGAAATACTCTAGGTATTACAGTTTTGATTACATCAATATGACGTCAGGCGTTTCACACTTTTGTAATGAATATAGAATGTTAGCAATCTAGTTGTTCAATGGGATACTGTTGAGAGGCAGAGGCCAGGGGCACGACACGGCAGTGGAAAGGGGGGCAAGGGCAACAAACCAACAATACAGGACTGGCAAGAGAGGCTGTGGCAATATAATAGACCATTGTGGGCGAAGGAAGAGGCAGTGGTAGTACAACCATACATGCCAACAGACCCATTTCAGCCAGGAAACGTCCAATGTTTTTAAGCTCAAATGGGCTTTATTTAATCTGTCTCCTGTCTGCAATTTCCTCTTTTTCAATGTAACTCAAAGGGGAAAATCAATACCCCAGTTTTTTTTCAAAATCTCCCTCTTACCAAGTTCAAAATGTTCGCAAGTATGGTACATTGGATCATGGTAGGCAGGAGGAATTGGAGTAGGGACATGGACTCGGATAACAGAGGACAGGAGAGGTGCTCCAAACTGACCCTACAGGGCAGGCATCAGGGTTTGCAGCAGAACAATACACCACACAGCGCATGCGGGACAGGAGTGCAGCACAAAAATCCATAGAAAGCAATAGGGAGGGGACAAGACCATGCACATGGACAACAGAGAACAGAGGGGAAAGAGGCAATGGTAGCTAGCTGACCATAATGGACAGACAGGAGAGGAAGCTGCAGCATAACAGACCATAAAGGGCAGGAGGGACGGATCAGGGGCATAACAATGGAACAGACAAGCCAGGAGGGATGGAATAGGGGTCTGCACATGGAAACAGAGGGCTGAGGGCAAGGGGGAAGGGCAGGAGCAGCAAGATGACAATGGAGGTCAGGCAGGATGGGCACTAGAAACAAGACACACCATGGAGAAGAACAATGAGACTATGATGGTATACACACAGACCATGGAGGGAAGGTGGGAGGGGCCATGGCAGCACAGAAGACCATGCATGGCAAGCGGGAGGGTTAGTGGCAGCACAATGGCTATGATGGGCAAGAAGGAGGGTGCAGGGGCATGCACAAAGGACCATTGAGGATAGAAGGGAGGGTCAGGACCTGGGCACAGACAAGAGAGTTCAGGGGAAGAGGCCTCACAACAGACCGTGCGGGGCAAGCAGGAGGAGCAGTTGCAGCAAAACAGACCAGGGAGGGCAGAAGGGTGTGGCAGTAAAATGGACCATGGAGGACAGGAGGAAGGGGATAGGGGCATGGCATGTGGACAGGCAGGGTGGAGGTGGCAGGGACAGGTTACAGTCATCTGACAATGCTAGGTAGGTGGGAGGGGAGTGGCAGCTCAACAGAACACTCAGAGTAGATAGGAGTGGCAGGTCCATGGAACATGGTGGGCATAAAGGATGGAGCAGGGGCATGCACAAAGACATCGGAGGGCAGGGTGAAGGAGAATAGGGGCAGCAAGCTATGCACAGAGGCTAAGCAGGAGGTCAATGATGGGCCATAGAATTGGGCAATGGAGGGCAGGAGGAGTGGACTGGTACATCATGCTAAATGGAGGGCAGTGGCAGCACATCAGACCATTCATGGCAGGAGGGAGGAGGCTAGTCCATGGATTCAGACAACAGAGGATAGGGAGGAGGTGGATGGGGCAGCAAGCTAACTGTTCAGAGAAGGTGGGTATTAGGAACTTTATTGTTGTTAAAATGTGTGTCTGTGCGAACTACTTAAAATATGAACAAGTATGCAGCATAATCTCACTTTTATTCAGGAAGAAGAGGACGTTTGTGACTGTGACTCCGGGCTCACTTGGCAGAAACACCCCCTGACCTTCCACCCCCCATCGCAAAATGTAATGCCCGTGAAAAGGGTAGGTGGATGCAGTGTTATATAGAACATAGTCCTGAGAGCACGATTGAAAATGAAAACTAGATATAGTATATGGTATAAACTATGCATCAAAAAGTGTGATATAAGATGAACCGGGGCATGAAATATAATATGCATATGCACTGTGACAAAGATATGGATCCCAGATTGTAATATGTATGGCATAGCGCTGTGCGTTATAACATAGGCATCAAGGAAGGCACGTTAGATGGGGCAATATAACCCGTGCGAAGGCAAGTGTGGCATGACATATTCACGGGGTGGTGTTACAGTGTACATGGGCTAGAGAGTGTCATAGCATACGCACTAGCTGGTGGAATACAACACAGAGGTGTGAGGCAATCGGCGGGTACTGGTGGGTGTAACACAGCATTGGGCTCAGCCAGGAGCACGCTGTGACTCTCAAGTGGGGTTCGTCTCCTTTCCAGACAGTTCAATAAAAAGTATTACACATCCGGTGGTGGATGTGTGTTTTATTAAACGTAAGGGGGGTTTCTTGCATAGTTTGGTCGAATTTTTGTTGAATCCCCTTTGAATGGCTTGGTGTGCGTGTATATTAAATGTGCCCGTCAATAGCTACCCATGTTTGTATAAATAAACGACAAGGGTGTCTACTTGGAGACTACCCACTGGCGGGGGTGCCGGGATTAGGCACGGTAGGCCGTCAGACACGTCAGAGCTTCACTAGCGGTGTAAATACATTCCATGTGGATTCATTCTATGCATAGTCGCCTTTTAATGAATATCATGCAAATCGTCATGGTGATAGGTACATACGGTTTGTCCAGTATGTCCTAGGTGTTTCTATAAATATATATATTTTTTAAATATTAAAAAACAAAGGCCGGCCCGGGGGGATGGGGTCCCCTGGGCCATAAGTGGCCTGGGGAGGGGGGCAACGCAGCCCCCTCCTAAAGAATTAAAAAAAAAAGTCCATGACCCGGGGGTTGGGGTCCCCGGGGCCGATTAAGGCCTTGGGAGGGCCAAATTAAACTTTGTCAACAAAAAAAATTAGGGTGCAGGCCCTGGGGGATGGGGTCCACAGACCAGTAAATTAGAAAAAGAAGGGTGGCCACACAGCCCTCCTTCTTAAAAAAATAAAATAAATAAAAGACCGGCATCGCGCTGGAGGGCACGCCCCCTCCTTGCAGCACTCTGCAAACGCGCCCCCTGGCCAGTTGTAAGTTGGGGAATTAATTCCCCTTCAATACTGAGGGTCCCTGAGGGCCAACTAGCCCAACAGGTATCTCCAGTATGCACCAGGGAGCTGCGTTGCAGACAGGTGTTCTGAGGCCATGCCCCTTTTCACACCTCTATGCAACGCGGCTCTGTGGCGCTTACTGGAGGTACCTAGTGGGCTAGTTTGACCCCAGGGACCCTTAGGATTCAAGGGGACTTAATCTCTCAACTTAGAACGGCCACAGGGCGCGTTTACACAGTGGTGAAGGGAGGAGACGGGGCCTGAGGTGACGTGTGCAAACACGCCCTGTGGCGCGTTTTAAATTGGGGAAATAATTCCCTTTCAATCCTGAGGGACCCTGGGGGCCAACTAGTCCACTAGGTGCTTCCAGTAAGCGCCACTGCTCTGCGTTGCAGAGAGGTGGTGCAGGCCGTGCCCCTTTTTACACCTCTCTGCAATGGCACTTACTGGACATACCTAGTTGGCTATTTTGCCCCTAGGGATCCTCAGGATTCAAGGGGACTTAATCTCCCAATTTAAAAAATGCCCCTGAAACCTATGGTTTTTTCAGTGAATTTCTAAGGTTTTTTAAATGCTAATTCCTAACTATAACGTGCCTGAAACATATGGTTTTCTCAGTGAATATATATAGATATATATATATAACCTACTGGCGTTCGCCAGTAGGTAGTTATAGTTAGGACCTATTTTCCATGGGAAATCTGCAACATTCTATTCCCAATAACTTGGGCGCCGATTGACGAATCTTCGCGAAATTTTCAAAAAGTTTGGCCAGCTCCGGTCCGCTCCTATCCTGAAAGTCTCGGGATGATTCATGTAGTGGGGGCTGAGAAAAAAGGGGGGTCCCAAAACGTGTTTTCCCCATGCAATTTCCCATAGGACCTTTAGCCGCAGCTACAGCCCGAACTGCTGAACGGAATTACACCAAATTTGGCAAAGAGGTAGTCCTCAGTTCATACTCATGCCTTTTGCCTAAATGGTGTAAATCCATTCAGTAGTTCCTAAGAAAATGACATTTAAAATTACATACATATCTATGGCCTCGGAGGATCCGCGTACCGTATGCGCACCCAGCGCGCACCCTGCCGTGCACGAGCTGCTTTCTAATTGTCTGTCAACACTCCAAATCAGGGAGTCTTGGTAGCCTTCTTTTTAAAAAAATAACGGGAAGATGTGCGCAGGATGCGCGCATCCTACCTATAAAAAAAATATATTAAGCGCGCTTGTTTGGTACTATTTAGTCCCCGGGGGTGCCAAATCCCAGGGGCAATGGAGTTCATGTAAAGGGGGGCCCAGAGGGGCCCCCCAGCCCCCGGGACCTTCACCCCCAGGGCTTTTTAAAATTATGTAAAGAGGGCTCTCAGGCCGCCACCCCCGGGTCTTATTAAAATTGGGTGGGGGGCTCTCAGGCCCCCCAACCCCGGGGACCGCCACCCGTGGGGCTTCTTACAAATGTTGGAGGGGGGCTGCACGGCCCCCCTCCTGGAGCCTTGTACAGGCCCTTGGGACAGCCACCCCTCAGGGCCGGCTCCTGCAGTGTCCCGAGGTGCCCACCCCTGGGACACTGCCATTTGCAATGACAGGGGGGAAGCCTCGCAGCTCCCACCCTGTCATTGCAAACTGCTTTGCTATTGGGAAGAGAGAGCAGGAAACCTGCTCTCTCTTCCAAATAGCAAAGCAGATTGCTTTTCCATATGGGGAGCAGCATGTTAACTGCTCCCCATGTGAAAAAGCAATGCCGGCTCCCGCAGGATGCGGGGAGCAGGCTTGGACCGTGTGGGGATTGGGGACCCCCCCACGGTCCCCAACGGAGTGAAGCAGCCCAGGGGATGGGGTCCCCGGCGCTATTAGTGGCCCGGGAGGGGGGCCACATGGACCCACTCCCCAAAATGAAATGTTTTTTGTTTAAAAAAATTAATTAAAAATGGCTGGCCCCTGGGGATGGGGTCCCTGGGGCCATAAGTGGTCACAGGAGGGGGGCAAGGCAGCCACTTCCAAATATTTTTTTTTAAAAAGGCCCATGCCCCAGGGATGGGGTCCCCGGGGCAGATTATGGCCTCAGGAGGAGGGCCACAAGCGGCCCCTTTCCCAATATTTTTATTATTAAAAATAAAATTGGGGGCAGGCCCTAGAGTACGGGGTCCCCAGGGCCAAAAAATTACAAAAAGAAGGGAGGCTACATAGCCCTCCTTCTTACAAAATGCATTATAGTTAGCTGAACTAACTATAACAGGAGAATATATATATATAGATATATATATATATATATTCACAGAAAAAACCATAGGTTTCAGGGGCGTTATAGTTAGCTGGACTTTTCACTCGTACAAAACCATTGAAATTCCCCCGTTATAGTTAGTTCAGCTAACTATAACTCGCGCGCCCGCAATGCACTGCTGATGACGTCACATATTACATCATTCATGACATGGTCAGTGACATCACTCATGACATCACTGATGACATCTCAAATGACATCACTGATGACATCATCCGGTGAATGTGTGTTTTTCTGAAAATTACATATGTTTTATATATGTATATCTCAAGGTCGATGGAAGAATAAAGGGGTATATAAGTGTCTAAATGGAGGATTTGTTTTTGAAAAATTGATTGTATAACTGACTGATTAAGTGTATCTTAGTGAACACATGGCTTAGTGAGTAATGTTTAAATGTGTAAATATCTGTATCAGTCTCTCACTTTGTGTATAAGTGGCTGCATGGGTTGGTGAGTAGCTACATGAGTGTCTATATAGGTTATTAGTTGGTTTTTTGATTATCAGTATGAGTGTCTGAGTGTCTGTATGGTTCGGTGGGGGGTATTATGTAGTGCATAGGTGCATGAATGAGTGACTCACTGTTTGTATGTGTTGAAGACAGCATGGGTGCAGGACTGTATGGGTGGATGAGTGTGTGCATGGGTGTGTTAGTGAGTGATAGACTGTCTCAATAGTGTCTTTATGAGTAACTACATGTGTTTTAAACTAGTATATGTGACTATTGGTATATATAAATGAGTATATGTGAGAGTGAGAGATTGAAAGATTTCCTGTATGAATAAGTATGTGTTTCTATAAGTGATTGTTTAAAAGACTAAGTATGTGTAAGTTTCTGTAGAAGTAAGTGTGGCGGTGTGTGTATAACTGTATATGCAAGTAAATGGATGTTTGATTCTTTATTAGCATGAGTGACTATGTGTGTAAGTAACTCTATGGATGAGTGGTGTTGTGTAACAGGATGTATAGGTGTGTGAGTACATATGATGAGTGAGTACATGTATGAGTGACTGTATAGGACTGTTGGTGAATGAGTGGATGTGTATGTGGATCTTAGAATTAGTGAATAGGTTGTTGTAACTGGTATTGGTATGTCCATTGTTTTTAACATTGTAGTTTCTATTTTTGAATGTGTGTATCAAAGGTTATATTAGGGGAAGAGGAGGTCTGCCACTCTATCACAAGGATGATGTCATCAGTGATGTCATTAGTGATGTCATTTGAGACGTCATAAGTGATGTCATGAGTGATGTCACTGACCATGTCATGAGTGATGTAATATGTGACTTCATCAGCAGTGCATTGCGGGCGCGCAAGTTATAGTTAGCTGAACTAACTATAACGGGGGAATTTCAATGGTTTTGTACGAGTGAAAAGTCCAGCTAACTATAACGTCCCTGAAACCTTTGGTTTTTTCAGTGAATTTCAAAGGTTTTTTAAATGCTAATTTCTAGCTATGCCTACAGAGATAGGACATGTGAAGAAAGAAGGAAAAACGCACAGAAAGAAAAAAAAGAAATGCAGAAAGAAGCAACAGAAGTCCTCAAAGACGAAGAAAAGTGCAGGAAGAAGTATAACGTGCAGAAAGAACAAACAGAAGAGCAGAAACAAGCCTTGTTGCAAAATCATCCTGTACCCTCAACTTTTTCAGACTGATACTGGTGGTAACTGAGTCTGACTAACCAGTCCTAGAGCCAGTGCTATGTTAAAAGACACTCAGAATACAGTGAAAACACCTACATACACTAGGGAACACTATGCGTTGGGGTCCCCCTGTGATCAGCATGACCTCCACTGTAAGCCCCTAGTATATAATAGGGCAGGGGATTAAAACTACCTCTTAAAACGTGCCACAGGGCATGTTTGCACATGTCACCTCAGGCCCCGTCCCCTCACTTCCCCACTGTGTAAACACGCCCTGTGGCCATTTTAAGTTGGGAGATTAAGTCCCCTTGAATCCTGAGGGTCCCTAGGGTCCAACTAGACCACTAGGTACCTCCAGTAAGCGCCACAGAGCTGCGTTGCAGAGAGATGTAAAAAGGGGCATGGCCTAGACCACCTCTCTGCAACGCAGTGGAGTGGTGCTTACTGGAAGCTCCTGGTGAGCTAGTTGGCCCTCAGCGTCCCTCAGGATTGAAGGGGAATTATTTCCCCAACTTAAAACGCGCCACAGGGCTTGTTTGCACACGTTAACTCAGGCCCCGTCCCCTCCCTTCACCACTGTGTAAACACGCCCTGTGGCCGTTTTTAGTTGGGAGATTAAGTTCACTTGAATCCTGAGGGTCCCTAGGGTCCAACTAGCCCACTAGGTACCTCCAGTATGCGCCACAAAGATGCGTTGCAGAGAGGTGTAAAAAGTGGCACGGCCTGGACCACCTCTCTGCAACGCAGCTCAGTGGCGCTTACTGGAAGCACCTGGTGGGCTAGTTAGCCCCCAGGGGCCCTCAGGATTGAAGGGGAATTATTTCCCCAACTTAAAACGCGCCACAGGGCTTGTTTGCACAGGTTAACTCATGCCCAGTCCCCTCCCTTCACCACTGTGTAAACACGCCCTTTGGCCGTTTTTAGTTGGGAAATTAAGTTAATTTGAATCCTGAGGGTCCCTAGGGTCCAACTAGCCCACTAGGTACCTCCAGTATGCGCCACAGAGCTGCGTTGCAGAGAGGTGTAAAAAGTGGCACGGCCTGGACCTCCTCTCTGCAACGCAGCTCAGTGGCGCTTACTGGAAGCACCTGGTGGCTAGTTAGCCCCCAGGGGCCCTCAGGATTGAAGGGGAATTATTTCCCCAACTTAAAACACGCCATAGGGCGTGTTTGCACACGTCACCTCAGGCCCCGTCCCCTTCCTTCCCCACTGTGTAAACATGCCCTGTGGCCATTTTTTAAGTTGGAGGATTAAGTCCCTTTGAATCCTGAGGATCCCTAGGGGCAAAATAGCCCACTAGGTACGTCCAGTAAGCGCCATTGCAGGGAGGTGTAAAAAGGGGCACGGCCTTCACCACCTCTCTGCAACGCAGAGCAGTGGCACTTACTGGAAGCACCTGGTGGGCTAGTTGGCCCCCAGGGTCCCTCAGGATTGAAAGGGAATTATTTCCCCAACTTAAAACGCGCCACAGGGCGTGTTTGCACACGTCACCTCAGGCCCTGTCCCCTCCCTTCACCACTGTGTAAACCCGCCCTGTGGCCGTTCTAGGTTGAGAGATTAAGTCCCCTTGAATCCTAAGGGTCACTAGGGTCAAACTAGCCCACTAGGTACCTCCAGTAAGCACCACAGAGCTGCATTGCATAGAGGTGTAAAAAGGGGCATTGCCTCAGAATACCTGTCTGCAACGCAGCTCCCTGGCGCATACTGGAGATACCTGTTGGGCTAGTTGGCCCTCAGGGACCCTCAGTATTGAAGGGGAATTAATTCCCCAACTTACAACTGGCCAGGGGGCGTGTTTGCAGAGTGCTGCGAGGAGGGGGCGTGGCCTCCAGCGCGATGCCGGTCTTTTATTTATTTATTTTTTTTAAGAAGGAGGGCTGTGTGACCCCCCTTCTTTTTCTAATTTACTGGCCCTGGGGACCCCATCCCCCAGGGCCTGCACCCTAACTTTTTTTGTTGAAAAAAATAAATTTGGCCCTCCCAAGGCCTTAATCAGCCCCGGGGACACCAACCCCCTGGGTCATGGCCTTTTTTTAATTTAAATTCTTTAGGAGGGGGCTGCGTTGCCCCCCTCCTCAGGCCACTCATGGCCCCAGGGACCCATCCCCAGGGGCCGGCCCTTGTTTTTTATAATTTTTAAAACATATATATTTATAGAAACACCTAGGACATGCTGGACAAACCGTATGTACATATCACCATGACAATTTGCGTGATATTCATTAAAAGGCAACTATGCATACAATGAATCCACGTGGAATGTATTTGCACCGCTAGTGAAGCTCTGACGTGTCTGACGCCCTACCGTGCCTAACCCGGCGCCCCCGCTGGTGGGTACTCTCCAAGTAGACACCCTTGTCGTTTATTTATACAAACATGGGTAGCTAATGACGGGCACATTTAATACACACGCACACCAAACCATTCAAAGGGGATTCGACAAAAATTCGACCAAACTATGCAAGAAACCCCCCTCACGGTTAATAAAACACACATCCACCACCGGATGTGTAATACTTTTTATTTTACTCTCTGGAAAGGAGACAAACCTCACTTGAGAGTCACAGCTTGCTCCTGGTTGATCCCAATGCTGTGTTGCACCCACCAGTGCCCGCCGAGTGCCACACACCTCTATGTAGTATTCCACCAGCTAGTGCGTATGCTATGACACTCTCTAGCCCATGTCATGCCACACTTGCCTTCGCACGGGTTATATTGCCCCATCTAATGTGCCTACCGCGATGCCTATGTTATAACGCACAGCGCTACGGCATACATATTTCAATCTGGGATCCATATCTTTGTCACTGTGCATATGCAACGTTACACTCACCAGCACATATTTTATATTACAGCTTTAGAGACTAGTTAGGTTACACAACACTGCCCTGTGCATATTACACTCCAAGGCGCATATCGCATAGCACGCGCTAGTGCCTGCGCTATCTCGCGCTCTCCAATGAATCTGTCATTGCGCACAATGTATTGCATATTATATTTCATGCCCCGGTTCATCTTATATCACACTTTTTGGTGCATAGTTTATACCATATACTATATCTAGTTTTCATTTTCAATCGTGCTCTCAGGACTATGTTCTATATAACACTGCGTCCACCTACCCTTTTCACTGGCATTACATTTTGCGATCGGGGTGGAGGGACAGGGGGTGTTTCTGCCAAGTGAGTCCGGAGTCACAGTAACAAACGTCCTCTTCTTCCTTAATAAAAGTGAGATTATGCTGCATACTTGTTCATATTTTAAGTAGTTCGCACAGACACACATTTTAAAAACAATAAAGTTCCTAATACCCACCTTCTCTGAATAGTTAGCTTGCTGCCCCATCCACCTCCTCCCTATCCTCTGTTGTCTGAATCCATGGACTAGCTTCCTCCCTCCTGCCATGCATGGTCTGATGTGCTGCCACTGCCCTCCATTTAGCATGATGTACCAGTCCACTCCTCCTTCCCTCCATTGCCCAATTATATGGCTCATCCTTGACCTCCTGCTTAGCCTCTGTGCTTAGCTTGCTGCCCCTATTCTCCTTCCCCCTGCTCTCCGATGTCTTTGTGCATGCCCCTGCTCCATCCTTTTTGCCCACCATGTTCCATGGACCTGCCACTCCTATCTACTCTGAGTGTTCTGTTGAGCTGCCACTCCCCTCCCACCTGCCTAGCATTGTCAGATGACTGTAACCTGTCTCTGCCACCTCCACCCTGCCTGTCCACATCCCATGCCCCTATCCCCTTCCTCCTGTCCTCCATGTTCCATTTTACTGCCACAACCTTCTGCCCTCCCTGGTCTGTTGTGCTGCAACTGCTCCTCCTGCCTGCCCCGCGCGGTCTGTTGTGAGGCCCCTTCCCCTGAACTCTCTTGTATGTGCCCAGGTCCTGACCCTCCCTTCTATCCTCCATGGTCATTCGTGCATGCCCCTGCACCCTCCTTCTTGCCCATCATAGCCATCGTGCTGCCACTAACCCTGCCGCTTGCCATGCATGGTCTTCTGTGCTGCCATGGCCCCTCCCACCTTCCCTGTGTGGTCAGCAAGCTGCCCCTGACCCCCTCCCATCTTCCCTCCATGGTCTGTGTGTATGCCATCATAGTCTCACTGTTGCTCTCCATGGTGTCATTTACAAAATGGAGCCAAGGGGGTCTAAAAGGCAGGTCGCCCCCCACTCAATATCATATACACAACAAAGGACCTGCCTCGTATACCAATCTTAATTTTTAAGCCTAGAGAACAATCAATATTTTTGACTCGACGTATGGGCTATTGTACAGTTTGTTACCTATTAGCCGTTTTTACTAAAAGTCAGATACTACAGGGTTCTATTGTCTCGGGCTATACAAATGCCTGTGAACTAGGTAAATTTGACAGAAAGTTCCCCTAGAAACCTATGTATCCCCCCACCACCATGTGTGGAGAGAAAAGAGTGAAGGCGGAAAAAAGAAGGAAACAGCAGTCTCGCAATCCACCGCACCATCAGAGATTGATGTCCGTTTCAATGCCACAAAGGAAAAGTGCAGAAAAAATGAGGGCGGCAATACCTCACGGACGTAACCCCCAGGAGGTGTAAGCGGACAGGTACTCGTCCGTTACCTCACCTTCTCATCATCGGTAATTGCCGTCCCCAGTGAAAACTGAAAAGTGACACAACAGGTCTAGAGTCTTCTCTAGTACCTACTGTGAAAATAAACTAATAATATAAACTGTGTCTATGTGCAAAAAAAGGGAAGGAAAGGAATGGGTGTCGACCCTAAGACTAGGGAGAATGAGTCTGATCAGGACCCAGAATACTCCCAGTTAAAACCGGGCAGCACCACACTAGCTAAATGAGACTTTTTATTCAATGCTTTGTGGCTGTCCCCTTAAAAACCATGGTGTGTCTTGTTTCTAGTGCCCATCCTGCCTGACCTCCATGGTCATCTTGCTGCTCCTGCCCTGCCCCCTCGCCCCCAGCCCTCTGTTTCCATGTGCAGACCCCTATTCCCTCCCTCCTGGCTTGTCTGTTCCATTGTAATGCCCTTGATCCGTATCTCCTGCCCTTTATGGTCTGCTATGCTGCAGCTTTCTCTCCTGTCTGTCCATTATGGTCAGCTAGCTACCATTGCCTCTTTCCCCTCTGTTGTCTGTTGTCCATGTGCATGGTCCTGCTTTCTATGGATTGTTGTGCTGCACTCCTGTCCCGCATGCCCTGTGTGGTGTATTGTGCTGCTGCAAACCCTGATGCCTGCCCTGTAGGGTCAGTTTGGTGCACCTCTCAATGTCCCTCCTGTCCTCTGTTATCCGAGTCCATGTCCCTACCCCAATTCCTCCTGCCTACCATGATCCAATGTACCATACTTGCGAACATTTTGAACTTGGTAAGAGGGAGATTTTGAAATAAAACTGGGGTATTGATTTTCTCCTTTGAGTTACATTGAAAAAGAGAAGATTGTAGACAGGAAACAGATCAAGTAAAGCCCATTTGAGCTTAAAAACATTGGACGTTTCCTGGCTGAAACGGGTCTGTTGGCATGTATGGTTGTATGACCACTGCCTCTTCCTTCTGCCCACAATGGTCTATTATATTGCCACAGCATCTCTTGCCAGTCCTGTATTGTTGGTTTGTTGCTCCTGCCCCCCTTTCCACTGCCCTCCATAGTCTGTTGTGCTGCCTCTGCCCTGCCTGCCTGCCTAGTGTGGTCAAATTGTTGCCTCTGCACTCTCCTACCTGCCTTCAATTTTCAGAGTCCGTGCACCTGGCCTCTGCCTCTCAACAGTATCCCAATGAACAACTAGATTGCTAACATTCTATATTTATTACAAAAGTGTGGAACGCCTGACGTCATCTTGATGTAATCAAAACTGTAATGCCTAGAGCATTTCCTTTAGAAATTACATATATGAGAGGGTCTTATTTGCATCAAAAGTATGGTTAGTGCTCTAAAAATCTAAAATGAGGACATATTTTCTGAGTTTTCAAATAGCGACAAAGAACTTTTAAATTATTTGTAATCTTAGTTTTTTTATCCAGGTGACCACTTGATTAAATGTTGCATCCAAGGGGATAGGGTGTGGTGTTACTTCCAGAGCTGCAGACTTTGCAACTGGGGAACCAGGTTGGAGTTTCTGCTTCAGCTCAACATTCTGTGATTCTGGTCAAATCAGTTAATCTCCCCATGTCTACAACCAAAATGAATTTGATCTTGTGTGATGTAACCGATGCTCATGTAAAGCACTCCAATACCGGACAAGTCTGCACTATATAAAACTGCAAATACACAAAAAATAAGTGTTTTGCACACTTCTGTCATTGGGCTACATTTGGGCTACATCTGGGTGATATTTGGGCTACATTTGGGCTCTTTTGTCTCTGTTGGCCATTTTAGGAGATTTATTTGTTATGAAGTTTCCTAATTTCCTCATTTACTGCAGTCTCCTCAGTAGGAAATGCTTTCAGTTTTTTACTTTGATTCCATCAAGAAGGTATTCAGATATGTCACACATTTGCCATAAATTCTGAATGTTAGCACTCTAGTTGCTCATTAGATCACAGTAGTAAAGCACTGCTCACCACGGAAGTCTGCTGCTAGTATTAGAAGTGCATGTTTCAGTCTGCATATCAGAATTTTTTAATGAAATAGAAGAGGATTTGAGAAGTCACTCAAAATGTGTCCTAATTTTTCTTTCTTCAGCACTAATCATATTTTCTATGGCAAAATGAACCCCCTCATTGTGTTCCTTTTTAAATTAAATGTTTTAAGTGTTACCAGTTTAGTCCAATCAAGGTGGCTTCAGGTGTGCCATACTTTTGTCATAAGTAAGACAGTAAGCGCTCTAGTTGTTCTTAAGAACACTCTGGGACATTCTGTCATTGGGCTATACTTGGGCTACATCTGGGTGATATTTGGGCTACATTTGGGCTCATTTGTCTCTGGTGGCCATCTTGGGAGATTTATTTGTTATGAAGTTTCCTAATTTCATCATTTACTACAGTCTCCTCAGTAGGAAATACTTTCAGTTTTTTACTTTGATTCCCTCAAGAAGACATTCAGATGTGTCACACATTTTCCATAAATTCTGAATGTTAGCACTCTAGTTGCTCATTAGATCACTGTAGTAAAGCTACTGCTCACCAGGCAAGTCTGCTGCTGGTATTCAAAGTGCATGTTTCAGTCTGCATGTCAGAATTTTTTTATGAAATAAAAGAGGAGTTCAGAAGTCAAAATGTGCCCTAGTTTTTCTTTCTGCAGCACTAATCATAATTTATATGGCAAAATGAACCCCCTCACTTTGTTCTTCTGTAAATTAAATGTTTTAAGTGTTACCACTTTATTCCAATCAAGATGGCTTCAGGTGTGCCATACTTTTGTCATAAGTAAGACTGTTAGCGCTCTAGTTGTTCTTTGGAGCACTCTGGGAAGCTGCAGTAGAACACAAAGGAATCAACTGACAGTCTCTGCCCTTGTTGGATGTACATGTTTTACTGAGAATGTCAGACTTCATTCTTACATGACTGAGAAAGATAATGTGAATTTACAGAAAATATGCTCTCAGCTTAGCTTATAGATCACCTTCCAAACCTCTGTGGGAAAAGCATGAAAAAATAGTTTTCTCTCAAACATGGTTCATGATATCACAGCAGAAGGCTTTTACACATGGTAAAATCACCTTAGAACACACCACAATTCCTAAAATGAGTATGGTACCATCAACAAATGATTTATAATGTAACTAAAGTCTTAAAACCTTCTATTAACTGCAATGCTTTTAAATGAGGTGCTATCATGTATATTGGTCCCAAGATGGCTGCCAACTCTTCTTGGATGAAGTACTGACAGCCAATCAGATCTCACAATGGGATGTGTCGTTAGGCTCCGCCCAGATATATATGTGATTTTACTTTTGATTTTCTCAGGAACTACTGAATAGATTGACACCATATATGCAAAAGGCACATCCCTGAGCTGAGGACTACCTCTCTGCCAAATTTCAAGTAATTCTGTTCAGCCGTTCGGGCTGTACCTTGGACTAAAGGTCCATATGGAAAATTGCATGGGAAAAATGTGTTTTGGGACCCCCCTTTTTTCTCAGCCCCCGCTTGACGAATCCCCCCGAGACTTGCAGGGTAGGAGCGGAGCGGAGCGCCCCACCAATTTTGAGAATTTTGCGAGGATTCGTCAACCGGGGCCAAAGTTATTCCAAATAGAATGTTGCAGATTTCCTATGGAAACACGGTCCTAACTATAACTATCTACTGGTGACCGCCAGTAGATAATATATATATATATACATGTCCAAGACTGCTGTGTTTAGCGGCTCACCAGTCCTACGATGTTGGTGCCGATTCAACGGTTACAGCAACCAAAATATGTCCCAAGTAGAGCTTCAAGCGTCCTTCCACCGAAGGTAATAAAGCAAAGGAACGGCACACCAGGAGAATGTACAAAGTATTATTGTACACAAAAAGAAAGACGGTATTCAGATATGTCACACATTTGCCATAAATTCTGAATGTTAGCACTCTAGTTGCTCATTAGATCACAGTAGTAAAGCAATGCTCACCACGGAAGTCTACTGCTAGTATTAGAAGTGCATGTTTCAGTCTGCATATCAGAATTTTTTAATGAAATAGAAGAGGATTTGAGAAGTCACTCAAAATGTGTCCTAATTTTTCTTTCTTCAGCACTAATCATAATTTCTATGGCAAAATGAACCCCCTCATTGTGTTCCTTTTTAAATTAAATGTTTTAAGTGTTACCAGTTTATTCCAATCAAGATGGCTTCAGGTGTGCCATACTTTTGTCATAAGTAAGACAGTAAGCGCTCTAGTTGTTCTTAAGAACACTCTGGGGACATTCTGTCATTGGGCTATACTTGGGCTACATCTGGGTGATATTTGGGCTACATTTGGGCTCTTTTGTCTCTGGTGGCCATCTTGGGAGATTTATTTGTTATGAAGTTTCCTAATTTCCTCATTTACTACAGTCTCCTCAGTAGGAAATACTTTCAGTTTTTTACTTTGATTCCATCAAGAAGACATTCAGATGTGTCACACATTTTCCATAAATTCTGAATGTTAGCACTCTAGTTGCTCATTAGATCACTGTACTAAAGCTACTGCTCACCAGGCAAGTCTGCTGCTGGTATTGAAAGTGCATGTTTCAGTCTGCATGTCAGAATTTTTTTATGAAATAAAAGAGGAGTTCAGAAGTCAAAATGTGCCCTAGTTTTTCTTTCTGCAGCACTAATCATAATTTATATGGCAAAATGAACCCCCTCATTTTGTTCCTTTGTAAATTAAATGTTTTAAGTGTTACCACTTTATTCCAATCAAGATGGCTTCAGGTGTCCCATACTTTTGTCATAAGTAAGACTGTTAGCGCTCTAGTTGTTCTATGGAGCACTCTGGGAAGCTGCAGTAGAACACAAAGGAATCAACTGACAGTCTCTGCCCTTGTTGGATGTACATGTTTTACTGAGAATGTCAGACTTCATTCTTACATGACTGAGAAAGATAATGTGAATTTACAGAAAATATGCTCTCAGCTTAGCTTATAGATCACCTTCCAAACCTCTGTGGGAAAAGCATGAAAAAATAGTTTTCTCTCAAACATGGTTCATGATATCACAGCAGAAGGCTTTTTCACATGGTAAAATCACCTTAGAACACACCACAATTCCTAAAATGAGTATGGTACCATCAACAAATGATTTATAATGTAACTAAAGTCTTAAAACCTTCTATTAACTGCAATGCTTTTAAATGAGGTGCTATCATGTATATTGGTCCCAAGATGGCTGCCAACACTTCTTGGATGAAGTACTGACAGCCAATCAGATCTCACGATGAGATGTGTCGTTAGGCTCCGCCCAGATATATATGTGATTTTACTTTTGATTTTCTCAGGAACTACTGAATAGATTGACACCATATATGCAAAAGGCACATCCCTGAGCTGAGGACTACCTCTCTGCCAAATTTCAAGTAATTCTGTTCAGCCGTTCGGGCTGTACCTTGGACTAAAGGTCCATCTGGAAAATTGCATGGGAAAAATGCGTTTTGGGACCCCCCTTTTTTCTCAGCCCCCGCTTGACGAATCCCCCCGAGACTTGCAGGGTAGGAGCGGAGCGCAGCGCCCCACCAATTTTGAAAATTTTGCGAGGATTCGTCAATCGGGGCCAAAGTTATTCCAAATAGAATGTTGCAGATTTCCTATGGAAACACGGTCCTAACTATAACTATCTACTGGCGACCGCCAGTAGATAATATATATATATATATATATATATATATATACATGTCCAAGACTGCTGTGTTTAGCGGCTCACCAGTCCTACGATGCTGGTGCCGGTTCAACGGTTACAGCAACCGAAATATGTCCCAAGTATAGCTTCAAGCGTCCTTCCACCGAAGGTAATAAAGCAAAGGAACGGCACACCAGGAGAATGTACAAAGTTTTATTGTACACAAAAAGCAAGACGACGCGTTTCGGCGTTAAGCCTTTTTCAAGTGCGGTAAGATTGGCAAATTCCCCTAGAAATAGGCACCATTGCTTTCAAAATAAAGACAAACATAGAAGACATACTACCATAACGTACGGAGCTTCAATCTTTCAAATCAGTGACAAAATTAAGTATCAACAATGAGTGCCATTCATTATGCCGGTCTTTGACACTTGTTTGCGCAAACATAATTATAAATGCTAACCAAATATTTAACCAAACAAGACAACACAATTAGGCCCTGCTGAGTTATAGTTTTCAAACAATACACATTACGTCATATGCAATCAGGTCATTTGTTCTGAGTGCAAACGCTTCGTTAATATGTCTAAATCAAACATTTTACATTTATGAAGGCATAGATGCCGGGACTGGGCAACATTGACAATAATAGATGACCATGTGCAAAAAATCATGTTTTGGACATTGCTCCGCCATAATAATGATAAAATACCAATAAATTCGATCTGCAATTACGTCAGCAATGGTTATGCATTGTTAGAAATTCACAACGCGACATGCAGTAATTATAAGCATCAAGGCAGTGTATTGTGGGTAACTTACCCTTAGAAATATTAGTAGTAATAAAGGGTAATGTACCCTGTCGCTGCAGGCCATATACGTGGCCATCTATTCAATGTTGTCACCTATACATGTTGCATGTTCATTTACTAGTCCTCTTAAGTATCCTAGGGGATAGCCACTACAATATAAAAATAGAAATAAAATAAAATAAAATAATGTGCCTAAAGTGTGATGAGTGATATCTGAACTGTAAAAGTGCTGATAGTGCTTGTATAAGGAATTAGACAGGATACGCCATTGGCATTATCGCCAATGAGAATTCCCATATGAAAAAAGCAATTTTCAAGAAAAAGATATTTTCTTATTAAGGGATTTGTAATCATAAATGTTTCCATGCAATAATCTACAGGGAAAGCTAAAAGATTAACCCTGTACTAGTTCCAATTTAAAATCAGTGATACAGTGCAATTGATATTGAAACGGAGAACGAGATACTGCTGCTGCGTCAGATTCAACCTATGTGGGTGGCCAATTCTTCCCCACTATTTAGACCATTTGGGGTTTTTGTATTTAGATCAATTATGTATCTGGGGTGGAGATCGGGAGCGCAATTTGAGAATAAAGGAATCCAGATACATATTTGATACAAGCACTATCAGCACTTTTACAGTTCAGATATCACTTATCACACTTTAGGCACATTATTTTATTTTATTTTATTTTTATATTGTAGTGGCTATCCCCTAGGATACTTAAGAGGACTAGTAAATGACCATGCAAGATGTATAGGTGACAACATTGACTAGATGGCCACGTATATGCCTGCAGCGACAGGGTACATTACCCTTTATTACTACTATTATTTCTAAGGGTAAGTTACCCACAATACACTGCCTTGATGCTTATAATTACTGCATGTCGCGTTGTGAATTTCTAACAATGCATAACCATTGCTGACGTAATTGCAGATCAAATTTATTGGTATTTTATCATTATTATGGCGGAGCAATGTCCAAAACTTGATATTTTGCACATGGTCATCTATTATTGTCAATGTTGCCCAGTCCCGGCATCTATGCCTTCATAAATGGAAAATGTTTAGATTTAGACATATTAACAAAGCGTTTTTACTCAGAACCAATGACCTGATTGCATATGACGTAATGCGTATTGTTTGAAAACTATAACTCAGCAGGGCCTAATTGTGTTGTCTTGTTTGGTTAAATATTTGGTTAGCATTTATAATTATGTTTGCGCAAACAAGTGTCAAAGACCGGCATAATGAATGGTACTCATTGTTGATACTTAATTTTGTCACTGATTTGAAAGATTGAAGCTCCGTACGTTATTGTAGTATGTCTTCTATGTTTGTCTTTATTTTGAAAACAATGGTGCCTATTTCTAGGGGAATTTGCCAATCTTACCTCACTCGAAAAAGGCTTAACGCCGAAACGCGTCGTCTTGCTTTTTGTGTACAATAAAACTTTGTACATTCTCCTGGTGTGCCGTTCCTTTGCTTTATCACCTTCGGTGGAAGGACGCTTGAAGCTATACTTGGGACATATATATATACATATATATATACATACATATATATCTCCAATGACTAGTAATAATAGTTGGCTTAGATTGACGATTGACATTTCAAAGCCTAGCATTTTAAAAAATCAACCCATTTTAACTACATACAAATGCAACCTGATCTCAAAGCTGTATTAAACCAAAAGCATAGATTTATTCTGAATTCAATCCCTAGCACACACTTAAATAAATAATAATTTCATTATTAATGATCATGCAAGGAAATTTTTTCTCTGTTCTTTGTTTTTAATTTTCTGTGCCCAGCCAACACGTGTTTCTTCGATAGGCTAATGTCCCGCAACTTCTTCAGGGCTACAAGACCTTTTTCAATTGTATTCAATTTATAATGCATTTTACAAGCCATTCGAAATGTGGTGAAAACATATGTGAAGTCTCACTCCAAGTTTCATATCGAACTGAATACAAACTTTCATAAAGTGGAAACCTATGCACAATGCAATCTTTTTTGTATATACGTCTGTTATTTTTTAAAAGATATCCATGATTAATTGAACCAATTGTACTACCCTGCCTGTGTGCCTGTGTGCTTACGAGCGTGCTGCCCATTATCTCTAAATATCAAGCCCATTATTTATCTCTGGTGACATGAGTTAGAGACCACCAAGGGATATACCCCTGCATACCCCTATTTGTATTATGCATGCGTCTACCTGTCAGGCACCCAGATTCTACCTTCTTGTCCCACCTGTAATAGAGAGTGATTTAAAACGAGACCATATGTTTGAGTCTGTTCATCAAATTTTCTCTACAAACATATAAACCACAACTCCATATTCTCCTATTACATCCCACTTTTTACCTCTCTGCCGGTTCTACTTCCGTCACGGCTGTCTGTATCTTTATCCGCTATCATAAACCGTTTCACATAGGTGATGTGTTCTGTCAATAAAATATAATATATCACTCTCCTAATTTGTCCATCAAGCTAAACTATAATTAGTATCCATATACTATTGTATTAGTCACATCTAACGTTCCAGAAATCTTTGAAAGGGTTATTTGTGAAGAATCCTGCTCTCTTAAATGTCCAAAATTGTTCTCCTACAAATGATTGTACCACAAAAATCAATTTTTAGTATCCCGCTACTTTCAATTTGCCATCCCAACCCTTGTTTCAGTTTGAATCACATACCTGTCTGCGAGTATGCTAACAGTATGGCTCCTGGCAGTCGTGCTGCTGTGGGTGTCGACCCGGAAGTGGAGTATATTTCCTGATCCGGTCCATGTGAATATTCACCCATCTTAACCACCAAACCGTCTTTAACCATGTCTGTATATGAAAATGTTCTTGCATGTACGTGAGAACCCACAATGTGGTGGTCTCCGCTGATGTAACATATGTTCACCGTAATACCCCACTAACCCATATATAAATCCCTATCATCTACCGTAGAAGACAAATTGTTTATGCTGCCCCTGTGCCTCACAATTCCTTGCATGGATTGCCATTGGATATCTTATGTCCTGTTGTTTAAAGGCTCTTCTGTGTTCCCCAATTCTCTTCTTCAGGGCCCTGATGGTACTTCCCACATAAAAAAACGCTTACATTTGCATTCAATAATGTAGACAACATATTTGGAGTTACAGTTTCTACTATGTCTTATCATATAAATCTTGCCATCTAGTCCCCTGAATTCTTTCTTCTTATCAATTGCCCATCAACATACCCCACAAGGTCCACATTTATGGAACCCCAATGAGCATTGCGTGAGCCATTGTCCTGTATTTCTATCGTGAGGGACACTAGGACTCAATTTTGATTTCAAGGTCCTACCGCTTCTAAATGTGATTCCCGGTTTGCTTCTGGTGCATGCTTCTAGAGCTTTGTCCACCCTTAAGATCCCCAGTGTTTATTCATACTCTTCTACTTTGGATACACTGATATACTGTTGAAGTTAGTCACATATCTTATTTCTTGTTCTTCTTTGTACATTGTAGGTTTCTCTTTTAGAGTGTCACGTCTCTGGATCTTAAGGACCCTGCTTTCAGCCTTGCCAATGATCTATTTGTCATAGCCCCTCGCAGCAAAACTAACCTTCATGTTTTCTATGCAAGTTTTAAAATCACTGTCCTCACTGCAATTTCCCTATCGACGAAACACGTGTTGGCTGGGCACAGAATATTAAAGACAAAGAACAGAGAAAAAATGTCCTTGTGTGTTCATTAATAATGAAATGAATATTTAATTAAGCATATGCTAGGGATTGAATTTATGTTGTAAACACATGAGGGTCTTGGTTTGGAGAGGTCAGGGTGATTCCCCTCCCGTGGAGCACCGCAGAAATATGGTTGTGAAAACTGATTAGGATGTTTATTGAGAGCGCCAGAATTCATTCATCCCATTGGAGTAATAGACTTATTCTAAACCGCCTAAGACTGGAAACCTTTGACCGTCTGATTAGTTTTCCTGAAATCAATGATTGGTCTACAAATGTAATAAATTGGCCCTGTGATCGCTCGATGACACAGATCACTATGCACATAGTCCTTTTCTGCACATTTTATAGTAATTTGAGAAAACGCTATTTTGTACATTTTTTAATATCGCTTAATTTTTTACAATGTCGCCAAGCTTATCTTTACTTACAATCACTGCCCACTATGGAGGTTTGTTGTGGTAAGTCAAGTTTTCTGTGGGCTGTTTTTTATGCTAGAAAGAACATTTTACACTGTCCTATATTATCTCTGTGATATAGTCAAAGGAAACTAATTGATTCATGATGTGTTAATGACATTTTTTTAAAGAAATCTTAGAAAATGTGTACTTTTTTTAACTTATATGATTTTATCTTGCAATTGAATAAAGTATTGAAATTAAATTATAGCTGGCACAGAAATGGAGGAAAGGTACTCTAAAGGTTTTTAAACCAGGCCCCCAGTCCTCCTCAAACCTGTGCAAACGTTTTCCCTTGGAAAAAAAAGAGAAACGGTATGGAAAATAGGCCCCTAATGCAACATCTGGCTACCCACAATCAAATTAAAAAATAGAGGAAAAAACCAAAACGGTAAAAAAAATACTTGTGCATGCCTTCCATCAAAGGATCAAATTTGAGATTGATCCTTTCTAGCACAGGAAAATCGCGCTTGGGACTCCAAATCTTTCTTACATTCACCAGCTCACTTGCTGGAGTCTCGTGTTGTTCCTGTTGTCATTGTGTTGCTCCAACTTAAGCAAAATTCAGCCATGTGGCGATTGGTGAAATTTGGCCCACATTGAAGAGTAACACAGAGTTACCCAAATTTTACCAATTCCATGCGAGAAATTACATTTTCCTCCCACTCCTAAGAAGTAGACAGTTGGCCCAACACACAGGTATTTACTGCCGAAATCACCTTAATTGCACTTGATAGAATTTAGCAAAGAGTTCCTCACAGCAGGGTCAGACTAGGATAGAAAATAGGTATTGTCATCTAAATAAAAATGTACCCCGTTAGTGAATTAGAACAATTGGCCCATGTTTGCAAATTGGAGCAGTAAAGTCATGCTGTATAAGTATTTTGCAAGCTATTGAAGACTGCATGCTTTATAGGTTGCTGCAGACACTATTTGTTTTAATATCAGTGAATTCAACAGTAAAAACTATCCAGCAGAAAATAAAACAGGCATAAAATTGGACCAAAAATTGACCTGTGTGAGCAACCCGTCGGGCACTGCCTAATTGCTCTATAGGCCAGTCCGACGTTGCCTGACAGAGGTAAAGTGCATTTACTACTGTGGATTTCTCCACAATTTAAAAATCTGCAGTACTAAATCTCACTCAAGGGCTTGGAAGTGGGCATTCCAAGGCATGGTTTGCCTTAGAAGTTTGTGAGCACCCTAAAACATTTATGTTTGTTGGCATTCCCAAGCTCCTCTATGTCCCTGTTTTCAACTTGGAATGATCGGGGATTTACTATAGGTACAAATACCTCATCTATCAATGTGGTAAGGGATTCGGATCACCCCCAGATTTTCTGGAGGTGTCGGAAGACTTTTTTTAATAGTGAAAACTGTTTTCTAGGCAGCGAGATAAACAACCACTGGCAATGTCATGTGACCTTGCTTATAACTGAAAGTGCCTCTTCTGCTACTGGCCTGTTTAAGCACTCAGTACCTCACCATGCATGCACTATTGCATTGTTGCACTCATGCAGCCATACAGTCACCTACTAAATCATTATTACACCCATCCACAATAAAACAGACACACAATCTCAAAAAGCATGTGTAAGTTAGATTAAAAGAACAGAAATGGGAAAATGAAATGTAGTGGGCACTTGCTTGCAATTAAGAAGTAGAAAAATATGAAACATATCTGTGAACATTCATATACAAATAATACTTTTTATAGCTATGAATTGCTTTACTAACCTAAGATGGCTGACATGTTTTTTCCAAACTTGGAGGTTATCTTGAAGCAGTAAAACAATGAGACATCATGGGACATATCCTTCAAAATGGCCACCCAGTGTAGACACAGGGGCTATGTATAATGCAGGTGTACTATAGAACTAATTAGCAGTAAACTTGGTGCCCAGAAGCATTTTCTTGTGAGTTGCCAGGCACTTAAAAAAACATAAGACAAAAATGTCATCTCTGAGAGGTCGATAGAGACAAAGAATGAATTTGGCTGACCCATTAAGCCATGCTATGTGCTGTCGGGGAATTTGAATGACACTCAAATAGATCAACAGCTGTAGCGGGTGGGTATTTTTTATTACAAAAGCCTGGAAGGCAGCTACAGCTCTCAGGCTGGATAAGAAAACTACTTTAACTCACACCATTAAATGCTATGCATAGAATTACAAACATGTATTAACATACATATACAACCCCCACTAAAAGGTCTAACAGGGATTCTCAAATTCAAAACTGCTCTACAAGGGGATATTAATAGGATAGAAGCAGACACCAAACCTACTGGCTACTGCAATATTTTGTGATTACAGGTAACAAACTTCATGTCTGCAGGTTTACACAAAGTGTAATAATTCACCCTTAAAGGCATGCTGCTTTTACCATATGACTTTCACTATACCAATGTAAAGCCTGCTGCCTTTGCAGTTAATTTTCATAAGAAACCCATGACATTTTGCAAAGTATTCCCAATAAATAAATGAGGGTTACGTACTTAATCATTGGTTTGTCAAATTAACCAAATAATGGCTATTGTATTCAACATATGCTTTCCTACAGGGCAACTATTTGCAAACATTCATAAAATTACAAATATGTGCACAATTACAGTATGCAAAACAATAACAAGCCTCCCTTAAGTGGGTCTAACAGGAATTTTAACAGTGCAAATGTGCCACAAGTTTTTGCCAATGAGGATAACCAACACCAATGTCCTTGACTACTACCATAATCTATGAGATTCTATGCAACAAAACACCTGTATACATGTGTTACCACAGTGTGAAAACACTCCACCCTTAAAAGCTTATTTTCTGTAACATATAATTTCACTAGACATTTGTGAGGCCTACTCCCCATGTTGTAGTTTTCATAATAAATAGTTTAGATTTATGTCACCTGACTAATTGTTTCCCAATGAAAAAATCAGGCCTATAGCCTATATCATTGGCTTATTGCCATGGAAATACTCAGTCCTACTGTATGGAGTCTAAGCCTTCCCAAAAAGTAATCATCAGGCTTTTTCTGATTAAATTACAAATATGTACATAACGACAGCCGGAAAAATATACAAACATTCCTAGAAGAGTTTAACAAGGAACGTATTCTACCACCAGTGTTTTTCATGGGAGAAAGGCAACACAATATAGCTTGGTTAATATAAAAATCTCTAAGTTTCCATGGGAAAAAATACCTGTCAACAGGCTTTAACATGTAAAATAACTATTCACCCTTAAAGGCCTATTGTGTTTAACAGATGATTTTCACAAACAATAGGGCACACCCACTGCACTTATCATAACTTGTCATAATAACTGATCAGAAATATGACATCTGTCAAATGGAATTAGTAACTGTCACCATAACCAATTGTGGCCTACTGTATTGAACATAATGTTTCTTACAATGCAGCCACATACAGTCAAAGAATTATAAATATGTACAAAATGAAAGCTGGGAAACAATATATACACTCAGTCCTAAGTGGGCACATAAAGGATTATTACGAAGCAAAACACCTACTGCAGGGGCTTTTCAGAAAGGGTAAATGTGAGAAAGTAAATTAATGGTTTCAGTAATTTAATCATAAACTCAACTTCTGGTAGCTATGACATTGAGCACATGTGCTTAATTTACGGATTCCTGTAAAGCATTTAAAAGTACCAAAACAGTTAACAAGTCAAAAACATAACATAATAAAAATACCACTGCAATTTGTAAACAGAGAGAATATTTTACTGAACACAATGACATTAAAGTGACAAAAATCCAATAAAGGGATCCAGGGATATGTATTTATAAAATGTTAAATAAAAATAGTGCAAAAAGCACAACGCAACAACCACCGGCAAGTGGTCAGGCTTGGTCAGGACATGTGCATAGTTTAAGGATGCCCACAATGGAGCGAGTGTAACAAACCAGGTAGGTTTGGCCCTGGTTGAAAAGCTGCCTTCACACTTAGAACATTTCCAAGAAGGTAGAGTCCGCAGCGGGGCAACCCTGGAGGCTGGCTCTGAAGACAGGCTTGTTGGTGAGTTCATAAAGGACGAGGTCTTGGTGAAGCTGTTGATGAAGGTGGAAAAAGCTTAGCCTAAGAAAGTCCAGAGATCAATCCCAGGAAGTTGTCAACTTTGATAGAATGCTTCTTAGCATTCAACCTCGTGAAGCTTTCTTCCTTCAAGGTTAGACTATTTTGAAAGTTGTATTTCCTCAGTGTGCCAAGGATGTATCTGATGTCAGTCAGTGTCAGGCCCAATAAATCGAATTTGCTGCTGCGGAAAAGGACATACTAGGTACATTGGCAAAGTTAGGTCCACTGGCAATGCAGCCTCAGCAAATCGTCTGGCAGATTGGTCCCGGTCACACAACAGACCTCCAGGCAAAAACTTTGCAAAAAGTATTTAAGTGCCAGGTTTTTAGGTGAGGGAAGAATGAATACACTTTGAACGCAGGGTTCCAGGACATCAGGAGCTGTGCTGAGGTCAAGACTCACTCTGACAGAAGCGACATGCAAAGTCCAGGGTAGATTAGGTTGAAACTGGTCCACTGGACTTTTCCTGAAAAGTGAGATTCTTGCAGTTTTTGTGGCCCTGTTGCTTACAGGAGGCCAGAAAATGACCCTTGGATTCCAATTGTTTGTCATGAGATCATGTGGGAGCAGGGCTAGCACTTAGGGTTCTCCTCACAGGTCTCAGAAGCAGGTTTAATCTTTCTTTTGTCTTCTACGGGTTCAATAGTGTTCTGAAGAGGGTGGCCCGGGTGTTACATGAATGTATAAATTAATCAATGAGTAATTTATGTAGTGCACAGGTGTCAAAAAGATGTCCCAGCCGCGAAATAGCTATAAGGAGACAGGTTCTGTCTTAATAAGAGGCCAGCAAATTGACTCTTTGTCATAGGTACAAGTTGGAACAGGTTCTGCACTCAGGGTTCTCCTCACAGGCCTCAACAGCAGGGAAAGTCATTCTTTTGTCTTCCAGAAGGTCAACAGTGATCTGAATAGGGTAGAGAGGGTGCCACATGAATGAATGAATTATTGAATTAATGAGCCATTTATATGGTGCACAGCTGTCAAAAAGGTGTCCAAGCCCTGAAACAGCTAGAAGGAGACTATAAATTTTAACAGCTAAATGTAGTGGGATGAGCAAGGTTTCAATAGTTTTTTTAAAGTCTTTTTGTTAGCAGAAGCTCGGATATTATATGGGAGACAATTCCTCAGTTAAGGGGCCAAATAAGCAAAAGGCCATCATGCTAATGGGACTTTCACAGGCTTTAGGTACGAAAAAAGTGACTTTTTAAAAATGTATTTTGTGCAACTTTTATTACAAATTTGCTTTTTTCAAACAGTTAGACTTTTAACACAAAGTCCAACAATGAACTTGTTAGCTGGTTCCTAGGCAGATATATTATTTTTAAAATTGTAATATTAACTCCCAATGCTTTCTTATGCAACAGCTAATCCTGCTACAGTGAAAATAACTTTTGGGGCCATGTCCCTGTAAGGGCATGTTTTACAGTAAACATTTACATGTCCTACTTTTAAATATCATGCACTGAGCTTCTTGGGCATTAAAGAGTACATAGGGGTGACTTATTTATATCTCATATAATAGATCTGTATCAGTGTGGATGGCACTGTACTAATGCTATACTTATACACTTTGATAGAAAGGCAGACATTTGAGGTGAGAGAATTCAGAGGGCTGCTGGTATTGTATGGTGACAGGAGCTGCTCTCCACATAAACTTGGGACACTACCCAGAGTTCTGTGCTTCTTTTTTGCATATTATATATATCTATATATATATTCACTGGAAAAAACACAGGTTTCAGGGACGTTATAGTTAGTTGGATATTTCACTCGTACTAAACAAGTGAAATTCGGATGTTATAGTTAGTTCAGCTAACTATAACTCCCACCCCCTTAATGCACTGTTGATGACGTCACATATTACATCACTCGTGACATGGTCACTGACATCACTGATTACATCACTGATGACATCTAAAATAATATCACTGATGACATCATTATGTGACTGTGTGTTTCTGTAAAGTTTAAATATGTTTAATATATATAGGCCAAGGTGTATTGAAGAATGAGTAGGTGTATGAGTGTCTGAATGGATGATTTAGTAGGTGTGTGACTGCCTTTCGTATCCAACGGGTTTGTGGCACCGCGTCCCGCCTAACATCATATACGTATGGGGTCACGCTGGCTGCGCATTCCGTATGCGACGAGTGCACGCTTCCAGGCCCTGTGTTACGTCATTGACGTGTGGTGTTCTGCCGGGTACACCATTCCCTCATTTTTACGTTTCGCCTAGGCAGCGCATGCGCTGTCTCGGCGAGAGATGCTGTATAAAGTATTGTGGGGGAAGCTTTGCCCACTTTCTGCCCATGCTTTTGATTGGCACAAATCTGAAAGGCTACATTCTCATTGGTTGCCGGTGTATTAGTCCCGCCTCCTTACTGCCATGACATTATTTTTATCCTTCCATGGCTATCAGCCCCTTTACTTCAGCAACTCTTTTGTTCCCATGCCTCCCCCTGTTCCCTCCCAAAGTCCGTCACTTCTCTGACCACCACTACTCCCCCACCCACTCCTGTTCCTGCCTTCTTCGGCACCCCCATTTTTAAAATTTTTTATTTTCCTCATATGACCTCCGAAGCTATAGCACCCATTTGATCTATACCACCTCTGGTGCATATTAACTTGGTGGTTCCACTCTCAGCTGAAGTGCTTTACAGGAAATACCAGTTGCATACAACCTGAGCTGACCAGAGGTTTTAATCATTGGATCATTGTCCTATCCCTAGGCTCAACCAGAAGCTGCATCATCTAGTAGATTCCAAAACAGCCCCTTGTCTGGCCTTTCTCTATATACATTTACTCTTTGATCTAGAGTTCTAAAATATCTTAGGGAGTTCCACCGGGCATTCCAAGTGGGGGGAACTGACTGGCGCCACAATTTAAAAATCTCCCTCCTAGCCAGCAGAGTCAGATAAAACACCAGTTTTTGTTGGGGCACTCTCGGGCCCAGTACTCCCCCCAATGTAGGAACAATGGCAAATATTATAAGAGATGGGTTTACCTACACAACGCTGCCCAGGGCCCTGGAAATAGTCTTACCCACACTTGTCCAGTATTCTTGTATCTTGGGGCAAGAGGAGAATACGTGGACATCATCTGCATTCTGGCGGCCTCATCTCAGACAGCTGGCATCTCCACCACCCTTTATCCTGGATACCTTAAGTGGGGACCAGTAAATCCTGTGGAGTGTGAAAAAGTGGTTTCTTCTGAGTGCAGCAGATTTAATGAGGGAATAAAGAATATCTAGAGATACTTGCCATAAAGTTTCCAGCTCGTCACTCGGCAAGTATTTCTCCCAGATTCGATATGGCTGCTCCATCTTTCTGTCTGTTGCTGCCAAGAGGTGATTGGACCATTGTGCATCTTCTTTCTTCCTACAGGATAAGTCTTGTAGTTAATTTTCCATTCTGTTGTCTCCCAAAAGTGGCCAGCATTGACTCTTGCACCAGGAAAAGAGATGATAGAACTTAAACCTAGACAGCGTTCCGGTAGTAGTTAACGTATTGTGCAGTGGTATTTGTAATAGATAATAGGCGCATATGGTGAGTACACCTGGTATCTGTAAGATTCTTAAATCAGTAACGGTGCTAAAGGGTAGGGGAGAACCACCAGCCTCCCTAATAATTGCGGTAATACCACATAGAATCAAAATGAGGGTACCCAAGCACACGTAGAAATCAAGGTCATAACAGTTAGAATGTAAATAAACATCTCTGTGTGATTTGGAGCCAGACGCGGTTGGGGGCAGATACACTTCGTGGCCACATCCTTGTCCTACCCGGAGACGGGGTGCTTGAATTCCGAGCACAGTTGAGATTTGAAAGCATTTACTCTGAAGAAATTCTAAACCCCCCCCCTCCCCCGTTGTTTGACTGTATGACCTGGAATTATCGTCATACTGGACATTATGCATATAAAACAGTGTTCAGCCGTGAACAAGTCGCATGTAAAATACTACTAGAGGCGACGAAACACGTGTTGGCTTGGGAACCACTGTGAAGACTGTGAAATACATTCTGAGAAAAGAATATTAAATCGAAGAAACTCAAAAGAAAGAGACGAAGATTCACTGGTGTTACATGTTTATTTACATTCTAACTGTTATGACCTTGATTTCTACGTGTGCTTGGGTACCCTCATTTTAGCGTTCCGGTAGTAATATGATTCCAATATTCCCAAGAATGGCATTTGTCATCCAGTACGAGATCTCTCCAATTTGTGACTCCTGCCTTTTTTAATGGATTAGCAAGGGTGTCTAAAAGACACTCCGGTGTACCGGGAGAGTCCCAGACTGGAGCCCAATCGCTATAGTAGGAAAGTCCTAAGCAATCTCGGCAGTACTGTGGAAATATGGATTTTTCTGGTCAGTTATGTCCCCTATCTTGGACCCCAACGGTTCTATGTGCATGTTACAAGTACATGTATGTTCCCTCCAGTTCCAGTTATGAAGACGCAAATACATGTGCGTCCACCGCCAACATGTCCTTTGTCAGATCCGCCATGAATAGGCCAGATATTCCATTCCTAAGTACGAAAGGCCACCGCCTTTATATGGTTCACTTATGCCATTTTACAGTCCAGGCAAGTAGGCCCTGATTCTGCCATCAAACTCTTTTTGCCTACTGCCTCTGAAAGCTCCAGTCTGAGCCTGCAACCGTGACCATGAACTTTGCCTCATTCTCTGCGCGGCTCACGAAGCCTGACATCAGCTTGCTGCCTGCCAAAGAACTGTATTTCACCTTCGAAAATTATCTGCTCCGTTCCCTGCCCGATGCATTCCTGTCTAGTAGTTTAAGTAAACATTCTTCCAGCTACCAAGCAAAGGCCCGACTTCTCTGTCTTCATACAAGTAATTCATAGCCCTGTTACTATGGAAGATTCCGCCCTCGCATCTAGTGTAGACACCTAGACGCTTGTACACGCACTAACCGTCAGTATAGTCAGTATAGAATAAGATTCTACTCTAAGAGACTTCCCTTTGTGGATAACATAGTTCTTTAAACATAGGATGTTAGATATGATTTGGGATTAGGTTGACTTGACCCTCCAGACTTCTTGTCTCCACATGTAGAGCTAAATGTCAAGCCCCCTTCACCCCCTAGTTGCACGTCAATCACACGTCATGCTGCTGCGCACGCATCTATGCCAAGTATAATCTTATAGATCCACCTATATATGACATCATAACCAATTATGTTCCTTTTTACTCCTCATTACGCCCATTTTCGGTTACGCAGGTGAATCGTCATCTTCCTTATCAATTGTTACGCCTACCGCATTCGTTTCATTGTAATGTATGTTCTATAAAAGTCATTTCTTGTCAATAATGTATGTACTTCACTTCCTGAACCTCCGTGGTGATGGAACTTGGAGCAACCGATTATAATCGATCATTGGAATAAAGCCCATTCCGAACCTCTAATACCACGGATTCTGCCTCTTATTTACTGAGCTGTTTTATTATGTTTCTGTACCAAATTAAGTCCCGGTAATTAAATTATTTACCACATGAATGGCGCCCGAACAGGGACACTTTCTCATCTCACGCGCCGGCGGTGCGTTGCAGGCCCGGTCTCCTGCCACAGCTGGACGGACAATTACGCGTACCAGCAGGATTTCCTGTGTCTCCCTCCGGTCAAGCGGGGGCGACTGAGGCTGCGATCAACACCCAGATGAGGCGGTGAGAAGTGCGAAGTATCCCGACCAGAGCCTAGCTGAGAGAGCAAGATCCGAGGTATACAGAGGCCCACCAGTTTCCGAAGTCCCAAGTCGAGTCCAGTCTCCGCAGTGTTCGAGTCGAGTCCAGTCCGGTTCAAGTTCAGTCCAGTTTCCGAGGCCTTCCGTTTCCGAGCTACCCGGTGAGTACCATTACTGGGGAGGCTTTCTGACGTGCACATAGTTTGTGCCGGTCAAGACGGGTTTGGGTACACAAATCCGGTCTGCACTGTTTCAGCAGTGTATCTGTACTGTTTAGCAGTATATCAAGTATATAATTCAGTTAATGTCGAGTATTATGTTTAGTGATTTAAGTTTTCCTTAGATCATCATCATTATTGATTGTTCAGGTAAATGTTAAATGTTAAATGTTTTAAGTACGTTCTGCATATTGTGGTATGAATGACTGTTCATTATCGTGGTTACTGTATTAAGTTTTGTTTTAAATCAAGTATCAGATTAGTTCTCAATATGCCACTCTTTTCAAAATTAAGACAGATCACAACAAGAAAAGGGGTACTCGAAGAAGCCGTTCCTATTCCTCCTAGGGACACTCCAGGGTACTTCATGTATCATAAACATGGCTTAGATGCTATATTATTTCTTGATTTATGGGTAGACTACACCAAGGAATTACCAGAAAGTCAGAGGTGGCCCGCAGCGGGGACCTGGGATGCAGAGTGCATCATGAAAGTCGAGGAAGAGTTATGGAAAAGGAAAGTCAGACAGTCACAGAAAGATGCCGTTGAGTTATGGCGTAAAGAATCACATAGACGAACAGAAAAAGCACGTAGACAGGAAGAGAAGAGTAAAGAGAATTCAAATAAAGTTCGAGAAAATCTATTAATTGAGGAAGGTATCCGAGTGAAATCAGAACAAGTAGACAGACAAAGAAATGCCCTTATGAATGGTATGTATCCCCTTCTGGCCGAAGGATTACCTAAGGCTACTCCAGAAATACCGAAAGACTTGCCAACCCCATTATTTCCAATAAAGGTACATCCTAAGGGGCATCCTAGAACCGCAGAAGATGTTTTTCTTTCCTCATATTTAGATGACGCAGCTCCCGAGTATGCTAATTCCACCCCACATAGACCGCCTGTCAGGGAGGTTCAACGCCAAGATCCGGTACCCGTATCTCTACAGCAACGAGTTCCGGCAAGCACATCTGTTTCTACATCTGTTCCCACAGCTGCTTCTATAGCTGTGTCCACACCTATAGTTGCTGTGTCATGTTCAACGAATCCTTTCACACCCGACACCCCCGATGGGGCTGCGGGAGGTGCTAGCAACATTTTTTCTACGCCACCTAGAATAAATAAACTTACTTTTCAAGAGTCAGCACATTCACGTACCCCGAAACTCATAAATGCCCGTACGCTTAAGGAACTTCTTGTAGATTGTAGATATGACCCTGTGCCCGGCAAAGAGGACGAAATGACCCTAGCATCATTACGTATCAGACGAGCCGCAGTGTATTTAGGGAAATTACCAGGAATGACTGCACATCTAGATAATATATATCATTTTGTTCAAACAGGGCGAGATTCTGAATGTATTAACAGAGCTATGGAATATCAGAAAGTGGAGATACAGGGGGAACTGTTGCGTTTCCTCATAAATTGTGTGATCAGAAATCAAGACCGACCAGGGGTAGACCCGGAAGCAATGCAAGTTCTTACCAGATGGAGTCAGAATATATCAGAAGGAAGACATGATAAGCAGAATTGTATAATAGCCATGTGCCGAAAAATCCGAAAAGAAATAGAACGCCTACACGAAGAAAGATTAGCGGTAGACCAGTTCGATCAAAGCGAGGAAGAAGGATCAGGACTGCCCACAGGACAGTCAGAAACTATAGCCTATGTAGGTAGAAGAAGATCTTGTAATAGTAATAGATGTCTTATTGACCCGATACGTCCGATATGTCCAGACAATAACAGGAGTTTCCCAACACCCATAGTCCATATAAGGTCTAACGAGCATTCGTTCCAAGCAGCTGACAAATTACTCCGAGAACGAAGGGGTTATCATTTTCTCGATTCTATGGATGAACAAGAATTAGCCAGGTCAGCTGTCCATTGGGTTGACAGTCCCGGAAAATACAGTGATGATACAGTAGCACGCACATTTTTGAATCTCACCCCAGATGAACAGCGTTTAGCTGGGATTTATATGATTCAACAACTCCTTATACTGTATCAGAGTCAGCATTCGGACCCTGGTCCCTTACCTGATATATTGACTGAATTACTCATGAATAGATGGAGAGGTTCAGGTACTAACTTAATTAAAGAAATACTAGAATCAAGAAAGCAATACATTCTTTTTGTATGTTCAGAACATGTTTCACTACCCATTAAGGAAAGAACCACGTATTACATGGACAGACAGAATCCCTTACGAGAAGTGCACCCAATAAAGGGCGAGGACAATGAGTTTAAACGCGTATTTGTATACACGCCCATATCAAAAATAGAATTGTTAGAAATGAAGAAAGTGGTACCCAGTCATGACAAAGATCCAGCGGGTTTCCACCGAGAAATTAAAGACATGTTACTCATGGGAGAGTATACCTATCCCGACATTATGACAATATTAAAGGTATTAATGCCTGCTGGCATTTATGAGAAACTCAGGGAAAAAGAGTGGGAGGTAGGAGACCAAAAGATAGAATGGTCAGTATTAGAAACAGAAGAAAAGGCCCGAACTGCAGGAGCAGGACTTCGGGATAAAACTAAAGCACTACCAGGTTTATTAGTACAGGTACTGCCACGTTTATTAACTACGAAAAAGGAAGATTGGGGTACAATTTCAGCCTGTAAACAGAAGCAAGATGAAGACACTAGTGATTACTATGCCCGATTTGAAAAATGTTTTGGTATAAATAGTGGCCTAAAAGCAAGTAGCGAATCATACCCACATCTGTTTGTAACAAAATTAGTAGAAAATGCTCTGCCCCAAGTAAAGAATAGAGTATTAAAATTCGAGAGTACCTGGCAAGGTAACACTCCATCACAAATGTTACAAATGTTACAGTACCATCACAATAGAATTAGAGAGGAACAAGAACATGAACACAGACGCATGAAAGACACAAAAATGAAAATGCTAGTTTCTCAGACAGTTCCAGCTGAAGGACATAAAAAGGGTATGACACATTCCGGTGATTCAGCAGGACCTGTAAAAGGGACATGCAATTATTGTAAAAAGCCAGGTCATTACGTACACGATTGTCCAGTTTTGAAACATAATATCGCCATAGGTAATACAAAAGAAAGACCACGGCCACCTAGACAGGATCAGAATGAACAAGGAGCCTTGCAGCATGCACAGTCCATGCCAGCTCCACCACAGTCTGTACAGTTTGTGCCAGCTGCACCAGCGCTGCCCGTTGCTGCCACACAAACCACGACACGACAACTGTACCAGACCGCACAGTACGAATATCCTGATTACCAACGATACGCATGAACCAGCCTAGAGAGGGAAGTTGATTTACCCCTTATCGAGATCCCTGTAGATCAAGAAGGACCTTATGTACATAGTGAATTGTTAGGCCAAGACAGAAAATTTTTACTCGATACAGGGGCAAGTCGAACGACCATAAAACGTAGTGAAGTTCCAGGGGCACCCCTCTCAGGCTCTCAGAATATTTCCCTTGGTTTTTCAGGAAAACCTATTGTTAATGAAGTGTCACAACCTCTTCCACTTACGATAGGACCTTTGACCCGAACTACCGATTTATTGCTTACTAAATCATGTCCAGAAAATCTGTTAGGAATAAAAACACTGAAAGCTCTAGGAGCTATAATATGTTGTTCTCCGGAAGGAGTAAGATTGTTTCTACGTGATTTTAAAGGTCACTATGTATCTAGAGACATGGATCCCCGACTGCAGACTTTACCTACACATCTATGGGCACAAGGCCCTACTGATGTTGGTTGCATGAATATTACACCATATCGAGTCACATTAAAGGCAGGAGTGGTACTACCACGAATGCGACAATACAAGCTACCCCCAGATGCTGTAGTGGCTTTGCTGCAAATCATTGACGAGCTCATTGCCCAAGGAGTGGTTGTGGAAACAGACTCCAATGTATGTAATTCACCAATAATTCCGATTCTTAAACGAACAGATCCAAAGGCCCCGCCAGTATATCGATTGGTTATTGATCTGCGCGAATTAAACAAGTGTATCGTGCCACAATTCCCTGTGGTCCCCGATATCTCGTCATTATTGACAGCCATTGATTCCGAAGCAACATTCTTTACTGTAATTGATCTTAAAAACGCCTTTTTCAGCGTCCCAATAGATCCGGAAAGTCAATATTTGTTCGGATTTAGTTTAAATGGACGTAGCTTTAAATTCTCACGCGCACCTCAAGGATTTACAGAAAGCCCCAGCATCTATAGCCAAGCACTGAAACGAGAACTCGACAGTATCCACATGCCAGTTAACACTGCCTTGCTTCAATATGTCGATGATCTGTTGATCACCGCTAGAAGCGAACCCGAATGTGAGAAAGCATCACTGACAGTTTTACAATTTCTAGCTGAAAAGGGACACAAGGTGTCCCCTTCTAAGCTGCAATTCTGTGTCCAGCGAGTTATTTATCTTGGACACTCGCTGTCCAAGGAGGGAAGGCAGCTTACACCCGACCGCATTCAGTTAATAGCTAACATGCAAATACCCAAGACACAAAAGGAGGTGCGGGCTTTCATAGGCCTCACTTCATACTGTAGACAGTGGATCCCCCAATATGCATTTCTAGCAAAATCGCTCATTCAGTTGACAACCCAGGAGGCAGCCACATCGACTGTTCTCCCTTGGACTCAGGAACATACACAAGCTTTTGAAAGCCTAAAGAAAGCTTTATGTCAAGCACCTGTTTTAGCAACGCCATGTTACAGAAAACAGTTTACACTCTTTGTTACAGAACGCGAAGGTACTGCCTTGTCAGTACTCACACAGGAACAAGCAGGAGCACACAACCCATGTGCTTATTTTTCTAGTACATTAGATCCAGTAGCTCAGGCTCTTCCTGCGTGCCTGAAATCAGTGGCAGCGACAGCTTTAGCAATTAGACAAAGCGATGCCATAGTGTTAGGACATCCATTGACAGTACAAGTACCACATGCAGTGGAGGTTCTTGTGAATCGAACGCAAACACAACACTTGACTATTGCGCGACTTACAGGGTACGAACTTACATTGTTCCAGCCACATATAGAAATCAGACGCTGTAACACATTGAATCCTGCCACACTTTTGCCAGTAATCGGAACAGACCCACTAGCCCATGACTGTATTGAAGTTATTACTATAACGACGAAACCCAGACAAGATTTAACCGATGTCCCGTTGTCAGATCCAGACCTGACATTGTATGTAGATGGTTCATGTATGAGAACAAATACAGGAGAGTTAGTGGCTGCTTACGCAGTCACAACAGATACTGAGGTCATTGAAACAAATCATATAAATACTTTGTCCGCTCAAGCAGCAGAGCTCGTCGCTCTGACACAAGCCTGTATTCAAGCCACAAATAAAAAAGTCAACATATACACTGATTCACGTTATGCATTCGGAGTTGTACATGACTTCGGCGTGCTGTGGCGAGAGAGAGGTTATTTAACTTCCCACGGTGCCCACATTCAACACGGACCCCTCATTCATGCTTTATTAGATGCGATACATCTACCGATTGCAATATCGATTATGAAATGCAAAGCACATACGAAAGTTACTGATATCATTTCTCAAGGCAATGATTTAGCTGACAGAACAGCTAAACAGACTGCCCAAACTCAAACATCCGACATGACAAAGACAATAGTCCAGACGCCAACACATTGTATGACGGTTAAAGATCCTACTCTTGATGTAATTGATATACAGACACATGCTACATCAGAAGAAATAAAGAAATGGACTGAATTAGGAGGGATCCAAACGGATCAAGGATGGATTATGAAGGAAAAGTCTGTGTGGTTCCTTCCTGATTCAATGGTCCAAGTTATAATTAACACTATACATAGTCCAGCACATCTAGGAGAAAAAGCTATGCTAGATAGCATTCAACACATTTGGTTCAATAAACATTTACGAGCAGCAGCCAAACAAAAGGTCCGTACCTGTATGATCTGTTGTCAGTTCAACCCAGGAAAAAGCGTTCCCGTAGAACAGGGTGGATTTCATCCTCCTGATCACCCTTTTGAAGTCCTCCAGATGGATTATATCCAGATGGAACGATGTCGAGGATTCAAATATGTTCTCGTAGTTGTTTGTGCTCTTTCCCGTTGGACGGAGGCATACCCGGTTTCAGATTACACTGCCCCGACTACTGCCAAACAGTTGGTTCGAGAATTCTTCCCACGATACGGTTTACCACGTGTTGTTCACTCAGATAACGGCCAGCCGTTCTCATCCGAATTAATGAAACATGTTTCACTTTTGTTAGGCTATCAGTGGAAATTCCACTGTGTCCGACACCCCGAAGCAGCAGGTCTCGTAGAAAGACATAATCAGACCCTGAAAATTAGATTGTCCAAAATATGCAGGGAAAAAGGTGTCGACTGGGTAGTAGCATTACCAGTTGCACTCTTTTACACAAGAATGGTAGCACACTCTCGAACAGGGCTATCCCCGTATGAGGTGATCTTCGGCAGACCACCAAATATGTGGGGGACGCCTATACCACGCAAAATAACTGATATTGACTGTAATATGCTGACAGATTACTTGGCTTCCTTGATGTCTGCACTACAATCTTGTCGTTCACAGGTAGCTGCAACCTTTCCCGACAACACTGAGGTGAAACCCCATGACGTAGTTCCGGGGGACCTTGTTCTTGTGAGGAATTTCGACCGAAAGACTCAGCTGGAGCCCAGGTGGAAAGCACCCAAATTGGTCCTGCTCACCACAAGGACAGCCGTGAAGATCGAAGGCAGAAAAGGATGGATTCATTCAAGTCATATCAAGAAATTTCATGGACTTCCTTCGGATGTGAATAGCCCACCTCGTGTGTCTTCACCCATTGACTCAAAACTACCTTTGGCTGAGGCCAACAGTCAGGAACTTTATAAATTAAAGCTCAGGCCCAAATAGTCGAGCAATTTGATTGTTTAAGTCCTCTCCAAGGTGAAGCGGTTGAATTGTCTCTGACATGTATCCCTTGGACCTGAATAGAGAAAACACGCGAAAAATGTCGAAGCGACATGCGTACTGTAAATCATTGCGTAGCCATTGCATAATGACGTTATTAATTTTGTTTTTCTCAAGTCTTTTAATAATTACTGCAAGTATATTGTTGCACATATATTATCCTATTACTAGACATGTTTACAATGTTACTGCTGAACATTCTTTTAGTGAATTACCTCCGCTTGAATTGTCATACAGATTTGCGCTGCGCAATAACACTTTTATTAGTATGTTACATCATTCATATCAGGTTAGCAATGCTACAAACTGTTGGATATGTGGCCGACTCCCTCCCTATCAGAATTATAAAGGAATTTTACCTCTCTTTCCATACCCGTTCACACACAACGGCTCCTGTGGAGCATGGTTTAGTTTAATTAATTCTCTAGATTCGAATTCTGCAGTTTATCAAGATAACTGGGTATGGGGACATTTGAATTTAGTTTTGCTTAAGGTCTGCTACCCCAACAAGGAGGGACTTCCCCAGAGAACAGGAACTGATCTAGAAAACGAAGTGTATGGATTAGGTAATTTCACGCTTAATCTTATGATCCTAAATGTCGAATCCGAAGCTACTCCAATTTTGCCCGCTATGTCAATATTTCCAGTAAAAGGTGAATTATGTGTAAGAAAGAATGGTTCCATACATATGGGCCATAGTAAATGCACCACTGTAGTAGAATTCAGTGATCAAGGCAAATCCTCATTCAGAGCTTATCGCCACTCCTACTTTATATGTGGTCAGACTGCATATATGCGTCTACCTCTAGATTGGGATGGTACCTGCTACATTGCATTCCTTTTGCCACCTGTTTTCCTAGCTCCTCCTGATTATCACAGAAATATTCATTTAGTACACAATAGAGAAAGGAGAGATCTCCCAATAGTCGATTACACTGAAACAGCATGGGAAAAATACACAGATTTCAATAAAGGTCTCTTTCCCTATATAGGTACTGTTACTAATAGTAAGCTGATACGTAGATTAACTAGAACCCTTGAAGCAGTAGTGAACGAAACTATTTCCGCCTTAGGCAATTTAACAGAAGAGCAGTCTGCTATGCGGATTGTTGTGCTTCAAAATCGTCTTGTCCTTGACGTCATCCTGGCCGATAGGGGCGGAGCTTGTAGGGTCATCGGATCAAGCTGTTGCATATTCATACCAGAAAATTCGCCATCTGTATATAAGGCCATAACCCGCCTTCATAAGATTGTAAGCCAGATACACCAGAACCCAGGCACCTGGACTTGGTCCGGTTGGTTTTGGAGTATATTATCTACCTTTGGATGGAAGGTCCTATCTTTCCTAGGTATTGGCCTTCTCATACTATTCAGTTGCTGTCTATGTCTACAATGTGGACCAGCGATCTGTGGTCTGTGTGCCACATCGTGTATTCCACCACCAAGAATTCATTCGTCACGGAAGAAGAAAGAAGAACAAATGATGTTATATGAACAGATCAATGGATTGATGAAGATTGATATCTCTTGACGGGCAAGTAGGGGACAAGGAGGGAATGTGGAAATATGGATTTTTCTGGTCAGTTATGTCCCCTATCTTGGACCCCAACGGTTCTATGTGCATGTTACAAGTACATGTATGTTCCCTCCAGTTCCAGTTATGAAGACGCAAATACATGTGCGTCCACCGCCAACATGTCCTTTGTCAGATCCGCCATGAATAGGCCGGATATTCCATTCCTAAGTACGAAAGGCCACCGCCTTTATATGGTTCACTTATGCCATTTTACAGTCCAGGCAAGTAGGCCCTGATTCTGCCATCGAACTCTTTTTGCCTTCTGCCTCCGAAAGCTCCAGTCTGAGCCTGCAACCGTGACCATGAACTTTGCCTCATTCTCTGCGCGGCTCACGAAGCCTGACATCAGCTTGCTGCCTGCCAAAGAACTGTATTTCACCTTCGAAAATTATCTGCTCCGTTCCCTGCCCGATGCATTCCTGTCTAGTAGTTTAAGTAAACATTCTTCCAGCTACCAAGCAAAGGCCCGACTTCTCTGTCTTCATACAAGTAATTCATAGCCCTGTTACTATGGAAGATTCCGCCCTCGCATCTAGTGTAGACACCTAGACGCTTGTACACGCACTAACCGTCAGTATAGTCAGTATAGAATAAGATTCTACTCTAAGAGACTTCCCTTTGTGGATAACATAGTTCTTTAAACATAGGATGTTAGATATGATTTGGGATTAGGTTGACTTGACCCTCCAGACTTCTTGTCTCCACATGTAGAGCTAAATGTCAAGCCCCCTTCACCCCCTAGTTGCACGTCAATCACACGTCATGCTGCTGCGCACGCATCTATGCCAAGTATAATCTTATAGATCCACCTATATATGACATCATAACCAATTATGTTCCTTTTTACTCCTCATTACGCCCATTTTCGGTTACGCAGGTGAATCGTCATCTTCCTTATCAATTGTTACGCCTACCGCATTCGTTTCATTGTAATGTATGTTCTATAAAAGTCATTTCTTGTCAATAATGTATGTACTTCACTTCCTGAACCTCCGTGGTGATGGAACTTGGAGCAACCGATTATAATCGATCATTGGAATAAAGCCCATTCCGAACCTCTAATACCACGGATTCTGCCTCTTATTTACTGAGCTGTTTTATTATGTTTCTGTACCAAATTAAGTCCCGGTAATTAAATTATTTACCACAGTACGACCACAGCTTAGCCGTCATACGTAGGGTCTTTAAACAAATTTTTTGGAAAAATGTAGGAGAGCCGAATATATACATGAAACCTAGCTCCCCTACCCCTACAAGCATAGCTTTGAACATGCAGCCTATCAAAGAGTCATCTGGGGAAAGCAAAAACATCCTACAGTTTTTTAATTGGTATGCCCAACAATACAGCTGAGGATCTGGTAGGCCCATACCGCCTCGCTGAAATTTTCATCTGAGTTTTTTCCACAATAACCAAATCGCTTTGCTTGCCCAGATAAGCGAGGATATTTTGCCCTGGATTCTAAGAATATCGGTTTTTGCAAATTCTAAGGGGATATTATTAAAAAGGTAAGTGTACTTTGGAAGAACGTACATCTTGATCAGATTAACCTGCCCATAAAGTGAGAGTGGTATGTTCTGCCATCTTTTTAATCGGGCAACAACCTCCTTTGAAACTCTGTCTAAGTTAGTTTTAGGGATTTTGGCAGGATCCTGAGTTATTATAACTCCAAGGTATCTAAGTTCTTTGGCAAAATTCCCCTCCTGATCGGCAATATTCCAGGCCATGATCTCGGTTTTCTCATTGTTTATCTCATAGTCCAATAAACTCCCCAAAAGTTTGGGCTTCAACTAAAAGCTCTGGAAGTGTGGTGCTAACCTTGGATGATAGAAGAATCAAATCGTCTGCATTCAATGCTAATTTTCGTATGTACACATTTATTTGAAATGGAACGATCTTCTGGTTTAGTCTTATACTCTGGGCTAGTGGTTCTTTATATAAATCAAACAAAATAGGGGAGAGCGGGCAGCCCTGCCTAGTGCCGCACCCAATCTTAACTACAGGGGATAGATTACCGTTAACCAAAATCTGAGCCCGGGGGGATTTATATATTTTTTTCAGCACTTCTCTGAATCTGTCAGCAAAACCAAAGATCTTCAGGACTCTATCCAGAAAGTGCCAGTTCACCTGGTTGAAGGCCTTGGCTGCGTCAACAGTAATGATTGAAAGAGGGAGATCCTGTGACGAAGCCAAGTCAACCGACCCAATCAAGGTGTGTACCAGGTCAGACATCTGCCGGCCCGGTAAAAAAACTTTTTTGTCCATATGGATTATTGGCCCCACAATCTTACTGAGCCTATTGTTCAAAATTCCAGCAAAGACTTTATAGTCGGCGTTCAGTAAAGAAATTGGCCGGTATGACTGGCATTGAGTTGGATCCTTCCCTGGCTTTAAAATCAATGCAATAACTGCATCACTCCAGGAATCAGGCAGGGGGAATGTGCCAGTTAAGATGTCATTATACAATTTCAGCTAGACCGGGATAACTTCCTTCCTTAAAATCAAATAGACCTCTATCGGGATAGCGTCGGGACCTGCCACTTTCCCTTTCTTTGCTGCATCTATGATCGTTAAACTCTCAGATCCGGTTATTTCTTATGTAAGGATTCCCTGGCTAAGCTCAGATGACGTGGGGAGTTGTTTCTCTTTAACCCACTCATCAATATGTTCCTCTGCTACATGAAGATCCTCTTGGTAGAGATTCTGAAAGAATTGTGCAAAGGCTTGTTCTATACTACCTCTATCCTCAACAACTTGAGTGCCGACTCTAATCTTACTGATATAATTATTAGATCTTTAAACCCTACTCTTCATTGCAAAAAGTTTACCACACTTCTCTGTCAGGAATCGTGGACAACGCGCCTGCCTAGCCTACAACCCCCATAAGGCAATAAGGCAAGGGGCGGAGTCGCGTCCATAAAAGGAAGCAACACGCACGGGAAGCTGTGAGTAATTCCGGATATCGTGTCCGTCATTTCCTTCCCGTTCCTTCCTGTCGGAGAAGATTCCTGTGATTCTATGGTGTCTCGTAAAATATGAGACAACACTTAACCCGGCGGGTTCCCCGCAAAGACCTCAGAGGCTTTTCCCGTTACCGGAGACGCTGTCGGCTTTCCCTGCACAGGAGACACGGCTGGCCTTCCCTGCATTGGAGACGCTGCCGGCATTTGCACCGTGTCCCGCGATGTAGCGCCAGAAAGGTTAGAAAGACAGATAAGTACATATGCTCCCCGTCAGGAGGGGCGATCAGCGCTGGTGTTTTCGAGATGCGCCTTTTGTTTAAGAGCCTCTAGCCCGGAGCGGCGCTCCGTGACCTTCAGTACAGTAACTAGGCAGCAGGCTCCGAGGTAGGAGCTGTGAGCTGTACCTTGCGTGACTATTTCAGATAATTCCCCCACGAGTGCAAGACAGCAAAATTGGGTGCAATTAGACATTTCCTAGTCGCTCCGAAGCCGGAGCTGGGAGCTGGGAGCTGCTAAGTTCCTTTTTTCTTTGTGTCTCTTTATGTCTCCCAAAGCGGTGACGAAACCGCAGGAAGTGGAATAAATGACTTACAACTACATATTGTCCTACCTGACCAGAGCTCCAGATTGAGACACTCCACACGCTGTAGTTCACCGTAGGGATTTTTGTTTTGTGTGATAAATGGTTTCTTGTTCATTTGAGGGGGAAGAGCAAAGACTTTTGGTACACAACCTTCACAGACCTTGTATCTTGCTCTATTGATGCCTTTGGGATCCTTCAGAGACTATGGCTCCAACTACCTCTACAACGTTCTTTATTTTCTCACGCTCAGTTAGGTGGGTTTCTTACCAAAGTGATCTAGGGTTATCTAGACAGATTGGCTAGAGTGTTGACTTCAGTGTTATGTTTCTTTGTATGCATTTAGGTATGATGGAATACTGCTGTTGACAGGAGAGACGAGGAGATTAGAAGCATGGTGGCAAAAATAAGGTAGCGACCTTCCTAGCGAGAATTCATGAGTAGCGTTGCATGCCGTTGTATTTCGTTGTGGTGTAATTTCTCTTGCAGGTTGTGCTCCCCGCTGTTCCTTTCCTACCCTGCCCTCACTTGATCACTCTAACCCTCCGTGCAGTATTTGCTGGAGTTGGAGATGTCAAGGGGTGGATACCCTATAGCATCACTCGAATCCTGAGTACTGGACTGGGGATGGAAACGTGACAGAATTATGCACCCACGAATTGAGACTCCTCCCGGTTCGGGGGGTGCTGTAGGGGGTACATTATGGAAGAGGTCTTGCAGCCACTAGCCACAGTTCAACAGGAACTGGCGGCCTCTAGGGCAGAAACAGCGTCTTTACAGGAAAAGGTAGAGAGGCTAGCTAGAAACCCTTTTGATGTAGGTTCAGGGACATCTCCCATACATGTTACCCTGCCTCCTCGCATCACGTTAGCCAGCCCAGAGAGATATGCAGGGGACCCCCAGAAGATTCAGGTGTTTTTGACCCAAATCTTAATGCATTTTTCTTGCAGGCCGTCTTCGTTTCCGAACAACCACTCCAGGGTGGCTTCTGAGATCTCCTATTTGGTAGGCGACGCAGCCAATTGGGCTGTTGGTGGAAAATAATGACCCCGTCTTGTCCTATTGGGACGAGTTTATGGCAGCCTTGGAAGGGGTCTTTGATAGACGCACTACTACCTTCAGTGCAGACAAGGAACTCTTGGAGGTGAAACAAGGAAGGAATGATCTAGTGACCTATTTAACCTCTTTCAACCGGTTGGTGGCTGAGGCGGCCTGGCCGGAAGAGAAGAGGATGTCTCTGTTTTACCAAGGCCTATGCGACGAGCTAAAGGATGTCATAGCTAGAATAGACCCCCAACCCCATACGTGTACGGACCTAGTCAGTCTAGCATTAAGGCTGGATGGGCGCATAGCGGATAGAGGCGGAGAGAAGTACAGAGGAGAGAGAGCAGGTTATAGACCAGATAAAGGCCTCAGGAAGGAGGCGAATGGAAACGAACTAGCCCCCGAGCCCATGGAGGTGGGTGCCATCCGTGCTCCTCTGTCATGATTGGAAAGAGAGAGTAGGCGTTCTCAGGGGCTTTGTATGTATTGCAGGAAAAAAGGACATTACATCCGGGAATACCCCGCATGACCCAAAGGACCAGGGAGGAGCTATAGGAATAGAAAGTCCCCAGCTTCCGTCACGAGCCCTGATCTTCGCAGCGTGTCGCTGGTCACTCCAGAAACAGTAGAGAGCAAGGATTGGAGAATCCCTTCTCTGGCCACTACCCGACAGGGAGACACTGAATCACACATCCAGTTGAAAATGTGTTTAGAAACCGGTCAGCATCCTTATCAGGTTAAGGCCATGTTAGATTCAGGAGCCACAGGGAACTTTATAGACAGTGGTTTGGTGGAACAGCTAGCCATAAGGAAGGTACCACGAGACATCCCAGAGGAGGTGTTGGCAAACCACTTACCTCAGGGCTGCTCATAGAACAAACGGAGAACCTCCGGTTGACCATCAGAATAGGAGGGCGACAACACATAGAAACCTTGGCTTTTAATATAATCGAAGCACCACAGTATGAGGTGATTCTGGGGATGCATTGGTTTAGCCTTCACAACCCGACCATGGACTGGAGAGACAAGACCGTACAGTTCCTGTCAGACGAATGCCAAGAGCACCTGGTTCCCGGGTGGGACTCCTGCGTGGCGGTGCTAGCCCGCCCATTTGTAGCGGCTACAGCCGTGGAAAAGGAAGTGCAGTTGCCTAGAGAATACTCACACTTTGCGGACGTATTCAGCAAATCCCAGGTCGAGGAGCTACCACCACACAGGTCCTATGACAGCCAAATCAACCTGGTGGAGGGAGCTACCATCCCTACTTGCAGGGTCTACGTGCTATCAGAACCAGAGACCAAACACTTGAGGGAGTACCTGGACATTGGTTTCATCAGACCTTCCCATTCTCCTGCTGCATCCCCTCTTTTTTTTATAGCCAAAGCCAATGGGGAGTTGAGGGCCTGTTGTGATTATCGCATGCTGAACAAAAACACCGTTCGCAATCGGTATCCTCTGCCGCTCATTCCCGTTTTGTTGGACCTGGTGCACGATGCGAAGGTGTACACAAGATTAGACCTTTTGAGGCGCGTACCACTTAGTGCGCATACGCGAAGGGGTTGAGTTGAAAACAGCCTTAAAGACGCGCTATGATCTATTTGAATATACTGAGATGTCGTTCGGGTTGTGTAACGCCCCGGCGGCATTCCAGTATTTTCTAAACGATGTGTTGAAGGACTATGTAGACAGAACAGTGGTAGTCTACATAGACGATATATTGATTTATTCAGCATCTGTAAGCAGCCACACGTTACATGTCAGATGTCAGACAGGTCTTGCGTGCCTTGAGGAAGCACCGCTTGTTCTGTAAACTGAGCTAGTGTGAGTTTGGGGTGTCTGAAGTTGAGTTCTTGGGGGTGATCCTCCGTCCTGAGGGTCTGAATATGGCAGAGCGAAAGATCCAGGCAGTACAGGATTGGCCTATTCAACACAACATCCGGGAAGTGCAGTGCTTCCTGGGCTGTGCCAATCATTACAAGCGCTTCATACAAGGATTCTCACAAAAGGCCCTCCCAATCACCAGGCTACTTAGGAAGGGTGTACCTTTTGGATGGAACTAAGAAGCGGAAACAGCCTTTGCGTTTCTGAAAAATGCCTTCACCTCGGCACCGGTGTTGCGACACCCCCAACTCAACACCTCTTTCATAGTGGAGGCAGACGCCTCTAACGAGGCCATTGGACTATCCTGTCGCAACAGGACAAACATACAGAACAGCTACATCGGTGGCTTATCTCTCCCAAAAACTCCTCCCGGCTGATCGGAACTACAACATCGCTGAAAAGGAGCTGCTGTCCATCAAGAAGGCTTTCCAGGAGTGGAGTCCTTACTTATGGGGAGCAAGGTATCCAGTCATGGTATACTCCGATCATCGGAATCTACAGTACCTGAAAACAGCTAGACGCCTCTCTCCAAGGCAAATGAGGTAGATGTTCTTTTATGAAGAATGCAATTTCGTCATCACCTTCAGACCAGGAGCGGACAATCGTAAAGCAGACTCACTGTCCAGGCTACAAACCAAGGAAGAAGAAACAGAGGTCTCAGAAGAGGCCATCATACCCTCCTCCAAGGTGATATGTGCGCTCAAAGCAGAGAACTACCTGGATAACATAGGAAAAAACAGAAGCTCCGAAGTGTGGTACAGGTGGGCAAACTCCAAACCAGAAAGGCACCTCAGGCAGGGTCTGTCGTTCCAGCACCACCGTCTGTTTGTTCCTACACAGGCCTAAGAAAAAAGGCTTTTGCCTGGTGTCACAACTCTCCATTAGCAGGACACCCTGGCACAAAAAAGACAACACTCCTGGTACAAAGACACTTTTCGTGGGCTTCATTGGTCCAGGACGTAAAGGATTGGGTCTCCAGATGCGATGACTGCGCAAGGGGCAAATCCAACACATCGAAGAAGAAAGGAAAGCTCATTCCACTACCCACACCTCAGTCGCCGTGGCAAAACATCAGCCTAGACTTTGTTACAGGGCTTCCGGTGGATCAGGGTTGTTCTGGCATTCTTGTGGTGGTGGACATCCTAACCAAAATGGGACACTTCGTTCCATGCAAGAACCTGCCACACAGCTGCAAACGGCTCAAATGATACTACAAAACATCGTTCGGATACATGGCATCCCGAAAGTCATCGTTTCAGACAGGGGCCCTCAATTCGTAGCAAGTTTCTGGAGGATTTGGTGTCATTCCTTGCACATCGAGTCAGCAGTGTCCACTAGTTTCCATCCCCAGATGGATGGGCAATCTGAGAGGCTAAATCAGACTTTGAAGAAATACTTGAGATGTTACGCTGAGGAGGTCCAAGAATTCTGGGTTTCCCTACTATGGATGGCCGAACTGGCATACAACAACGCTACGCATAGCTCTACAGGATTCTCCCCTTTCTCAGCTAAATATGGCTTCTGTGCCAGAATCTTGCCCATCACCCTTCCAAGAGGTTTGGTTAATCAGCCATCAGTACAATCCCACATGCAGTTGCTACGCAAGGGGCATGAGAAGGTGAGAAAACAACTGATGAAGGCCAAACTAACGTACAAAAGATGGAAAGACCGCTACAGGGTAGAGGGCCCGCAGTTCGAGGTGGGGGATAAGGTGCGGTTGTCCACAAAGAACATCAAATTCAAGTTGCGTAGCGTGTTCCACCCAAGATACATAGGTCCCTACCAGGTGGTAAAGAGGATCAATCCTGTGGCTTATAAGCTGAAGCTGCCTGGCTCTCTTCGGATCCACTCAGTCTTTCACTGCAGTCTTCTGAAACCCGCTAAGGGGACGCTGAAGAAAACACCCCCTGCGATAGCCACGGAGGATGGGCAGGAGTATGAGGTGAGACGCATGTTGGATTCCAAGTACCGGTGAGGAAAACTCTGGCACTTGGTATTATGGAAAGGCTACACTTCGGAAGAAGATTCTTGGGAACCTTGTGGTAACGTACCCGCCCCGGCCGTGGTTTGTGCCTTCTACCGCTGGCACCCACAAGCCTGGTTCTAAGAGGCGCTTGACAGGGGGACCTACTATCAGGAATCGTGGACAACGCGTCTGCCTAGCCTACAACCCCCTTAAGGCAATGGGGCATGGGGCGGAGTCGCGTCCATAAAAGGAAGCAATGCACACGGGAATCTGTGCGTAAATCCAGGTATCGTGTCCGTCGTATTCTTCCCGTACCTTCCAGTCGGAGAAGATTCCTGTGATTCTATGGTGTCTCGTAAAATACGAGACGACACTTAACCCGGCGGGTTCCCCGCAAAGACCTCAGAGGCTTTTCCCGTAACTGGAGACGCTGTCGGCTTTCCCTGCACTGGAGACGTGGCCGGCCTTCCCTGCATCGGAGACGCTGCCGGCATTTGCACCTTAACCCGCGATGTAGCGCCAGAAAGATCAGAAAGACAGATAAGTACATCTGCTCCCCGTCAGGAGGGGCGATCAGCGCTGGTGTTTCCGAGACGCGCCTTTTGTGTAAGAGCCTCTAGACCGGAGCGGCGCTCCATGACCTTCAGTGCAGTAACTAGGCAGCGGGCTCCGAGGTAGAAGCTGTGAGCTGTACCTTGCGTGACTATTTCAGATAATTCCCCTCACCAGTGCAAGACAGCAAAAAGGGGTGCAATTAGACATTTCTTAGTCGCTCTGAAGCCAGGGCTGGGAGCTGCTAAGTTCCTTTTTTGATTTTTGTCTCTTTATGTCTCCCAATGCGGTGACGAAACCGCAGGAAGCGAAATACATGACTTACAACTAGGTATTGTCCTACCTGACCAGGGCTCCAGATTGAGACACTCCACACTCTGTAGTTCACCATAGGGATTTTCGTTTTGTGTGATATATGGTTTCTTGTTCATTTGAGGGGGAACAGCAAAGACTTTGGTACACAACCTTAACAGACCTTGTATCTTGCTCTATTGAGGCCTTTGGGATCCTTCAGAGACTAAGGCTCCAACTACCTCTACAACCTTCTTTATTTTCTCTCCCTCAGTTAGGTGGGTGTCTTACCAAAGTGATCTAGGGTTATCTAGACAGATTGGCTGGAGTATTGACTTCAGTGTTATGTTTCTTTGTATGCATTTAGGTATGATGGAATACTGCTGTTGACAGGAGAGACGAGGAGATTAGAAGCATGGTGGCAAGAATAATGTAGCGACCTTCCTTGCGAGAATTCATGAGAGTAGCGTTGCATGCCGTTGTATTTCATTGTGGTGTTATTTCTCTTGCAGGTTCTACTGCCCGCTGTTCCCTTCCTACCCTTCCCTCACTTGATCGCTCTAACCCTCAGTGCAGTAATTGCTGGAGTTGAAGATGTCAAGGGGTAGATACCCTATAGCATCACTCGAATCCTGAGGAGTACTGGACTGGGGACGGAAACGTGACATTCTCCCCCTGCTCAAAGTCCCTCATTTTGCTTGCCTCCCATTTTTGGAGTAAGATCTCCTAAGACATAATTCTAAACTTCAGCTGCAGGTCTTCATCTCTCTTTATTAGGTTGTTATTATCTATCCCAAGAGATCCACTAGCCTTTAAATCGGACTCTGCCCCTGCTATCTGTGCTCCTAGGTTGGCTAGTTCTTTCCTCTCAGCCCCGTCCTAACCCACAACCGCTCCTTTTAATGTCCCTCTCAACCAAGCTTTAAAGATATCCCAAACCATGTGTTGACCCTAGATTCTCCCAAAAGAAGTAGGCAGTTTCTAACTTCAGAGTTGAGGGTTGCACGAGAAATGTTCTATTTGAAGTCCACCTCATTGGAAATGACTCTGGGGGGAGTTCTAGTTTCAGAAGTATGGCACCATGGTCGGATATATGTATGGGTAGATATTCTATTGAGCTAATTTTTTCAATATCAAAATACTCCATAAACATAGATTCTTTTCTGGAATAGTGAGTGTTCTTCTTGCTGTAAAAGGAGTATTCCCTTCTCTCACCCATTTTTTCCGCCATACATCACAGAGGTTAAAATTCTTTAGCATGATCAGGAGATGGGCTTTAACACAAAGGACTGCAACCTGCGTTCTGGGGGAGGACCTGTCTAGCTTATTATTTAGAAATACATTAAAATCTCCACCCAAATTCAGAGAAGAATCATAGTCAGCTAATGCAAGACAAAGGTTGTTCAGGGGAGTAATATCATCCTCATTAGGACCATAGTAGCTGACTAGTGTATATTTTGTCTCCCGACACTTCATTGCTGCTATGGCCCAGCGCCCTCTATCATCGACCTAAGATTTAACTAACTCCACTCCTGAATTTGTTTTGATTATCACTGCAACCTCTTTCGAGGAACGTTGCTGATTTGTGGCTATAATCTTATCTAAACACACAATGTAAATAAGGGTCCCGGGGGAATTAATTTAAGGACTATGACACCTCCAATCCCCAATAGACACTAAAACAACTAACAAGAGGTGCTAAGTCCGTTCAAGAAGAACAAAGAGCCACTGAATGCTATGAAAAAATGTGTGTGAGAAACTCTTCAGATAGTTTGAACATCACCTGGCGGGAGTTAAGAGTCCATCAGCCCACCCTTACTGGCGGAGCATCGTCATCTGAGACTCTAAGGGGTCACGGTCTGAGCCCACAATGTCGAGCCGACAGGCCCTGTCGAGTGCCCGACCTAATGATCCCAAGATAGAAAAACTCCTGCCACGGTGTGTATTCAAACTTTAAAGACTCAAATAAAGTGCAGTGCTCTAGTGTGAAAGTGCATTAAAAATTACTACGTGGGCAAAAAATGTATTTATTAAGGATTGTCCAGGTGTCATGTTTAAAAGAACAAATAGTCTTGAAAAAATTGACTATTTCCTGACTCAGTCTAGTAAGGTCGACATGTTTCAGCCAATTTGTTTCACTGACCCAGCTTTCTTCAGGACCTAAAAATGGTGAATATCAAGGCTACTGCAGGATAAACATATTTGGTGTATAATTCGTGAAAAAACAAAACTTAAACAGTGAAATTACAATCATCAGGTAAGATTGTGGCAATCGCCACCCTACCAGTCAAGCAACCGTTTGCTTGGACGTAAGAACTGTGTCTTCTTTCCCAGCCTTTTGTGGGAGAAAAGCCTCACCTCACCCGGCTGACTGCTCGGAGATGGAGGCACCGCTCTGTCCGTCAGTACTTCAAACCAGACTGCGCAGTCTGGTTTGAAGTACCAACAACATTTAATGAGACACACCTCTTCTGCTTAGAGAGCTTTTTTGAAAACCTTTTGCTATGTACACATATCTTACACTACACACAACATGCAACCATCATCTTGATCAATATTCATGGTCTGTAAAGTAGCCTTCCACCTATGATAGCCATGCACCTAAAAGTTACATAACCAAAGTTTTCCCCACTGCCAGAGGTAACATGGTTGCTGTCCACAGCACAATGTAATGTGGTACAGCCCAGGGGCAGTCTCATGCATAGATAATGAACACACGGACACAGATAGATTGTGGAAGTGGGTACGGGCACGTATGCGCTTGTCTCCTTTTTATTACCAGGGTCACATATCCAGTGACGTCTGTGCTGGATGTGTGTGGGGTGAGTGTACACCAGCCCTCAGGGAATGGTTGCTGCTAGCATCAACTATAACAGTAATCATTGGATCACACACAGAGATTCAATAATAAAGGGTCAATAGTGTGTGCTGCAGTGAGGTAGGGACAGTAGATGTGAAATAATACACAAAAGATTCTATCGTAAATGAACCATAACTTGTGGTATACTGAGATACAGGCAGTAGATCTGAAATATTACACAAAAAGATTGTATCATAAAGGGTCCATCAGTTGTAGTGCACTCAGATAGCCACATCAAAAGCATTCAGCATGTGCACAGCCAGCGATGATGCGTGCTGCGGGTGGGCCGTACTAGGAGCAATGTCTGTTGCCTACAACACAATATCATCTGCAATAGCGACTCGATCTGAATTGTGAACACTGCTGTCTGCAGTGTTGGCCAGAGAGAGCGGTCAGCAAGGGCCCACAACCACGTGGCGATGACTTGAGCTGTCCTGTTTGCAGTACACGAAGCAACAAAAACCGTATGCAGAGTCTGAGATGATGTGTATGCGTAGTGCGGACAGAGCGCACTGGAGCAATGTCTTCTGCCTACAGGACTGCGTCATCTACAATAGCGACTCGATTTGAATTGTGAACACTGCTGTCTGCAGTGTAAATTGAAGGCAGTAGTCAGCACAGACATCCAACATAACTTACAAAAAACTCTGCAATAAATAAATCAAAACAATTCAAATTGCGATCTCTGCTGTCCACAGTGTAGACTGTTATTCAGTGTTCTTTTCAACTACCAAGAAGAATTTGGTCATTGTACTAGACCCATAACTCATCTAAAAAAAGTTCTTCAAGCAAGTATACTAAAAGGATATTGTGTATACTTCAATAGACATTGTAGTTAGTTGCCTACTGGATTCTGTAATTTAACAATCACCACTCAATCTGAATTGTGAGCCCTGCTGACCGCAGTGTAGGCCAGAGGCAGTGGTCATTAACGCCTCACAGCCAGGTGGCGTTGGATTCGGAAGCACGGAGTTGGTTGCACCTGATCGGAGGGGGTACACAGAAGTCATCACAGTCTTAAACTTCTGACATCCTCAATCTGAGAATCAAGACCCTGTTTCACTGTTCGGACCTGCTGTACCGCGCCGTACTCCGGCGACTGCAGTCAGCCAAGTCCAATAATCGTGTTCAGCAGTTAGCTACAGAACCACAGAGTGTGATGCACCTCAATGGAGGGAGTTCTGTGAAAACCAAGCAGCAGGTAATATCGGACATCGTCCATTCTGCGATCAAGACCCCGTTCCACTTTTGGGACCTACAGTTGGTTGCACCTGGTTGAAGGGAGTACCTTCATCTCCACTCTCAGATGCAGTTCTAACATTGTCCATTATGGGATCAAGACACCGTTCCACTGCTGGGACCTAGACTTGGTTGCACCTGGTCAAAGGGAGTACCTTCATCTCCACTCTCAGATGCAGTTCTAACATCGTCCATTGTGGGATCAAGACACCGTTCCACTGTTGGTCCCTGTTGGACTACTATGTTAGTAGTATACAGAGCACTCCACGGTGCTGGGCCTCAGGCTGGGTGATGTGTGCCTGTGTCACGCTAGCCAGCGTTGATCTCAGAAGCCTTCCGAGCTCGCAGACCTTGGCCCAGGGGCTTCCGCTGGCACGTGGTGGGCCCTCTTTCACATACGGCGGTGTCAAAAGGTGAACTGTGGGGCATATGTGTGTCGCAGCAGCCATGCCAGTTTCTGGCTACCAGCAGTCTGAGAGCATCATTCACGCAGCCACCTTCACTCACGGCATCAGCCTCGTAGCAGTGTAAGCTGCGCAGACCTGGCAGACACGTTTGCCATTCCGGAATAGAACCACACCCAGAGAAACGTGCCTTTTTTTCATACCCCTACGCTAGCCTTTCGTATGCCGAGCCAGCCCAATACGCTAAAGATTTGGGGGGGAGGGGGCACGTATGCGCTATGTTTTCGTAATCTTCCCTACTGACTGTACTATTATTGTTGCTTCCACTGGCCACTTCACTCAATAGACCAACAGTGTATGTTGACATGTACATGTCTGTGCTCTGCATACTCAAGTCTGTCCGGCACATCCCTTCAACACTTTGATTTGTATACTTTTATAATCGAGAATCACTTGCCACCTTCGCACATACTTTGCTCCGATCTCTCCCCGCATTCTGCATTTTGTGGCAGAGGTGCCATGCCATGTTTGGTTTGTGTACATGGCTAGCCACGGTTCCCACAGTACGTAGTGTTGTTGTGTCTGCTAGGTGTACATATTGTTTGTCATGTTGTATGTGATTATATAAGGTAGCGCGTTTATTCATGAGCAGTGGTTCCTCCCATTTACATATTGCTGTCTTAAAGAGGATACAGAAGTTTTGCTCACAGGTGAAAACTGCGACCACAATGGCAGTCATTCATTACTATGCAAGAATGTCCAACTGCATGATACTTCTAAGCTTACAGCCCCCAATCTTGTGGGCTTTCTTAAAAGCACGCCAACTCCCACAATCAGACCAACATTCAAACAGCTTTCTAACGGCAGTTATCTGGTTCTTAATAACATGGACTGCTACGGAATGTGAGCTGGCATACCATATGTCCTTACTGTTTCAAAACGAGTAACTTCCTGTGGCAATGTCTATTCCCACCCACACAAAGTAACTCCCACAGTTAAACTTGGACTTCAACACCTACTTTGAAAAGAGATTTCATTAAACTGAGCAAACTGAAAGCGCTTTTGTTTCAAACAGAAGTGTCCCTCACTTCTGCAAAAGAAAGGTATCGACTGCAGATAGCACGAACTTCAAGTAAATTACAGCACCCTTTTAAATACGAACCTCCCATTACACTTTGTGAATTGTTACACAATTTTCAACACATCTGACACTCAAGGTCTGGCACATTTTTTTAACACTGTCTCCTCCGGCCTTGTCACTGGCTTTCAAACTGTTTTTGGTATAATACCAGACTTCATTCATTTGATCATCTCTGGAATAACAGGAACAGTGCCCATAATTCTCGCTCTGTTTGCAGCCATCCTACTACTATTTTTGCTTGTAAAAAATGGCTGCGCTCCCTGTGGTAACAATCATGTCCGACAGAATACGCCTCCACGCGAAGCTACATCAATACTAGGAAAAAATGGAACAACTTTTCGGCTGCCTGCCTCTATCTATTATCGGAGCCAGCTACAACATGACATTTATTTAAACATATGCAATCTGCATGCAACCATCTTTTTACTGCAAAACTTGCCCATTCGACTGGCGAATGGATCTATGCCTTGCCAACATCCCAACAATCGCTCCAGATATCCAGCAGGTAATGGAGTATCTTGAAAACCATGAACTTGATTGTTAGGGCAGTGGAGCAATAGCGGATGCAAGGCAAAAAGGTATCCTAGCGGAATGGGATTTCTGCGCAGCCGCAAAAGATCTCCTGCAACGTGCGACCTTTGACAACATCGCAGATTGCCTGCCAATTCAAATTGCCGCTCCAACATTCGAGGAACATTACTGTCCCTTTGAGGATATGAATTGGATCGCTTCCCTTTTTTCACACGATGGCAACAATCGCCTCTTGGAACATTACGCATCTCAAGCCGCTGAAGAACTGCAATCGCCAAGACTTGTAAGAAATTCACTTTATCCGTGGGTTGATTTTTTCCAACTTTTTAAACTTTTTCCTATAATTTTTTTTAATACACTTCAATTGAACTATTTTCATAGAATAACTTTCTAAGTATGCTCAGGCATTTGAACTCGGTTTTCATTATTGCCCCTTTCGTCTCCAGCCTAACCAGGCATGGGTGATGTATGGCCTATGCAAATACGCTATTACTTGCTAAATTAGCCTAAACCCGGCATCCATTTTTAAACCATGTCTATTCTCTGTGCACACGTCTCTCTGCCTGCCTGTTATCCACGAAGCCCTTTCACACAAATTAGCTCATCCTCAGCCTCTGGTCACAAGCTCGCGATCAAGATCAAAAAACAAGACATTGTTTAGGAACTGCTTGGCACAGTCTGGTAATCGTATCCTGGATTCAAGCAAGCCTGGCTGAAGACGGCTGAAATGCCAGAAACCGGTCCTAGGAAGCTTGTTTCCGGTCCAGGGAAGACATGGCTTGGCAGTTCGGGCTGGACTGTTCCCATGAGGCACAGGGTCAGACTGATTTGCATATGGCCATGTCTGAACTGGGGTGGCAGAGTGGTCTAAAGAACGGTGATGGATTAAACCCAGATCAGTTGACTGGGGGTGAGTGATTGCAATGTTCAACACTCCGTCCATCATTTCCTTTGGTTTTTGGTAATCGTATCCTACCTTTATTTTCATTATAGAATTTACTCTTTCATGTCCAATAGCTATTGTTTATGTCACATTGAACTGTAACACGTAATGTCCATTCACTGATGCAGGAGCTTAGGTTTGAATACAGCAGAAGCGATTGGAGTTTGCCTCAGCGCGATGCCTTAGCTCTTGCACAAGAATGTTTTTTTGAAAGGGCTGAAGACAATAATGTATGGTTTGACGAGAAGGGTACCGAATGTGCTTCTGAGAAGCACAATGTTTGTGTTCCTCCTCAAAGTTCCCATGTGAGTAGAACTATTATCAATTCTGACACACACCAGATTGAATGTACTCTAGAAGAGATTGCTGACTGTTCTGCTGTTGATAATTTTGTGTTACAAAAAAGGAGTACCAGGGTACCTAAGGAGTTTGAGGATTCCATTTTGCAATATATATATATATATATTTTTGTTTTCTTAAAGGATACATATGGTAATCGTATCCTACCTTTATTTTCATTATAGAATTTAGAGTCATTCATGTCTAATAGGTATTGTTTATGTCACATGGAACTGTAACATGTGATGTAGAATTCACTGATGCAGGAGCTTAGGTTTGAATACAGCGGAAGCGGTTGGAGTTTGCCTCAGCTGGATGCCTTAGCTCTACCACAAGTGGGTCCATTTATGGCACTTAAATAAAGACACTTTTTATATAACTTTCAGACTCCATCGCTTTATTACACACAGCCACTTTCTTAGACACACCTGATTTCACCATTTGTCTTCTGTGGCATTGCAACATTCTGCATTATATTCTTCATGATTATTTCTTTAGTCCTGCTTGCTAAAACACTGCATTTGAGTCTTCAGACCGATAGGGGTGAGTAGTTTGCTTCCCACTCCCTGTATAGTATAAACGCATACTAACACTACTTACACAGGTATGCTACAGCGGCCAGTATCCTACAGCGCCCACAGAACATCACTTTACAGCAATCAGCTCACGGCTTAGGCTCACGGTTCGATCCCCGAGTCTTCAGGCCGGTAGGAGTGTAAGTAAGTAAATCTTTATTCGGTTATAAAACATAAATACCCATAAAAGTACATAAGACATATTAAACACACAAAACACTAGGGCCTTTTTCCAAAAGATCATTCTGACTTATACATTGCTGTACCATTCTGAGTATTTTATAGATTTCTTTTGGGCTGCCCTTTGCCTTGAATTAACGAAGTTTGCTTCATCCAAGATTAACTCTCTGTTTAAAAATACACTTTAAAAAGGTACTAACTTTTTTTGAAATCAGTACATTTTCCAAAAATTGCAAGTGCAGCATAGCAGGGCGACAACTTCTAAAGCCAAGAGTTCTCAGTAAGGGTATTAGCCATAATTTACGATGTGCGGTATAGTATTTACAAAACAGGACAGTGTGCATCGTTGATTGTTCGGACATTTCGTCACAGGGGCACACCGTTAAGCGCTCATCCCAATTATGTCTTCTGGGAAAAGCTACAAGCCTATGGAAAGAATTCAGTCTGAATCGTACCAACAAAAAACGCTCAAATTGTGACTCGACGTAAGCCAAATAGGGTTCCATATCCAAAGTGGTCATTACTGCCAAGGAATGTTGGACTGATGGTTTATGTATCTCCTTATTCAGCCGCAATTCTTCCATGTGGCTCAGAGCCCTTATTTTTAAATCTTTCTTTGAAATCTCAGCGATTAACTCAGGGTTTGAATAATATTTATCCAACCCCAGATCTGCAAGGAGATTTTTCACATATAACAACCACTCAATTTTCCTCACATAGTCCAAAGACATACAGTCTGCCACTATCTCTTTTGTAAATGAGTTTTTTGTTGACGTCCATATACGGCGCCACAACAAAAGTGGTTGGATTTTTGCCAGGTCCTCAATATGGGGCATTCCAAGTTCTATGTGGCAGGCAAAAGTGGATACTCGCTTGGGTGCCGCCAGGAGGAATCTCATAAATGTGTTCTCTGCTACCTGTAATACATTGGTATTTTTGTGCCCCCACAACCCCGCCCCATAGAGTGCGATGGAATGACACTTTGCTTTATAAATAGGCAGCAACTCCACTGGTGGCCTCTTTCCTAACTTCTGGGAGAATTTTATAAGAGCAATTATTGCTCGCAGAAGTTGGTGTTTGCGGGCTTCAATGGCCGCTTTCCAGTTGAGTTTTTCATCCATCATTACCCCGAGGTATGGGTATTGGGTAGTCAGATCTAATCTCTCTTTATCAAGAGAGATGGTCCTTCCCCCTTTCTTTCCCTTTCCTGCCACCATTACATATGTTTTTTTTACATTTATTTTAAGATCCAGCCGGCCCATAAACCTTGAGTATCTTTCCAAAGCTTTCTGTAGCTCTCGCGGGGTGCGTGCCAGGATCACAGCATCATCCGTGTAAAGAAGCGCGGGCACCAGGCGATTTTTCACTCGGGGAAGGTCCTGACCCCCCCTCAACATCTCTGCCTCAAGGCCATTAGTATAAAGGGAGAAGAGAAAGGGGGCCAGCACACAGCCCTGCCTCACGCCCCGCTCCACCTTAAAGGATTCAGATAGCTCACCCTGCATTGCAAAACGGACCCTAGATGAAGCATTAGAGTATAGCGCGCGAAGAAGGTTTACAAGGACTGGATCTATACCCATGTCAGTAAGAACTGACCAGAGCTTTGAATGGGAAACGCAGTCAAAAGCCGCAGATAGATCAACATAGACCATGTAAAGTCTTCCTTGCTTTGCTGATACATATTTTCCCATTATTAGGGCTAAGTTCAGTGCCTGCTCAGTTGTTCCGAAACCCTCTCGGAATCCAAACTGGATGTCAGATAGTATCTTATGGTCATCTGCCCATTCCTGGAGATGCTGGCGAACCACTCTGCCCAGTACTTTTCCAAGCGAATCCAGTAACGAGATTGGCCGATAGCAGGTCACCTCCTCCCTCTTTCCCTTCTTAAAAATGGGAACCATAATCGATTGGGTCCAGGTTTTAATTAGTCCACACTTCATTGCTGCGTCAAACACCCTCTTTAAGATTGGGGCCCACAGGTCTAATTTAAACTTGAAGAAGTCCACTGGTACGCCATCTGGGCCAGGGGCTTTTCCACATTTACTCATTTTGACAGCGTTTATAACTTCGATAATTCCAAAGTTTAAGGGAATAGGGAATAAATTACATTGTGAACTTTGATTATTCACCGGTAGAGGTCTATTTTTTTTCAGCCAGTAGATGGTTTTATTTCTGAGGGCATGATAGTCCTCCCTAGTTCCCTCTATCAGTTCTGGTACCCCAGTCATAATGATCGTGTATGGGGCTGATTCTGGGGGTAGGTCCACTCTTCTGCTCGGAGAAATATAAGGGGACTGGGGTAGTCGGTCGCCATTCCCATTCTCCTGTCTTTCTTTTTCAGGTATACTATTTGTAACCATGGAGTTCTTTTTATTTTCTATTTTTCCAACTTCTCCTGACTTATCAGTTTTAGAAGTGTCACCCACCTTTGGTTGCCTTTCTGTTTCTTTAGCATTTGGGGAAGGGTTAATATTACCTTTACCTATAGTTTCTTTAGATGACTTGGCCAGAGCTTTTTTTCCCTGCGCGGTATGAGGTTTCATTAAAATGCCGCTAGTTGATGGTTGCTCTGGCGACCGAGTAAGAGGGGCGACTGGGTCGACAGTATTGCTTTTAAGCTGTGCCCTGACTAGATCAGTTAGGACCGAGTTATTCCCTTGCATTTGTTTGCCCAGATCATCCAGATGTGAGCTTATTAATCTAGTCCTCTCTAAGAGAGGAAGTAGAAGGGACTTAACCATGGTCTCTATTTTAATGAGTAGATCGTTCACAAAGTCCTGGCCAGTAGACAACCCTATAATATTAGTGGTTGCAGGTGGATTATTTGTCTCAAGGAGCCCTATAGATGTCAAAGTTTGTACCAGGGGTTTTACTTTCTCCTTTTTTGCCAGAGATGACGTATTAGGAGAGCCTCGTCTCTTTCTTGTACTTGATCTATACTCGGGGGACCCTGTAGTCAGCGGAGGGGATATAACCAAATTCGGCGAGTCCGATAACCCAGATATAGTTAAGCTAGTTGTATGTTCGGGGGAAGGAACCGCACCTAGAGAGTTTATTTCAATAACTATTTCTTCCTTTTCAAGAATGGGATAGGAGCTGATACTACCTAAATCCTTATCTATCATCCCCGGGGAGGGTACTTTCCCAATTGTGCCAAGAGAGGAGCGTTTACCAGTTAACAGGTCTAGTGAAAGGCGCTTTTCTGTATCCGCTATTTCCTTTTCCAAAACCGTTGTCACACGTTTAAAAAATTGGTCTATGGTACCGGTTACTGGGCCTTTAGAAGTGTTAACTTTTAGAATGCGCGATTTCCCTTCGTCTGCTGACATATTGGTAGACATAGAACTGTTCCCACAAGTATAAATCCAAAATAGGAGGGGTACAATATCCGCATGTTGGAGGGGTACAATATCCGTATGTTAATAATTGCAATAATAGGGGGATACGACCTTACCACGAGGTGGGGGTTAGGGGGGTAGCCCGTCCCGTCCTCAATCGTCCTCGGACGGCAACAGACGGCCCACCCTTTGCCCGGGCTTAGCCCCGGTCTGCACCCCGCTCGGGTCCCGCTGTCGCGGGTATAGACATGAGCTAAATAGGGAAGGGAGGAGGGGCCTGGAAGAGGCACCAGGTGCGCTGCGCAAGAGCGTTGCAGGGCAGCCTGGGCCTCGCAGTCCCGGCTTCAGGGGTAGGTAGCGCTATATAAAAGTCTTCCTCCGGGAGTTAAAAGACAATAAAATGTTATGCAGCTACTCCTCCACAGTTTCAAATCAGCGTTTGTCCCAGATCCACAATCCTCGTCTGCGAGCGGCACCCTCTCCCACTATAGTCTAAACGCATACTAACACCACTTGCACAGCTATGCTACAGCACCCAGAGCACATCAGTTTACAGCAATCAGCTCACGGTTTAGGCGCATGGTTTCATCCCCGAGTGTCCCGGCATCTCACCTTAGCACCATCTCACTCTGGGCAAAACAGCACTTTCACTCCAGTAGTTGTGAATACTTTGCTTCACACTCCCTGCATAGCACACCCCACAGAGCTCACAGCGCTCTTACCCTCCTCTTTCCTACTTTTTTTGCCCTTTTTTCTCCTTACTCGCTTCAACGGAATCACTAAATGGTTGCCAACACTTCCTAGTTGCAACCGTTCGCAGCCAATAACCAGCAAGCTCATGCTTGTAACGCCTCAGCCAATCTGATGGCAGAATTCCCAAATATCGATATCTGTAAATTTCGACATTTCTCACTGACCATGTCATGAGTGATGTAATATGTGACGTCATCAACAGTGCATTGCGTGTGCACGAGTTATAGTTAGCTGAACTAACTATAACGGGGGAATTTCTATGGTTTTGTCCGAGTGAAATGTCCAACTAACTATAACTTTCCCTAAAACCTATGGTTTTTTCAGTGAATTTCTAAGGTTTTTTAAATGCTAATTTCTAACTATAACGTGCCTGAAACCTATGGTTTTTTCAGTGAATTTCAAAGGTTTTTTAAATGTTAAATTCTCACTATAACATGCCTGAAACTTGTTTCTAACTATGCCTACAGAGGTAGGACATGTGATAAAGAAGAAAAAACGCACGGAAAGAAGCAAAAGAAAGGCAGAAAGAAGCAACAGAAGTCCTCAAAGACAAAGAAAAGTGCAGGAAAAAGCAAGAAATGTGCAGAAAGAACCAACAGAGGAGCAGAAAGAGGCAAAATCATCCTGTGCCCACAACTTTTTCAGACAGGTACTGGTGTTAACTAACACTGACTAACCAGGCCTAGAGCCAGTGGTATGCTAAAAGACACTTAGAATACAGTCAAAACACCTACATACACTAGGGAACACTATGCGTTGGGGTACCCCTGTGATTAACATGACCTCCTCTGTAAGCCCCTAGTATATAATAGGGCAGGGAAATTAAAACTACCTCTTAAAATGTGCCACGGGGTGCGTTTGCACACTGGTGATGGGAGAGGGGGAGCCTGAGGTGACATGTGTGCAAACACGCCCTGTGGGCATTTTAACTTGGGGGATAAAGTCCCCTTGAATCCTAGGGTCTCTGGGGTCCAACTAGCCCACTAGGTACCTCCAGTAAGCGCCACAGAGCTGCGTTGCAGAGAGATGTAAAAAGGGGCACGGCGTAGACCACCTCTCTGCAACAAAGCACAGTGGCGCATACTGGAAGCACCTGGTGGGCTAGTTGACCCCAGGAGCCCTCAGGATTGAAGGGGAGTTATTTCCCCAACTTAAAACGCGCCACAGGGCGTGTTTGCACACATCACCCCAGGCCCCGTCCCCTCCCTTCACCACAGTGTAAACACACCCTGTGGCCGTTTTAAGTTGGGAGATTAAATCCCCTTGAATCCTGAGGGACCCTAGGGTCCAACTAGCCCACTTGGTACCTCCAGTAAGCGCCACAGAGCTGCGTTGCAGAGAGGTGTAAAAAGGGGCATGGCGTGGACCACCTCTCGGCAACGCAGCTCTGTGGCGCTTATTGGAGGCACCTGGTGGGCTAGTTGGCCCCCAGGTACCTCAGGATTGCAGAGGAATTAACTCCCCAGCTTAAAACGTGCCACATGGCGTTTTTGCACACATGTCCCCTCAGGCCCCACCCCCTCCCTTCACTACTGTGCAAACGCGCTCCATGGCGGGTTTTAAGTTGGGGGATTAAGTCCCCTTGAATCCTGAGGGTCCCTGGGGTGCAACTAGCCCACCAGGTACTTCCATTAAGCGCCACAGAGCTGCGTTGCAGAGAGATGTAAAAAGGGGCGTGGCCTCTGAACACCTCTCTGCAATGCAGCTCCCTGGCGCATACTGGAGGTTCCTGGTGGGCTCGTTGGCCCCCAGGGACCCCCGGTATTCAAGGGGAATTAGTTCTCCATCTGCAAATGCGCCAGGGGGCGCGTTTGCAGAGGGCTGCAGGGAGGGGCGGGGCCTCCGGCGCGATACCGGTCTTTTTTTTTATTTATTTTTTTTAAGAAAGGGGACTTTGTGGGCCCCTTCTTTTCCTGTTTTACTGGCCCTGGGGACCCCATCCCCCAGGGCCTGACCCCAATTTTATTTTATTTTTTAAATAAATTGGAAGGGGGCCGAGGTCCCCCCTCCTGAGGCCATAATCGGCCCCGGGGACCCCATCCCCCCGGGGCATGGCCATTTTTTTTTCTTTATTTATTTGGAGGGGGCTGTCTTGCCCCCCTCCTCAGGCCATTTATGGCCCCAGGGACCCCATCCCCCGGAGCCGGCCTTTGTTTTAATTTTTTTATTTGTATTATTTAATTTTTGAGGAGGGGGGCTGCATGGCCCCCCTCCCGGGCCACTAATAGCCCTGGGGACCCCATCCCCCGGGGCTGGCCCTCTCCGTTGGGGACCGTGGGGGGATCCACAATCCCCCCACGGTCCCACCGGCTCCCCGCCTCCTGCGGGAGCCGGCATTGCTTTTCCACATGGGGAGCTGCTAAGATGCAGCTCCCCGTGTGGAAAAGCAATCGGCTTTGGTTTTTGGAAGAGAGAGCAGGTTTCCTGTTCTCTCTTCCAAAAACCAAAGCAATTTGCTATGGCAGGGCGGGAGCCGCAAGGCTCCCACCCTGCCATAGCAAACAGCAGTGTCCCGGGGGTGGGCACCCCGGAACACTGCAGGAGCCGGCCCTGGGGGGTGGCGGGGAGCCAGCATTGCTTTTCCACATTGGGATGCGAGCTGCTAAGATGCAACTCCCCATGTGGAAAAGCAATAGGCTTTGGTTTTTGGAAGAGAGAGCAGGTTTCCTGTTCTCTCTTCCAAAAACCAAAGCAGTTTGCAATGGCAGGGCGGGAGCCGCAAGACTTCCACCCTGCCATAGCAAACAGCAGTGTCCCGGGGTGGGCCCCCCGGGACACTGCAGGAGCCGGACCTAGGGGGTGGCGGTCCCCAGGGCCAGCACAGGCTCCAGGAGGGGGGGCCACACGGCCCCCCTCCAAACATTTGCAAAGCCCCAGGGTGTGGTGGTCCCCGGGGCTTGGGGGTCCGTCATGGACCCCCCAATTTAAATAATTAGAGCCCCGGAAGGTGACGGTCCCCGGGTGAACCCCTCACACAGGTAGTTATTTATTTTTAAAAACAAGCCCCGGGGGGGCCATGTGCCCCGCCAATATTTTATAAAAGCCCCGGGGGTGGCGGTCCCCAGCGCTTGGGGGGCCTTTGAGCCCCCCCACCCATTTCCTAAATAAGCCCCGGGGTGGCGGTCCCCGGGGCTGCGGGGGGGCCGTGAGCCCCCCGCAAATACTTTTGAAAAGCCCTGGGGGTGGCGGTCCCCAGGGCTGGGGGTGCCCTTTGGGCCCCTATTACAATTTTAACATTGCCCCTGGGACTTCGCCCACATGGGGGCTAATTAATAACGAAGCGCGGGAGCCCGCGCTTCGCTTTTTAAAAGAAATTCGGCCGGATCCGTGGATCCTCCATGGATTTTGCCGATTTAAAAAAAAGAAAAAAACTTTTTGGGGCCCTGGGGGTCCTTGTGGGACCCCCTAAGCAGGCCTAGGGGGTCAGGGTGTTTCTACCCTGCCCCCTTTTCTCTTTTCTCTTTTTTCCCATTTGTTTTTCTGTTTTCTTGTGCCGGTTCTACCGAGGCACAAGATGGCTGCCAACACTTCCTTGTTTGGAGTGTTGACAGCCAATTAGAATAAAGCTCATGATCGGAAGGGTGTGCTGATCCTCCGTGCCTCTAGATATCACTAAATGTATTTCTTAATTTCTCAAAAACTACTGAACGGATTTACACAATTTTTTAAAATGTCGCTTTCTGAGCCAAGCAGTACCTTTTTGCCAAATTTGATGTAATTCCATTCAGCAGTTTTTTGCAATAACTGTGTCTAAAGTTTCCTATGGGAAAATGATTTTTTCACCACTATTTTTTGAATTTCTCCGGAACTACTGAACTGATTTACACCATTTAAAAAAAATGGCGCTTTTTGAACCAAGGGCTACCTTTTTGCAAAATTTGGTGTAATTCTGTTCAGCAGTTCGGGCTGTATTCGTGTCTAAAATTTCCTATGGGAAATATCATTGGGAAAACGCTTTTTGGGACCCCCCTTTTTTTCGCCCCTCGCTTGACGAATCACCCCCAAACTTTCAGGAAGGATTTGACCGGAACGGGTTATTAGTTTTGAAAATTTCGCAAAGATTTGTCAACCGGCGCCAAAGTTATTGGGAATAAAATGTTATGATTTTCCTATGGATAATAGGTTCTAACTATAACTACCTACTGGCGAGCGCCAGTAGGTAATGTGTGTGTGTGTTTTCCATATGAACAAATGCATAATTCAGTACGAAAGTACACATGGGTAATATTTCCTTCAAAACACATTAACTTCTTTACAAACACATTGCTACAAATTGTCAACATTGTACAAAGGGAGCAAGTCCCTTCTGCTATGCAATGCAGCAATGATTTACTTTCTTGGCTGGAAATTGCTAGACCTTGAAGTAAAACAGTAAAATATTTTCCTCCAGCTGTTTCTTTTGACAGCCCCAGAGGCAACTGCTTCAATAGGCTTTATGACCATTTGGGCAAAGATGTCTTAAATTGCCTCTGGGACTGTCACGCCGGCTTCTGGCTGATTGTCTTATTTGCTTTATCCTCTTTGACCTCTTGATTCATCTCTATTTCTGAGAGGATTGCATAACTATTTCCATTTTTTTTTACATTTCAGAAACATGAAAAGAATTTGAGGACAGCTTTGCTTGCAGTATCTGTTTTCCAAAGTTATGCATTTCCTCACCTAATATCGAAAACGATTTGATCTAAAGCACGTGTGCCAATACTGCTACAGCTATAGCTTTAGAATGCAGGGGTGTAACCAGGCCTCTGGTATCCCTGTCACACAGTGGGGCCCAGCTTTCACAGACTCTCAATTCAGACTAGCGCTAGACATCTATAGATATCTCTTAAATGTGGGGACCCTGCGTTACATTCTGCAAAGAGGCCAAGGGGCATATTATCAAGGGCTAGCGATATTTTTATCGCCACGTTTGCGTCCGTTTTCGGACGAAATGCGTCGATAAAAATATCGCTTTATTTACAAGAGCAAGCTAACGCGTGTTTAATGGGATTAGCGCTGGCTTCAACATGGCATCGCCTTGCATCGCTAATGAGATGCAAGGGAGGCATGTCCCGTGAAAAAACATGGGATATTATCGCTAACCCAGCTTCTCTCTGTGAACAAGTGTATCGCTAACATGCATAGCGATATTAAAATCAGTGCTTACCGGGTATTTCGCCGGTTTGTAACGCCTGCTATTTTTCTTACTAAGCCATATCTATAATGGGAGGTGGATTGTTATGCTGAGTCCACGTCTCCCTATCAACAAGGTTTTCCCTAACACGGTTTTCTATCACTGGAATTCCAGCGATTTTGACTCTTTTCGACGCTTTTGCCTAGATTTCTATCGCCTCGGCGATGCGCATTGGCAATAGTGCCCTAACCGGGCGATAGATTTCGGAGATAGTCGGCGTTAAAATTTTACACGCTAATTGCGGCCAGCGATAAATGGATGTATGACGTTACAACGCACACTTTTACAACGCATGCACTTACAACGCATTTTTTACAACGCATAATCCATTACAAAGCACTACACTTACAACGCATGACACTACAACGCATTTTTAAAAACTACCATTACAACGCATACCATTACAACGCATAATATTTAATTGCATTTAAGCTAAGTATTAGATAGTATAGGGGTAAAAATTACTTTTCTAACTCCAGGGGGTGCAACAGTAGGGTAAGTGTTGGATAGTATAGGGGTAAAAATGACTATTCTAACTCCAGGGGGTGCAACAGTAGGGTAAGTGTTGGATAGTATAGGGGTAAAAATTACTATTCTAACTCCAGGGGGTGCAACAGTAGGGTAAGTGTTGGATAGTATAGGGGTAAAAATTGCTATTCTAACTCCAGGGGGTGCAACAGTAGGGTAAGTGTTGGATAGTATAGGGGTAAAAATTGCTATTCTAACTCCAGGGGGTGCAACAGTAGGGTAAGTGTTGGATAGTATAGGGGTAAAAATTGCTATTCTAACTCCAGGGGGTGCAACAGTAGGGTAAGTGTTGGATAGTATAGGGGTAAAAATTGCTATTCTAACTCCAGGGGGTGCAACAGTAGGGTAAGTGTTGGATAGTATAGGGGTAAAAATTACTATTCTAACTCCAGGGGGTGCAACAGTAGGGTAAGTGTTGGATAGTATAGGGGTAAAAATTACTATTCTAACTCCAGGGGGTGCAACAGTAGGGTAAGTGTTGGATAATATAGGGGTAAAAATTACTATTCTAACTCCAGGGGGTGCAACAGTAGGGTAAGTGTTGGATAGTATAGGGGTAAAAATTACTATTCTAACTGCAGGGGGTGCAACAGTAGGGTAAGTGTTGGATAGTATAGGGGTACAAATTACTATTCTAACTCCAGGGGGTGCAACAGTAGGGTAAGTGTTGGATAGTATAGGGGTAAAAATTACTATTCTAACTCCAGGGGGTGCAACAGTAGGGTAAGTGTTGGATAGTGTAGTGTAATATTATGCGTTGTAATGGTAGGCGTTGTAATGGTATGCGTTGTAAAGGTATTTTTTAAAAATGCGTTGTAGTGTCATGCGTTGTAAGTGTAGTGCGTTGTAATGGATTATGCGTTGTAAAAAATGCGTTGTAATTGTATTGCGTTGTAACAGTTGCGTTGTAAAGGTTGTTCCCCGCGATAAATATCGCTGCCGCTTGATGATATGCCCCCAGATTACTTTGCGTTGGATCACTGATAGAGTTAATTGCCGATTAACTGTACCTCTGTCAATAAGGTGAGAGGATCTGGCCTAACGGCTAGAGTGGTCGACCTCTGCGCTGGGGAACGGGTTAGAGACTCGGCAGGGACATCTCAACATCCTGTGATTCTGGGCAAATCATTTAATTTCCCCGTGCCTAAAAAATGAATTTGTCCGTCTATAATGCAACTGATGCTTGTGTAAAGTGCTCTGAGTTCGCGCTACATAAAACTCCCCTCCAAAAAAATGAGAATAAAAAGACAGTGCCTAGATACAGACATTGCTAGACCTCTTAGTTCATTTGAAAACAATAGGTCGCTCACTTATACAATGGAGGGGGTAAGCCCTTGGCTTGACCCGTAATTAGATTGCACTTCCCTGCACTGCTCTTTCCCACTGAAACGCTAAATGAGGACGCTGGGAGTGTACTGGGCTGGCAGACATGTTGGTATAAACTCCAGGTGATATCAGAGCAGTAGACGGACAGCCTCGCCTGGAACGATTATTCAAGGCAGGGGCAGTCTACAAGGATGACACCGAAAGTCACAGACTAGTTCATTTTCAAAATCTCAAATCGAAAGAATGGATGATTAGATGATATTTAAAAGCAAGGGACAGATAAATGCATTCTGGCACTCACAGAGAAATATTGTAGTGGCGATCAGACAATTTTGCACAAGAGTCTCAAGTCTGAACCGTGCAAAATTACATTTATTCAGGCCAACCAGTGGTAGTATAACATTAGCACAATCTGGCCATTACATTTTGGCTGTTTCGTCACTGCTAATGATTATTAAAATGATCTATTCCCCAGTGCGAGTTGCTCAGTGAGAGTGCAATGCATGCATTATGGCCCATGTCAATGGTATGTTTTACACCGCATTGAGCCTGATTGCAAGTAGCCATTTATTTATTTGGTGTGAGACTGCCAAGAACTGTAGTCTCAGATTCCAACTGGTCTCCCCACACAAAAATATGTATTTCAAATTATGAAACCCGAAATGGGGCATATTATGCGGTTCCGGAAATACCAGGAATTCTTCGTCATCGAATTACCCCTTCTGTACTACCATTAACCAAATGCTTTGAGTAGGGGGTAAATTGCACGGGGCGTTTCTGAGCTGTCGAGAGCCGTGGGGTGTAAAGGGAATGACACTTCTCTTCAGGGCTGTGCTGGGAAAGTGTTGTCTGCTCCGCCCATGGTGCTGAAGGGGCAGGTGGGGGCCTAGTTCTGCTTCTGCTCCTACCCCCACACAAAGCTTCACGGGGCAGGGGGTGTTTCTCTCATTCTCCAATTGAGCTACATGAGAGCATATTTGAAAGTTCTTTGTCAAAGTTGTTTTTCCCTTTGTGTATTGCCTTTCCCTTCCACGTGCATGAAATATTCTGCATCATTCGGTGCTAAGTAAAAGCTTGAATTTGTCCTATGTATAGTGTGTAATGTTATGAATAATCTCCGAGTCTAGGTGAACTCCGAGTCACAGTAAAATTGCCACTTTGGGTGTCGGATAATTACCTGAATAGTGTCATTTAACGAACCTCTTAACCCAGGACCATTAGATCCATATGTGATTCTTATGCTGCAATGGATAACTCTGTCTCCTCTTCCATCTCTGGGGCATATTATCAAGAAACGGCGTTAAAATTAGCGCGGCGATAATGGGCTTGATAATATGCCGCAGAGAATTCCCATAGAAGCCCATGTTCTGGTGTCAACATGGGCTTCTATGGGAATTCTCTGGCATATTATCAAGGCCATTATCGCTGCTTTAGCCACTAAAGCGGCGATAATTTTAACGCTGTGCTTGATAATATGCCCCTATGTTCTTGCAGCTTTGGAAAAGGCAGACTTTGGGCACAATATAAATCAACTGTTTGATGCCTCACATTAAACTTAGACAAGCTTCCGATATCTAAAATGACAATTATTGAGAAGATATTCAAATTGGATAGATTGCTTTTTATCATTCGTTGAATGTGATGGCTTGCTTACTATGTTCATGTTAATGGATTGTGATACACCCCTTTTATTATTATACGATTTGTGCTTTTATGGATATTTTATATCCTTTTTTTTTTTTATTGAGCAGGTTCATACAATACATGGTATATTTAAAATCATTATAAAAACCAGTTAGTACAAAAACTGAAACGACAGCCTCTCAATACACAATAAGGAGCAGCTAATCATATACTCATTCACGAATTAACAATGTGCATAGATATTTTATATCCGAATAAAGATTGAATTGAATTGACTTGCTTACAGGTGGCGTGCAATTAGGACTGGACCTTATTGTTGGCCAGGTGAATGGCAGGAGTTATCAGGACTCTTCAGCAGATCTAGCATGAAAAAGTCTAAAGCGAGATGGGGAGATGGCCATGCATATGCAATCGTTGTCTGTATAAAAGTTATTCCACACAAAATGAGTCAGTCAGTTAGTCATATTTCTTTATTTCGGAGCACAAAGATCCATAAAAGCATAGAACACAACAGTAAAAACATAATACAGACATTCATCTAAATAGAAATATTTCAATTCTAAAAATAGGCAAACAAGGAAAACAACTAAAACAAGTCAACTGCTGTCATAACCCTACACAAATGTTAATAAACTGCAGCTCTCATTCTCAGTACTAAAAGGAGACAAAAACTGACATGCACATCATGCATATATCAATAAAAATAAAAAAGGGAATATGTTCCCTGTGGAAACAAATGTCTCAGCCACAGGACAAATACTGTGATTCGGGTCGCCTAAAAAAGACAGGGGCAGATTTACAAGCTCCTTGCGCCACTTTTGCGTCACATTTAACATGGGAAAAGTGACGCAAAAGTGGCGCAATGGGCTTGTAAATCTGCCCCACTGTTCTTAATCAACTAAATACATTCAACAATTGTGTTGTGAACTGCTCGATCCCTTTCCTGATTTTGATGTCGTCCTTCAGAAAGTGCACAATAAAATAGCATAATAAATTCATCCTTTAATAGTTTCAGAAACATCAAGGGTGTTCGAACTTGCTTAAAAACTAGGGGGCAGATCTATGTCGGAGATGCGCCACTTTTACGCCGCCGTTGCGTCACTTTTGTGACGCAGCGGCGGTGTAAACCCTGCGCCACGTTGCGCCATATTTACATCGTGACGCATCTATGGAGATGCGTCACGATGTAAAGCCCTGCGCCACGTAAAACCTGCGTCAGGTTTCACGTGGGCGTGTCGACATAGGGGGGGGCGTTCCGTCGCAGGAACGCCCCTGAAAAGTGACTCAGTCAAATCTATAAGATTTGACTGAGTCACTTTCCCAACGCTGATGCGCCAAAACCCTGCGCCTGCTTGAAGCAGGCGTAAGGCTTGACGCACCATGTTAGGGATAGGGTTGGTTGGAACAGTGCTGGAGTTGCGTCGCGCTTGCGACGCAACTGAAGCACTGCGCCAACCTTACGCCATTGGATGCGTCACGCATCTGTTTATTCCTGCGCCATGATGCGCCGCATTATAAATGCGGCGCATCATGTGTGGCGCAAGGGTAAACTTGCGTGACGCATCATTCCTGGCGCATCCTTGCTGATTTGCAGGGATGCGCCAGGCAACATAAATCTGCCCCTTGACCTTTCATTAATGGTTTAATACCTATAAAGCCCACAAAACATGGTAAAAAGAAGAGTGTCCTGTAACGATATTGAGTCACAGCCTCAACGACCTACATTGTTGACTAAAGCCCACCCTTTAGGAACAGCCAGCGGACAGTGTAGCACGTTTAACTGAAAACGGATTGACAAATTCTGATGTTCACTGTTTATAACAAAAGTTAAAAAGGTTCACTAGAATAAATTGTCTTAAGGAGAAAAAACCTGAAAAAACGATGCTGATAGATTCAACATCCACCTGGAGAATTAATTATCAACTAATTGAAGATAAGTAAGGTCCCTATAGCCCCATAAATCACTTACATAAGAAGTGTCAGAAATGCTCAGACTTTTAAGTCTGTAAAATAGCTTTAACAGGCGTGTAACCGACCCAAGAAGGAAAATAAAACACTTAGGGGCAGATTTATGAGCCCCTTGCGCCACTTTTGCGTTACTTTTCCCATGTTAAAAGTGACGCAAAAGTGGCGCAAGGGGCTCATAAATCTGCCCCTTAGGCTATGGACCTCAGGAAAAGTTTAATTTCGGCTGCTAAATGTGGAACCCAGGAACCTACTTGGTCAAACAAGGCACCTTAATTCATGAAGCGTCAATAAACCCAGAGTCTTAATAAAGAAATGTAGGAATAAATGTTTGTAGAAAGTGAGGCAAAATTCGAATACCTAGCAGGCCGCTGTTGGAGGTCCCTGTGGAGGAAGAAAGAAGCCGTGTGTGGAGCTTGATAGTAATGCTGAGGGAACTACATGCCCTATTTCCCCCTGCACTCACTCTCGGGGCTTAAAAGCATGACATTGTCCCGCGGCGACTGTAGTCACTGTTGGAGGTCCAGGTGGAGGATGGGAGATGCCTTGCCTGGAGCCTGATGGCACAGCTGGGGGGAATGCATGCCCAACTCACCTTGAAGTGACTCTCGCGCTCCAAAGTGTGTTGCTGTCCCTCAGCATGGGCTGCACCGACCATGTCCGGTCCAAGGACGGGCCCGTCTGAGCCCGTCAGTGACCCTCGATTCATTTTTGGTTTGTGCAGCAAATGTACTTACAATGGAGATTGAGATTACGGAAAAAGGACTCTTCCTGGAGGAGGTAAGGAGTGGTCTGGCCACTAACGCATGTCCCCCAATAACGCAAGTAATTTATCCAACAGGTGCAGAGGGGTAAATTGAATCTCCCATAAGGATGAGCAGCAGCCATCCCATTCCCCAACGGGATGATTCAACTTCCCCATCAGAACCTCTGGTCAAAAAGAAAAGGGGCAGGGCAAGACACAGAAAAGCCTCCAAAGAAAATAAGACAATGGATCCAGAAGTTCTACATTCAACTATATCTCCTATAAATATGGACAAACTTTGTCATAGACTCAAATGTGTAATTGCTTCCACAGAAGAGAGTTCAACTTTATTGTTAAACTGTAATAGGGCAATACCACATCCCATGCAACGTAGGGGTTTAGATACTCAGACAAAGTCACATGCCCCTATTTTATCAACCACAGCAGTACCCAGTAAGGTGAGAGTAGGGGGAGGGTTTGTGGAAATACAGCAACTGGCGCAACAACAGCAGTCCAGGAAATCGCAAGTGCCTGGTGACAACAGGGAGGAGGGGGCCTACTATACATAGTCTTCAAACCAGCCACATCACACTTTAACTAGGACTGCCAATCTGGTGTCCGTGGGTTCAGTAGGTCAGGTAGTTGCTAGACCTCCCACGAAGGTAGGCACTGTAAGGAGGGCTGAGTGTGTAGTAATGGTGGGAAGGTATGAAAGGGGTAACTACATGGGTCACAGTGGAAAGAACATTCAGAATTTGGATCTCCCCATGCCACTTGTCCATATGTCCTTATTTTGGCAAACGACCCTGTGCTATGGCAGTCGCAGAGAGAGGCCGCTGACCAACTTATGGGGAAGGTTTTGCAATGGCTGACTAAGTTCGCAAGGGCTTACTACCTTTTAAATGGCCCTATTCTTATGGCTAGAAGACTTGCTTGGGTGGGATCAGCACCACAAATCATAGCCTGGGACTGTATAGTGGTTAACTTTGATAAGCGCAGGCTAGTGGAGGACCTGCTTTGACAGGTACCCACAACTCCCACACGTGGCTCACAGATATTTGCTCTTCCTTTAGTTTATTTTTATAAAGCTTTGGGTTAGGCAGAATTCCTTCTTCTCAGCACTCAGTGTAACCTAATGCTTGAGAAGCCCAACACAATGGTAAGAAACAGGTATGCCTTGTTGGATGATTAGGAGGCGTACCATTGACTGGAGAAAGGTACCCTGGACTCCTGGGGGGGATGGGTTATGGACCAGTCATTGATGATAGTGCAGCAGGTAGAGGAGGGACCTCGGCTAATTAAGTTAGTAACCTGCAATATAGCGGGCATTAGAAGAACATTGGCTAATCCTGAGTGGCTAAAAGTATGGCAAAATGTGATATTTTATGCCTCCAGGACACCTGGGAATTGGGGCCCATTTTGTTGGATGCCTTCTGTTCCTATCAAACCACCGCTGTCCCTTCCAGGGCTGGTAGAGTCTAGGTGGTATTTTAACCTAGATAGCAAATGCTTTCAAGGTCAAGATTCTTAAGTTTCACAAAGAATCACCCTATTTCCTCTTTTTTGTGCGAGGTTAGGAGATTGGTCCTTAATTAATGTTATCTATTATAATAACTGCTTTGAGGGTATTACGTCAGAGTTGACAGGGCTATTGGAGAAGACTATTAAAGACATTAGCTTTCGCCGTCCCAAACCTGTTAATTTTCTCTGAATGGGCAATTTTAACGCCCACTGTTGTGAAAAGTTGCAGAAGCCAGTGTTTGGGATAATGGACATTGAGGGTGACAATATTATCCATTTCGAACACAATGATTATGGGAATGCGTTAAATAGGATGCTGATTACCATGAATTTAAAAATAATCAACAGGGTAGCCCCTCTTACTGGAACCTTTGCTAGCACTTTTAGGGGTGCAGAGAATGGGTCTACGATCGAATATAACATAGCCTCAGAACCCCTCAGCTGTTGTGTGAGTAAAATAGAGAACTATTTAGTGACCATGCTTCCCTCTCTTGTGTAATGAAGTGGGATGTCGAACATATAGTGCACCTGGAGAAAATCCCAAAACTGGTCCTAGCCAGGAAGGATGGTTTCATTGTGAAGTGGGACAAAGTAGATAAAGAGAGATTTTTGCTGGTAATTCTCACCCACAAACAGTCTGAGGTAATGGCGTGTCTAGATTTTGACTCTACCCTGAATAGGTGATTATAGCATTCACTGAGATATTGATTGAAATTAAAATATACCTGATGTGGACACTGCCAGCTAAAATGAATCCACCAGTGCGGTGGTTTGACACAGTATGTGCCAAGGCACTGAAAACCTCCATGCAACCCTACGTATGGTTCCAAGAGATAACTCCTTGGTACGGACCCTACGGGCCAAGTACAAGGAGGTGAGAACTGCCAGGGTAAAGAGCTTAAGGGAGGAAGCCTGGGTAAATCTGCGATTACCAACTTCAAATAAGGATAGTCACAGGTTTTGGAAAGTGGTAAATGCCCTGTTTCTAAAAGACCCATGTGAGCCTAACTTTAAGGTACATATTGAGAGGCAGGATGGGTGACCCATTTTAAGAAAATATTTAGGGTCTTCTGGGGCACCAGTCCCCTCATAGAGGTACCCCCAGAAAGATGGCTGGAAATATCTAGAGTTTGGGATGGCAAAAAGAAAGCAAGTATTGGCTCAGTGTAATACCCTGAATGCCCCTGGCCTTGAAGGGGTACCTGTAGATTGCTTCTTAAAGCATCATGACCTCTGTGCCCCATATTACTGATGAACGCCTTCAGTGCTATAGCTAAGAAGGGCCCACCAACATCTTTGAAGCAATCAATAATATACAAGAAAGGGAATAAGGTGCACCCATACAATTATAGACCTATCCCCTTGATTGATTGTACAGCAAGGCTAATGAGATGTATGCTTCTTAATAAATTGGAGGAATTGGTGGAGGGAAGGAATATTCGAATGGCAATGCAGTATGGTTTCAGAAAGGGTAAACGGGCCATTGAACAGTGTCTCAATTTGAGCCTGGTGATTGCCAAATACACAGTGGAAAGGCAAAATTGTCATGGCATTTATGGATCTCTCGGCCGCATTTGACTGTGTCTCCCATTCCAAACTGTGGGACATTATGGAAAGTTTGGGCGTTGATGTATTTATCATTGATTTCATAAGGCAGATGTAGTCACGGGAAACTGCTTGTGTCTGTTACGGCAGGGAAGGGGAGTGTACCAAACCATTTGATATTGAGCAGGTCGTCAGACTGGGCTGCGTCCTTGCACCATTCCTGTTTTCTCTCTATACAAACACGGTGGGAGCAGTATTGGCAGGGACCCTTACAAATGAACCTTATTTTGACGCAGACCCTCTCCCAAATCTCTTCTATGCAGATGATGCAGAGCTTATAGACAGAACTGGTCAAACACTGCAGATGCTCATAGAGGAATACACTAGGTTCATGGAAAGTTTGGACCTGTGCGTTAATGAATCTAAGTCCTATGTACTTATTGCTGGTGAACGCACAAAGTAACTTCCAGCTTTCCACATATATTATCGAAGGGTGGAGTTGGCGGACACATTTTTTTAAAAAACTTATGTTTATTGGTATTTTGTAGATATCATTACAAGGCACATACCACAGGCATATCTTGTACAGCGTCATAAAACACAAAGACATGAATCCGGCAACTATATGTCTGTACGTTCACCGCAAATACCTGCAATCTCATGTCATGTGTATAAAATCTGCTTCTAGTTGGGCGCACCTTGGGCATTTCCGTATATCCCCGCCATATGTGATGTTAAGATGGTAAGGCATATGTATGACGTTAAATTGTATGTATTTTAGGCACGTGTTACGAGAAATACTCTTGGGGGACTGCAGAACCTTACCCCATTCAACGTCTGCAAGCTCGAGGTGGCAGACACATTGTCATGCTTGGGGTTATTTGATGGGAAGTTTACCTAGAAAAATATGGTCTTAAACAGCCCTCCTATTAGAAAAAAGCATAGTGGCCATCTTTAATCTGATAAAGAAACTTGGGTCGACACTCGTCTTGGAAATATTAAACATATATGCAGCTAAAGCCATCGCTATTACCACGGATGGGGTGGCGGTATGGAGAATGGTAGATATCGATACCCTACAGCATATTGAGGATGAATTTATTGATAGACTGTTTTCTTTGCCTCATAGAAGCTCAAATTATTTATGCCACTGTGAATTGGGTGAACCATATATTTCAGACATTATTTGGCTTGCACCAATAATGCTGTTGCACTCAATATGGAGGAGGGAGACTGTAAACCTGAATCAATCTGTACTGAGGAATTGTTTAAAATTGGATTTTGCACATAAGATCCCTTGGTTGCTCTCTGTCAGGCGCTTTTCGGCTGATTTGGGGTTAAGAGATTTATTTGAGGTACCAACTACTTTTGCACACATCTTTAAGGTAAGACTTAAGGAGATCTTTCTGTCAAAGGTTGCCGCAGATAGATGATAGCAAAATTTAAATAAATCTACCGTCAGATTATATCAAATGTCTCCTCCCATTAAATATGGCGTACAGTCCTATTTAGGCTTGTTCAGAACCTACAGCATCGGTTTATCTTGGCAAGGTTCCGCCTAAACTCTATCCCACTGATGGTTGGGTTCCCTGCTAATGTTTATCCAGCAAGTGAGCTGACCTTATGTCCTTTTGATGGTGTGTCAACACAGTCAGATTTGCACATATCTTTTCCCGGCCCATTTTTCACTTTCCAAAGGAAGGGATTTATTGTCCCTCTTTGTTCAGTTACAACTTCATCCAGTGTCGGCCAGCATTATTTTAAATTCAACACCTTGATGACCCACTGGTGTGCAATGCTCTAACATAATTTCTCTGGACCTCCTTGAAGAGCAGGCGATCTTATCTGGATTGTGATGCAAGAGCATGAGTGGATATTCAGATTTTTGACAATTATCCTTGATGATAAATTGCCAATATCTATGAATTTTTTGTGTCTAGTATTTATGTAATTTAAGACGTGAAGGTTATAATGAGCTAAATGGACGGGCCCACATGAAGATTTTAGCTTCATTTATTGGTATAACGCTACTTTTAATAGAAGTAAATGTTTGCACAGTTACATAGCTTTTTATTAGAAGATGATAGTGTATTGAATTGTTCTATTTTTAATGAGTTTTTAGCATGATTTCTAGGACTCACTTGCCTTTTAAGCATATATGTGTGATTTGTACTCATGCATGCACTTTTCATGCTACGGAAACAAAGTGAAATATTTTTTTTTTTACACCTACATAGGAAAAAGATTCTACCCTAGAGATACTCTTTCATGAAATGAAGCAAATTAGACGTTTGGGGGCATATTATCAACGATGTGCGATAATTATCGCAAGGCGCGCTTAGAGCTGTTTTTTTTATCGCCGGCTATTGCTAGATTTCCTCGCCATGATAGCACTGTATTATCAACGCGTATCGCAAAGGCGATAGGTAATCCAGCGATAGCGTGTAAAACCAGCAATAGCGTGGGAATTCCAGTGATAAATCAACTGCGCTAATGAAAAGTTTGCTAATAGGCAAGTGTGTACTTAACCTAACAATCCACCTCCCATTGACAAGGTGGTTAAGTCAAGTTTTTTTCAGGTGTTAAATTCCAGTGATAAGCGCGGTTAGCGCGACTTTTCTTATCGCTTTGCGGGCATTGATGATAGAGGAAAGTTGTGTTTGCGACTGTTTCAATGGAGGTGAAGTCAGGAACGCCTACTTTGCATGTCATTAGCGATATATATCGCTGACATGCAAAGTGAAAAGGAAAACGGCTGATATCGTCAGAAAACAAGCGCTAGAGCTTGTTAGCGAGTCCTTGTTAATGGTGCAATATAAAAATCGCCGCTTTATTGCCGGGAAGTGCCGCTGAACTAGCAAATACTCGCTTTATAATATGCCCCTTGGGGTCTAGGACCCACGACCACTACAAAATGCCTAGTAAAGTTGTTTTTCTAATTCCAGAGAGTCTATAAACCTGATAAAGCTGTTCAACTACTGCAGCCCATCGTAGTTCTGGCCAGAAGAACTGCATCATTCCCATATGAAGGGATAGTGATAAAGTGGTAACCCACATGAGCAAAATGTATCCTGTCAATCAGGAGATCCAATTTAAGATTAACATAAAAGGTAAATTAAAATGGTGCAAAAAAACAGCCCTGTCGGACACCGCTTCTAATAGGAAAATGCTCTGTACATAAGCCATTGGGAAAATATATTACCTTTGCAGACATATTAGAATGTAGATCTCTAAGATAATATAAAATATCAACACCCATTGACAATAAAATCCTCTGTGTGTCCTGATTTACTTTATCAATGACAGAAGCAAGGTCCATTAAGGACATATATAGTTATCCCAAACTGTAAATAGTATACATATTTATAAAAAGATACAAGTTGAGGCACTGGTTGATGGTATCCAGTTCAGGCCTAAAACTAAAATGAAGGTCCAAAAGGATGTTATCAGCAGCCCTGGACCTTAACCGATTCAACACGCTCAGTGATCTTTAAGGAAGAATCGATCAACAAGATCATCTGTATATGATAGGATGCGCTCTATCCTCTTTTCTAAAAGCTGGAATAATAATAGATTTGGACCATGTATGAGAAAATATAGCTTTGAAAGTAGCATTTAAGACCTACGTAAGCAAAGGGCCCCATGGCTGGGGTCCCCAGATGAAAACGTTAGGTGAATAAAGCCCCTGAGCTTTATGCTTTGAGAGACATGAAATAGCCTCTAAAACCTCCTCTAATGTAAAAGTAATATGAGAAACCTCATCATGCTGAGCCACTTCTACATAAAGAACCTCTGTGCATTTATCCTCATAGATAGAGGGAACATACCTTACCCCCCAAAAAGGTCCAATTGCCTGAACATGGGGAGGGGGGGCATGTAAAATCTCCTGCCTGCGTCCCATAATTGAAAGACACAAAAGGACCAACAAACCTCACCTCACTTTACCAGAGGGAGAAGGTATAGCAGGGATATGAAATGAGGTGAAGCCATCCAAGAAAACAGTATCAAATGCAGACCAAGATTATCTCATGGTCATCCTGAAACGGGTGGCCACGGTAGGCAATGACAGAAACAGAACTAGTCTCCAGCTACTAACTCCCTGTTGGACTTCGAAGGTGCGTGAATGGTGATGTAAGGGAAGATATTCATCCCAAAGTGTTCATTAGCACATAAGGTGTGAGTAAGGTGTCATGGGAAGGACCCCTCATTGTAATAAGGATGAATGTTAGGGGTACCTAGGACTGATGTATGAGTGATGGATGACTTTTGAGTCATAGAAGTAACTGTACACTAAGACTTGCCACCAGTGAAGAACCATGAGGCTTAACAAACATCCCACACCATTTTAGACTTGAGAGGAATACACCTGACCACACCCCAAGGAACCACACCCTGGTGCTTGAGATGCATTGCAATTAACGCGGGACTGCCAACCTCAAGGTGGCCATCTTGGCTTGCCGTCTTTTTAAGTCACGCCCAGTCACAGCTCCCATTGCTAGGCAATCGACGACCTGTGTGGAATCAACCAACACAAATGCAAGGCTCCCCGAATGCGGCTTGGTGGCCCAAAGAATCCTCAGTCCAGCTGGACTGTGGCAGATGGACATTTGACAATGGCACTGGCAGCACCGAACTCTCAAGCACAGAAATACCAGTAACAGTGAGTAGCAGGACATTAGCGCCCACTCGCTTATTGTAACTTTACTACCCGGCTGAAGAACAAAGAGAAAGATACTTTTAGTATATTGAGCCAGAGACTTGCAGTATATTGAGCCAGGCTTCAGTTTCAGTTATTGCTCATTGCTTGTTCAGTGCATGATATTCGCTTGGAGCGCAAGGGCGGGTGAGATGTAACAGGCAATATTGTAGCACCACTCCCATTTCCAGTCCTCACGAGTTAGTGAGCGAAGAAGGAACGTGAGTTCGGCATAGTCCCTTGATCAATCATTGAAACCATTATAAGAGCATCACATCATACGCAACCAGGTAATAGAGGTGAAGGTGTAAACATAGTGTGAATGTGTGTTCAGTGTGAATGAATGGCATGTGCAGTGCGAGTTGATTAATGTCCTCCATTCTTTTCTAGATCACAAAATACGAGTGACTCAGCTTCTCCGAGAGCTACCTTCAGAGGATGCATTAGCATGGCACACAACGTCGCTGGTTGCTTGTTTGTTATTTTGTACCATTCTCCCATTCCTTTTGGTGGTTTTTGGCAGTGGTTGAATACGTTTTACTCCAAGAAGCATTAAAAGGTGTGGAGGGACTCTCGTTGTACACCCATCATGCTGGGCCTGAACCACAGGTTAGTGCAGAACCAGTTCAACATTTGTGGTCTGACAGATTCTTGGAGGAATATAAGATTAAGCTTACAAATTACATCCAATTTCATCCCAGACCTTACTTGCCAATCCTGCAATACTCCAATACAGGATATCTACACCCTAAGAACCCAGGCTAGGTTTCCTGACTGAAATACCACATAGACCAGGGCTAAAATGCTTAAAAGTAAAGTTAAAAGTAGATTGTGAATCATTATTGTCCAATGAGCTTAATGATTGAAATCTATTAACAGTCTCCAGATTAAAAGCTGAAGAGGTCAAGTTCGAAAAGTCAATTATATGGGAGACCCAGATGGCAGTTCTGAAAACCAGATTGAATGTACAGGCTATGGTAATTTTGGAAAGAAAAAGGGATGGGCTATGGAGAAACTGAAGGTGTACAAATAAAAGGTCTATAAAAGAAACCCAAGGGTAATACCTGTATGGAAGTAGTTAACCTCTTCAGTGCCCATGACGAGATAGTCTCATCATGGAGCACGGTTGCGCTGTGCCCATGACGAGACTATCTCGTCATGAACCCCACCCACTAGTGCAACGCCCGGCACAGGAGGGGGAAAGGGCGTGGCACTGAAGGGGTTAATAGTGGAATATTGCCTGATTGACTCAACAGCCATCTGGCCATACCTGATAGATCACTCTTGAGAGGACGCATAGGTCATGTCTGCCTTAGCTGAGATAGTACAAGTTGATTCAAAAATCCCCCGGATAAATTGGAAATGGTGTTTGGGTGGTTAAGACCCAGTTCTTCCTCTAATGTAGACATTTCTTCCCAATGAGCCCCAGCTAGGGACTGAAATTTAATTATTGAGGCTTTATTACTGCAAGAGGCTTTCAAAGAGCTGGAAGACACCAGAATTGTGACTTATGTTAACCCATCTTGACACCTTTCAATGTAGGTTTTAGGGGGTGACCGTGTTTGGGCTGATATGGCCATGGATAGGCGCACACTGGCCTGCCCCTGGCCCGGTCTTAGCCCTGGCACAGGCCCGGGTGCATCTCACTTGCATCCTGTGGAAGGGGCTGCAAGTGAGCTTTTGTAGCACTAGTGAGAGAACTCCCTCACCTCCTCCAACAGCAGGATTCTGAATGCTGAAGTCCTTAGCCCAAACCTGCTCAAAGTGGGAGAAATGAACATCCTAAATTGTACGTTCCAAGCACAGTTTTGTAATGCCAAGGAGGGAGTCCCTCAGCCTTGTCAAACTGGCTCAAAGTGCACAAAATGAGAGATCAACATAAGAAAATGTAGAATTATTTCTACAAGTGGATTTAAATCTCTGCATACCATGTTGTAATGCTATTGTCATGCATTCACCTTGAAACTGGTCTGTGGCTAAATCTGGATACCACAAACAAGATGGACTCTTGTAATGGATTTGAAAAATATTTCGGGCCCAGATGAAAATCACGTAAGGGCTTACATGGTTGAAAATTCCAGCAGGTTCAGATACACTCTTGTAATACTGTGCATACTTGAGTGATACTTCCTTGGAAGAGAAATAAAGGAAATGGTTGTGCATGACTCATGATACAGGTTTGACTCCAGAGTCTGCTGCAGTAAAACCGGTGCAGCAGCTATCAGGGTAAATTCTGAAAGATAAATCCACATGCGAATATCTCCGCAAATCCAGACTTATGAATTCTCCTGGGCATGAATCTCTATCTAAACGCAATTCACTACTTTGGGAAGAGATTTACAACTAGTAGTAGGCGTTTATTTCCTCAACCACTTATCTTAGGGGGTAGGGACCCGTAAAAACTCAAAATACAATTGTAAACTCACTAAGAATGAGCATGAGCACCATCAACCTCATCCAACTGGTCACCAACACCACACACAGCACAGGACACACACTGGATCCAATGTTCACATCCAGGAACAGTCAAGTACAGCCATGTCAACAAACTTACCTGGACCGACCATGCCATTGTCCACCTCACCTTCATAGGTTCCCTTTATGCCACCACCAAGCTCCTACCCCCACAGCTGGAACAAAGTGACGACCCAGTGGATGGAGGCCCTCAACACCAGCCAGACCGATGCCAGACCGATGCCACATCAAATCTGGAATGGGACATCAAAGATTTTTATGATTGGATCACCAAATAGGGCTGACAGGGTCGACCTCATGCAGCCAGACAGAACCAGCAGATCATCAAAACAACCCAGCTGGTATACACCAGAGCATAAAAATATCAAGCGCAAAAGCAAATGTCTGGAAAAATAGTGGCACTCCACCAAAGATGCCACCAACCGAGCTGTCCTCAAGTCACCCCTCAACAAGTACCACTAATGTTTCAAGGACACAGAACAAGACTCCTTCACAGACTGCATCAAAACAAGTGGAAACCACACTAAAGAACTCTTCAAAATTATTACAGAGTTCTCCTGCTGAGAACTTGGCATGTCTTTCCCAAGAACTCTTCAATACCCTATCAGACTACATCCACAGCAAGATAACCACAATCTCAAAAACCTTCGGCATCTAACCCACCAACTTTGACCTCAACAACCTCAGCCTACCCACAGACACCAGCCACTCAATCACTAATTGGACTCCTCTCACTACACAGCCACTATGTCTTCCATCCACTCTGGAGCACCCAATGTTCTCTGCCTCACCATCCCGTCAATCTCTGAACCAAAGAAATTAGCGCAGAACTCACCAACATCCTCAATGCCTCCATCACCACTGTTGCATTTCCTGACAGATGGAAACATGCCAAGGTCAGACCAATCCTGAAGAAACCCTCTGTCGACCAAAGCGAACTCAAAAATAAAATCCCCATCTTGCTGCTTCCGTCCCCCCCAAAGTCTTTGAGAAGGCCATCAACCACCAGCTCACCAAACACATAAAAAAAATACAACCTGCTCAACGCCTCCCAATCTGGCTTCTGTGCAAACCAGAGCACCGGGACCACCCTGATAGCGCTATTGACAACATCAGGTCCCTAGTCGACATGGGGGAAACCGCAGCCCTGTTCCTCCTTGACCTTTCAGCGGCATACAACACTGTGTGCTACCACAACCTCATCAATAGACTCAACCGCATCAGCGTCCAGGGGACAACCTCAAATGGATTGCATTCTTCATCACAGGACACATTTTAGAGAATTTGCCTACCACCCTTCACCTCAGAATTCAAGAGCTTTATCTGTGTTGTACTCCAATGATCGTTCCTCAGATCCAACCTGTTCAACACCAACATGACACCACTCGCTGAAATTGTTAGAGCCCAAGGACTCAACATCATATCCTATACAGATGACACTCAACTCATCCTCTTGCTCACCGAAGAACCCTCCACCACTAGAATAAAGTTCCACAACGCCATGACTAGTATCGCCAACTGGATGAGGACCAACTGCCTGAAACTCAACCCGGACAAGAAGGAATTGCTGATCTTCAGGAAGAACACCTCCCTGTGGGACAAGATCAGGTGGCCCCACGAGCTCAGACCCACCCCGACAGACCACAACCTCAGCATCATACTTTGCAGAAAACTCACCATGAAGCACCAAATCCATGCAGTTGCCTCCCCCTGCTTCCACACCCTCTGCATGCTCTGAAAAACCATCAGATTGATAACTGTCAACACCAGAAAGACTGTCATCTAGGCCATAGTCCCCTGCCCGCTGGACTACGGATATGCGCTCTACACAGGCATAGCCACCCAACTTCTCAAGAGACTCCAGACCAAACAGAACACAGCAGCCTGTATCATCCTCAACCTCCCTAAATGGACCTGCATTACCCCCACCTCAGTAACCTCAATTGGCTCCCTGTCCAGAAGAAATGCCAGTTTAAGAACTTGACACATGTGGACAAGGCCCTACATGACCATGGACCAACATACATGAACAATCGCTTGAACTTCCACCAACCCACCAGACTCCTGCTCTTTGTTTCCTTGGCCCTCGCACACACACCCTGCATTAGCTGAAGCTAGAGCAGAGGTCGTTCCTTCTCCTACTATGCCACCAAAGCCTGAATTGTCTTATCCCCCACCTACAAGCATCACCTCCCTGGCAGAAGTCAAAAGGGGACTCAAGACATGGCTTTTCAAGGGAGACCAGCAAAAACTCACTGTCTGGGTACACTGAGGGGTGAAGAGCCTCGCTTTATAAATGTTGAATAATTGATGACCTTTGTGACAGTAAGGAAGATATGAGTTGTTGCTGGATATCCTATCATACCAATGAATGAAGAAGAATTTCCATGCCCTCATCAGCTGCCCCACTAAAAGTTTTGGGCCAGTATGCCCGCAACCACAATTTGTTGAAAAATAAAAACAAAGGAATGTAAGTGACTGTACTTACCTGAATACGAAGAAAAATGGGGATCTGATCATTCAAGGTCATGACTAAGGCAACTGACCCAGAGAGGCATTTTCCATCTAAACATGTTCACCACCATGCCTGACGTCAAGTATAAGTAATTTGTCCTACGGTGCCACACACTGTTTTTAACCTTAACCTTTTTGCTCTGTTTCCACTTTCTTTAGGCATAGGAGGAAATTTTATTAAATTACATGGATCCCAACAGTATTACTTACTATACACTCTTTCTCCAGTAGGAGACATCACTCACCTGGGGAAGTAAGTAGCCAGGTGCCGAACCTCATGATGATGCCACCCACGAAAACTGCCCCAGTGGAGATGATATATACCGCTGGGGGCAAATAGGATTTGAGAGTTTCCAGGACAACACCCATGAGACTCTGGCATACTATCTGGTTTTGGCCTCTCTTCTTTGATTGTATGGGCACATTCTCTGGGAGCCGAATGGACCCCTTTACGCTCTTATCTCCCTGTTTTGATTGACAAAATCAGAGAAAGGTTGACACGCCAAAGCACCAAAGTCACTCAAACATTGTCTAAAGATGACACTGAAAGTAAATGGTTGTTCGATAACTTTCATTATTGATAGAGGTGCATCGATAAGTATTATGCCCGAGGAGAAATACAATGAATTATCTCCAGGGCCACAACCTACGCCATTGAAAACCAAAGTGTATACATGGGCTGCATCAACACCCTCAAAACGTCAAGGTTCATTTGTAGCAACAATGAAACATAAGGAAACGAAGGTGCAAGCACCCATCCATGTGCTTCAAGGCACGGCGTCAAGTGCCTGTCTGCTCAGTTTCAGCACAGCCAATAACATGGGACTGATTTCTGTGAATTACAACATGAATGCTCACCACAAAATAGTAAGTTAGTTCTCTTGGTTCTTTCATGGTTTGGGAAAGCTTAAGACTATGAAAGTAAAGTTGCATATTAATGCAGATGTCTGTCTTGTTGCTCAGAGACATAGACAAATTGTTTTTCAATTTGCAAGAAGCTGTTGAAAAAGAACTTGAATCGTTACTTAAGCATGATATTATCAAGTGGCCTACTGCTCCAACTCCATGGGTTTCTCCAATAGTAGTAGTGCCTAAAAAAAAAATGAAAGAGCTGTATGCATTCACGTTCAAATGAGTCAGGTAGACAAGGCAAATGAATGAGAACGACATCCAGGTCCACACATTGCTGACATGCTAACGCAACTAAATGGTCTTCTCTAGTCTTGATTTAAATAAAGGTTATCATCAGTTGGAACTCAAAGAAGATTGCAGGTACAGTACAACCTTTTCTACACATGTTGGTCTGTTTCAATACAAAACTACAAAGGGCCTGATTTAGATCTTGGCAGATAGGAAACTCCATCAGAAACGTAACAGCTATTCGGCCTGTCATACTACTAGTGCCATAGAATATAATGCACTTGTAATCCGGGCTATCCGTCACATTTGTGACGGAGTATCCCACCTGCCAAGATCTAAATCAGGCCCTGGGTTTTGGTGTGTCATCTGCTGCAGAATTGTATCAAGACATCATTTGACGTATCATACAGCCCTTCATGAATGTGTTCAATTACAGTGATGACCTATTGGTTTTTGGAGATACACAAAAAGAAGAGAATAAAGCTCTTACTCATGCATGTTGTTTACTTGCCGAAGCAGGTTAGACTTTGAATGCAGATATGTGTGAGTTCCATAAGACAAAGCTAAAATTCTTTGCCATATCTTTTCTGATGGGGTTATGACACCAGATAAAGTACTAGTGCTGCCAAATGCTGATCCCCCACAAGATGTTTCTATGGTGCATTAATTTCTAGGCATGGCCAATTACTGTTCCAGATACATACAAGACTTTGACACTGTGAGTACTCTTTTGAGAGACATGACAAAAAAGAATGTTTTATTGGTAACATGAATATTAGAAAGGTTTTTAGAAAATTAAACAAGCCATTGGTAATGCTACTGAAATGGCATACTTCAATCTAAAGTTTCTTACAGAGGTTGTTGTTTATGCTAGCTCACTCGGGTTAGGAGCTATCCTTGCACAGCATAGCAGACACCTGAATGCTCAAAGGCATATTGTAGCAATTACAAGTAGAAGTTTCTCCCAAACAAAATGTGCTTACTCACAACCAGAAAAGGATAGATTAGCCAGGGTATGGGCTTGTGAACATTTCCATGTATCCCTATATAAAAAAAAACTTTTGTGCTGGTAACTGATCATCAAGCTCTACTGACTATATTTGGCAATCCAAAGGCCAAAATGCCTCCTTGCTTTGGAGGATGGGGTCTACGGTTACAAGAGTATAATTATACCATTGTGCATCGTCCAGGGAAGGATCAGAACTCTGCTGACAACTTTTCTAGAGTGTCTATGCAAGGTCACTATACTCCCTCCAAGACGGTTGAGGCCTATGTTAACTTCACTGTAAAATCAAATACACCAGCTGACATTTTATTACCCCAGATTATCATTGCCATGAGCCATGATAGTGTCATGTTAAATTTGAAGGATATCATTACACATCAGTCATGGAACCAACACACTTGACCTCTTCCCGGCGATGGTAAATATAAAAAATACAAAAATGTCAATGATAAACTGTCCATAACTCATGAAGGAGTTATACTACGAGGGTTGAAAATTCTGATTCTGGAGAGTCTGCGGCAGAACATATTTGAAGTGGCACATGAAGGCCATTGTGGAATCGTTGGCACAAAATGAGTTCTCTGAGCCCGAGTCTGGTTTCCTTATGTTGATGACAGGGTTGGAATTATAGGTCTGTCATCTATGCAGCTGTCATTTTACAAAAACTAGTCACCACACCTTGAACATGTCAGAACTCCCAAAGCATGCATGAGAGATAATAGCCATTGACTTTTTCAGTCTACTCCACAATGGACATCTCCTGCTGGTGATTATGGATGAATACTCACAATTTCCATTAATTAAAGATCTTTCATCTACTACTCAAGATCAAGTAATTGAAAGACATGGTATCTTTGTGACATGGGGTGTTCAAACCATACTGAAGTCTGACAATGGCATGAGTTAATTTCGTGGAGCATTTGAATATAAAGCATCAGAAGAGCACACCGCTGTGGCCACAGGCCAAAAGACTTGTTGAGTGTTTTATGACTATGCTAAAGGAAGCAGTACAGTGTGCTAGTCTTAAGAAGCTAAATAATAAAAATGTGTTGAATTCTACCTTGAGAGCTTATCGTTCAATACCCCACTTGACCACAAGTGAAAGTACTGTGGCATTGATGTTTGGGAGAGCAATGAATACCAAGTTACCTCAATAAACCAATCAGAGAAAGAAAGATGAGGCAGCTACTCAAAGGACTTGGTCAACATTAACAAACAAAAGATGAAAGAGTATGCTGACAAAAGACAACATGCGTAGAACATTCTTTTTAAGGAAGAAGATCCCATGCTTGCACGAAAAAGGCGGGGAAGAAAATCTGATGGTCCATTTGATGCAGAACCTTTTCAAGTGATATCTACTAAAGGACACATGGTGACTTCCCAGCATCCTGGGAATTCTATTACCAGAGACTGTTCTCATTTCAGGCACTTAACCAGTGGTGTAACAAAGGCCCCCATAACCCATGCAGTAAAGGGGGGCTGAGCTCCAGGGGGCACCCTCAGTACAGAGGCCTGGCCTGAGAGCTCCTGATTGAGTCTGCAGGGGGGGCCCTCCATGTACTTTGCAGGGGGGGCCCCTAAAGTTTTGTTACGCCACTTCACTTAACTAATTGTTTATCAGATCTAACTGTTGAAGGAGAGATTGTGTTGAAACATCAGTGACTGCTGTTGCCTCTACACCATTGATGCAGATCCTGGACAGAGGTGGTGACAGTTCCCAGTTTCAAAGAACGAGATGAGGTCGAACAATTAAAATACCAAAAGATTGATTGAGGAAATGTAATTGTACATGCTTATATATGTCTATTTTGTAAAAAAAATACTTTTTTAGTTAACAAAGGGGGAGATGTAGTGTCTTGCAAATTAGAAAAGATGGAACCCTTTGGCTCCTGATAGACTGCATAGAACCGTGATGTTAGTATTAAAGCAGAATACAATGAAGACTGGTTTAGAATGTTGAGTTTGCAGTTACAGGCAGATGAATAAAGATGTGTAATACTAAGCTCTGAGTGTGGCATAGTCATTAGCAGGTATTCAGGCTGGGGAGGACACTACTCCAGTGAGTGATCATTTGTAGTGTGACTTTCTCCAAGGCTAGACTAGAGTAGATTAGAGCCTGTTTGTTCCGTAGCAGTACTGGAGTATATGTTGGTGTACCTTTTATGATTAGCAGCTGACTTTCCAGTTTGCAGCTGTGTTTTTGTATTGCATGTGTATCCAGTTTCCCCCCTTATATTTCCCATTAATTGTTTATACCACATTTCTTAACCACTCCTCCGTGTACCAGTACTTTTAAGCTTAAAACCATGTGTACAGATTTTGAACTCTCAGGGGAGAGCTCCAATCATAAAATATAGGACTGTCATGGTTATAAATCTATGCCAGTGCCATTGGAAAATGCATTTACGAATGCATAATTAGCACCACAAGAGTAGTACTATATATGCTAGTAAATACCTTTGTGAATTGGGACTGTAGGACTAAAAAGTGTTGAGTTGGTATATGTGTAGAAGGATGTGGTTGAGTAAAAACCTGTCCTTTAACTCTCTACCACTTAAAACAATTAATATTCACTCCCTTTCATGGGAAATGCCCACGAGCAAACAAGTGAACACTCACCAGTAAGAAAGTCTGAGCTTCAAGGTTTAGAAAATTGCCCCCATCTGTAGCGAAAGATGGTGCTGGCCTACAAAGCAACCAGTGCATAATAGTATATGGGTCCCAAAAGTCCATAAAAAGAGCAATGGGGGTTATTTCAGTGACTCACATCCTTACAAATACTTAATTGGTTACATCCAATAGCCCTGTAATGTACTGTAGGTTTATATCTGAGGGTATGTCTAAAAGTTTACTTTTTTAGGTAAAGCTTGAAACTTGGCAAAAGTTTTGTTTATAAACAGATTGTAATTGTAAGCATGGTAGGCAATGTTCAAGATCACTAAAAGCTGACATACTGAGAAATGGCTTCCAATATACTCTTTTGTCTCCAAACTCCTGATGAACTTATTTCACTTCTTTTTCAAAAAAGAATATTCAGCAATCAAATATAAACAAAAACAAACTATGTTTTCGGTTCAAGCCACTCACTGTTGTATCTCAAATTTGTTCTCCGGTGATAATAAAAGGAATTCTTTGCCTTGCTAGGTAGGTTCTCATGTTTAAATGAAGAAAAATATCTGAGAGGTACCATGATTTGTGACTCACGCCATTGCCGGTTGTGATGCTTGAATGATTGAGAGGGTAGATGATTAATTGTGCGCATCTTTATAACAGCAAGATAAGTAATGCCCAGCAATATGTAAATGGTATCAGTGACTCTGCTTTGTTAGAAGTCTAGCAATCCTCCAGGTTCAAGAACAGTGGAATAAGTGGGACATGTCTCCATATGAACAATTTTTTGATTGGAAACTGTTTGTGATAAACAGAAGTCTTAGGTTAGTAGAAGGTGATAGTGCTAGTAGGAATGTGGCTGTACGATATGAAACTATAGAGAAAACTCTTATGGTGCCATGAGTAGCTTACCGGAAATAATTGGGACACAATTACAATTAAATGATGACAATGGAATTAAAGCCACACTCCTCTAGTTTAAAGCTGAGTTCAACAGACAGTGCAATTTGCCCTACAATGAGAGGAAACTGGGCTGTGCTCCTGATTGCTCCTGAGTGTTGGAGGATGTAAAGTAAACAATAGGATCCTTCTGAGTCGAGGAATGCATAGGTGTGAAACGGATATTGTGATGCCCCTTCAACAAGTCAATTTATCAGGGGAAATATATTTCAAGTGATGAGAAGTCAGAGCAGAATGTTTCTTATCTGCTAATAAAATCATGAGATACAAAAAACATCATCGTCTCTTACATCAACTTGTAAAGTGGATACTTGTGTAAGGGCATGTGCCATTAATCTGCTTTAAAATGACGAATTAACATATTACATGAGGGAAATATGATTGTAGGGATGCAGTCTATCATGCACAGTGCCTTACAAACTTGTTTCATAAAAATTGCAGATAACAAGCCATTTCTAATATGGATGATTCACAGTGTTTGGGATTCAGGGGTTCATTTGCAGAGTGTATTACTTTCTTTCAATCCTCTCTAGGATGTGAAAAAAAAATAAGTCGCATTTTTAAAATTTGTGAACTGTTCATTCCACGAGGCTAAAAAACATTCTAGCTAATATCCCTGAACTTGAGGCATATACAGAAGGCCGGGCCGTGTTCATGGTTGTAAAAAAGGAATGCGGTTACTATCTGCGACAAAACTGTGCTCTTGACGGCGTGAGTGCCATGCCTATTGTGTCACTGGAACCAAGCTGTACCAGCCTAATGAGCAGATAACTAGGGTTAAACTGGTCCTGGTTTGCTTGGATTTCCAGTTCAGGGAGGACCTGGCCTGGCAGTTCGAGCGGGACTGTTCCCATGAGTCGCAGGGTCAAGACTGATTTGCATATGGCTGGGTCCAAACTGAGGTGGCATGGTGAGCAAAAGAACGATGGTTGTGGATGCTACCCAGAGCAATTGCCAGTGGTTAGACAAATTGCAAGCATTTTCCCATCACCTTTGTGTGTTTCGAAACTCTTTTCCAAACTGAGGTAGCAGACGTGCTCAGTACTTAGTCATGATAGAGAAGAGGCAAACAGAACAGTCTGTTGGAGGTTTAAACCAAAGATATTGCTGAGCTGAAAATCTGGGAGCTAAATGACAACTATCTCTAACATTAGAGGAAGCTTCCCAACTGAATGGGTTTGGGAATGGTTTCCAACCGAATCGGATTGGGAGAGTCCAACCGACCGAGTACGAAGCATTCGGATGCTTCCAGATACGATTTGGTTGGACTCCCATTGACTTCAACGGGAGTCTTTGTTCCAACCGAATGCATAGGCTCCCATTGAAGAAAGGAGTGGCTTTGGAAAATCGGGAACCCTGTGGTTGGCACCTTCTGGTGCCTGCCACACTGTGCATGGCTGATAAGGTAAGACCCATGAGTACCCCCCACTGGCCCAATTGGGAAGGCTCCTGTGCCGGGGGGTCCACTACTGGCCCCCAAATTTTGATTCCGACTGCCGATTTGATTCACACAGCATGATTCGGAAAGGCTGTCCAAATCCATCATCGTACTCAGTCGTTTGGAAACGCGGCTCGAAGAGATGTTCAATTCTGCTCCGTACGGCTTGGTCATTCCAAATCCTGTCGGGTTTGGATTGGGATATTCCTAACGCCTAACTTGCATCATACTCGTCTGGTTAGAAACTTTTCTGATTCGGTTTGAAAGACATTCCCAATCCGATTTGGACGGAGCAAATGCCATTAGCAGTCGTTCCTAACCGCATCAGAATCAGGCCCTAAGTAAGACAAATCACACTGTGCTTGGCCCATGCTTCATAGAAAGAAATGGACGTGATGGCTGGCCTATTAGGAGGCAGCAAAGGAGAGTGACAAATTATGCCAATGAATTGTGCACAATGGGCGACCTCCAAAACCCCTATAGTAAACAATAGCACTCGCGGGGATGACAGATCATGCGCTGTCGCAGGTGAGACCTAAAAATGGTGTCTTTACAACCTCTGATGTTGAGAACATTAGTCACACGTCTAGTGCAACAGATGCAGTGGGATAATTCCATTGAACTGGAATGCCTCTTTACCATCATCTTGATAAGGAAAGCAGTGGTATGGGTCAAATTTAGCAGAATGCCTTTAAAGAAGGTGAAGTGATTGCTTACAAGCTATTCATTAGCACTTTCAGTCGCGGTTTCCAAGTCATCTTGAATATTCTTCAGTAGAATTATCATTTAAAAGAGTTATTGATTATCATACATGATGCAGGGTCATTTCTGAGCTGCTTGAAAATAAAAAGAGAAATGACAAAACAAATGTTCATGCAAGATGACCTACTTAGTACTCTAATTAGAATAAACAGAAACCACCAATACCAAAAATGAAAACTTCTATCCTCCCCTGATTTCAAGACAATTCCAAGTCAGCTGTTCTGCTATGGATTTTATGGATGCTATTAGGTATACAATAGTCATTTTGAATCCCAGACAAACACCTGTGATTATGAGTGATCAACCGTTCTACACATTTGTGAAAGAAATGCAAGAGATTGGCGTGATACTTAAGAAGAGAACTGTTTTGCTGTTTTTCTGATCAGCTCCACATCACAATGACACTCTGGAAGAGCTGCAAAAAATTGTAAGACAACTGTGGCTGGACTGTAGATCTTGAACAAGAAACAACAGCATCATGAGGTTCAGCATATGTGAAAGCAGCTCATGTTAAGAAGCCTTCACAAGCACATTTCATAAACACATGCTCCTACTGACTTGCAGAGGGAGCTTGCCTGGAGCACTGCAGTGAGGGGAGACCAAACAGACATCATTTCTGAGCAAGCCTGGCAAAAAACCTCAGGAGAAGAAATACCCTCAGTTTCAGCTTTGGAAATGTATACTTACCACACAACTAATAATATTTATTTGGGAAAGACTTGCACATATGGGCGATTTTGATCTGTACAAGCACTTTTCAAATAAACTTCAGTGTCTGTTCCATGCGATTATCACCATACCTGCATACAGTATATTGCTGTTCACCTGCAGGGCCTGATAATCCTTCCACAAAAAGCAACCAGATGTATTTGAAGAGCTGATGAATGTTCACTTGTAATACAATAGTTCATTGATTTCCAACATGTCTCTTGGTAAAGAGCATGAATAAAAGAATGCCCCAGTAAAAGGCACGGTAAAATCAGTGGGCTAAATAGAAAATCATGACAATTGTTTTTACTAAGATGGATGGTGTGTGGACCAGCCAGTATTGTGAATGGGTTTGTAGGGGTACTGACATCAGCTCAAAACAAGCAGTCCTCTCATGGGATGGGGCAGACACCTGACACGTTGGTTCGCAGCTTCACTGCGCCAGCATGCAGCAATCAACCTAGACCCTCTAAGACACAAATTGGAACATGACTTGGGACGCCAATTTTCGGATAAAACCTGGGCACAGATACTGGCCAGCCCAGTTCTTATCCCACGTAATATGCGATTCAGGCAAATACAATACATTTTACACAACTTGCATACTTAACGCCAGCTAACATTAGCAGATACTTCCATCGAGCTGACTCTGCCTGACCCCGATGTGTGGCTCTTGATGCAGACCTGGTGCACATGCTCCGGGGCTGCCCCAGCCTCAGCACCTACTGGAGAGAAGTGGCAGATGCACTTCATGCCTGTACGGAGAGAGAGATACCCTTTGAGTGGCAAACATATCTGCTACACGTCTTCCGTAGGACACCCAACAATAAGGTCACCTCCCGGTTCCTAGATCTGGGCATAGTCACTGTCAAACGGCTAATCACACAAAGATGGAAAGCGTCAGATCCCCCGCAGGTGCAGGCTTGGAGATGTTCTACTCTTGCTGGGCCAGAGCAGAGGGCATAGCGATCAAACGGGAGGAACTAGTCGCCTCAGGAAAGTACCTATAGCTGAATATTGGGAGGTGATCTTAGCAACGCTGCAAAAATCCACAGACCTGCCAACCCAGTCCCTAGAAGGCAACTGCCCTAAACAATGTCAAAAAAAGAGGAGGGGGGACCAGGAGCTAATTAATGGTCCAGTGCCCGTGCTCCAAACTAACCATGAAGTCAACAAAGGGGGGCAGTGTTCCAGAGTGAGTATTGCGGGAAGTCAAACCCTCACTACAAGGAAAACAAAGAAAGAGAAGAGGAAAGGGTACTAGGTCTAGCACTAAGTGAAAAGGTGGGGGGTGGGGAAAAGACAAGTCTTGTCTCTTGTTGCTCTCTCACACCCCGAAGGATGTCATGCTTCATCATTCGGCAGGTGCTCCTCGTCGGGCCAGCGATGCAATGCCCTACGGGTCCCCCGAAAGGTCTCTTTAGCGGAGGTCTTTTAGAGAACTGCCTTTGGGTGCATGTGGGTGTGTGGATAGAGTCCTAGGTAAAGAGTGATATCATGTGTGCAGTGCATATTAAAACTGCCTAAGGGTTACCAAAAGAAATTTTAATGGAGAGATACCCTTGGCAAAGTAAAAAACCCGTAGTTTGGGAGTTACCAACAAAGGCGTGATGTGCCGGGTAACTTATAAGGTCAACATGTTTCACGCCTATTTTGGTCCAAAAGATCCCTGGCATTTCATCAGGACCCGAAACAAAGGTGGAAGTGATGTTGTGCATGAAGGTGTTAAAGTAGGAGGGGTACCATTAGCTCTCCAAACGATCAGTGGGGGCCACTACCTTAAGTACTATGAGTTGGCAATCGGATGGCGGAGGGCCCACCATGGCACGGCTGGCAGTGGCAGGCCATCCACCATCCTAATGACCCCATAATGTTTTTGTCATTTTCTGTAGAGACCTGGATAAGTTAAACAAAAAAAGAATCAAAATCTGTAGACCTTTTCAGGAGATTGGGGTGCCGGCTCACCACTTACAATGCCTAAAATTAGAACCTGGGTATAAACCACACTTCTGTTAAGTTTTTGCTAAAAAATGCACATCCCATCATGTTGAGCCTTTCATGCACTTGTGTTGCATGAATTGAGCAACTTGACTAGTAAATAACAATAACACACAAAATAAGTTGTTGCATGTGTGGTTATTATTATTATTATCAGTATTAGTAGTATTATTATTATTATGATTAATATTTTTATTATTATAGAAATTATCATTGTTCCATTGTTCGTGTCATTCTAAATTATAATATTTACTGCATTATCCCTCAATAGACATTCAAAGTAAGTATTGCTACGAAATGTCAATGGAAGACAGAATGCACAGGGTTATGACATTTCTACAGAAAACACAGGACACAGGTCTCATTCCCAGGGGAACACACTGAGGACCTAATTACGAGTGGTTAATTTCGACCTGTGTGTAAACCCCTGTGTACGCACATGTCGGAATTGCGAGTGTTGTATACTTTAATACATCCATTAATAATTGGATGATTTAAATATCTCAACCTTCCGTAAATGTGTCAAAATTTAATGGGGGAAAGCATACAGTATTCACTGTATCACGTGGATTTGAGTGCATTAAAAACCAAAATCCACATGTTATTCCAAACCTACTCATAATAGGTGTTATTTATCACACTAAGGGGTATATTCACAAGAACGTGTGCTAAAAATCACCAAAAAATGCTAACGCAACTTTACACATCGTAGCCCATCACGGGAAAATAATCCTCTGTTAACGTGGAGTTCACAACACGGCAGTAGCATGCGATAGTCCACTAAAAACACGACCAATGTCCACGATACAACCACCCGGATGGAAATAAAAACACAAAGCACAACATCAGAAAACGTGCGATGAGCCCATTCACGATGAGGAAAGCAGGGATAAGCACCGCCAGGACCGCGAAACAAACGGAAGGCGTGATTAAGCGCAACAAAAGCCTGAAAAAGTAAGAGAGACCAAACAGAAAACAACAGCCAACCACAATATAGGCAATTCGAGCCAGCAGACAACCCCACCAAAGCCATTGGCAACAAAACATTGTACATGGCAGGTCGTCTTAGACAAGATGAATGCAGCCTGAGAGCGGAGGAGGACAATGGCAGAAAACCAGAACTCCAGCAATGATGTGAAAGGCACAAACAAGCAGAAACACGCCAACAACAAGAAGGCAGCAATGCACACCGGAGGTGGGAGTCCAGCGCCACACCAGGAGCTGGATAACATGGAGGAAATGGTTTCCACCACATCAGTCTGGAGATGGTGGCAGGACTCGGGGACCGGAAAATGCACCAAACAACAGACACAACAGCAACAGGTATAGGAACCAGCAGGGACTGGGGAACGGGGGAGATGGGCACAATGCCACACATGCACAACTAAGCACAGCAAAACTGCAGACAAATCAATCCCAAGAGTAACAACACCAACCAGGAGCACATGTCACATGACCCCGCAATGTCACACCACTGGACAAGCACAGAAGTGAAGACAACACCTCCTGCAAGGGAGAAGGGTGAGCCAAATCAGTGGTGAAGGGACATCTCACACACAATGCAGCACACACACATAGGAAGCAGAGCACCCCAACATCAAACACAATGTGGTACAAACACCACCTTGTGCACAACCAAACACAGGACACAAGTGCACCCGCCTGTGGGCGGTAAATGTCCATACGCATCTGGCAAAGCACAAAACAGGGACATGATAATCAACAAGTACAAACACACAGTCCTGATGGGGTAGCAATGCATGTATGGGAGGGAGCCAGAGAGTCTGTAACAAACACATTGGCATACAAATCAAGACACAACACAGTTGGAGACAAGTGAAAGTGTGGAAACTTTATCAACAAGTGCGAGTCAGTACGGCCAAGAGAAGTGCTACGATATGCACACGACGACTCGTGCAATCTCCCAGGTCCAGTTTCCAGCCTGCATGCCAAACATCCATGCATGCCATAAGCGGTCATCCTGATGACACTCCTGGTCATGGGCCAACAGGGGGCACACACACATGTCATAATCCAGGTCAGCTACCGTTATGTTGGAGAGGCAGACATCCATGGACCACTCGAATATGCACGAGCGACAATGCAACACAGGTTGCACGCAGGTGACGTGCGCAAGACGGAAGCTCAGCCGGTAACTGATCCACAGCACTGCCAACGGCAGTGCCCCCAGTACATGCAGCAGATGTGCACGGTACAGCTCCACGTGACTGGAGTCGAGCATGAGTCGGGATGGTCTGCCATTGCGTCAGTGGCTCTGCTTGAAGCAGCACTGGCTTGCGCTGAGACAGTCCTGTGGATGAAATAGCACAGCTTGGTGCAATGAGCAGTGTCTGTGTGCAACGGGTGCATGCCTTGGGTGGGATGGGAGTACGTGTGAAGGCCATTTCATGCACGCCAACTACGACCAAGGACTACTGCATGTGGGATGTGTACACATTGGTCTCACATCGGGCAGTGCGCAGTGTGGGAGTCGCAAGCAAATGCTATCTTATCTGTCAGGGGGTGCTGGGCACATGCAAGGTCCTGCTCGGAGCTGCTGATGTGCTACTGCCTGATGGTACAGACAAAGGACCTCTCATCCCTACAGTAACTTCACCAGCTGCATGCATACAGGAGAAGTACAGAGGCCGGTCGTGGGTGTGGTGGGACATCTGAGACCCTGGGAATCATGGATGATATGCCCAGCACGATGCCCATGAGCGGACTCACTGTGTGTCACGTTGCCACACAGCTGCTCCACCCGCCATGGGCACCCCTACTTGGGTGCGCTGCATGGTTGTATCACGTGCACTCCTACGGGACACCATTCTAATGCCTGTCTGCACATTTCCAGCACCATGCCAACAACACTGAGATGCTGGCCTTCGAAGGTGTGCACCCACTTGGGTGTAGGCCAATGGTCCAGACACGGCGGACACAGCCCATGGCTGGCTGGGATCACGCTGCGAATGAGGCCAGGCAACAGACTCATGCATCTGCAAGACTGATACACATAACACCTGGCAAGCATGTGCCAAGACCCCGAGCATTCTTGCGCTCCTACATGTCCCCGTGCCTGCGGGCCCACCCTCCTGGTACATGCCACATTGCAACATCATGTACTGTGGCCCTGGTGGCGACAACACCCCAGAACAGAGACACACTTACCGCACTTCCTGCACTGGGCCAGGTCCGGACCACACCCTGCCCCCCCTGCCGAACCAGCACATGCAGCCTGTGCATGCAGGGGGGGTAGGTGCGGGGCTACATGTCCAGGGTCACTGCCAACGCTGAGGTGACATGGCAACGTCTGTAGAAGACAGCACACTGTGATGTTGCAGGGCCCGTGCCCATCATGCTGACACAATGAACACACGGCGCAGTTGCTCAGATGGTGTGAATAGCTACGGACATGTGCGCACGGCCACATTTATTATCAGGCACACTTACCGAGTGACACCTGTGTGGGGTGTGTGCACACAAGCCGGCAAGGGCTGCCTGGTGCAGTCAGAAATCGACAACAGTGTACATCATAAAGGATACAACCATTCAACCATAAAGGCCCCATGATTTGTGCTGCACAGAGTTAGTAGCCCCGGATGCACAGCTTCCTGCACAGGCCTGCCGCCACAGGCCACTGACTTGCAGTGCACTGGGGGAGGTTCACGGGTGCAGAGCAGGTTCACAGGATGACAAGGGGCCTTGTCGCGGAGTGTCTCGATGGACAGTGGAAGGTGTACCCCCAGGGCAGGATGCAGAGGGCAGGCCCACACTGATACAGTCACTATGGTGGAGATGAATGGAACAGACACATGTCGGTCACCAGGTCTGGTCCAGCCAGAAGGAGATGCAGAAAACCACCAGGCCATGGGCTCTGACGCCACCAAAGTCCAACCAGATGGTGCCCATGACTCATTGCGCACAGAATAAGTGGCACCAGTGCTGTTAGGGAACGCCGCCTGCGATGAGGCGTGTCCAATGGTTTGGATTCCTCCACATCTTACCCATGACACAGTTCCACATGTGTGACCTACTGGACCACAGTGAAGGCCAGAGGCAGCGGTCAGCACAGGCCATTCACCAAGTGTCGCCGGCATAGGTTGGATGGCCCCACCGGCCTGCGTAGTTCAGGTTCAGTGGCACCACAGGACGCGGACTTGTGATGAACAGGGTTGATGGCACCAGGTCAGTTGTTGATAGTGTTCGATCACCTCCGTGACTGTGACCTGGCTTTCATCCGGACTGAGCCGCATCTTCCTCTTACTCCTCTCCGTGCGACCACTGGTGTGGACTCTGCCATTCATGATTCACGACTAGGTGCTGGAAGTGGGACCTACTGGTCCGCAGGGTAGTCCTGGTCCCTCATGCACGTGTTGCCGGCTGCCGTTGAACAGGGTTAGTGGCACCACGTGTTGCCGGCTGGCATTGAACAGGGTTAGTGGCACCACGTGTCACCAGCTGGAGTTGAACAGGGTTAGTGGCACCATGTGTCACTGGGTGGTGTTGAACAGGGTTAGTGGCACCACGTGTCGCAAGATGCCCATATGGAACTATGCCTCACTGATCAGGGAGATCTGGTGCTGAGGCCGCTGTCCCAGTTTTGGGGTCACTGCCATTCAGAACTCATGACACAGTTTCACATGTGGGACCTACTGGGCTGAAGAGGTCGCTGGTGTAGTATGTGAATGAGAGAGGAGTAATGTGGGCCAGCGTCAGGGGGCCAGCGATGGTCTTTGCAGGCTGCAGAGATCATGGAACTGGTGCTTGGAGCTTGCACCGGCACTTGGTGGGCCCTCCTTGACACACGCCAGTGTCTGCAGGTGATCAGTGTGGCCTGGCAGCACAGGGGTGGGCCTGACAGTTAGGGTCCAGCGGGCTGGGGTACGGCAGGCGCACAGGATCGCAGGCAACTCCGCTCATGACGATGGCATCGGCCTCATGGTGTGGTGAGCGGCGCCACCCTGGCAGAGACTTTGGGCTTTCCGGAAGAGGACCACGCCCAGGGGCTTTCCGGAAGAGGACCACGCCCAGGGCTACGTGCTTTGTATTCACACCCCTACGCTGGCCTGGTGTACGCCGGGCCATCCCATTCCGCTCATGCCTACGGGGGGACATAACAGGCAACATTACTGCAAAATCCCCACACTGGCCGGGGTGACATGGTTGCGTCCACTGTCCACTACACTCCATACACCAGAGGTGTATGTCGCCATGGATATGGGTGTGTTCTGCATACTGCGGTCTGTCCAGCACATCTCCGCCACTCTTGGCATTGTGTACTTTCCCAAACTAGGTTCTCCTGCCTCCTTCACACATGTCTCATTGACACCTCTCCCCACGTTCGGCTAGTGTGTGGCTGAGGTGCCATACCATTGATTGCTCATGTTCACGGCTTGCCCAGGTTACCATTGTGAGTTGTTCTGTCGTGTCTGGTGGGTGGCATGTTGTTTTGCATGTTGGTTTTGATTTTGTGACGTGTGCATTGCCAGAGTTGCATGGTTGTGGAGTTGAGGTGAGTGGGGTTGTTGGACTTGGCCCTTTATGCAGGGTCATCCCTAAACTTTTTGCCTTCCTCCAGTATTTTTTCTGACCTGGTGTTGGCTGTTTTATGACTCTGAGCACCTTACCACTGCTGACCAGTGCTAAGGTGCATATGCTCTCCCTATGGTAAAATGTATACATTGATTGGTGTCCATGTTAAATAAAACTCAACTCATCATTCCAACTTGTGAGTACACAATGGTTTACGCAAGGGTCAGAAATCAACAACCGGCACATAATCAGGCCCTCAGGAATCAATGAGGGTGTCAAATATCTCACCCATTGATGCATTTCCGCACATCAAATCTTATTATTTATGAGCCTTTGTGTCACTATTGCGCCGCTGGTGCGTCACTTTTTGTGACGCACCAGCAGCGTAAAAAATGCACCATGTTGCATCATTTTTACAAAATGACACATCTAGGTAGATGCGTCATTTTGTAAACCCCTGTGCCACATTATACCTGCGTCAGGTATAATGTATGCAGGGTGGGTGTTCTGACGCAAGTAAGCCTCTTAGAAGTGATGCAGTGAAATCTATGAGATTTCACTGCGTCACTTCTAGGACGCAAATGCGTCAATATCTTACGCCTGCCTCACAGCAAGTGTAAGACTGACGCAGGCACATTTGAAATGGGACCTGCTGAAGTACCGGGGATTTTAGGACCCCAGCGGTGCCAGGGATAGCACCCTATGACTTCAGGCTATCCTGTTGCTGTAGTATTATAAAAGACGCTCTCATGGTAATGTAACAAAGAAACTGGCAGAAGAAGCTGAAATATGAAAAAGACATCTTTATTAGACATTTAATGAGTGAGACTACGTCGCACAGAAGCCTTAGCAACTGAATGAGGCAGTCTGCAGAACAAAAACCAGTCTTCTATTTTATACAGAATATTACGCTCTGGGCAACACCGCCCTTCTCTTGCAGTTGGTCATTCACATATTTTACTTCAAAGAACAAGCAGAGTCATGATTACAATCCCACATTTCAGTTCAGCCAGCCCGCAATTATTTACCCAGCGAGGCTCAGATCCCTCATCAGATATCAGCAGACCCCAATAAACACGGGCACCTCCTGTTTGTAAAACAAGCCATAAAGCAGGAAGAGTCAGGTGTGAAAGAGATTAGTCAGGGTTCGTGTGGGGAGAAGGAATTTATGATGCCTCGGGCCCTGATGCTAATCCCATTTGGCCGCAGTAAAAGGAACCGGCCAGACAGGGCTGACCTCGGGCAGTGGAGTCAGTTTGCACAGGTCACAGAGAAGTAAAAGGAAGGGGCATGTGTTCTAGAGGCCTGTATTTGTTCTTAAAGGTGTAGCCTATGTGAGGGCAACTATAAGATGGCCACCGCTCCAAGATGGAACCCACGGAGTCAATGTAAAATAACGTATACATAGTGCATTCATAGCTAAAACGTTACACGAAGCACTTGTACATACCGCATTGACCATTCGCGGTTCGCTAATACCGGGATAGACAGGGGTAGGGCCCTGCCTCCTACGCGGTCCCAAATTTTAAAGTACCACACTGCCCATGTGAAATGACTCATTGATGGAGTTGCGTCACTTTTCTGAGACACTCCAGCAATGCGTCATTTTTTGCGCCTACAGATACGTCAGAAATACTGACGTATCTGTAACTCCTTGCGACATGATGCGTCATACTGTAAATATGACGCATCCAGCATGTCGCAAGAAGGCGCAATGAAAAGTGACGCATCACTGTTTTCATGCAGCAATGCGTCACTTTTCATAAATGAGGCCCATAGTCTTTACCAGAACATGCTGATTTTGGTACATTTAGCACATATATATGCATGTTATTCCCCAAAAACTCGTGATGGGTGCTATTTTATCGGACTAAATTAATAACGCACACTAGGTGTGATGAAAATCACTTGATCCCAACATACTCAGAATCAGTGACTTAGGGGCATATTATCAAGAACGGAGTTAAAATTGTAGCCTCTTTAGCGGCAGGAAACTGGCGCTAAAGCGGCGATAAAGGGCTTGATAATATGCCCTTGTGAATTCCAATAGAAGCCCATGTTCTGGTGTGAACATGGGCTTCTATGGGAATTCTCAAGGGCATATTATCAAGCCCATTATCGCCGCTTTAGCGGCAGTTTCCTGCCGCTAAAGCGCCGATAATTTTAACGCCGTTCTTGATAATATGTCTCTTAGTGTTTTTTATAGTGTAAAAGACATGTCAGCTACATATCACTATTAGCATACTTCAAAAGATCTCCAAATCTAGTTTAGGCGGTGCGGGAATACTCTTCTGTTGGACACAGGTAAGTAACTTTAAATAAATACTACATGCAAGCTAATGAAAGAACGCTTGAATAATACATGCCATGACATTAAAATTTAAGAGCATACAACTGACGTTGAAAGGTGAAAGTCGCAAACCACCAAACGTGTCACAATTACCATTTCCTGAGCATTTTTTTCCAGTTGCTGTAATAAAGAGTTGCATTAATAAATCCGGTGTTCCGAGAATGGTAAAAATACTATTGTACTGAAAAAAATTCAGAGAGATATTTGAAAGAGAACTGAGATTTCAAATTGTATGCACATTTTTCAATACGAGCCCCAGGCTAAAGAAATATGTTTTATGAATCGCGTTATGAATATTGCCAGAACTGAATAAAAATGTGGAAGGCATTATTTTTAATTAACACTGTATATGCAATTCACTGGTCATTAAAGTGCCAGGGGACGCATCTTTATGGAGTAGATGCAAATTCACTGATGACTGTAAAACGTGTAATTTTCTTGATGTATATGGACATTAGGCCTCAGATGTGTAATTCATGCCTCGCAGTAATATTTACAGTATTCTTCAGGGAAGAGAAGATAATATGCGAGATATTTACAAGAAAGCTTTAATTAAATAATTATAAACAATTAAACTATCTCTTTGCAGTGAATAAAATACGTTTGGGGGTCCCTGCTCTTACTTTATTATCATGACTTTGATATTTTAATTATGGTTCGTTGTGAAGCATTCAAGAAAAGTACTTCAGATTGCTAATTATCAAAGATCAAGGGCACTAATAGTACAATCCGTGTTAGTATTCGGAGTGCAGTTCTTCTCTTTAGAGACATTTACAGTCAGGAAAATCCCTAAAGATTCAAGTCTGAAAAGAAGCAGACTTGATCCACTCATTCTAAGTGATGGCTACTGAATCAAGGAAACCTCCCACCCACTTTTGAGAATATGATGTCTCTTTCACAAAGACAACTGGCAAACACTGATAAGATGTCACTGAATAACACTGGTAACCACTGGATGTTATTTCTTTGTTTGCCAATGACCAACCAGGACCAAATCCTGCCATAGTTCAAACAGGAGTGTCATATTGACCATGGGAACTACATCTGCATTCCAACATTATAGTCTGCTGCTTAGGGTTGCTGAAGGCCCTAAGCTCCAGATTAGGGCCTATACCAGGAGAGAGAGAGCCTTTTACTACCAGTCTAGTTTGAGGTAGGATGGCTGTAAAACTGTTAGGAAATTCCACCCACCAACTATAGAATGATCTAAATTAAAAAGGAAGAAACATAAAAACAAACTTGGGAACGTTGGAGAAGAGACAGAGGGCCTACACCAGGCATTATTGGTCTTAAACCACTCTGTTATCTTCAATGGAGCTCTCAACACTTCAATGTTCTAAGTCTAAAGTTAATCTCCTTAGAATCGAGAACGTACGGGGGATCCCCTTCTTAGAACCAATGTGCTTAGGGATTATGACAATATCAGTTATCTTTCCATCAAGCTAAATGTTGCACTGTTACATTTATTCAAAGGTTGTGACTGCTTGAATGTCAAGCTATTGTTTCCCAACAAATATTTCACTTTGTATAGTTTGGGTCAACAGAAAGCTATTGGCCCAATTTAGGAAGATTTTACAAGGAGCATGTGCATTGTACTATCATAGTACTCCTAGTTTACTCTTAAAATCCAGGGTTTAACCTGGGCATATTACTTAAAAATGCCTAGAATTCAAAAGTAATTCAGGAGGATTAAAGGAGTAAGTCACAACTCTGCATAGTAAAGTCTTTGTAAATTGGACCATTCAAGTTATTTCTTCAGATCTACACCACTGACCGCTTTTCAGCTTCAATCTGGCAATGTCTGAGATGTTTCTCAGATGAAAGTATGCAGTGGTTTATTTTCAGAAGTGTGAAAAAAGTGCAAGTGAAAATCTGCTTTCTTACTTTGTTCTTCATTTGATCCATAAGGAAACACATTTCCCTTTCCCCCCGCTAATTGTGGTAGAGTTGTCTTTTTCTTTCTATCCTGAAAGAGATTTCCAGTCCAAATGTAGAAAGGCCCTTTTTAGTCACAAAGTATCCTCTTGAATTCAGTACAATACAGGGGTTGAGACTGCAAAAACTCTTTTAGAGATGGACTCAACCCATTTTCCAAATTGAAAAATGGGTTTATAAAGGATTACCGGTTCACAATTTGGTATGGGCTTGTTCCTTCAAAACTGTGAATTATTAACAAAAGTACCAATGGTTTGCAACCGTATTTCCAGTTGTAAGATCAGTTACCGGTTCCAAAGCTGTGGTGGTAACTAATTTGCAAAAGGGAAGGGGTGCTTTTTGAACCCTTTTCCCTTTGCGAATCAAGGAGGCAGCTTCAGGGGCAATAGGCAGTGAGTGATTCAGGGGACTACTGACTGCTGTAGCCATTGTAGAATATTGAGAATATTGTTTTTTTTACCAAAAGCAGTCCTAGCTCCTTTAAAGCAACTAGGGTTGCTATAAAAATATGTTTTACATTTTGGAATGCACACACTTTGATGTTCCTTGCAGGCCATCTTCTCTTTGGTTGTAGCTAATTACAGAGGCTCACAAACTGTGACCTAGCTAATGAATATTATTTATGCAGGTCATTCCGTAACATCATGTGAGTTCTTATCAAGTAAACCAACCTAATAGTACTACGTTGATTTGCAAATTAAAATATTGTGTATAAATGTTTGTTCACAGTTTACTTTTAGCAACAAGTCTAATAGTGTATCTGACTCTTACTTTGGCCCTTTTAAAGAGCAAATGTATGACCATTTCCAGGGTGGGACAGGGTTAGAGAAGAAACCTTCATGGTATTCGCGCCGTGGAATGCCCATTCCCTTTGCACAGAGATATACTCCCATGGAACAGTTGTGTTAATGAATACTGTTAACAGTGTGAAAATAAAATGTATGAATTGCAAAAGTCATGGTGCATCACAAAAATAGCTATTTGTACATCTACATTCATCTTAGTTGTGCCAATAAGTTTGTGAAGTGGTCCCATAGTTCATATTTTTTTCTATGATCTCTGTTGTGCTCCTTAGAGTCAAACCATTGTGTATGTTTCAGAATCCCACCTTTCAAAATTAAAATCTGTATGACCTTTTTTCTGTTTGCACAACAATTAAAGAACATTTCTCTAAACATACTCACCTCACACACAGTCTCATCCAGTATACATGCCCTCAAAAGGAAACAGCCCCTCGATTTGTCAACAGCTTTTTATACTAGAAATAGGGCATTACTCTGAGAAAAGATGCGTAAATGGAAGTGTTCACCGGGCCAATTAAAGCTGATAATTCAAAACCATGAAGGCTCATTGACAATGGAGGAACTAGTGACAACTAAGCTCTGTCCAAAAAAATAGCCACTGCCAAAGGAACTTAGGCGTTCATATTGGGTTTACTCCTGTTTACTGTATATATTGCGGTTGCTATGGTAGGAATAAACCAGGTTCAGTCTTTTCCACCAAAACTAGGACCTGAGGCCATTTCATTAATGTTTTGTGTCAAAGATACATTGTTATTGGACCTTACGTCTGTTGGCCTATAGAGGCAACTGAATGTCCTCACTGAATATTGTAAGATCAATGATCTGAAAATACATACCGCTAAAACTAAAGTTAATGTCTTTTCGAAAAGAAGGGTGCAGACCATCAGGTTCAAGTGGTGGTTAATAGTGCTCAAGGGGAGATGATTAAAGAATCTAGATATTTATGCCACCTCTTCAGATATAACCTAAACATTAATCCCCATATAGATCTCCCGGAAGCTCACTCTCAAGCCATCGCAGGTGCTTTACATAGGTTGGAACTTGTATAACAACAAAGGAGAGGTGCACCACACAAGAAACTTAAAGTCTCAGAGTTCATTTCCAATTACGAAATTTCTCCAGAGATCATTCCTTATATTCATTTTATTTTCATTTTTTTGATATTTTTAAGAAACATAACATTCAGTTCCTATGACTCTACAGATAGACCAGCCGACGCGCTTCGTCCTGAAACAGGACTTCTTCAGGGCACTGAATTATAACGGAGAAAAAAAGTAGTATCTTCCTGAATGTTCACCAATCTTTTATACTTTCATACTGAAAAACAGAGTTCCATCCAATCAGATAAGGTAATGCCAACACTGGACTGTTATTAGTTCAGCTGATATCCAGTGGGTTCTCGTCGCATAAGTTCCACAATCCAAGGAACCATACACACTAAAGTACAGGGAGTATTCCCATTTATAACTGTCCCAATTTTCGCAATATGATAGTTGCAATCAAGTATCATCTCCAGGCGACGAATTAGTGGTCCAACACCCAGGTCTCGCCTGGGTGTTGGACCACTAATTCGTCCCCTGTACTCCCTGTACTTTAGTGTGTATGGTTCCTTGGATTGTGGAACTTATGCGACGAGAACCCACTGGATATCAGCTGTACTAATAACAGTCCAGTGTTGGCATTACCTTATCTGATTGGATGGAACTCTGTTTTTCAGTATGAAAGTATAAAAGATTGGTGAACATTCAGGAAGATACTACTTTTTGTCTCCGTTATAATTCAGTGCCCTGAAGAAGTCCTGTTTCAGGACGAAACGCGTCGGCTGGTCTATCTGTAGAGTCATAGGAACTGAATGTTATGTTTCTTAAAAATATCAAAAAAATGAAAATAAAATGAATATAAGGAATGATCTCTGAAGAAATTTCATATTTGGAAATGAACTCTGTGACTTTAAGTTTCTCGTGTGGTGCACCTCTCCTTTGTTGTTATACACTTTGATTCCTTAGGGAATAAGCATTGTAACAGTGGGTGCCACTGAGTGTGCACACGAATTTCCCTTAAATAAAGGGTTTGTATTGTGAGAGTAATAATAGGTTAGGTGCTGGTCAATAGAAGGCTCCACTGTTCTTGTTGCTCTAAATAGGTTGGAACTTGCTTCGGCCATAAGGCTGTCGAAGTTCTAAGAGAGACCTATAGTGCAAAATTTTAAATGTACTATTGTAGTGCTGTGAGGTTATGCTAGTAAAGTATATTAAGAGTTTGCAGACTATTGAAACTAATACCTAGAAAAAATGGCTTGGCCTGCCCAGTTGATTTGTGAAAAGTGCACTGAGATTACAACTGGGCTTTACTTAGACATTATTTAAACACAATCAGCTGACCCTAATTGGGCTTGTCTCCTAACGTCAGAGGAGAGCTTAAGGCAAATAGCTAAATCTTACCTACAGGAGAAGTATATAGGCCAATGGGTTGCTAATTTCCAAAATATCAAGGCCTCCCTGGATATTCCAGTTGGGTATGAGTTACAAAACATATCTGTAGTCCAGCAGAAACTAATAATAAAACACATGATAAATGAGTGCTCCAGGAAATGTGACATGGATGATGTGTGCAATAGAGTTACCCTGCATCATTTAATGGAGTCATGCTATGGTGGGCATACCCAGCCTTACCTGCGGGACATAAAAAGTGGCTATATTAGGCTGGGGTAGGTCCCAGCTTTAAAAAGGGGAAGTCAGTAAAACAGGCTGGGGTGATCAGTGGCATTTGTCAGTTTTGTCAAAATGCTCCATTGTCCTCTCTGTATAAAATTGTATTTTGCACATTCTTTGATAAAACTAGAAGATGTCAGCTGCCTCCTGTTTATAACATTTTATAGGTTCAACGCATTTGTAATTTAATGCCAGTAATTTTAATGTGAAATAATATAACACTGTGCTATGCCATTGGGCAATTTTTGTCTGAAGTTGCTGAACAGCTAGCAGAATAAAGTAGCCCATAGCATTAGATGCAATCCTTTTTTATGGAATGACAAGGTTTGAGCTACCCATTTATGTATCTATGTACCGCGGTCTTTGTAAAATTGATTTTAATTGATTAGTGTTATAGTTGAAGCAGGAATAGGATGGTTCTGCACTGTATTCACCCTTCGTTTTCTTTTTTGCTATATCTACATTTTGCGAAAGAAAATGGTATTTTCCGCACATATTACAGCTATAACTGTTTTTTCCACATAAAGATTAGTATTTTGCACAAATATTGATGATATGTCATTCTATTGTTACATTTTTGTGTGTGGTTCCGCGGAATAACTTTCTCTCATGATCCACGTTTTGCTTTTACTTTATTTACCCTACATAATCTCATTTCCCCATATTTTGAAAAAAGAATGAGAGGCCAAATCTTGCCATGTTACAATTGTATTTTGCAAACTATAATTGTATTCTATGTAATTAGGAAGGGAATGGGCATTTGCCGACTTTGCACACAAATAATTGCATTTTGCATATAACATAATAAATTGATATATTGTAGGTAAACCTGTTTTGTTAGAATAGTTTGTTCATATGAATAGTGGAAGATTTTAGATGTAATTGTATCTAGGTGCAGGGGCGGTTCCTCCGCTATGGCAGAGGAGCGTTGCCCCACTGCTTTTAAGCAGTTGGAAGCAGGAAGTGCGTGATAACTGTTTGGTCTGCCCTCTCATGCCGCCAAAACCAGTCATTCACACTTACCCCTTCTTCATGCAGGTTGCATTGCAGCCTGCATGGAGAATATGCCTACCCCTACAGCTCCTGGCTGAGCACCGTGTCACAGCGCTCAGACCAATTACAATGCTGCATTGCAGCATTGTGATTGGCTTAGGGGAGGGAGTCTGGCTGCTGTCTTCCTGTTCCTGTCAGAGACAGAGGTAGGAGAGCAGGAGCAGGAGCAGAGAAGATGCAGGACCCGGCCTCAAGGTAAGTTTTTTTGTTGAAATTCCGATCCCTAGCCCCCCCCATCCCCTGCATGTATAAAAAGACACAAGGATGACATCAAGGCCAGGATGCAGGGAAAAATGCACAGAGACTGTTCGGATTATGAAAGTGACTGAATTTTGACCTACAGCCACAAATATGGCCAAATGTACACAGTCCAAAGTTTAGATGCAGCTAATGTGATTCCTATACCAGGAACATCAGGCAATGAACCGGCCACCTCCAGTGATGGTGATACTGAAACTTCTGCTGCATTGTGAAGTTCAGGCTAAGGCAGTGACCGCAACAGAAAACCGATGACTGTTTTTAGACCAGTACTGGCTCCTACGCAGGGGAATCAACCAATGGGGAGAAGGCAAGGGATGAGGCAATGAAGACACCGGAAAAGGAGACTCAAACAAACGTGTGGAAACCAGCCAGTATCTGATTCACTACCTGGATGCTTGGGATCCTGTTTTGGGTGTGTTCCGTCTTGACTTTCCAGGCAAGCATTTTACACAAGTCCTCACCATACTCATAGTGGAAGAGTTTGCTTACTTCCCATTTACTTTTAACTATAGAATTAAGAACTTCAGACAAGGACTCTTTCTGCCCTTGTATTTCTTTCTCTATCTTGCTAAATTCTTGCGGGTTCACACCCCGCTAAAGTCCTACCCAGGGTTCATATTATGTTTTCTTGTTGGCTGATTCTATTCCTCATGTTCTTATGCCGCTATATTAAGTAGCTTCCCCAGAATATCAGCTTTATAAGCATCCCATGCCACCTGAATAGAGGTCTTGTTTCTGTTTAGTAAGAAGAATTGCTCTGACTCGATTTTCAGCTTCTCCCTGTTTTGTGAATCTGCTAATATAGTACGATCCAATGTCCATCTCGGGATAGAGGGAGCTTTATCTGCCAGTATCTCTATTCAAACTGCTGAATGATCAGACAAATGAGCGGGTAAGTGTTCCACCTTCTCAATGTTGTGAACCAGGCCCCTGTCTACCAGAAAGAAATCTATCCTTGAGGCATTGCCATGTTTTTTATTTTCAAAGATGCATTTGTTTTTATTATCCCCCTTCACTTTTCAAGCATCTACTAACCCCAAATCCTTAATATAGTGTTTTAAGCATTCCCTCATTATGGGTAGGTGTAGTGTCTTTCTGTCGGATATTCTGTCCTCTCTGGGGTTTATTATCAAACTGAAATCGCCGCCCAAGAATATCGGGGCTGAGAATTCCAGGAGGTATATATATAGGAACTGTAGGGGGACAGGATCATTCACATTTGGGCTGTAGTATCCTGCCAAGATATATGCTTTATTATGTATTTTAACATTTGCGATGACCTATCTCCCTTTTGTGTCAGTTTTTACTGTCTCTATCCATGCTTTAACTGATTTTTAAATAAAATGTCAACCCCCATAATGCTACACTCCTGCTCAGTGCAAACATACATATCCATCAATCTTTGCTTCTTTATTATGTCTGTCCACTCTCTATTCAATAAATGCGTTTTCTGTAGTATTTTAATTTCACTGTTTACTGTTTTTAAATACTCCATGATTTTCTGCCTACGCCTCCTGACTCTAAGGTCATTCACATTCCATGAAACAATGTTAACTGATATCAGCCTTTCTTTGGTTAGGCCAGGGATCCCTCTGCTGCACCTCAAACCTTAACCCCCTCATACGCACACAAGTCGGACTATTTTGTTTTTTGATTTTCTCCCCTTATGCTCCCTCACCCCGTGCATATTCTTTAGAAAACATTTTTGTCAGTCCTTCTGTCTCTTCCCCACCCTCCCCTACCTAGGAGAAACCTCCCTTTCTCCTTCTACGAGTGACACATTTCACCCTTTTGAGCTCTCTGCTCTCCGGGCTACAGGTTTTAACTATGTTCTTTATGCCGTGTTTTAATCCATTGCATAAATGACTCCACTTCTTTATGGTCTTTTATGTTGTGCATCTGGTTCCTCCCCATAATTTTTAGGGAGGCTGAGAAGCGCATTTGTACAGTTGCCCCCAGGGATCCTAGTTCTTGCATGTTTTGTCCTAACTCCCATTGTCTATCTTGTGTTGCTTTGGAAATGTCTGACCGGATTCTAAACAGCCATTAATTCTTAGTATAGGAGCTAACTTTTAGGGCCTCCCTTAGGATTTTTTCTTTCAATACATAGGTCCTGAAAAATATCAAGATTTTTCTGGGGTTTTTCCTCAGCTTTCCTTTTCCATAGGGGTCTCGGTGGACCCTCTGCATATCCTTCACCAGGGCTGTAGACTTTGCCCCGGGGAAATGCTCTTCCAATAGAGTTATCATGAATTTCCTGATGTCCTCCCCTTCCCATCCATCTCAGACATACAAGATCCTCAACTTATTTCTCCTCGTCTGATATTCTAAAGATTAATTTTTTTCTCTGAGGTCCTTTTAATTTGTTTTCAAGGTTTGTATTTCTGTTTGGTTTGTCTCTGCATCTTTTCCCGAAGTTTATATAGAGCAAACTTGACCCAAAATCAGGTATCAGAGCTACATGAACATCAGTTCCGTTACACGATGACACATTATTTGTTGTTAGGCACGGGGAGATTACGTGATTTACCCAGAATCACAGGATGTTGAGCGTCATTGCTGAGACTCGAACCCGGTTCCCCAGATTTGAGGTCAACCGCCCTAACCCCTATGCTACATCCTCCCTTTTCCTAGTGCCATTAGAGAGGTTTGCACTGTTGTTACTCCTTCCATCAGAGTGTTTATTTTAATCTCTAAAGCTTCTCAAGTCCCCTGTATTTTCAATTGATTTTTTTCAGAAGTGGCAAAATTTAACCTCATTTTCCAAGATCATTGATTCGATCAATTTTTCTGTGCTTAATTGTGCTCCTTAGGGGTTTCAGACTCCTTTATCCCCTTCTGTTTGCGCATCACATGCAGTTATTGTTTGTATTTGTTGGATCAGGGGCGATCCTTCAGTACTTGGTTCCCCTCCTGTCCCCTCTGTGGCTAAAACTTGGTATCTATTGCTGGTCATTTTCCCTTCCCCCTTCAGCCTCTCCTCAACTCAGTTTATGCAATTTGGACTACCTTCTTGTTCAACTGGCAGCGATTTGGGGATATCTTTTTTGGATTGTACCTTAAAAATGGATCTTAGTGAAGGGGTAATGTTTACCCTGGAACCTGTTGGTTTAATTTGTGATGCCAGTAGGGTGGAGTCTGAGGGCCTGATTCACAGAACTAACTTAAGACAAAATCCTAAACTTACTACCATTTTGGTATTCACAGAAGGCACTTACTCATTTTGGTATTCACAGAAGGCACTTACTCATTTCGGTATTCACAGAAGTTAGGAGTCCTAAGTTTAGGACTCCTAAATGCCTTCTGTGAATACCGAAAGCCTTAAAATTAGGATTTTTCTCAATTTAGTAGTCCTAAGTTTAGACTTAGGACTACTAAATTGAGAAAAATCCTAGGAGTCCTAACTATACTACTACTAAACTGAGAAAAATCCTAATTTTAAGGCTTTCGGTATTCACAGAAGGCATTTAGGAGTCCTAAAGTTAGGACTCCTAACTTCTGTGAATATCGAAATGAGTAAGTGCCTTCTGTGAATACCAAAATGAGTAAGTGCCTTCTGTGAATACCAAAATGGTAGTAAGTTTAGGATTTTGTCTTAAGTTAGTTCTGTGAATCGGGCCCTGAGTCTTGGACTGGAATGGTTAGTCTCCCTTTTTTTGTGGTGGCTGTAGGTACTAAGACTGTGCTTCTCTTTGCCAGATCTGGGGGAATATTTTTTTTTTTATGTTTGAAAGCTTTATTAGAGAAAAAATAAGTATTACAATAAGGTGACATCAGCAAATATGAGAAAAAAGGTATAAGATGGGACAAAGAAAATAGAAGCAGCCAATATCACAATGAAAAACAAAGCATTTTAAGTTATGGGGAGGGAAGGAGGGGGGGAAGGGAGGAGAGAAGAAAACAAAAACATGGTATTTATCGTAGAAGATGGGTAAGCAATAATAGGAAATACAGTAAATGGCAATCAAAAAGTACAGTAAAAAACCATCATATGAGTAATTGCATGAATGAAAAAGAAGTATGAAGAAGGTCAATATAAAGCTAAATAATTACCATATTGAGACTGAAAAATATCATGAAAAACTGCAGGCAAGAGTACATGTGTTCAGGGGGCTTGAAATTATCTGAAGATAGTGGAGAGTAACTCTTTTTGGCGGATTGATCAAGGTATAGAGTAAGAGGTAGCCAGTAAAATTCAACATTTCGGGAGGGTTTACAGGAGGAAGCAAAGGCAACATCAAGTCTGTGTGAGTGACATACAAGATTCCACCAACAATTGAGAGACAATTTGTTCAGAGATTTCCAATTAGAGACAATATGCTGTAATGCCAGAGCCAGCATAAGGTCAAAAAGACCGCGAGAATGTGGGGGGAGGTCTAAATCCTCTGAAAGGCTACCAAGAAATACTAAAGAAGGAGAAAATTGAATAGAGAGGTTGAAAATGCGAGAAAGGCGAGAGAATAGCTGAGACCAGAAAATACGAGTTGAAGGACAGAAGAAGAAGACGTGGAAAAGATCCGCAGAAGGGGCATTACAGGTCCAACAATTAGATACAGCATCAGGTTGAAAGCGAGAGATAGAAAGAGGAGAAAGGTATAGTCTGTGGTAAAAGAAAAATAGGGATTGAGTGAGAGAGGCAGTACGGGAAATCTTCAAGGATCGAGCCCATATTTTGTCCCAGAGAGAAGTCGGCCATGAAGAATGTAAGTCTGTCTCCCAGGACAATTCTAATTTTGATTTGAGACGATCTGGATTGGGGGCTGAAAAGTACCGGTAAATGATGGAAGCTTTAGGAGTTGTAGAAAGGACAGTGAGTAGAGAGGAAGATGAGGTAGGTAGATCTTCAGAGGGGAGAGAGTAATAACGATCTAGAATGGTTTCCATAAGGATAGGGAATTTCTTTGCAAAAGAAGGAGGGCAGTGGAATTGAGACCGAAATGCAGGAAATGAGCAAGGGGATGACCCATCAAAAAGATGACGTGTCCAAATGATACCTTTCGCTCTCCATGAGGGCCATGCAATAGGTCGGTTGTTAATTAATAGAAGTGAATTGTACCATATAGGCAATAGTAGGAAGGATTCCTGCGTTACTGAGGAAGGTGAAACTAAAGGGCGCAGAAGAGAAGAAGTATGCTTGAATAAAAGGGGATTAAGGCATGGGGCTTTAGAGGTAAAACGAATTACTTCTTGGAAAGAGTACGGAAGCAGTAGTTCCTGTTCAACAGAAAGCCAGAGGGGAGAAAAAGGGGAGGGTTCCTGAGATAACCAGCGGGAAGCCTGTCGAAGGGAAAAGGACTTATGATAGAGGCGAAAGTCTGGAAAATTGGTACCACCATTAAGTTTAGATTTACGTAAGTTGAAAAGCGATATGCGGGCTTTTTTCTGCTTCCAAAGAAATTTGGACAACGCAGAATCAATGCGACGGAAATAGGAGTTTGGAATACGAAGTGGGAGCATGGACAATAAGTAAATCAAAATAGGGGCAATCATCATTCTGATGGAGTCAAGACGGCCCCACCAGGAAAGAAATAGTGGATTCCAAGAGGTGAGTAATGAGTCTATCCTAGATATGACTGCATTCATGTTGAGTTGAATGGAGGAGGATATAGAGCTAGAAAAAAGAACACCGAGATATTTAATTTTTGTAGAATTCCAAGCAAAGCCAGTAGCCGTGAAAAAGTGGGGGAGACAAAGTTTGGTTAAAGGAAGAATCTCTGTTTTGTCCGAGTTTATTTTGTAACCGGAGACCAAGGAGAATTTCTGAAATTCGTCTAGTAATGCGGGGACTGAGGTAGGCGGGTCAGAAATAAATAAAAGAATATCGTCAGCATATGCAGACAATTTAAGATGACGTTTACCGTACGGGAAGCCAGAGATGGATGGATTATTGCGTATGGAGGTAAGGAAAGGTTCAAGCGCTAAAATAAATAAAAGAGGTGATAAGGGACAGCCCTGACGAACACCACATTGGAGTGTGAATGGGGAAGTGAGTTGACCATTAACGAGAACAGATGCTTTGGGCATAGAATATATCAAAGAAATATAAGATATGAATTTGGGGTTAAAGCCGTGCCATTTTAAGGAGGCCAGAAGAAAAGACCAGTCGACCCGGTCAAAGGCTTTCTCAGCATCTACTGAAATGGCTGCAAGGGGAATCGATAGTGAAGGGGCTTTACTTAAAACATTAAGGAAGAGTCTAGAATTATCCGAGGTCAAGCGGCCTTTAACAAAGCCGCATTGTTCTTTCCCTATAAGATGTGGTAGGAGCGGGTGAAGGCGAAGAGCTAATAGTTTCGCAAAAATGTTATAGTCAACATTAACTAGAGATATAGGTCGATAATTTTTACAGAACTTAGGGTCTCTACCATCTTTAGGGATAAGGCATATGGTAGCGTCCTGAAAAGAGCCTTGGGCTGATCCAGTAGAACAAAAAGACTGAAATAGAGATAGAAGGTGGGGTAAAAGAAGGTCTGAGAAATGTAGGTAAAATTCAACTGGGAAGCCGTCAGGTCCTGGGGTTTTCCCCTTAGTGAGGGAGGATAGAGCAGAGGACAGTTCCGAAATCGTGAGATCAGAATCAACGGCCGAAATATTAAGGTGGGAAGTATCTGGTTGAGGTATGTTGTCAAAGTAGGATTGAATAAGCTCTGGGGTGGGAGGGTTTTCCGGAGTATATAAAGTCTCATAAAAAGAGTGGAATTGTTCCAAAATTTCTGCATTGGTATGAAGAAGTACATTAGAGGGGGAATAAATAGAATCAATATTAGTACGTTCTTTACGAGATTTTAAATAGTTAGCTAACAGTTTACCTGATTTATTTCGACCTCCATAAAATCGCGCGCTGCTCCGGAGAAGAAAAGAGGAGGCAGAGTCTGTGGTAAGTTTGTTAAAGGCAATCTTAGCCTTAAGCAATTCAGGAGACATAATCTTATCAGAGGAAGTATAGAATTGATGTTCCAGAGATTTAATATGAGCAAGGGTGACTTTACGTTTTTGAAGGAATTTTTTCTTCTTTTTAGAGACAAAATCAATAATAAAACCTCGGGCTGTGGCCTTGAAGGAATCCCAAAGAATATAAGGTAGGGTATCAGGCGTAGAGTTAAGATGAAAAAATTCAGAAGCAAAAGCACGAAAAGAGGAGGAAAAAAGAGGATCAGTAAGAAGAGAAGGGTTGAAGCGCCAGCGAGAAGATTTAGGAGTAGGAGGAAGAAGGTCAAAAACAGTAATAATAGGAGCATGGTCAGAGATAACAATCGGTTCAATAGAAGAAGAAATAAGGTGTTGAGAAAGAGATGAAGAGAGAAAGATATAGTCTAAGCGGGAGAAGGAAGCATGAGGAGGAGAGAAGAAGGAGAAATCCATAACGTCTGGGTGAGTGAGTCTCCATGAGTCTACAAGATGAGTTTGGGTAATAGTGTCAAGGAATTGTTTATGTGGTTTATGAGGGGAAAAACGAACAGAGGATCTTCGGTCTAAAAATGGGTCAATGATCTGGTTACAATCTCCACCCAATAGAAAAGCATCATCTTTATGTTGAATACATTTTGCTGTAATGGAGGGCCAAAAAGAGGAGTCAAAACATGTGGGACCGTAAACATTGAATATCGTAAGTGGGATATTGTTAATTAGTAGTTTAGCTAAGACCCAGCGTCCCTCGTCATCCATTTCTTCTAGAACTACTTTACACTGGAGTCGCTTATGAATCAAAATGGCTACTCCATTCTTTTTTTGAGAAGCAGGAGAAAATAAAACAGTTCCAACCCATAGTCGCTTTAGCTTTAAAGATTCGATGTCAGATAGGTGAGTTTCTTGGATAAGGACGATATCTGGATTGTAAGAGGAAAGGTGGGAGAGTACTCTTTGCCTTTTGATAGGGTGATTAAATCCTTTCACATTCCATGAAACAACTTTGAAGGTGAAAGCTTACTAAACTGATCTAAATCAAGAATTGCAAAAGCATACTGTACATGTAATAATAATTCAAACTGTATAGAAGTATTAACCATAAAACTCTTCAAAAAGTAAGAAGGAAGAACAGGTAGAAAAGGAAGAAGAAAAAGGAAAAGGGAGGAGGAGAGGGATGGGAAAAGGGAAGGGAGATCAGTGGGGAAGGAAGAAGGAAGAAAAGAGAGAATGCATAGAAGACAGTACAAATCCAGAAGGATGACTGTATTAAACATACCTGAAAGAGAAAAAATACACATAGGGAAGGTGGGGAGGTGGTGATGCTTTACAAGACGTACGGACCAGGATCAGGAGGAGAACCACATCGAGACCGCACAAAAGGAACATGGAATGGGACAAGGTGTTGAGAGGAGTATCCGATACATATCCGTCTGGGGAGGAAAAAAGGGAAAAAATGTTAACATACATAACATGTAGACGTAAAAACAGAAGTCCAGAAAGTAGAAAAAGAAAATAGGAGATGCCAGAAACAGACAAAGGAGAGAAGAGATACGAAAAGAGAGTGTAAGAACTGAGATGAGAAGTAAGGAGAATACATGAAGTCAAAGACAAGCCATTAGGAAGACAAACAAGTTAAACAATAAAAGTCCAATTTCAGCCACTGGTCGAAGCAGAAGAGGAGGCGTCCATCCCTTCTTCACTGTGTAGAAGAAGAAAATTCCTTAATTCTCCAGGTTCCTGAAATGACCAAGTCTTTTCTCGATAGGTGACTCTGAGAGTACAAGGATGAAACAAGCCATATCTTGCTCCCAAGGCGCGCAGAGAGGGACGCATAGCCAGAAATTCTTTACGTCTGGAGGCAGTGACGTTAGAGACATCCTGAGATAGATATACTCGTTGACCTTGCCAAGACACTTGTTTTTTACTCCTCGCAGCTGAGAGAATCAATAAAAGATCTGTGTATTTCAGAAATAAAATGATGACTCCACGAGGTTTTGAGGAGGAGCCCGTTCTGGCACCTAGTCTATGGGCTCTTTGTATACTAATGGAGGTGGAAGGTGGTAGGTCCAGAAGTTTCGACAAGAAAGTGGTGAAGAAAGTTACTGGATTATCCCCCTCAAGATTTTCCGGCAGATTGTAAATACGGAGATTATTCCTCCTATTTCGATTTTCCAAATCCTCTGTATGCTTTTGGAGTGAGAGGACCGTTTTTTCTAAAGAGTCTATACGTTGTGTGTTGGACTGAACTTCAGGAAGGTGTTGTTCAACAGTAGAAAGACGGGCATCCATATTTTCCCATTTATCCTTTAAAAGCTGCATATCTGTACTCGTTTTTTCAATAAATGGGCGCAGCGCACGCAATTCCTCTAGAATTTGGTCAGTAGAAGAATGTGGAGGATTGTCTTCTGGCGTAGGAGAATTTTGCTTGAGGCGCTTGCCCGCCGGAGCGGGTGGGGAAGACTTACTGGTGTTAGTATGAGCCAATGATGATTTTGGAGTCGTCATTTTCGCAGATGCAGTGGCTCTATTTGTACCAGATGAAGATGCTCCTGAAGTACTCCCCGATGGTGTGAAGACAAATTTAGGTTTGCGTGAGTTGACCATAGAAAGAAATGAACGTGCGACAATATAGTCTCAATTCCCTGTGAGACGACTAAAGGTGCATGTGAAATGTTCCAGAAATATCTCCAAAGAGAGGGTGAAGCACCCAGACGTAACTCAGTGGAAAAGGCGACAGGGAATTAGAGTGTGCTAAATAACGAGTACAAAAAGGGGAGGATGACTAAAATGGAAGCACAGGAAGGAGCATCCTGAAGTAGCTGAGGCGCAGGAGAAACGGGCAGAAAGTCTCAGAGAACGTTGTTGTCATAGCGCCATGAGGAAGAAATTTAGGATAAAAAGTATTTCAGAGCAGTGAGCATGTTAGGGCGGGAAACATCCAGTTGTCAGGGGTGAAGCGCCGTAAAACTGCGTATTTGGACGTTTCCTCTAATGTGGAGGAGGAGAGAAAAAATGCAGTAAAGGCGTCTTGCACAATATATATAAATCTCACCCCTGAAGTGAAGTCGGTGTCTGAAAGTTCGTTGGTGTCCAGTGGCACGTCGTGTAGTGACAGCTCCTGTCAGCAGAGGCTCCGATGTTCGGAAGAGCTTCAAAATGGCGGCTCCGTGAGGGGCAGGGAATTCATCGCGGAGAGGGGCGAAAACGGCTCCACAAACGGTGAAAAGCTGCTCCGCTGATTCCGTTAATGTTCCGCCAGCCAAATCCGGCGACGGTGCTCAATAGCGGTCCCGTTTACATCGGGAAAAATACGCCGTGAGGTGATCGATGCGGCGGAGCTCCGTACCTAGCCGGCCATCTTGCGCGGCATCCAAGCCACGCCCCCCGATCTGGGGGAATATTAACCTTTAGGTTTCTGTTTCTGAGGCAATAACTTATCCCCCTGGTTTAACTCTGATCTTGGTCTTCTGTATTTACAAGAGGGTGCTTTTTCCTCTTGTCTTACTAATGCTAACAAATTGAATATCACGATCCTGTCCTCTGTCATGACTCCCACCTTGGAAACTTACCACACTCATGCACTTCCTCGACCCCCCTCCTGGAATTGTGTGCCCCTCTCAAGGAACAGATGATCACGGAAAGCCTACTATTGACAGCAGCCCTCATCATGCCCTGGAAGGAAACTCGAGCCTCAGTCTGCCCCCGCCCACACTCCGGTCGGTCTGCCCGGACCTAACGGCTCTTTGCAGCGCTTCACCTCAGCCTCTGTATCCTGTCTCTATATTGCGAACCTCCGGCACAGTCACAGTGCTCGCCCGCATCTCCTGGTTTGCTCCTTTGTCATTTTTTTATTCGTATGGCAAAAAATGTGTGTATTTCGTTACTAGCAGCCTGGAGAGCTCAGAGCTCCCGACCGGGATGCTCAGCCGGTCGCCATGTCCCCCCCACCCCCAAAAAAGAAAAAAAAAATCTCCCAAAGTTTACGTACATTTTCAACACCATACCTCTGGAGTTCAAAAAAGAATGGTTTAATATTGTACAAGGGGAGCTGAGCAGTTTTATATGGGCCTCAAAAGGGGTCAGAATAGCCTTGAAAAATCTTCAGAGGGAAGAAGAGCAAGGGGGGATAGTGAGTCCAGATCTATTTGAATAATTTAGAGCATTTCAATTTAAAAATAGAAGAGTATTGTTAAACGAGTATCACACCTACCCCACATACCTACAAGCAATGACAGAAGGCAGCCACTTTGTATACAAATTTGGACACCCAAAGTTCTTCAAAAAGGTAAAATTAAAGGTATTATGGTCAGCCACTAAACCATGGTATCACATTTGAAGATCAATGAAAATTCCATATTACAGTGACTTTGCCACAATATGGGCCTCCCCAGGAATTCTGGAGTGCCTAAAAGACAAGCTTGCTATTTCACTGGAAGAAGAAGGTATAATGAAGTGGGGACAACTCTTAGAAGGAAATACTTTAATTGGTTGGAATCAACTCACCACTATGACTAAAGGCTCATTAGCAAAATTCAAATACTATCAATTAGTAAGCTGGGCAAAATCCCTAGGGGAAGATGAGACTGGAAACAGAGACCTTGAAAGGAAAATACAAGAAAATGAACTGTTAAAGAAAGAGGTATCAAGCTGGTAGGGACACCTTCCTACGCATAAACAATCACCAGAGGTAATTTCCTCATTCTATGTGTGCTGCAGAATGCAGCACGCTAGAAAAAGAAAAAAAAGGAAGATAAATTAATACATTTCTCCTCGTTGAGCTTGAGGCCTAGCATTCAGACGCATTTCCAGGTTTACGATTTCTTGTAAATCTGGAAATGTGTCAGGTTCCATGAGTGTTGCGTGGGATCACCCACAGCAACACCCATGGAACGCTTCTTTCACGCACAGTGCTGCATGTAAAGGGGCTGGATTTACAAGGACAGGAAAAGCCATGTCGCAAAATGCGCCACCGGTGCGTCACAAAAATTGACGCCCCGGCTGCACAAGGGGCTGGTAAATAAGACCCCAATTGCTAACAGGGTAGTATAACTTGAAGATAAATTACTGCACAGGTACATATATGTGCAGTTAGGTATAGAAAATCTTGACTTACTTACCTGTGAATATTTTTTACAATGTTTGAATTTGTGTCCCATCAACATGTCTAGATCTAGGGTGCACATCTTTTAAAGCAGGACAATGGTGAGCACCACAGTGTCACCTTCCTTATTTGCATTTGACTCCTCCTGACTGAATAGTCCCGGGTACAGACGATGCAAACACTTAAATTACTAGCTGCCTTATAAATAGAATGCTCTGTTCAAATATTACAGTGAAAAGACACTATTCAAAAGCAATTAGGAAATATTCGTCTCCAGAAAATGTGACAATTACAAATGTATTCCTTGTTTCTCACGCCAAGAAGTAGAAATGGCAGTTTGGTGCACCTCATGAAAAGTGCCATATTCGCTGAGCGGTGCGTGTGTCAGCTTTGACATTGTGATGCTTGACAAAACGTCTTCCAGGTGAACGCAATATGTGGGAAATATTACAGGGAATAAATTGCGATTTCTCACCAAGAATCCAATTTTTTTCTGCGAAGTTGTAATTGCTATTTTAGCTCCACGTGACGGAGAAAAACATGCTTATTATCGTCCTTCATATACTTTGTTTGAAACATGTACGTTTGGTAGAAAATCGTATGAAATTCCTCTGGTGGGCATTATCAGTAACTTGCATGAGGGGATATTCCTTTGGCTAAAATGGACGACGTTTCACACAGCGATGCACAGATGGAAGCCGGACATGATTCGAAATCTGGCTTCATTGTTCTAGCAAGACAGCCATCTCACACATTGTTATAGTAAGAGATTTTTACTTTAAATTATTAATATTGATAGAAGGGTTCCTTGCAATGGTCTAGTGCTAGTTTCAAACCCTTGTGAAGGGACTATGCAAAATACGGAAGACATTGGTTGTACCTTCTGTGCACCTATATGTACTAAATATTTTATACAAAATACACATTTCTTTTATTAAGATATCTATCTATCTATCTATCTATCTATCTATCTATCTATCTATCTATCTATCTATCTATCTATCTATCTATCTATCTATCTGTCCGTCCGTCCGTCCGTCCGTCCGTCCGTCCGTCCGTCCGTCCGTCTGTCTGTCTGTCTGTCTGTCTGTCTGTCTGTCTGTCTGTCTGTCTGTCTGTCTGTCCGTCTGTCCGTCTGTCTGTCTGTCGGCCCGCCGGCCCGCCAGCCCGTCCGTCCGTCCGTCCGTCCGTCCGTCCGTCCGTCCGTCCGTCCGTCCGTCTATCTATCTATCTATCTATCTATCTATCTATCTATCTATCTATCTATCTATCTATCTATCCATCCATCCATCCATCCCCCATCCATCCATCCATCCATCTATCTATCTATCTATCTATCTATCTATCTATCTATCTATCTATCTATCTATCTATCTATCTATCTATCTATCTATCTATCTATCTATCTATCTATCTATCTATCTATCTATCCGTCTGTCTATCTATCTATCCGTCTGTCTGTCTGTCTGTCTGTCTGTCTGTCTGTCTGTCTGTCCGTCTGTCCGTCTGTCTGTCTGTCTGTCTGTCTGTCGGCCCGCCGGCCCGCCAGCCCGTCCGTCCGTCCGTCCGTCCGTCCGTCCGTCCATCTATCTATCTATCTATCTATCTATCTATCTATCTATCTATCTATCTATCTATCTATCTATCTATCTATCTATCTATCTATCTATCTATCTATCTATCTATCTATCTGTCTATCTGTCTATCTGTCTAGAGCGTTCTCTATGGGTTGCTCATGGCATGTTTTGTGCAGAAAAAAATGGCTGAACTGAATTACATCAAACTTGGCATGAAGATACACCCTTACTCAAGGAAATGCGTTTTCCTTAGAAGAATTAGTATTTAAAAAATGTCTTGGGTTTGACTTTAAGAGGTTACATTTTGGAAATATATATCACAACTAGGGCTTGAGTAGTAAATAACCTATACTACAACTCACTGAAAAGTTCACCTGAGGGGTTCAAACAAGATATCGGAGAAGTCGCCTCAGCCACAACTTCTCATGGCATGCTTCATACCTGGCAGCCCCCCACTGTAGTTAGCAATATGTGAATACGTGAATCATTGTTCTCCACCAATTACTCATTAACACCGGTTTTTAACCATGCCAAGTGTACCGCAAATAAAAGGAAACTCTTCGCTTACACCCGTAGGTATTTTTATTTTTCACCTGGACCCCTGCTACTGCCCTGATAAAGAATATCTAAGAACTCCCTTCAAGGTTGCGTCTGTCAGAGTGGGACTGTAGTACTCTGGTGTGGAGGGGCTGCTGAGGATGAAGTGTGCCACAATAAGTCGTGGGTGAGGCGACCTCTCCAATAGCTTGTTAGATTCCCCTCAAGTTACTTTTTCAGCAAATTGTAAAAAAGGTTATTTGTCACTCAAGTATTGGTCGTAATATATATGCATATTTAGCAGAATGTGCTTTGGTGTCTATTGTCTCCCTCTCTTTGGGTGATTGTACATTTGAGAGATATTGGACAGTTAATTCAGAGGTCCGGAAGTGTGGCCATCCCCACTGTGCACGTACAAAAGCTGTGAGGAACGGGGCTTGGTAGTCATGTCGGGTTGGGTGGCGGGTCTGGCCAGAGGGCAGACTAGTTGTGGGCAACAGGGTTAGCTGTCCATGTTGGATTGGGGTGAGGGAACCGCCGGAGAGTCTGCGGGGCCCCTCATATCCATGAATCCTGACTGGGGACAGGGATTCCACAACAAGCTTTACAGGCATGGGACTTCAAACCTATGGCAAAGATCAAGGGATTATCTTTACCTATTGGCAAGTATGGGAATCCACAACCAGATCTGCCAATCTCGCACAAGGCGCGACATTGGTCTGTAAACCTATGCATACTGTAAATTGATCTGCATATTCTAGCAGAATTAAGAAAACAACCAGAGGACCTAGCCAAAGGCCAGGCCCTGCATACAACTCTGCATACAACCACTATGTGAAACAGGGATAGCTAACACCAGCGGGTGGAGCCCAGGACTTGTCCAGAGAGGAGGCTCGCCTTGAACAAGTGTTGTTGGCTCTCTGCGGTGGGTTGGATATTTGTGAAGAATTGGGCACAGTTATGGTAAGAGCCCAGGCCCTGTGACCAAAATCCACATAGTGAAATGCCATGCACATTGGTAGTTGCTCACCTGCAGCTGATTAAGTAGATGGGCTGGCCAGAAGGCCTTGCACCCAGTTCCCACTAAACACTTCCAAAGGCTGCGCATAATGTGGGTTTGGCAACTGGCGAGGCTTATGTGCAATGCCCGGTCAACATTGAGCCAAGTCCCGTATTCACATGGCCGAAGGTCGTGCACAGGGCGATTTGGCTGCCGGTTTTAAGTGGATCACTGAGCATTGCCGGAGCCCAGGCCCTTCATCCATCCTCGCTGCGCATGGCCAAAGACCATGTGCAACAGAGGATAGCTGCCTGCGGAGGGCTGGGTGTGCGGGCTTGGCCGGAGAAAAGGCCCTGTAGCCCACTGCCAGTGCACAAGACTTGCAGCTAACCCTTGTTCACTTTATCTCTCAGTCTCTCTTTCTCTCGCTTCAACTCAACCATTCATTCCCTTTCATTCACTGTCAATCACATGCAAAACAGGTAGCATTTATTTGTATCTTTTTTCATCCATCAGCTTTCTGAAAATACAATTTTTTTGTTTTTTCTTTTAAGAAATGTGTTTTCACGTTTTTGGGGAAAACAAAAACACAAGGGAAAAAAATGGGAAAAAAGGAACATGTTGTATAGCATGCTCTGATGGAGAAGTACTTGATTTGTGTGCACTGTTCTACTTTGCTCTCTGCATGGTCTGATCCTGCCACACATCAAGCAATGAGCAATGCAATCACATAGTTGTGTGGTAGCGATCGATCTCTTCTTCTTCCTCATGCATGATAGGTGCAGGCTACTCTCTACAGCAGGGATTGCATATGGCAAATTGGCAGAGGATTTGCTAGTCTCTTTTGAGTCCTTCTTTCACTTTATTTTCTCAGCAGTGAACTACAGTTCATGATGTTCATTAACATGCTTGTATACTGACATGGTTCCAAAGCTGTTTTTTCCTCAGCTACCCAGTAGAATGGTGAACAATTTCCAGACAGTGGTTTCTGGTAGCGAGCTTGAACCCTCAGTCTGAACATCTTCCAGTTCTTCATTTCCATCTTTTTCATTTTCTTCTCTTTCTGGATTTCTCCTCTACTCTTCTTCTTGCCATCCAAAAATTAGAAAAAGGTTTTGCCCCCCCCCCCAAAAAAAAAAAGTTCATAAAACAAAAATACAGTATGATTTGCTACAGAGCTCTACTGTAATAAGGAGTAGGATTTATGCAAGAAACTCAAGAACTACTTTAACAACACATTTATGGGAGCAAATCAGACCTCTGCCATTGCTCACAGGGTTTTCTCGTCTCATCCGTGGATTCGAGAAAAGGGGGTGGCATTTGGCCAACGTGTCTAAGAATCGTTCCTAGTAGTACCACAAACACCACATGGCTTAAAATAGAGAAATTTGAAATGAAGTGTGAAATCTGGGACATTCTATATGTACTTACGTCACCACTACTTTCACTCGACATAGTACAATTTGTTTTCATACCAAACCAAACGTTTGTAAGAAAAATTAAAGACTTTGTAGAACTTGTTTTCTTATTTCCCGTACTTGGAATGGAAGTCCCACTTCTGCAATAGTGGACAAGTCATGAACTCATGGGCCCATAGTATTATGGCTATTGGATGATCCACAAAGGAACCGTGAATCCCGAACTACCCAAAAAAAAAAAAAAAGGTTTCATTGATTACACGTTTAACCAACGGCCCACAGGATACCATTCTTTGTGGTGCAGCATATGTCCTCCTCCAGAATCCTTGGTAAACCAAGAGTAACAGCAGGGAACGTTGCTCGAGTTCCCTTTTTTGTTAACTCTGTTAGCCAAGCAGCATCATTGTTTGATTATTGGCTTGTAGTGAATTCAACTTGTTTAATGAGCAGGGCTGCCCTGCTCATAGAACAAGCTGAAATGACTGTAAAAACAAAGCCCAGAATCAAAAAAACAAAAAGAACGATGCGACAATGGTAGATTTTGGTACTTTTCTTAGGTTATGGTGTTTCCTTCTACAGCCAATTCAGGTTATACTGTGTGTAAGGCTGTCTGCTCATTGGTGAAAGCTTAGCTGATCATACTATGGAACTCCAGAAAAAAGATTGGGAACTTTGATCGTGTGTTCAATTGGTCAGGGTCAGTGAGTGCGGGGAAGGGTCAGACAGGTAGCTAAAAAAATACTCAGTAGTTATTTTGTTGGTCTTTAACCTACAGGTAACTGAATATAAAATATAATGCACACACCTTAAATGAAAAATGAATGCACTTAAACGTGTCTATGGTAATGCATCTTTGGTATGAAAGCTCAGTTGGTAAATGCAATCACTACATAATTCAGATGTTTAGGAGTGTAACTAGAGGGTTACTGACTTGAATCCTGGTACTGGCACTTGGACCAGTTGATGTGTATTTGAAATGCAATGAGGTCCCATCCTGGGTAGCACTCTGAATAGGCAAGTCATTAGTTAAAAAAAATACTGTCCACATTATAACAGACTAAATAATGTAAAAAATGTATGTGTTACATACCTCACACGCTATGTGTAAATTGTAAAACATTTGAAAAAAAGCATTTTCCAGTAGTCTTTTGAAAAAGTCTGTTTTTTCTGTCCCGATAAACCCCAACCTTAACCTGTCATCTGGGGGATGACCTGGCATCGCTGTGGCTCACTGCCACAGCCCAGACTGTACATTTTGCCCCCCACAAAAGTGTTTGTGAGTACCCATGAAATAAACTGACTTAAAGAAAAACGAGTTCAAGTCCTTATGAAACAAGGACAACGCCATTGTACATATATCTTTCTGTAGTTAACTGTGCATAGTGAAGATTCATAGAAAAGAAACAGCTTTTCTCTGCATGGAAAATGGCACACCAAGAAAACCAGCAGAGCCAGATTAGGCTCCAGTTTGCAAGCTCCACCAACTCAAGTTCCAGGGGATGACCTGGTTGAAATACCAACCACATCAAGAGGAAGGCAGCAAACACCTAAGTAGTCCCTGGGTTAGGAATTCGAACAGATCTGCACGGTGAGAAGAAGGTGAACACTTGCATTGTCACCTGGGACTCGTGCAAGCGAATTTAGGATTACAGCCACCATGGTGTTAATTCATTTGGAACCAAATGGATGATCAAGCATCTCAGATGTGGTCATTTGAATTAATTATTTTCAGGGCTAAAATGGAATAAGGGAGACAAGAAGAGGGAGAGGAGTGCATCCGAAAATCCTGCAAGCACAGAAAGAAGAGACTGATCCCAGACTCAAGATGTTTGCAAACTATTGCACGAAATGAAAAATCCTAATATATTCAGGTGAAGAAAAATGGATAGCAATCCTTTCTCATTTGCACCACCACCTCACAAATGATCAAAAACTGAAATTTGCCAGCCTCTCAGAGTATATATTTTTACACAAACCTGAACACAAAAAGTCACACAATAAACTTCAAAGCATCTCTTAAAGACATTTAAAACACCAAGAAGGTTGTAATAAAAACTGCAAAACCTAAGGTTACATCAAAATGTAAAGAAGGCCTATTAGCTTTGGCATGGGGTCATCAGGTCCATAAGAATAATAATCATGTTAAGAATTCATGTTTAAAAGCATTCTTTATGAATATAAACATTTCGGTGGTTGTCAATGAATCTCTTTAAAAAGCATTTCTGATCAAAACAAAAAAATCCCACAACCAGTTGTAAAATAAAGAGATATAATTTATGAGTAAAATAGGACCAAATGACTAAACTCTAATGAGGAGAATGGCAGATATGAAGTTTTAAACATTTAAGTGAAAATAGCCCAAACTGCACAAAGCACTGGTGATAGTCTATGGAAAAGTTAGACTAAGTACTAGGAGCAATTTTATACTGACTTCAATGGAGCCCTGGTTGGACACAAGAGGTTGATTGCTCCCAGCGAAAGTCTGGAAGTCAAAAAGTTTCATTTCTAATGCAAAACATGACTTTTCTGAAGAAAAACGTAGTAGTTTCTTCCATGTCCAAAACGACTACAGGAGTACACTTGGATGCCACACCAATACTGATGGAGCAAGGGCTCGCATAAAAGGAGACTTGCTTGGAAGTAATTCCCTCAAATAACTTGTAACTCCGTAATATTTGTGTTTGTAAGTACTAATATGCACCAAAGTTCGTATATTTGAATCTAGGGGAAGCTTGCCTATGTGTTTTACTAGCAAGTAATCCGAGTGTCTTTAAAATGGCTGCTAAACGCATGATTCTGCAATGCGCATGTGTCTACTGCATCTACGTAGTATGACATACTATCGCTTGGAGGGAAATCTTTGCAGCTGCGCAGTCGCTCTTAAAATGGCCACTTGAAACCCACATGATAATGCACATGCTTTGCTGAAACTAAACCATGTAAGTTTACTAAAATGCTAATGCGAAAGATTATTATAAGTAAATGGGATTAGAGTAGAGATAGGTGGTATACAGTGAAACCATTTATTTTTTATTTTAATATTCTTTTCTTTGACCTCTCTATTAGTTTGTATTTGGGCCTCCAAGAGGGACTGAAGTTCGTGTATCATGTGATTAGTTCACATGCGCAGTAACGACAAACCAGGAACCGCGACGCCAAGCCTTGAATGCCATCCAACAGAAAACAGCAACATCTCCTGGGAACAAGCATGATGTCCTGTGAACAGGAACCAAATTGCATGATTAAGATGTGAATACGGGTGGGAAATAAAGCTTGGGAAAGTAAATTAAGGTGTGGGAATATTAAACAATAAGCTTTAGAAAAATATTAGAACTTAGCATGGTGTGATCATCTCCCCTTGCTTGTCCAATCAGAATTAAGCATTTCATGAACTTGAAACATTTAGGGGTGGTGGTTACCATTAGAAGAGTATAATTGAGGTAGTTTAGTTAGTTAGATACCGCTCATGCTGCAGAGATGCTGAGAGACCGAGATGCTGTCCTAGAATTGAGCTGGTCTTAAAGAAGAACCGAACTACAGAACTTAGAATCAAACCTAAATTAGAAGAACATTGCAGAAGAATCGAGGAGGGAAGTAGGTAAAGAGCTAGAAGAAGATCGAGGAGGAAGAGAGTATCAGAGAGGGGTGCGACGCAGGCGTCGGATCTAGAAGAGGTTACCTATCCTGTCCTGAATGCTGTCCTGAATCCTTTGGTCTCCTGACCTGTCCCAGGGGACCCAGTCCCGCTCCTTGACCAAGGGGTTGGTTTCCACACCATTGTAGGTAAATATAATTCTGTGTAATATGCCATTGTATTTCTCTCTCTTTTTTTCTCCTTTTTCAGGTACTGTCATTATTATAACTTAGTCTAAATCTCTGACTTAATTTGATTTTCCTTCCTTAAAGAAAACGGTGTTCGAGCTGCACTTTGTATTCTTTGGTTCACATGAAATTTACTATATAAACATTTAAAACTCTCTTGAGTCAGTGGTTATTTAAAGTATATATGTTGATGGTATTACACCTATACTGCTAACAACTAGGTCCATTGATCAGAGGAAATTATATACGGACAAAGGGTTGGTAAGAATTGGAGAGGTAAATTCACCTCGCAAGTATCATCACACTAAATTGATCCGAGCGGAGCTTACTAACATTTGTATTAATGTTTATGGGGCCAGGTGAGTATGTGAATTGTGTGTATCTCTAGCTGGTAACTGCTCCGCTCCAACAGTTTCTCAAGGGATGGTATCAGAGTCTTTCACGACCACCTCTGAAACTGTTGCTACTGCTTGTGAACTATAGGCTGGATGCTTGAAACAGGTTGGGTCCTCTGGCGCTTTGTAGATTTCATGCTGAAAAAGGTTCAAATCCCAAAGCAGAATGTGACTTAGTTGTCTTTTTGGAGGTGCTGGGAGCCTTGAGCAGGATGAAGCTCAAATGCAAACAGATGCTATAGATCTGATAGTCAGATTTTCCTGTAGGTCCTCAGTAAGCTCTGGCACTCTGTAAGTTAAGTTAGTCAAACTTTTTGGTGCCCAGGAAATCACAGGAGAACACTTCTAAGGCCCCCAGGATCTCACAGGAGGGCACTTAGAGACTCTCAGTGTGTCATGCAGAATTCAGGTCCAGTTGTCATTAGTCAGATGGGTACTTGCAGCTTATTGGGTCCCCGTAGCTACAAAGGAGGTCAGCCATCTGGCCCTTGGAGTCCACTTCTTTTTCCTGAGTACTTAGAAGAAGAAGCTTCAGTCCTTGAGGGCTCCTCTCAGGTCACAAATAACAGCTACAGTACTCTTCTATTCTTTGCAGATCCATTGAGTTCCTTGGTTGGTGCCACATTTGTGTCTAGCAATAGCTAGTGGATGGGGGTGATTCCTAGGGACTACCTTAGCAATATAGAAAAACTTGCTTTGGGCCAACACTATGCACATTTTCAATAGTTCATGTTTTCCCTACTGCAAACAATCCCAAGGTGCTCTTCACTCTCAGAATCCAAGATAGGCAAACCCATCTCCCTGTGTGATGTGCCTGTGTGGCCACCCGAGGTGTGGCCATGTTAATGATTCGATACCCCCTCAGTAGTCACTCAACATTGGTTTGGAGTGTAGCTTTCTTCCCACTGGGATCAGTGCCAGCCTTAGTAAGTGTCACTTAACATTTGCTAGTGACAGGTCAAGCACCTTTGAAATTACGTTCCTGACCCAGCTTCAACTGGTCCTCCTTCCAGGGAAACAAAGCCCCTCTCCACTTCCAGGGCATTGTCTCTCCTCTTGGAGTAGTTTTTGCACTCAACTAAGGCCAGTTTGGGCAGGGCAGATGCTGGAGAGCTAATGTATATTAGCCTCAAGCAGCCTCTTGAAGCTTCAGGCAGGGTAAAGGTAATTTTCAAAAATTACATTTCCCATATATGTAATAAAACTCCACCTTTACCAACAGATTGGATTTTTATTAAATATAAAAATAAGTCTTAGAGAGGAGTGTGTAGGTGGTACAGGCCAAACATTGTGCATTTCCTATGTAATAGTTACAGCTTGAGCAGTGACAATGTTGTTTTGGGTCCAGCCATTGGTGGAATAGGTCCTTCTCTAAATAAGATGCACCCACCTTGTGAGGAGCAAGGTGTGCTTGGGGGGGATTGTTAGAAATTGGGGTTTCTGTTTGGGAGAGGTATGCACCCTGTTCAAGCAGGAACCACAATGCTAGTCAGGATAGGTCACAACACAACCTCAATTATCCTATGCTCACCCTCTGGTAACTTGGCACAGAGCAGTCAGGCTTAACTTAAGAGGCAATTTGCAAAGAATGTGTGCAACACTTCATACAACGACACAGTGGAAACATCACAATAAGGCTCTTCACAAGAGTAGAAAAATAGATTATGATTTTATAAATAAAACAAGACCAAACCAACACAAATCCCATATGTAGAAGTCAAGATATGAATTTTCCAAGAACAAATGGACAAAATAGCAGTTCTGGCAGACCGTGATCAAGTGCAGGCCGGATACAGGGACCCACTTGGGCCCACTGAACCAAAGTACCTTGATCTGGGATGCGTCGATGCGGATGCGAGGTGCAGCTGAGGCAATGCATTGCTGTTGAGCCATGCAGTGGACGAGATGCGTCGATTCTCTCCACACAATTGCAGCGATGTGTTGGTTCCGTGTGCGAGTTCTGGATATGGATACGATGTGTGGCTGCTGTAGGCAATATGTCGATGCCGAAGGTGATGCGCTGGTTCCGAAGACAATGCACCAGGTTGGCTCCATGCTATAACAAGGATGTGCTGATTCCGAGGGCGAAGTACTGCGGCTACTCCACCCACTGACAAGGATGCGCCCGTTCTGAGGGTGATGTGCGGAGTCCGTTCCCCGCAACAATGAGGATGTGCTGGTTCGGACTGATGCAAAGAAAATAATGCACCTGTTATGATTAGGATGCATGGGCTCTGGATGTACAGCACCTTAGGCCTCACTTCTAAGGGTCTTGGGCTGGGGTGCTACCACATGGCAGGGTATACTCACAGGTCCAGGTGCAGGAGATTCAGGTCTTTGATATCCTTGAGGCCTGGGAACAAGAGGCAAGCCAGCAAGCCCTTGGAGTCACTCTGGGTTCAAGTGATGTAGGTCCAGCCCCTCTCATCCAGACAGGACGACAGCAGGCAGCTGAGTAAGGAAGAGTTCAGTAAAGCAGCCGTCCAGCAGGGTAGCAGTCCTTTCAGCAGCACAGCACCTCTTCTTCCTGGCAGAGTAGTCACAGGTCCAGTAGTGTACTGATTTGGTGGTGCCAGAGGTCCAGTAGTGCATTTAAAGTGGGGGAAACTTCAAAGAAAGCTTTAAAGTGCAATTCCGTTACTAGTGGATGATAAAATCATTAAGGCCCTGGAATCCCAGATGGTTAGATTTATCTGGGGGTATGGGAAAATAAGGAGATCAATCCGTTTTCTGTTTTTACCAACTATGAGAGGGGGCCTCTCTGTTCCGAATTTGGGATTTTACTTGTGGGCCACCATGATCCAACAGATGACCACGCTATTCTTCGTTAAAATACCTGAAGAAGAAATAGGGGATAAATGTATACCGTCAATTTACGAGCTCCTCATAGGAGATAAGGCTAACGGTCTCCTAGTAAAACAGTTGGAACCCTCCCACTACAAGAAAACCAAGTTTAAGATCATAACTAGTGCCTGGGGTATCTGGAGGAAAATAATGCGTCATCTTAATATACCTAAATATAATAAGTATATTTCTCTGTGGCACTCTACAGCTTTACCAACACATATATATGATAGTATGGCTAGAAGATGGGAATACCTGGGAGTTCTAATGATAGGGGACTTTTTGCTACCGTGTAACACTAATAGATTTCAAGCCCTGAAAGGCAAATTCTTTATTCCGTATAATAATATATTTAAATTTATTCAGATTAATACAATCTTAAAATTAAAGAGTGCCGATCTCTCTCTGAATAATATTCCTATATTTGAATGTATGGCCAAATCTACAACCAGGATTGGCACTCTTTATGGAATTCTAATTGAAAACCAGCAGGACGATCTGGAAAACACGGAAAAGAGATGGTCAAGCAATTTAAACAACCCCAACGTGGACATCGATATGTCCCTATCCCTTTCAATGAAAGTATTTGTCTCGTCCAACTTGAAAGCTCAGTTATATAAGACCATATACGATCTCTATTTTACACCATCTAAGCTTTACTCCTGGGGAAAAAGGGCGAATTCAGAATGCCCGAGATGTGGAAAAAGTGGGGCACATTTACTCCACATGCTCTATGAGTGTAGTAAACTTGCTCCTCTAAGAGACTTGAGAGCTGGGTTTTGGCGGGATGTGTTTGGGCACTTAATACCCGAATCCCCCACTTTATATATGCTGGGCTATGATAACACACTTGGTCATACAAAGAGAGAAGGAATTTGTCTTTTTCTGGGGACAGCGGTCTATAGGATAATTTTAACAGCCCGCTGGAAGGACACAGATCCCCCCAACTTCCAGGTCTGGCTAGCTAGGCTGTTGGCTATGTATAACCAGGAGAAGGCTATTTTTGCATGTAAAGGTAAAAAGGCGAGAGCCTTAGGCAATATGATTTGGAAACCGATTGAAACTTGGAGGAATAATAACAGAAATGTATGATTGCAATATGCTTAGTTATAGTTTCAGTGGTCCCTCGGATTGTTTGTTTGTTTTCAACTGTAGTTATTGTACATCTAACCTGCTATATATGACCAATGTCTAACTCAAATCTCCACTTCTGCAATTAATCTCAATCTTTTGTATACGGAATGTAATTTTTGTAACAGCTGCAATAAAAATATAAAAAAACAAAAAAGAAAGCTTTAAAGTGTAAAGAGACTGTCTCTTCCTGGCTCCAAGCACATACAGGAGAGTAATCCAACATTTGTTTGGGGACAGGACACAGCCCTTTCAGGTGTAAGTTTCAGCTCCCCCCTCTCATCCTGCTCTCTGTATTCAGATGGCCACTCCGGCACACCCATCTTTCTTTTGTGTGTAACATTCTAGAGGGAATGTAAGAAGCCAGCTGTCACCCATCCCAGACGTGTCACCTTGAGAGAAGCAGAAGGCGCCAAATGGCTAAAGTAAGTAAATGCCAACTTTCCTAATGTATAAGAAAAGGGACGCACCCTGCAGGGGAATCCAGACTCACTGCATCAGAGTACCTGAGAGTCCAAAGGGTGAACTGAGGCCACAGGACAAAACTAGGTTCTTATGTGGGTGGTTTGCCTTAACAAATGTGTGACTACAGGTGCCCGCTCCTGCTGGGATCCATGCTACTACAAAATAGCTACACTAAAATATAGCACGCCAGTGAAAAACATTAGTACGGGATTACCCCTGCACTCACAGTGCACCTTAGCATGTGTACTGATACTTCACAAGGCCCTGACCTGTCCTCAGTTCACCCTTTGGTCCTGACGAAAGCCTACTTAAGTTCCATAGACAGGCTGGAACATGTAGACCACAACTAGGATATTCTAGATCAAGTTAGTCTTAACAATATCCATCTTTTCCTTTTTAATCTTGTCCTAGGACCTCATTAATAAAGCACTTTTACTTTGAAGGAGGATCTTAGAGGCAATTTTATCTGCACACCAACTTGACTCCCTTCACAAAAAAATCACCTGCTCCATTGTAATCAGGCGTCAAAGCACACCTGGGATGCACTCGGTACCCCAGGTGGGAACCCGATGATGAAGCATGCCAACAACTAGGTTGGTGGGTGAGGGTTCTTTTTAAAAACCTAATGGTTTCTTCCTGACTCTTAGGTACTCTGATGCAGTGAGTCTGGATTCCTACCTGCAGGGCTTGTTCCTTTTGTTGTTTGGTTAATTATTTGGGAAAAAGAAAATACCCCTCTATGTCCTCGCTCTCCCTTTGTTTATTCTACAACTTTCTAAATGTGCCCTTTGCTGAACTGGAATTTATTATTCAACTTCACCATAAATTGTGATTTTAAATTGTGAGTGCAGTAACACTAAACGTGAAAATGCAATCTCTTCACAATTGGGAGTTACACTTAACAGATGGAATAAGGTAATCCCAATGTTATCCCATGGGAGAGACAGGCCTTGCAGTAGTGAAAAATGAAATCGGGAGTTTTTCTCTACCAAGACATATAAAGTTTAAAATTACATGTCCTGCCTTTCAAATACACTGCACCCTGTGGGTATACAATGCATACCTTAGAGGTGACTTATAGGCATAAAAAGGGAATGTTTAGGCCTGGCAATAGGGTTTACTTTCCAGGTAGACATGGCAGTGTGAAACTGCACACACGGGCTCTACAGTGGCAGACCTGAGACATGGTTAAGGGCCTACTTATGTGGGGGGCACATGTCAGTGCTGCCGGCCTACTAGTAGCATTTAATTTAAAAAGGCCCTGGCCACATGTAATGCCCTTTACTAGAGACTTATAAGTAAATTAAATATGGGAATTGGGGATGAACCAATATTACCATGTTATGGCGAGAAAGCACAAGCACTTTAGAACTGGTTAGCAGCGGTAAAGCGTTCAGAATCCTAAAACCAGCAAATATATGTTCAGTAAAATGGAGGGAGGCAGGCAAAATCTTGGGGGAAGACCACCCAACGCTGTCAGGTTGAACAGGGACTTTGTAATATTTTGAACCAGGTTTTTTACCTGTCACAAGGATGATTTTGACAGGTTGGGGAAGTAGGTTTTAAGCTACTGCTGTAAGGCTACACAGGGTAGGTGTGAAGCCACATTTTCACTTCCATTATAGTGGATGGCACGATAGGTTCTGCAGTCGACACATGTCATTTTAATTTCTATGCCAGCAGTGTATATCTGCACCATTTGTCCTTGTAGGAAAGTTAAATATGCCAGTCAGAGCACATACACTGAGCACTGTATAGCAATGCACCAGTCTTGCTGTTGCAACTGAGTACTCGCTCTGGCAATATGTAAATCAGGCCGTAGTCTTGAATCCTAGTAAGATGGTGGGCAAATGGGCAATGAGCAATTTGACTTTAATAGCAACTTATAATGTTGATATGAGTAGGAGAGCAAGGTCATTCACATTATAAGATGTACTCTAAGGGGGCTATCATGATGTAGGGCGGATCGTCACTGCCTGCATGGTGGTGACGATACGCCCTACATCATACCCCGCCTGCCACCCATTTCTCCCCCGCCATATTAGTATGGCGGGAGGGACCCAGGCAGAAAAGGGGCTGGATATGGTGGTGGTGTCTGCTAGACACCGCCATGGAAAGCCATGCAGATGTTGCTTACTGGCGCCCGTTGTTGGCCCTCAGGGTATTTGGGGGGTGCACATGGAGGTACCTATGGTACCCCCCTACATTGTCAAGGACAAGGTGGCAGGCACCGCGCAGTACCTGTCACCTTGTGCATGACAATGCACAACGTGTATTCCCAGCATTGTGGCGGGCGGTGCTGTGAGCACCGCCCACCACAATGCTGGGAATCGAAGATGCCACCGCCACGGTGGCGTTGGCATCCTAAATGCTGGTGCGGGATCGCCGAACCACTGGCGGCCGGTCCCTGCACTGCTAGGGTGGTGCATCCTAATAGGCCCCTAAGTTGTTTATGCAATCCAAAATGTGCATACCAAGACGTCTTACTATATTGATAATATATAAACAAAATATACTCTGAATTAAAAAAAATATATATTTAACCAGTTGAGTGCTGTGGGCATAACGGTTATGTCCTCAGGCATAGTGCTCATGTAATGAGGATGTAACTGTTACATGTTGACAATGGCACACTCACAGCATGCTACATACTGTAAATTCCTATGGACAATACATAATTTTAATGATGCAACGTTGTACAGCTGATGGAAGAATATTGGACACTTTAATAAAGCAGTTTGTAGCAACACAAGTATCAATATCAGGAAGGACTTTTGTAGCAATTGCAATAATTTTCCATGATGGTCCTTCCACCACATCTGGACATTAGACTGCCGATCTAAAATGTGACAAAGGCTGGACACTTTGTAATGATTCCCAGTTGGTTTTCAAACAACGTTTGCCTAGGGAATTACCAAATTCCTACCTAATATTTTTAAAGTCAAAGTTTTAGGAAGATAATTCACTCTCTGAGAAATTTATTATTATCATTTAATAGGACTACCATTACACAATTTACATAAAAAGGAGTGCAAAAATACCATTTGGCCTCAAGGAAAGGTATATGTTTGAATTATGGACTTTTTTGTGCTCATTGACTCTGTGAATATTTTTAAGCGACAACATTTACAGTTTTTATAAGTTAAACTTATAAAATGTTGTTAGCCATAAGCATTTTATATATGTGTGATTTGTATCTTGTGGTATTTTACTGAGAATAGCATGTTGGGTTATTTTAAACAATCTTTTTGATTGTTTTTTTTTTGCCCGCTGTTAAGTGATGAGTACGATTGAAATCACTATTTCTAGTGAAATTCAATATATTCTGAGAACAGCAAAAAAGGCAAACAAATTACTTTGTTGAAATTATGCTGTGTTGTAAAAAATGTATTATTACATGTTATAACTATTTTTTCTTTTCTTTACAGATCCTAATTCTAAAATAAGCAGTTTACATCAATTTTTATTGTAAAAAAATCTGAAAAAAATGTATATCATTTTTATTTTCTATAACTATGAATGTAAGTTTAAGTAAATATAAATATGCAGAATGGCCAGATCTGCAGGAACCTACAAAGATTGAACAATTTTTTAAAAACACTCTGTTTATACCGATGTACTTTTGAAATCTCTCTGTTACCGGATATTATGTGACCTGCAAAAAAACAGATTTGAGTGGTTCATAATATTTCCCATTGTACCTATCGAAGGACCGCAATCATTTCAATCATTCTTGTTTGAGCATCTTTGCAGACAAAACTCAGTGCTTACCTTCTATCATTCGAAAGCAATTATAAAACAGAAATATGTCACTTTTTGTAACATAGTTATTGCGCAAGACACTCTTTCATATTTACAAAGAGAGGAAAAGGCGCTCTGTGTACTTTTTCTACACCATGTAAATACAACCTCATCATACACACCACTTTGCGTTAAAAGGTTGTTCTATAAGTGTTGTTGTGCATGATTGCACTGAATACTCATAGAACAAGACACATCTCTAGATTTATCAGAAATCATAAATCTCGATATGTGTGTGAATGCTGCACCAACAAGGAGAATTGTTTTTTTTCTCCTCATTTTCAAATCTTCTATGCATGCTAAAATGTTCAGCATGCATTGAAAGAGAAAAGTGTGTTTATTGATTGTTTTTGTGCATGAAGGTGTGTCTTTCTGCACAAAAACAAACAGCACATGAGACAGATATCCTTCCACTATGGTGCAAGGGTGCCTGTGTCACCACATGGCTGCAATTTAACCAATTCCGTGCTCAGGATGGCTCCCGGCCATCATGAGTCACGGTAGTCGTGTGCTCATGATGGCCGGGAGCTGTCTGACCGTTGACGCTCTGCCTACGCGCAGGTAATTCCCCGCCTGTGCGGTGAATTAATCAGTGGGCGGAGTTCGGACAGCTCCCAGCCGCCATGAGCACATGCCCACCGTGATTCATGATGGCCGGGAGCCGTCCTGAGTACCTGGGCATGGCGCCCAGGTACTCAGGACGGCTCCCGGTCGAATTTGCCGCACGTAGAAGGGGTTATGCAGCCATGCAGAGAGAAGCATAGATGTGCAACATATTAATGTAGATATGTTGCATCCCTGTGCTTCGGAAGTACTACAGCACACTGCAGTTAAAGAGGTTACTGTGTGATGCTGCATCACTTCCTCATAGTTCTGCACTATTCCATTCACCATACGCTATTAATGCATTCATTCAGTCAATTACGTTCTACACATACATTCATCTAAACTTTCACACACCAACAAAAAAGTATATAGCTCTTTTTTTAACCAGGAAAGTTAGTTCTTAGAAGAACTTTTTTTTTCTTCTTTTTTCTTTTATATTTTTTTTTTTGTTTTTTCGTACAATTTTTTTATTTTTTTGGGATTTTCTTTTTTTTTTAAAAAAAGGAAAAAATAGAAGTGGAGTAACAAAACAATGAACTTCAAGGGAAAGAAAACCAAAAATAAACTAGCAATGGTGACTTTCTTGCTTGCGGCAGATCAGATCGATAGACTGCTCCCCGTAGCATAAAGTTGCATTGCATTTTGTGAAGAGCACTTTCAAAAATTGGAATTCCGGACGGATGTCCAAATTTTGTGCAGAAGGATGCACTCTTGAAGTGCTTGGCTCTGATGAATCCGTAGGAGCAGGAGCAGGAGCAACTCTCATCCTTCGGTATTCCTCCCGAGCAAGATTTACTGAATGAAGGGTCCTCAGATGCTTCATCATGCTCGCCGTTCCGCATGAATATTTCTTGTTTGGATCTCCACGAGACAGCACTCTCTGGCAGATCTTGCAAGTGACCAAGGTGGCATTGGTCTTTGTTTGCCCCTCTGGATATGTGAAAAATTTCCACACCACCGATGAAAAACGTGGTGGGCATGGTGGCTCTTCCAAAAATTCATCCTCAGATGCCTGCTGCCCTGAAGTCATTGTTTTGTTAGAAAAAAAGTTAGAGCTAAGTGTAAACTTAGTCCAAAAAAGCTTCTTCTCTGCAAAGAGATTCTCCTCCAAAGAAGGTCAAAGAAGAATGATTGAAATGGGTGGGGTCTTTCAATAGTTAGAATAGGAAGTGTAATGAACCAATCAAATATCTTTTTTTCAGGTCACATTGGATCCACGCACCGTGCGCTTACGCAGCACGCACCCAGCGCGCATCCGTGAAATTGAATTTAAAAAGAATATAGGATTAAATGTAAAAATATATTACTTTTATGAGTAGTTTAGAGTTTGTGTTCAATTAATATACACATAAAATACATATATATATGTTTTTTAAAATTTTAAATATTTCGCGGGATTCGCGCACCTACCGCATCTTGCACGCACATAATGCATCGCGGAAGCGTGCAAGCGTCGCGTAACGTGCATTGTACGTGTCGTGTGTAGGCTTGGTGTCGCGTACTGGTCGCATTGTATTTGCGCACCAAACACGTACCCAACGCATACCGTATGCGAATGCTTACGCGTACGGGTCGTGAAGGGTGCGCATAGGGTGCGCGGATCCTCAAAAAATGGAAAAAATAAAAATAAACATTTTGAAAATATAGTTTTACAAATATTTAAAAAATATATAAAAATATATTTTAAAACATTAACAATTTTTTTTAAAACCCAATAAAAACAAATAATATTTTTTAATTTTTAAAAGAATTAATTGAAAAAATACCTTAAAAAAAGGTGATAAAAATGAATTTTAAAAAAACATAATTAAAGGAATTGACAGACTGAAATAGAAAAATTTAGAAATCCAATGAAAATCATTAAACATCATAGCTTTAGTGATAAATTATAGATAGGAATTAGCATTTAAAAAACCTTTGAAATTCCCTGAAAAAACCATAGGCAATGCACTGCTGATGTCGTCACATATTACATCACTCATGACATGGTCAGTAACATCACTGATGACATCTCAAATGACATCACTGATGACATCTCAAATGACATCACTGATGACATCACTGATGATGTAATCCATGTGATAAATTAGTGCATCTTCTCACACCCTAATATAACCTTTGATATACCGACTCAAAATTTCAGATGGCCATTCTCAAAACCATAGATACTCCGAAAAAAATAACTACATACCCACTCATTGACTCTTAAGTCTACACACACCTCCACTCAACCACCTGTACAGTCACACATAATTACACTCACTCAGTACTGGACTATCATATGCAATTATACACCTATATAGACACTCAGACACCACCAATCATCCATAGACATACTCACACACCTAGTCAGTCATGCAAATAATTAATCACACTCCAATTTACTCACCTATACAGTTATACACACACAAGTTCACTTACTCATAAAAATACTACCATATTCTGACGCTGTTATACAATTACTGATACAAACACACACTCATCCATACAGCCACTGTCACAATTACACACTCTCACATATAGCCAGTTATATACTCTTACACACATATACACTGCCTTTCACATATGTAGTTACTGGCACATGTACCACTGAGATATACATTCAATCACTAACACAACCATACACACAGTCACCCACCCATACAGTCCATCACATATGCACTCTTAAAACCATGCACCATAGAATCACCCACTCACACATCTATGCACAAAGTCATACACACCCTACCCACACAAACAATCAGGCACCCATACACATACTCAGACAACCAATCAATAACCCATATAGACACTCATATAGCTTTTCACAAAACCATGCAGCCACTGATACACCAACAGATAGACAGATGCACACATTCACACAGTTTAGTCACTAGTCTGCAGTAAGATACGTTTAATGACTCACTTATATAGTCAGTCACGCACCTACTAAATCATCCATTCACATACTTATACACCCACTCATTCTTCCATAGCCCTTTCCCTATATATATTAAACATATTTAAATTGTACAGAAACACAGACTCACTGGATGATGTCATCAGTGATGTCATGAGTGATGTCATTTGAGATGTCATCAGTGATGTCATCAGTGATGTCACTGACCATGTCATGAGTGATGTAATATGTGACGTCATCAGCAGTGCATTGCGGGGGCCTGAGTTATAGTTAGCTGAACTAACTATAACGGGGAATTTCTAGGGTTTTGTACGAGGGAAATGTCCAGCAAACTATAACGCCCCTGAAACCTATGGTTTTTTCAGTGAATATATACATATTTATATATTTATAACATGTTAAAATAAATTAAAATGATTAGTTTATTAATTGTTTTGAAGTAAACACACATATATATATATTACATTTGATATGTTTACATTTTTGAAATTACATTTATTTATTAAAATGTACTTTACATCTAAATATTTGTATAAGTTAATTTCATTTTTTTAATTTATTTAACATTATTTTAAATATTTAAAAAGTATTTTGTACATCAATATTTTGTACATTGATATTATTTTTTTGATATTTGTTTACTTTACATTACAAAGGTAGGATGTCCCACTTCTGGACTCTCTTCCCCTTCAAAAGGTGAGATACTAGCTAGGATCCTCTCTACTTCTTCATCAGAGAAGATGAGGCGAGTGGTTTGTGCCATTTTTCTTAAAAGTGTGTGGTGAGTGCAGACTGACTCCGCTGAGTGAAAGAAAAGCTTGTACGTGGTGTTGTTGTTTGTGCTTAATGGTGTGTTTCTATTATCTCTCCCACAGCTGTACGCTGCCATACATGTATATACAAAATGGGGGAGCTAGAGGATATAGGCTGGGGCCACCCTCCAAGGCCAGACTTATGTAGAAAAACAAAGGGACCCAACCTTACTTTTGCGGGGTGTTATTGTTCCTTCACTTGTAGATGAACACATTTTTCCTAAAACACTCACCCATTATGGTTACCCCTTGGTAGTAAGCTTCATCGGCCTCAACTACATTGAAATAACCACTAGGAAAGTGAAGAGTCGTATCTGCGAACACAGGAGCAATGTGCGTTGTGAGAGGACAACCACCAAGATGTCAGCCAATTACATTGAGAAGAAACACACAGTTCAGGATTTCAAATGGGTTGTACTGGAATCAATGGAACATCACAAAACAGTAGAAGCCACACTTTTCGAGAAGGAGCAACATTGGATTTTCAAATTGAAAACACAAATAGAGGGTTTGAATGACAATATACCCTGGGGTAGTTTTGTAAGATAAATCTCAAGCCTAGGAACATCATGCACTGGTAACACCAGAATGAGTTCCTGGACAACAACGTACCTGACACGTTTATACGCACAGCCGTGGTAACAGATATTGTCTAAGTATAATATTTAGGGGTTCCTCATAATGGTTCCCTTTAAAGAATTTAATTGCGCATGGCCATGGCACAGCCTGGGCATAATGTATCTCTATACCTCCAAGGTCTCCCCATCTGAGGGCTACAACGTGCCATAACGCGTTTGGTCCTGGAAACATCACATTACGTACAATCCTGGTTGCAGAAAATATGACCCACACATGAGCCTTTTAATTATACGCAGCTCCGGTTAATTTATCTTTCCTTTGCTGCAATATCAAGCATGTAATGTAAAATCTTTATTCGCTGCAGAATACGAATATAACTTCCCCACCCCCTCTTTTTTTCTAAATCAGAGTGCCAGCAACCTGCTTAACTCCTACAAAAGTTAGGGGCTTTTCTATTAAAGCACAACAGAATTACACAGGCAAAAATAATATACATTCTTTCTTAGTTCCGGATGCACTGGGATAGCCCAGACTATGGCGGCCATGTTGGCAGGTTATCGCACCAGCCTTTTCATAGTGCGACACGTGAGCATGCGTACATGCTCACGGTTGCTTTTTAATCTGGTACCGCAGCGGGACGAGGCAAGATGCGGTTAACGAGCAGGTAGAAAATAGGTATCTGGCTTTGATGAGGTGAGTCTCTAACCTCCGACCCCACCGCTACTATTAAGAGCAGTCTTCTATATCTCAAACCCACTAAACTTTCGTTATGATTTTCGAAAACAGTGTGTGACTACAAGCCGAACTTCCCGCCCATGAAATCCATCAATCTTTGACTTCAGTACAAAATGTACTTGTAGTATGAGGCATATATGTTGTGTGTTGCTCTTTGTGAATACTACTTCAGATCTTTGGTAAGAATCTTTTGTCACAGTATGAGACACAGGCAACTATCTGTGTGTATTATGCATTCTATATGTTGTGTGTGCTAGTATTGACAAGCAACTTTTCGTTGGTGAGTACTTCACTAGATGTGCCACGGTTCACCACCAACGAATGTAAGGGCAAGTCACTATTGTTTTGTCTCTTCACCCAGGAGATGCACAGAAGGATGAAGGGCACAATGACGCTGCCCATTCAAAACGGCTGAGCAAACGTGGGAAAAGTATAATTATTGTTCTTTCGCTTTTTTCATTCAGAATAATTTAAAAATATAAGTACCAGGTGATATTAATTATTTATGCACCTGTGTAAGCATGTGCGATTGATGCACTTTATGAAAGTTGTGATTAGTAGAACAACTGTAGGAGTGGAACTAGGTATCTCACACTTAATACACTAGATCCTGAAGAATAGCCGAGAGGGGTAGGGTAGAAACATGTTGACCATTAGGCTTTGGAAACATTAATCCCTTGAATCCTAATTCTTTTCCCCTGTTTTTAATCATACCAACTAGGGGTCAGAATAAAGCAGCATTACCCACTAGCCAGGTATTTTTAACGAACACCTTCCTTTATCTCACTCCTCCCCTGCAGAATCACCTGCCTCTCATAGTCTAAAAAAACTCAGTGCTCCCGCATAGTTCATCAGGTTGCAGCACGCCCCATTCTGCAGAGGAATGGGAAGGACCCTACGATGAAGCATGCCACCAAGGGGTACAAGGGGTAACCCTGGTGGTTGAGGGTTTTCCGAAAAACTTTATGTTTTTCCACAAGTGCAGGTTGGATCCCTTTGTTTTTCTACATAAGTCTGGCCTGGAGGGTGGCCAAGCCTATATCCTCTAACTCACCTATTTTGTGTATACATGAATTTAAAATTGTGTCTACATTTCAGAAATATATAACTTTTGAGTGACCCATTATTGGTTTCACACCCATTTCTATCACTAACTGGAAGGAGGTTGAAAGCACACAAAAAATAGGAAAAATAGGGCAAGTAAAATGTCAAAAATGTGTAGAGAAATCTGATTTTCTGACAAAAGTCTGCCTGTTCCAGAAAGCGGAGAAGATGGTGATTTTAGCACTGCAAACCCTTCATTGATACCATTTGCTAGGGAAAAACCAGACACTTTTTTCGCAGCACTTTTTTTCCATTTTTACTAAAAAGAACCCCACTAATTTAGTTGTATTTTGGCTAATTTCTCGGTCCTTCCAGGGGAATCCACAAACCCTGGGTAGCTTTACAGTACCTAGGATGTTGGAAAAAAAGAAAGCAAATTTGGCATGTATAACTTATGTGGACAAAATGTTATGGGGGCCTAAGCACAAACTACCCAAAAATAACCAAATAAAAGGCTTAGCATGGGGGAGGGGGAGGCCTAGCAGCAAAAGGGTTATTACTTACTATTTTGTTGAAAATGCACATCTGTTTATTGAAGTAGTCGCTGAAACAACTTAATTCCTGTCTCTTGTTTACCTATCTGGCCAGAAGGGCTTGGACAGATGCTGCACCTCCATGATCAAGTGGCAGGCTTGCTCCATACCTAATGGATTTCCAGTTGTTCAGAGTGGCACATTTTCTCTTGGTGTGAATAGTTACTGGGTTAGTGATATCTAATTTTACCTTAAGTTTATAACCAATGAAAAAAGGCAGAAAATACCCCTAACCCTAACCTGAGCGTGAAGAGACTGCCTAATTTGTACATTTGACTTTACCTGCAAAGTTGAACAAAACTTCAAAGTGTGTACTGGGCGAGTGTGTATCCAAGGAAATTGTGACCTAAAGACAATTTACCTTCACCTCTGCACACCAGTTTCTGGTTAAGTGATTGGGCCATAGTTCACCTGAGCTGGCTTTCTCCCTCCACTCCCATTGTGCAGAGCCCCTTAAATTTGAGGTCAAATACTCTTTGAATGAGGATTTTATTGGTTGTTTTACCCACGAACTGATCATTCCAAGGACTAGGATTTCAATTGAACCTCAGGCTTATGGTATGGTTTCCGATTGGTTGGTAGGGCTTGGGTTTTGATTGGTGCCAAAGAGTAGGGTTTTTTATTGGACCTAGGGCTTTGGGTTTAATTTATGAATGGTTGATAGGGCTAAGGTTTTTTGATTGGCTCCCTTGGCTAGCATTTCAATTGGATCTAAGCCTGAGGATTTGGCTAATGATTGGTCAATAGGTCTAGGGTTCTACTTCATTTCCAGAAGTAGGGATTTTGTTGGACCTAGGGCTTAAGGTGTGGCTTCTGATTGGTTGATAGGACTTGGGCTCCCATTGGGTCTAGGGCTGAGGGCTAGGGTTCTGGTTAGTTAGTGGTATGTATAGGATTCTCATTGGGCCAAGTTCACCTGATCGCTAGGGTTATTTAACTCTAGAGCTATTTAACTCTAGGGCTCAGGGCGTCCAGTTAAGGTACCCTGGTAAAGGGCGACAGGTTGAGGGTGTTGCCTGTTTGGACCTGGTAATTGCCTAGGGCCAAATGTGCTTCTTGGTTTGCAATCTACAGCAATTATCCAAGCACAACCACAAACACAGCCATGCAAACTAGCTTACAACAAACACACACCACTCTCTTCAAGGGCATAAATGTAATCTACCATTCACCCACTTACCAAACTCTGTCCAGATGCTTAACACACCTTTGCCCACCCTTCTACCCCTATACACACATACTACTACACAAATCATAACTCTGTACTACTACACAATCAAGCAAAGATTTTGCTAACATACCAATAAAACTAATACTCACACAAATAATCTCACATACTCTAACCCTTTCCAAACAAAACCCTTCCACTACCCTCTGCTTTCTCCTAACATTGCCCCTGACAGCCCTCTCAAAGTTTTCGGCAGCCATCTATCATTGCACATTACCTCACAACCATCACTTTTTTCCTTTTTCTTACACACAACAAATGACAATACTCTTTCAACACTCTCTACCAATAAGAGACATAGATCTCCCATTCCAAACTAACACCAATTCTCAACACAAATATTTTCCCACTCTCACAAAACACAGAGACTCTACTTCCAAACATAACCCCACTCCCTTCTCCTTTAAATAATACTACTCACCAGTCCCACTGACTGAAATCGCACACCTCAAGTCACTACCAGCTTACCTGATAATTAAACCCCACAAAAACAAACACACATAACAATTTTGATGAACAAACTCTAACACCTTCAAAAGATCCCCAAAATACCTACACGCACCCACTGTTTGCTGACTACCACTAAATATGACACACATTTAGAAACCGTTCTCTGGCTCACACTCTCCATGTAACAAAGAAAATGTTTGCTCAATCTACAAACACACAATGCACTCACTTACTCAGTTATCATCCATTGCTCAATTCAGAGCAATACCACATGACCCTTTAGAGGAAAGAAGTATAGTTACCTAAGTTACAGTTATAGTCAAAGTTATCATTATAGTTATAATTACCTTAGGGCAAAAGTTATAGTTAACTTAGCTATAGCTATCGTTACAGTTCTAGTAATAGTTATAGTTATAGTTACCTTACAGCAAGAGTTATAGTCACATTAGTTAGAGTTATAGTCACCTTAGGGCAAGAGTTATAGTTTCTTGAGATATGTATAAGCTATAACTTCTGAATTACTATGGTTTTTTGTGTGTAAAATCTGAGCCTACCGATAACGTCCCTGAAACCGTTGTGTTTTTTAGTGAATTTCTAAGGTTTTTTAATTCTATTTCCACAAGGCATATTTACTTTTTGAATGTTAAACCCCCAAAGTCACGGAGGCCGCCAGCTCCCTCGGGCTTTACTTTCAATTAATATGTGGGCCATGCGTACCCCCTTGCAGCCCCAGGGATCACTACCTCCTCGGGGCTTTTCTAAAATTGAATGCATGGGGCCATGTGACCCACCCTCAGACCCAGGGACCACCACCTTCATGGGGCAACATTAAAGAAAAGAGGTGGGAGATATGTAGGATCCACAGCACCTCCCAAAAATTATTTAAAAAAAGTGCAGGCTTCCATGCTTCTGTAATCTTTTGCCTCCAGATGGGCCAGTTCCCAGGGCATAAGCAATTATATAAAGGAAGGGGGAACACAGCCCCCTCCCTGGGCTTATGAATGCCCAGGGGACTGTTATCTCCCCATGGCACTTTCAAATGTGCATGTTCGGCGAGCCCGCTGGGCCCACCCACTCCTCCTAGACTGCCAACTCCAGAGGACAAATCAAATTAAATTAATGTGGGGTGTCCGCGTTGCCCCCCACCAGCCTCAGGAGTACTTAAAAATATATATTCGGGCGGGCCAGAAGAGCCCTCTCATGCTCTGGGACCTCCACCTCCCAGAGTCAAAATGTATAAAACACAAGTGGGCTCCCGCACTGCCTCCTGAAGCCCCGGGGTCCTCTACCTCCCTGGGGCAATTCATTGAATTTAAGGGTGAACATATAACCCCCAGCATTCCCGGGGAGTGCTGAAATAAATTAATGTAGCAGGTCCCATGCGGACCCCTATCGCCGGGGACCAGCACCTCCCTGGGGCAAAGTTTTATGATAGAAGGGGGCCATGCGGCCCCCCTCATGGAGCTATTTATGGCCCTTGGGACCTCCACCACCAGGGCCAGCTCCTGTTATCTCATGAGGTATCCAACCTCAGGCGGTAGCTATATGATTTTGTTTGGTGGGAGATGACAGCTCCCACTAAACAAAAACAAAGATAACTTCACTTTCTGCAAGCTGCAGCAGAAAGAGGCAAAATAAAGATCAGAAACAAACAGAAAGAGGCAAAAAAAGCTAGCAACAAGCAGAACGAGGAAAAATAGAGATCAGAAGTGAGCAGAAAGAGGCAAAAAAGAGATCAGATACATGCAGAAAGAGGCAAAATAAAGAGCAACAATGAACAGGAAGAGGAACATTTAGATCAGAAACAAGCAGAAAGAGGTAAAATAGAAGTGAGAAACAAGCAAAGAGAAGCAGAATATTGGTCAGCAATGTGCAGAAAGAGGCAAAATATTGGTTAGCAACGAGGTGAAAGAGGCAAAACAAAGGCCAGCATTGAGGAGAGGCTGGCAAAATAGAGATCAGAAATGAGCAGAAAGAGGCAAAACAGAGATTAGAAATGAAGAAAAAGAGACAAAATAAAAGTCAGCAATGAGCAGAAAGATGCAAAAATAAAGTTTAGAAATTAGCAGAAGGAGGAAAAATAAAGGTCCGAGATAAGCAGAAAGAGGACAAAAAGGTCAACAATGAGCAGAAAGTGGCAAAATAAATGTCAGAAGTGAGCAGAGAAAGGCATAAAATGAGAACAGAACTAGCAAAACCCACACATGCACCCATGTGCCCACTCACAGAACAACTCAGAAACTCTCACACCATCTCACAAAGACAGTCAGACACCCATGCACCCACATATAGAATCCCTCATACTCTCACCCACTCACAGATATACTCACAGACTCACGCCAGACTCACAGGCCCACTCAAAGACTCACACACTGATGCAGAGACTCATGTACCCACTCACAGACCCACTCATAAACTCATGCACCCAATCAGAGACCCACTCAGACACTCAACCACCCACTCAAACACCCATTGAGACACTAATGACCAGCTCACAGACCTACATAGGCACTCATGCACTCACTCACAGACTGACTCTAAAAGGTTACAGGTTACAGTTATGAATTACAATTTAAAATCCTTGGAAATTCCCTTAAAAACAATGGTTACTGGGGTGTTATAGTTAGGAATTAGAATTTAATAAAACCTCTCTAATTTACTTGAACAGTCAAAGGCTAAAGGGACATTATCATTAAGAAATAGAATTTTAAATAACTGAGAAATTCACTGAAAAAACAAAGGTTACAGGGACGTTATAGTTAGGCTCAGATTTCACTCATACAAGTTCAAAGATATTCAGCAGTTATAGTTACCTGAGCTAACAACAACTTACGCCCGTAGTGCACTGCTTATGACCTTACATATTACATCACTCATGACATGGTCAGTAAAATCACTCACAACATCTCAAATATATATAAAACAATACCGTTTCAGGGTTAGAGTGCTACATAAACTATGCAGAGAAGAATCTGAGAACTCTGGGTAGTTCCTAAGTTTAGATGGGAAGCACCTCATATACAGACCACTCTACAACACCAGTGATACTCTGAATCTGCTCCACTCAAATTAATTTTTTCCTAGCAAAGATTTTAAGCATCGGATTATCCCAGTTCTATCCACACCAAGCTAGAAAGGGACATATATGTGTGTGTATGTTTGTGTGTGTAACACAATTTAGTTTTATGCTATTTTAAAAATATCCTTCTTTCACCCTTTGTCCTGTCCCTTTTCTCTTTGACTCATCCTAATCCTTTCTGACTACTATGAACCCACAAACATCCTTCACTAGCTTTCACCTCCTTACTTCTTCTCCTTTCAAATCCATTCCCATCATCCTATGCCTAGTCTAAACTCTACTAAACACACACACATTTCAAGAGAACAAACCTAACACAAATAATAAGAAAATAAACTCAACTATTTTTACTAATCTACTAACTACTTACCTCTAATCTCGGGTCCTGGAGTAGCATACTACTTGCCTTGTCAGGAGTAGTAAGCGAGATAGAAACACCATTTACAATTACACTTGTGATAGAATCTGTCTTTTACACACTTTAGGCTGTCTAATGCAGTGATCAGACCAGCCACAAGCTGCTCACCACACTCCAGAGCTCAACAGAAAACGTTTCAGCTCTAGAAGGGCGTGAAACCATTACAAACCTTTCCTGGGGTCAGGAATGCAATACCCCAGAAGACTTAAGATTAGTTTTCATGGGCAGTTACCATAAATAGCATTTCTGGGGATGCTGAACCACCTGTTACTCCCACACCATGTTTTTGCAATGGTGTTGGTGCCCCTGCCTATTTCAGGGCCACCACAAGGAAATAAAAATATGTAAATGAAAGACATTGCACACTTCTTTGGATGCTTCTGCAGCAGGAGAAGCTTGTTTGACTGGGCACATCAGACCTTGGGGTCCAGGCCTCTCAGCCTTACATAGTCCTGGCAGGATGGGTTTCCCTCGGACTCTATTTTTCATGTTGGGCCTTGTGGTATGGGGTCCCGGGGCTAAAAGTTTGTCTGAGGGGTGGGCCCCATGCACACCCACTACCTAGGCAAATTAATTATACATGTAGGAAGCATTGCATCATCCTGGGAACTTGGTTTCCCTGAGGGAGGCTGAAAGAGTCGCTTCGGACATGTTACTGGTTTTTCTTGTTTTTGGTTTTCTGAACTAGCATATCTTGAAAAAGGCATACATCTGGCCCTGTTGGGTTGAATCTGTTCATTTTTGGATCGTTGTGCTCCTGGTGCTGTGTTCTTGTCACCAGAAAGATTCTTATCAGGCATCCAGGACTCTAATGGGCCTATTTATAAGCAAAAAAATCAAAAAGAGAGTGGACCACTTGTCCTGTGTAGCCAGGGTCTTTTTACTGTTGGTTCCTTCATAAAAGAACCCTCATAACTATACACAGGTACAACGGCGGCATGAACTGGGTTACCGCTTATGTGTAATAGTGCAGCATCATCATCGGGTCTTTTTTTGAATGTATGCTGCCCTCCACCCGGAGGAAGACCTTCTGGTTAAACAGTAGCATCCAGACATGAAAAAATAAGGGGGGGGGGTGTGAGAGGGTTCGTATCTGGTGAGTTAAAATCTCTTGGTCATTGTTTCCATTGTAACTTTATTCTTGAAAGCTTGATCAGAGAATTAAAAAGGAAGAAGTGCGGAGTGAGACTGAGTTACTGGTCTGCCGTACTTTTCATAGTGTAGGGGTCAACATGTTTCAGCCTTCTGTAATGGTCTAAAGGCTTTCATCAGGACCGGTAATTGTAGGAAGGCGCATTGTCGCTCCTAAAGCGAAAAAGTATTCCACTTGTTCAAAATAATAAGGTCAGATCAATAGTATCTGTACCTAAAAGGGTAGAAAAAGTTATATTCACATATTTTTTAGATAACTCAAGGTCATGAAATGTTGCTTCATGAAATCATTTAGAGGAGCTACTTTCGTGGGTGAAATAGGTGAGGTAAAAAGTAAGTTTAACAAATGGCGAATAGTAGGGGCGGTTACGTGAAGAAAGGGGACGCGAGTCTTAGCGAGGTGAAATTAAAAGTGACTGTCAAGGTGTTCTCACTAGTTCAGGCTGGAATATGGACATTAATTTAAGTTCAATTGGTAAATATACAGTGGTCATTATCATTTGTGGCCGATATATAATTCTGTGACAAATATTGTGTATCATCATGAGCGTGAATCTATGAGTAGATAGGTAGAAGATGCCGATTATAAAAACATAGAATGTGATACATAGTCGCATCTTACGGTGGTGAGGTCACAAGCAACCAAATCATGCCTTGATAATGTGTCACACGCATTTACCTTTGAAAAAAGATATTAATGTTCTTTAGGAGATGCCCGGGGGCAGGTTGAGAACTCCATTGCGGTTCTGTCACGTTCGTTGTCTACATCTGCCTCTTTCCGCGGTGCATCCAATCAGAATGGCCCGTATAGGCTTACCGTTAAGAAGTGCAGCGGTAATAGAGGTTAACGAAGGACTCAATGTTTGTATTGCACGGTAAAGGTTGGCAACTACTCGTGATTGGCAAAGTGTAGTTGTGCTATTGGTCTATCATAGACATTACTATATGGGATGTAAGTACATATGTGTTTGTCTTATGATGGTGTGTTTTCATTGTGTGGTCGCATCTAAGATCCATGGGGAAATAAACAGTGCCGAGAGATGGTGGTCAAATGGATATGTAAATACGCTCTGGTTCAGCACAGTGGCATCCTTATTGATCTAGGGTCGACTTGTGGGGTAATCGTTTTTTCGGTGCAATATGTGCCCTGTGGTCAGTGGGAAAAAGATTGAGAAATACTGGGAAACGGTAGTTAACCAAATACATCAATCTGGTCTGGTTCAGCATTGTAGCCCATTATTGATCTAAGGTCGCCTCGTTCAGAAATCGTTTTTAGGCCAATGTGTGCCAAGGGATATTATCATTTAGGCCTTGTTTGTCCGTGGACGATGAATCCAACGTTGTTCTTTTTCAAACAAGATACGGTCAGCATTGTAATTAACAGATCTCAGACTTTCAAGTACAACCCACTTCAGGTCGCTGGTGTCATGGTTGTTCTCTATAAAGTGTCTGCTCATTTTAGTTGTCAATCTTTTGCAGTTAACATTGCTTTTATGTTCTGTAATCCTCAGCTTTACTTTTCGGCAGGTCATCCCAATATACCTAAGGTCACAGGGGCAGGTGATCATGTAGATTACATGGGTGGTATTGCAATTTGTATGCTGTCGAAGTGTCCAGGATAGGTTGGGAAGAAGTTGGATGATCTTGGTCACTTTTGTCAGATTGCATACCGAGCACATCCCACAAGGGTAGTGTCCTGTGATCGGTTCAAGATTCCATGCTGCTGTTATGGTCTCTGTAGTTGTTTGTGGAGTTGGTCTAGTATGTACTAGAAAGTCTTTAATGTTCTTCGTTCTCTTGTTCGCAAACCTTGGTTTGGGCCATTGTAATGTATCAGAAGTTAGGATTTTCCAATTCTTGTTCACAATCTTTTTCACTGTGTTGGATATGGTGTTATAGGTGGTAACACAGGTCAAGAGATCCTCTGGTTCAACCCGTGTAGACATTTGTAGAAGGTTTTCTCTTGGTTGATTTTGCGCTCTTTTTTTGACACTTCCTGATTATTTTCATTGGGTAGTCTCTCTTGACTAATTTTTCGCCTAATTCTTTAGCCTGAGTTTTGTAAGTTTGGAGATTGCTACAGTTTCTCTTCAGTCTGAGAAATTGGCTAAAAGGTAGGTTGTCTCTGAGAGGGCGTGGGTGAAAACTATGGTAAGACAGCAAGCTGTTCTTTGCCGTAGGTTTGTGATACGTCTTTGTCTGGAGGAGATTGTTCTTTGAGTAGACAGTGACGTCAAGGAAGTCAAGTTGTTGTCTGTCTGAAATACAGGTAAATTTTAAACACTCATCTCTGGAGTTGATCCATCCAAGAAATCCTACTAGGGTTTCAGCAGTGTCCTCCCAAATCATAATGACGTCATCTATGTAACGTTTCCAGAATTTTACTTTAGTCAGGTATGGATTGACGGGATTCTGTATGTATTTTTCTTCAAAATCACTGACATACAGACCCGCCACACTGGGAGCAAAGGTGCTGCCCATAGATGTACCATGGCGTTGTCGGTAGAGAGTACCTTTGTACTCAAAGTAATTTTCAGTCAGGGCCAATTTACAGCACTGTAGTACGAAATGTCTCGGTGTTGAGTAAGTCCAGGGTTCTGAGAATAAGATGTTTTCTAAAGTATCTAGGGTCTTCTGTTGTGGGAGACTGGTGTATAAACTTTCTACATCCAGTCCCACCAGGTACATGGTGTTCTCATTATAGACCTGGTTGTCTAGTTTGATTCAGGAGATCACGTGTATCCTTCAGGTACGTGGGTGTGCGTTGTACCAGGGGTTTAAGGAATTGGTCAGCAAACTGTGATAAAGGTTCTAATACTGAACCAATTCCCGAGACAATAGGTTGTCCTGGTGGTGGAGTTCTGTTTTTGTGTGTTTTAGGTAAGGAATAGAAATATGGTATTCTGGGGGATTTTGTTCTGAGAAAGTCTGCTTCGTGTTTTGATATCCATTGATTGGTCTGTGCTTCTTCTATCATGGAGTTTATAGTGCCTTGTAGTCTCTTTGTTGGATCATTAGTAATTTTTTCATAGAATTTTTGATCTGATAGGAGGTCTTGACATTGGGTGTCATATCCTGATTTATTCAGGAGAACGATGCCACCCCCTTTGTCAGCTGGTTTCACAATTATATTTTCATATTTATAAGCAACATGGTTTTCTGGCTACCTGCACCAGCCTTCTCCTCTGCCTGGACCCTAATGCTCCTCTTCTGCTGGTGGAACACCCAACTGCCCCTACTCCCAGGCCTCATAGTCTAAAGGTTGTCTGGAAGTGACATGGGGGGAGGTATAGAAGTCTAAGTCGTTCCTCTACTTGTCTTCGGGGGAATAAGGGACAGGTGCCACTGGCCCTTAGAAGCCCCTTCTAGTCCTGGGGATCAGCTGGCGAAAAAGCCCTTAGTCGATCCTTGCAGGTCATCAGGTGGCTCCTCTTTCCAGCTGGCCATTTCTTCATCTGTTATTTCCTTCCATGTCCAGGATCTTCTTTTCTGGCTCTCCCTTGTGCAAGGATTGAAGATTGGGGCTGGAAAATGATATAAGAAAGGTATCCATGGTCATTTAAGAATGCCACATCACCCCTCAACCCCTTTCCCAACCCTCCTGCACAGCATTCTGGGGCAATACTATATGGAAACATTAATATTTATCTGTGAAGGGTTTTTCCTGAAGTTCTCAGCTTCACTTCTAGTTGACATCATTCCTAATCCATTTCTACCAAAATATCAAAAGCAAGTTTGTCCTGTGTTGGCTCAAAATGTTTGGGCTTACTCCTTTGTTCAGTTGGCCTCGGTTGGCCCAGCCTAGGTGCATTGTGACAGCTAATTATCAGATTCTGATTCCCACCACCCCCCTTTCCTCTCTAAGGTCAATCCACGATAATTGCTCTGTTTGTGTTGGGGGGCCGTACTGGCAGTGCTTAATTTGAGCTGGTGCTTTCCAGTGCTCAGCACGGGCACTTAATTGGTTTCCGGTGCTCGGCACTGGCACCTAATTGTCAAAACAATACTTACAACTGTCTACCACATGGTGGCGCTGCTCATCTAATTTAGAGATGAGCAGAATATGGGTTGTTTAGGAATATAATATACATTAAAATTGCTCATACCTACCTCCCCAGCCATTTCTTTAGCTTAGGGGACCTGGAATAATCTGAACTGTCGCATTAACATGCGAGAGAGATAGTTAGTAGTTGTTTTGGCAGCAATGACAAGAGCGATGGGTGATGCAAGCAGCAGGGCCTTCCTTGTCAGAGCCCTGGCACATTATATTTTACAAATTAAGCACTGCTTAGTTACCATTACCAGGGTGTGGGTAATTAACATAGCCCAGTGGGTGAAACTAATGCCTGGAATCTGATTATGTGCTGAGGCAGAGAAATATGCCAATTCTTGATGTCCTTTACGATGTATATGTGAATTATTGGGACCAGAATATTCAAGCTTGGTGTGCATGTTTTATTCCATTTTGATGCCTTTCTGGACTGTGTCGGTCTATGCAGAGTGAAACTGCACTTTATAGCAGATTTAGTAAAAGCACTACAGATTTTCCAGTAAACCCTACTAACGTATTTGTTAATGCCCATTAATATTATAAGGCCTTAGCCAGGTCAGGACCAATCCTTGTGCAGTCCATTCTGTGCAAAGCTACCTGTGTGCAGTTAATGAGCTGTGCATGATGGTAGTCTCATACGTGCAGCCCACACACATGCACACTGTGCATGCACATGTGTTTGCGTGTAACCAATCCAGTGCCCCTTAAACTATGTGTGCCACAGCGGCCTTATCTTAAAAAGTGCACATTGATGATAAACATGCACAGTCCAATTACTGTGAAATTGATGGGGGAGCGACTCAGTTAACTAGTCCCCCACAGAAAAGGTAAAAAACAGGGTGGTCAAAGCCAAAAAATCCTTATGGTTTAAATGAGCAAAACCCATTTGCAACACTCAGAAGCAAAATTAACCATAATTAAATAAAGCAACATCAACCCAGCATTAAATGGAAAACATATTAACTAGGATGCTCATAAAAACCCTTCAATACTCATGTGACTTTAAATAAGGGTGAACATTTTTTGTTGTTTCTGATGAATCAATTCATAGCCATGCATGCCAATTAATGGAAGCATTGCCATCTTTGGGGTAGTATTCGCCTGCAGGGCACCAGCTAAGCTTGGTAGTCCCCTGCTGCCGGTAAACAACCCTGTGTAGAGTGCGTCTTGCATAAACACCTTCATTCACGCTGCCAACAAATCACACGTAAAAACATCAAAAATATATGAAGGTTAAAGGGCAGGGAGGAATCCGCCATCAGTGTAGAATTATGTAGAAGCAAAGCAGAAAAGTGATTGCACTTCTATACTCATGACCCATTTGTAATGCCCGAGAAACGTTAAAAGATGTGATATGAAAAGGGAAACACTTTCTAACCGACATCAGTCGCAAAACAGGCAACATTGCTGTGGTTTGTTGAACGCTGCCATCTGAAAAAAAAACAGCAATACAAGTAAAAAAAAGGCAAAATATGTTTGTGCTTCTTCCATATACCCATGGCCTTCCTTCAATGCGATTGGAGCAGGCCAAATCAAGGGCGTCAGCCACCAAAACACAGAGGAAAGCCTCTAAGTCCACCGAGGCATCTGTTGTTGTCTTGGTCGGTCACCATTCCTAATTTGATATGTTGCATGGCAATAACATCTTATCCACTATGTCGAGTACCACTATAAGGACAGGGTCATGTAAAGGAAGAGTTAAGAACAGTACGTCTACACTTCCCTATAAATATGTACTTTTCCCATGTAGTGAGTGGCAAACAATGTAGTCGATGCTCCATTTTTGCAGTTCTCGAATTAGCGTGGCGGAGACTGCCTATAAGACATCAACGTACTGTTCAGATACTGATGTTTTAATTCAGAATCGCTGCACGAAAGTAGGCTGCACACCTCCCGTCATTAATTGGACAAGACGAATGTGCAAATTCAGTTGCTAACTAAGCTGTATATTATTGTCGAAGAATGTGCCAGCCGACACATAAGGTGCATTTTTCAAATAATTAAGGGTGCCTAGTGCCTGAAGTGTTGAAGAAGAGTTTTTCTTTGGAAAGTTTTCCCATTCAATCAACTGCGCGTGGATATTGTCGTCCAAACTTTTCAAGTTAAAAATATCATTGGCCCTCACAACCTTGAATCTGGCCTCAATTCAGGTGCTAGCATCAAGGACAAGATTAGACAAATGCGACTGAAAGTTTGCGAGAAATATGGAATACGTTGACACACTGAGCAGTGAACATGACCTCTCGGCCTGAAAAACACAGATCACGATTTACCCGACCTAATTCCAAGGCACTACAATTTGAGGTGGCAGAGTTACCATAATGTTGTTCACTGCTACAGTTTTAAGTATTCCTTGGGGTATATTCACAAGAACGTGTGATAACTACCGCAAGAGTAGCTTAACGCAACTCTCAACATCGCAGCCCATTGTGGGAAAATTACGCTGTGCCAATCAAGTATTCAAACGCGGGAGTAGCATGTGACAGTCACCAGATAACGTGTCAAATGGCAGTGCAAAAATCAATGCAGCGCTGCAAAAATGCGAAACGCAAATGCAAAAAATCATGCGACGAGGCCAATCGCGGTACAAAAAGTAGCGAAAACCGGCCACAGGCTTGCAAATCTCATGCTTCTGGTGGGAAAATGCACCATAAAAACCACAGAAACAACACACCAGAAACAAGCCAAGGCACGTAGCAACATGGATGCACCCTGACCGAGCGCAGAGGCCAACGTAAACCCCACAACCCCCACAGACCACCAGCAAGAAACAACAGGGACGTCCGAGGAGAAGAGGGAGAGGAAGACAGGGTGCAGTTCGCAGCAAAACCAGATCAGCGTCACAAAGGTGACAGAACACTACCAGCAACTGGCCCACAAGTAGACCACTTGGAATGCAGTTGGAGTGCCGAGGAGGCCAATCGATGAGGCCAAGAGGCGCTGGCTTGATGTGATAACCTAAACCAGGTACAAACCTGTTGCCAACAGGAAGGCTGCAACAGCGACAGGAGGTGGCAGTCCTGTGCCACAGGAGGAGCTGGAGAAAACAAAGGCTACAGTCATCAGTGTGGAGACGATGCAAGGAATAGGGAGTACGGACACAGCTCAAAAGGACCTGACACAGCATCAACAGGGTGAGTAATGACTAGGGACTGGGGGGACGGGGGAAAGGGTCACAATGGCACACATGCACAACGAGGTGTCGCACACCCACAATTACCCTGGATCATGTCCCTCATCCCCTTGGCACACTGCAGCACACTCACAGCAATTACAGCACACCCCCATTGACGACAACGTGGTACAATGCGCAAAGCCAACACTGCAGAACAGAGGACACAACTGGCTACGCACATGCACAGAAACATGCCTACTACATCTGACAGAGCAGGAAACCGTGAAATGGAAATGTACGCGTACGACCTCACATCCGTCATGTAGTCCAAATGTACACTGTCCCACAGCAGTAGTCAGCACCTCCCAAACAGTTACAATGTACATTGTCATACTGTCTGCATGTAACCCAGAACAATGCGCCAACATACATGTCAACACAATGTCAACATGCATCTCCCCTTCACATTGCAGAGGGGCACACAACACCTCCAGCAGAGCAAAGAAGAGAATACATCTGTGATGCCAGAGAGGACCACCACACCTTCGACACCGATGCCCTAAAACAGCCCATGGATATCCCACGCAACCCACCAACAGGACCTGGGCAGCCAAGATACTTAGAGGAGAACACAGAGCCTGCAACAGACCAAACAGCAGGAAGCACCCACAAGCATAGCTGGCTCACAACACTTCACCCACCCACACATGCCACCACAATGCCATGTGTCAGCATGCCAAAAGGAGGTGGCCGAACAGGAGTGGTTGGGGTCCCAGCCCATGGAAGGCTAACTAGATCACATGCGTTGGTGTCTATTACCCTTCAGGGACCACCTACACCCCACAAAGGAGACCCACATTGCCATAGAGACACATGCAGATGCACATTCACAGTACACAACCACGCCCAGGGGCACACACATATCAGTCACATACCCACGTTGGCCCTGCGTACGATGGCCCAGGCCACTCCCCTTACGAATTGAGTGGGGGACGACAAAGTTACATGTCCAAGCTCAAACCCGATGCCTGCGGTAACATGCCTGCATCCGCTGTACACAGCACAATGTAATGTCGTAGGGACCTGGGCCCTCATGCAAACAACAAGACCACAGGGACACATGCAGATATTATGTTGAACTGGCTATGGGCACGTGCGCCCGGCCCCTTTATTGGCAGGGCCACATGTACAGTGACGCCTGTGCTGCATGTGTGTGGGTGGATGCAAGCCAGCCTTCAGCGAGTTGTTGGTGCAGGCAACAAATACAACAGTTAAAACAATGAATACGTAAACAGCCAACACCAGCATCACGGGGACAACTGTGAAGCATCATGGAGGTAGCCTGAGCAAGTCCAGAGGGCACACAATGAGCAAACAGAAGTGTCCGTGAGTTGCAGTGCACTGAGGATGGGGCACTACAGCTGAGCGCGCCCATGTGAAGAAAAAGTCTTGGACTGTGTCCCTTCCAGACATTCCTGATGCAGCTGCACAGGGGTATGTTAGACCTGCATCATCTTCTTCATCAACGTCCCAGGTCTCCCACACTGCTTGAGGTGACATTGATGTGCAAACTCTCAACAACACAAAACTCAATCAGTAACGGACGATGGCTTGCGATGCACTGAGTCAGTGGCACCTAGAGTGCCGAGCAGGGTATCAGTCTGATGATGGCATCCATGACATGTGTGAGCAACTCTGTCAGTCTGTCAGGACCACCATTTCAACTCTGGCAGATGGTGGTTGGAGGTGGTCCTGGCGGTGGTGGTGTGTGCCTCCTGTGGTGATGCGACGTCCGGGCTGGTCAGGACTCGATTTGATGTGTGAGCCCTGGTGGACAGCAGTTGAGGCTTGAGGCAGCGGACAGCGCAGGGCCACAGACACATGGTGTTGATGACTCCAAGGCCATCACCTCAGAGGCCATCCAATATCTCAGAAGAAGGGGTACCGGACATGAGCAGCACATAGTTAGTGGCCCTGGATGCACTGCGGCCGGCACAGGCACCCAGCCATGGGATGGTGACTTGCGGTGCAGTCAGATGGGTCACGCGACCTGAGTGGGTCCTCATCAATGTCCGAGGTGTATGCTGCAGAGGGTTGCGGGGGACAGTGGAAGGTGTCCTCCAGGGCATGATGCAGAGGGTGGAAGCTGTCCGGAAGCAGCAAATGGAGGAGTGGAATGCCACAGCCTTGTTTTCGCCACAAAGTCAGTATAACCGCCATGATGGCGACAACAACCCCAAGTCCATGGACTCAGTCTCCACCAAAGTGCATCCAGAAAGTGTCCATGGGTGTCGGGGAATAGACATAGTGGCGCCGGGGCTGAAAGGGGATGCAGTCCGCGATGAGGCCTGTACAATGACATAAAGTCTGTCATAAATAAATCAAGGCTGAATTCAAAGGTGTGTGTGACCTATTCGACCCAAGTGTAGGCCGGGGCAGCGGTCAGCAAGGGCCCACAGCCACGTGTGGTTGTGATGCTATGCAGAGACTTGGTGGCACCACATCGAAGGGAGTATTGTAACATGAGCTCTGCCTTATATAATGTTCACTGCCATGGTGTAATCAAGACTCAGTTCCAAATGTGTGACCTACTTGACCGTAGTGTAGGCCGGAGGCGGCAGTAGAGGACGTCAATGAGAAATGACTAAAGCAGGCCTGTGTCATGGAGGCCGTGATGGTCTGAGAGGCTGCCAAGGTTGCGGGCCTCAGGCTTGGACTTAGTGCCGGCACTTGGTGGGTCCTCCTTGACAGACGCCAGTGTCGGAAGGTGATCAGTGTGGCCTGGCTGCGCAGGGGCGGGCCTGACGGGTTCAGGGTCCACCGGGCCGGGGTACGGCAGGCGCACAGGATCGCAGGCAACTCCGCTCATGAGGATGGCATCGGCCTCGTGGCGTGGTGAGAGGAGCTGCCCTGGCAGAGACGTTGGGCTTTCCAGAAGAGGACCACGCCCAGGGGTACGTTCTTGTTATTCACACCCCTATGCTGGCCTGGCATACGCCGGGCCATCCCACTCCGCTCACACTTACGGGGGGACGCAACAGGTAACATTTCCGCGATCTCCCCTGCAAGCTGGCGTAACATGGTTGCGTCCACTGTCCACTACACTCCATGCACCAGCGGTGTATGTCGCCATGGATATGGAAGTGTTTGGCATACTGCGGTCTGTCCAGCACATCTCCGCCACTCTTGGCATTGTGTACTTTCCCAATCATGGTTCTCCTGCATCCTTCACACATGCCTGGTTGTCACCTCTCCCCACATTGGGCCAGTGTGTGGCTGACATACCAAGCCATTGATGGCTTATGTTCACGGCTTGCCCAAGTTACCATTGTGAGTTGTTCTGTCGTGTCTGGTGTGTGGGCATGTTTTTTTGCATGTTGGTTGTGATTTTGTGATGTGTGCATTGCCAGAAGTGTGAGTTGCATGGTTGTGGAGTTGATATGAGTGGGGTGTTCATTTGGAACTTGCCAAGGGGCTGTGAATTTCCCTTGGTGCCATCCTGGGAACGCTGGTTGCTGATGGACTGTCGGAGGATGAAGGGACCATGCACACTGGCAGGGTATTTGGAGGCGACATTGGTGGAGGTTCCACGGTGTTCGGTTGTTGCCTGCACATTGATGTGAGACGTGTGCTTACTGTTGCAGTGATTGTTTGCTATATCACCAGGGGGCACAGGTATGACATATGTGCTGTAGATTGCCCCCAACACATGCGTGCATCCAGCTGTGGCGTGTGGTCCTTGCTTGGTCTCCAGTGGATTCTGCGCATTGTGTTGGACGTATAGGGACTGGGGTACCAGGATGATGGTGATGTCCAGGACAGGTGTGAGGGACTTGGATGTGGCTGGCTGTGTGACTCGTCTGACTCTGGTGGGTGTTGGTTGGGGGGTACCAGGGGTCAACAAGTGGAGCACAGCTTTGTGTGGGGTGGGATGTTGCTTGTCTGCTGTGTTAGTGCCGTCGGCCTATTGGGTGTTGTTGGTCAGGATGCATAGGATGGTTGTCCTTTTCAGCTGTTAGTGGGCAATGACATTGTCAGGTGATGGGTCTGTGAGGCTGGTGCATTTCCTGGGGGTCCGCTGTCTTTGTCTGCGCTGCCTCTGTGGTGGTTCGGGGGGATGTTCCGGGTGGGGGTTGGGGTCCTGGGGTGGTGGCAGTGGGTGTTGTGGCCCTCTTGGGTGTCCGGCCACATGACCAGTGGTTCCATGGCATCTGTTGCCCTTCCGATGTGGCTGTGGGCTGTGCTCCCTTTTGTGGTGCAGGCTGGGGTCCAACTTTGCACAAGTTCAGAGCAGGTGTTATTTTCCTGGAGCTAACGTGCCTTATCGACTGGTTTGTGCTCTTATTGCAGTTCTGTCTGGTCGTTGTGAATGTTGTTGAGTGGTGTTGTCGCGGCTTTTGGCACGGGAACGCCTACTCTGCATCTCATTAGCGATAGTTTCGGGGGTCATCTGTGGCGATGTTTTTTGCGGCTGCTATCATGGGTAAACTGGTGCTGTGGGCTGTTAACACCAGCTTGTGATTGGGGCATAAGTTTATCGCAACTTTGGCTGCTATAAAGTGCTGTTAACTCGGAGATAGATCCTTGTGAATATCCCCCCTTGTGTCTTAAATATCACATCTCATTTACTTGTTACAAACATTATGATGTATTGTTTGAATTGCACTATTGGCCAATATTTCATCAAAAGAAATATATATATGACGGAGGAGCATCACCCCACTGCTTTTAAGCAGTGCGAAGAAGAAACATAAAATGCTAATAACTTTTAGTTATTATCATTTTAAGCTGTGTGCTGCTTTGTGGGGGGTTGGGTGGGTGAGGCAGCTCTTCTCTCAGAGCAACGCAGGGGAGGAGTGGTTTGCCCACTCCTATGTACACAATTACTGTTTATTCAGCCCTCTAAGGCTGCCCAAACCGGTCATGCACACTTTTCCTGTTCTCCATGCGGGCTGCTGTACAGCCTGTGGGGAGAACAAGCCCGGGACAGTCTCAAACCATGATGCTCAAAACCAATTAGTCAGGGAAGCCTGGGTGCTTACTGATCACAATGCTGCAGCATTTGATTGGTCAGTGGGGCATGCTTCCTGTTCCTCGAGCTCCATTAGGGACCCGGAGCAAAGGTAATTGCAATTTTTTATGCACCCCCCGTGTCCCGTGAGCCATACCAGGTACTGCAATGACAGAACAGAAAAAGGCATTGATTATGAGTGTTTCCTTAAATTTGATCCTTGTCCAAACACTTGCTTGTGCAGGGATTATAAATACAAGTGATGCAATGTGTATCGCATGTAGTAATATCAGAGTGCGATGAAGACTGCACCTTCAGATTCCTCACCTTAAAGGTCAAACCTGTCATCATTTATCAGGAGAAAAATTAGTAGTATGTACTGAGACATGCAGACTCTAGTACACAAAACAAAAAAACTGCATGCCCCATTTATGAGGTCTCAGCTCATAATAGACACTATTTATCACACCTGTTAAATTCCAGACCTTTGGGGTATCGGTTTCCATTGTTTGCAATAAATAGCATCTACCACTTCAGAGCACTCTTAATTGTGACCTATAGTGAAAAATCTTTTAAGTTACTAAAGATGACAGCATGCGCCCATGAAAAAATAGCTTGCCTACAATCTACACATCAATGAGCCATTTAGTCTGGCCCAACTTGTAAAATTGAAACAGTACTTGCTTTTAATACTGCATAAAATCAATTATGCAGTGTTTCCAACAGTTTTTCAGCTCCCAAAATATATTTAGAAACGACTTTGATAAACATTCAAATGAGGGCTTCATTTATGGTGTTTTGGCCTGGGCAGTGCAGCTGGTCCCCTTGAAGCACTGCCCTACGTCAAAGTGAAAGGGCAGGAATGCACTGTATTTATCTAATGTGGTGCATTCCTGTCCTTTCCCCCTGCTCTGGCACCTTTTCTGCAGCCTAGCACCAGCACATGCCCTCTTTCATCATGGTGCAAGGGTGCTGTGTCGTCAGCAGTATTGTTTTTGAGCAGGAAGGGGCACTTTCCTGCACGAAAACAATCCTGGGAGCTTTTTTACTTTTTCTGCATGTGCTGTGGAATGCAGAACATATAGAAAGTGGAAAAAACTATGAGAAATAAAGTTATTTCTCCTTGTTGCGCCTCTCCTGGGGAGGTGTAAGGTTTAGCTGCTTCCCCAGGTTTACATGTTTTTGTAAATCTGGGGAAGTGTCAAAATCCATGAGTGATGTGTGGGAACACCCACTGCAAAGCCCATGGACCGCCTCTCTAGCACAGAGTTCTCCATATCTATGAGGCCATACAATGCCTTGCAGAGAGGCTTTGCGTGACCTCACAAATATGATTTTGTAGATTGTACTGCCAAAGTGTCACAAAAGGTGACACTCTGTTGGTTCAAATAGCTCATAAATATGCACCTAAGTCTCTCAAAGTTTGGAGTCCCTTAATGTGAATATTGCCTTATATCTTGTGTGCTAGATCTGGGATTCCTGGTTGGCTGAGGTATGCACCCAGGCCAGGCCAGAATCACCACTCTAGTAAGGATAAGCTAGATACACACTAAAAGATAACCTGTACTCACCCTTTGGTAGCTTGGCATAGAGCAGTCAGGCTTGTCCAAAGGGGCAATGTGTAAAGTGTTTGTGCAAAACACACACACACACACACACACACACACACGCACAGTAACCCAATGAATACACCACAAAAAGACTCCACACAGGTTTAAATAAATATAGACATTTTATCTTAATAAAACAAGACAAAAACAACACAAATCCAATCAGTAGACTTCAAGATATGAATTTTAAAGATTAAACGCAAAAGCAGTGCTTAGAAGTCAGTAGCGGTCAAAACGTTACTTCAGGTCGTGAGGGACTGGTGCAAAGCCAAAGTTCAAGCTGACCGCAATGGAGGGAAGGCCGACTATAGGACCCACGCAGGGTCCAGTGGGAAAGTACCTTGGATGGAGCAAAGCGTTGACGCTGAGGGCATGATCAATCAATCTTTTCCCTTCAGCAGGGTCCCTGCGTCATCATTCAGTTTCGCTGAGGTGAAGGCAATGCATGGTTGTTGAGCAGCACAGAGCATCATCGTTGGGCTGGGCACACTGTAGAACAGCTGTCATCCAGCCATCCCTGTGTCGGCATCAAAGGGCAATGCTTCAGTTCCGATTGGCGCAAAGGTGAGGATGCATTGGTTTTATAGCAAATCAGCTGCAGAACCCACTTCTGAACCCCGAAACATGGATAGGGCATGGGTAGCATTCAAAGAAGGCAGAGTTCAGCAGCACCAGCAGAATTGCAGGAAGTCTTTTGTGTCCCTGAAACTTAAGAAAACATGAGGCACGCCAACAAGCCATTGGAGAGCACTTGGGGGTTAGGCAGATGCCAGCTCTCCTTTAGCAGTCAGAGATCAGCAGGGCAAAAAGCAGAAAACAGTCCTTCCAGAAAAGCAGCTCAGTTGAGTCCTTTAAGCAGAACGGTAAACACCCAAAATATCGAATCCAAAATATCGACTGCCCAGAATATCGAAGTTAAAATATAGAGTTGACAGAATATCGACTCATCAAAATATAGATAGGTCAGAATATCGAAATTGGGGTACAAAATATCGATTACCAAAATATAGACCTTAAAAATATCGAATACCATAATATCTAATTTGAAAATATAGATTACAATAATATCGAAAAAAAAGATTGTGTTATGTATGGTAGTATATGTGTTAAAATGATGTATTATTGTTGTAATGTATGTTTAATTTATTTAAACAAATGAATGTTATGTAATTTAATTATTGCGTAATTTAATTCCGTAGCGGGTTGTGGGTTTATAGGGGAATAGGGTGGGAAGTAATTTAATTATGGTTAATTAAATGTTAATTATATTTATATGTTTTGATAATTAATTAATTGATAATTAATTATTAATTGGTAATTAATTTTTATTAATTGATTAATTGATAATTATGTCAATTGTATTTGTTATTAATAGGAGCGGGTTGTGGGTTTGTAGGGGAATTGGGTGGGAAGTAAATTAATTGTAATAAAGTAAATAATTAATTTTTTATTTATGTGTATTGATAATTAATTGATAATTAATTAATAATTGGTAATACATTTGTATTAATGGGTAAATAATTTGTATGAATTGCTAAATAATTTTTATTATTTGCAAAAATATTTTTATTAATTGATTAATTGATAATGTGAATTGTATTTTTTATTATTGGGAGTGGGTTATGGGTTTGTAGGGGAATTGGGTGGGAAGTAAATTAATTGTAATCAAGTAAATATTAAATTTTTTATTTATGTGTATTGATAATTGGTAATTAATTTGTAATTGGTAATTAATTATTATTAATTGGTAATACATTTTTATCAATTGATAATTAATATTTTTAAATGGTAATTAATTGTTATTAATTGGTAATTATTTTTAATTAACTTTTTATCGGTATTGATAATTAATGTCATCTTATATTTATTTTAAATCATTACTTTCCCTACTTTTGCACTCTCTGGAGTGGGAATAGTAATTTTTACCTCTACGCTATCCAACGCTTTCCCTACTGTTGCACTGTTTGGAGTTGGAATAGTAATTTTTACCCCTAAGCTATCCAACGTTTTCCCTACTGTTGCACTCACTGGAGTGGGAATAGTAATTTTTACCCTTATGCTATCCAACGCTTTCCCTACTGTTGCACTCACTGGAGTGGGAATAGTAATTTTTACCCCTACGCTATCCAACCCTTTCCCTGCTGTTGCACTCTCTGCAGTGGGAATAGTAATTGTTACCCTCCCGCTATCCAACACTTTCCCTACTGTTTCACTCTCTGGAGTGGGAATAGTAATTGTTACCCTCCCACTATCCAACGCTTTCCCTACTGTTGCACTCACTGGAGTGGGAATAGTATTTTTTACCCCTGCGCTATCCAACGCTTTCCCTAGTGTTGCACTCTCTGGAGTGGGAATAGTAATTGTTACCCTCCCGCTATCCAACGCTTTCCCTACTGTTGCACTCTCTGGAGTGGGAATAGTAATTTTTACCTCTACGCTATCCAACGCTTTCCCTACTGTTGCATTGTTTGGAGTTGGAATAGTAATTTTTACCCCTACGCTATCCAACGTTTTCCCTACTGTTGCACTCACTGGAGTGGGAATAGTAATTTTTACCCCTACGCTATCCAACACTTTCCCTACTGTTGCACTCACTGTAGTGGGAATAGTAATTTTTACGCTCTCAGTATCCAACGCTTTCCCTACTGTTGCACTCACTGGAGTGGGAATAGTAATTTTTACCCCTGCACTATCCAACGCTTTCCCTAGTGTTGCACTCTCTGGAGTGGGAATAGTAATTGTTACCCTCACGCTATCCAACGCTTTCCCTACTGTTGCACTGTTTGGAGTTGGAATAGTAATTTTTACCCCTATGCTATCCAACGTTTTCCCTACTGTTGCACTCACTGGAGTGGGAATAGTAATTTTTACGCTCTCAGTATCCAACAAAATCTCGACTTTTTTAAATTACTTATGTTATGTTTACATTTTAAGCTATTTTATATTATATTATGTATGTTTTATTTAATTGTTTTTAATATTTAATTAATTTTATATTATTTTTAATACATTTAAAAAATTCGATATTTTGGCTAACTATATTTTGACAATCTATATTTTGGAATCGATATTTTAGTACTTACCTGTTTGTAGATAGGGAGTCGATATTCTGTCCCTCGATATTTTAGTGTCGATTTTTTGTATAGTCGATATTTTGTCCCTCGATATTTAGTCACTGAACCAAGCAGAACAGCAGTCCTTCTGACAGAGGTTAAGTTCAAGTTCCAGAAGTGTCTAATTTTAGAGGGTCGGAGATGCAGTACTTCCATGTCGACTTGGCAAGTGCACCCACTTGCCAGGCCCTAACCTTCCCTTTTCTTACAAGTTAGTCACCCATAAGGTAGGCCCAAGGTACCCCTGTGGGCAGGGTACAGTGTATGTGAAAGGTAGCACATGCCCTGCTGTGTGTGGCATGTCCTGATAGTGAAACACTGCCAATTTCTTTTTTTCACTATTGCAAGGCTACCTGTTCCCATAGGATAGAATGGGGAGTTTGCTTATAACTTATAAACATAACTACCCTGGGAACAAGGCAGGAAAATAAAGTTTAGTTTGCATGAAGCAAGAATATTAAAATGCTTTTAGTGAAGATGATTTTTATATTCTGTGTTTGAAAATACCACTTTTAGAAAGTAGGTATTTTCTTGCTTAGCCATCCAGTGTGCCTCTGCTAGGATGTGTATTGACGGTCTTGCTTTGGAGTGACAGGGGCTGGGGATGAGCAGTGGCTCCAGAGAGTCTGGATGAGTCAAGGCCTTTGCTGAATAGTCCGGGGCTGCATTTAGAGTAGGGGAGGAGAGAGGAGATTTCCTTTCACCTGAATGGGCCTGGTCTACCTGACAAAATGCTGTCTCCATCTCCTGCCAAGAAGCTGCACCAGAAAGGACAGAACCGGTTTTGACTGAGCACAGGACTTCTCTGCCACCAGAGAACAAAGGATTTTGCTGTATAAAAAGAGGGGCCCAGACCCCACACTTTTAGATCACTTCTGGGAAATCAAGGGGACCCTTTGCCAAGGAGAAGGGCTGGAGAAACTGGAGGAGGAGTGCTGCTCCTTTGCTATGTGCTGCCTGGGGTTGGCCTGCTGTGGATGTTTCTGTCAAGGAAAGGAGAAGGACTTTTCTGTGTTCTGTGTTGCCTGCTTGAAGAAAATCTCCAAGGGCTTGAAGTAGAGCTTGCTCCATGTTCATGTGGTCTCAGGAACAGCAAAGACCTCACCAAGCTCCTGGGCACCATCTCTGGAACCACTGGTTTCAGTTACCACACAAGAAAAGAGTAACTGACTCTGTCACTGAGTCCGTTGCAGGATTCGGTGTCCTGAAGGCACTGTAGAGAGCACCGCCTCGTTTCACAATGCAACCCTGGTCTCTTGCTTCTTGCACCGTGTCCTGTGGGCATCGCACTCCACGCCGCTTTGCTACATGCTGCACTGCACTGACGTCAGACGGCTCCGTCCCCCCACCGTGACCTGCCAGCACTGCATCAAGGACCGTCTCACCCAGCAATGCAATCCTTGGTCTCACCGACTCCGTCAAAGAGCCGTTGCCTGCACCGAGCCGTGAGGACACCGCACGCTGCAACTTGTCCATCTCACCTTGCAAGCGCAACGGTTGCCCTGAACCACTCGCATCTTAGTGTTGGCCGCAACAACAAAAGCTACTGGCTCCGAGTTTGTTGATGCTTTAGCTAACCCGTATCGACACAGGTGGCTCGAATTGTTAGACTCTGTCGTATTCAGTATTGCAGTAGCCCCGGACAGAGCTACTGAGCCGGAGGAGCTGTATTTTCACATTTTTCCTGAAATGTAAAGGTTATTTTGCACAGTAACTATTTTCAAGAGTATTGTATGTAGGATTTTTTTTGTTTTTGGTCTTGTTGGTTTAGATAAAGATTACTTATTTTAGCCTGTCTGCTCATGCCAACCTACTAAGGAGTTGAGCGGGAGTTATTTTAGACGTGTATCCCCCTTACCCTGACTAGAAAGAAGGGTTCCTAATTGGACAAAGGTGTAAACCTCTGCCAACTAGAGACCCCCATTTTTAACAGTCAGGCAAATATTTCGGACCTTATCAGGATTCAAGATGAGCTGCACTGGCTCAGGACAGAGCTAAATGCCTGTTTCCTGGTTATGCGAAGAGCTGAGTGAGCACTTTTATTTATGTGTTTTTGTTCTCTAAAGTGCATACGTATACTTTCTCCAAGTTAATGTATGAACAGCAGACAGCTCTGAATTAGTCTCTAAATTTCGGAGTTGAGCCATCTACAGGTCATACTCTGATATGGAAATTCCCAAGTTAAATGTATACATTTTAGACAGTACAGGCGCGAAACAAATGACACTCTACCATGAGCCAATGCAACTGTTTATGATACGGCCTCCTGGCCAAATAAAATTTCCAGTTTCTGTATTGATTGGTATTTAAACAGTTTAAAGCTAGGGAGAGAACAATGGCTCCTATTATGCTTCTTCTCTCGCTCTTGGAAGATATAGCATTTTGTTATTAAAGTAGGTGAGCAAAATACTGTATTCATAAACACTGGCTAAAAGAATTTCAAAGATACTGTAGAGTAAGCAATCATCAATAGTGTGCCCAAGGGTGGGGTCACAAGCCATGTTTGCTATTTTGTGTGCTTGGAGGTAAGGCAAAGCTTGCCCCAAACAAAGGATAAAATGCATTTATTATGAGAACAGGATTCTGGAGATGGAAATGGAAAAGTGTGACAAGAATGTTTGTGCATATTAATTGAATAATATTGTGTTGAGTGGTGATGTGTTCTGTTGTCCTATATATGCTGCTGTGTTTTTGTGCTGCAATATTCTAATGCAATTTGGTTGCATTTTACTACAATAGTTGTGCTGAGTTCTGTTTAGACTATTCTGTTGTGATGTGCCGTATTATATTTTGTATGGGTTATGTTTTTATTTAGACATATGAACAAATGCATTTGCATTTGCAGCCATAAGCTGCACACTAATTTAAAGTTTCAATAGCAAGCAACCATTTACCGTTGTTAAAGAAGATAACATAGCACTGCTCCTGCACTTTTTCTACTTAAGAAACCAGTCAGCACAAAACTGTGGCAGTAACCCAATATAAACTTAGGGCACACAGTAGTCACTTTATTTGGCATGGACCCAAGTCTGTAATAGGCTATGAGCCAGGACCCCAAATTTAGGCCCTTGGTGCAACTCAGGGGATGGGTTCTAACATGATTTTTTTACCGGGTATGAATGCCTAGAGGTGGAAAATATGCGATCGCAAATCCACCACCAGTTGCTCTGCTCCCTTGTGTTTTTCCAACGTCCACCCTCTCTTAATTGGACAGGTGTCTGTAGATTATTCAGAAGGTATCTCTTGCTTATAGAAGCTTGATCATTTGCACATTCAGCATGTTTCTTCAGACAGTCCCTACAAGGTAGAAGTTGAAGACTACCTCACCTCACTTTGCACAGAATAGGAGATATCTCAAGTCATTCATGTGATGTACTGAAGATTTTGGTGCATTCAACAAACACGAGAATTGCTCCATTTTGTCCATTAGCTAAATCCCATTTATCTCAGAGCTGCAAAATGTTTTCCTGTTGGCAGATAGGATTTTGAATACTCCTGCTTTCCTTTTCCTGTATATGTGCTTACTCTGTCACATCCGGCAAACATATGGAGACCTACCATAACTCAACCAAAATGATCATCATGAGTTGAAGCTATTTTCCCAATTTCAAGTACTTGCATATGTATTTTTGTACCACATTTGATTAGCAAATTAGCCATGAACACATAAAACTCCCTTCAGTTTCAACTGAGGTTATCATTGCTGCCTCATAACCCTCATTAGCAGTGTGTGCAGCATGCAGCAACAAACAATCAGCTGCTTCTTCATGTGTACTGTTGAGATTGGGCACTTTGTGGCTCCGTTTAGATATGATTTTGTAGCATTTATCTTCACAGTTTGCGAACAGTCTTTGTTGGACGTGGCCCTTTTTGCAGGGTCATCTCTGAACATTTTGCCTTCCTCCTGTATTTTGTCTGACCTGTTGTTGGTGGTTTTATGACTCTGGGCTCTTTACCACTGCTGATCAGTGCTAAAGTGCATATGCTCTCTATTGCAAATTGATGGAATGGATTAGTGACTCCATGATTGGCTTATTTGGTTTACTTGTCAGACCCTAGTACAGTGCACCGTGTGTGCCAAGGGCCAGTAAATCAAATGCTGCTGGTGGGCTTGCAGCGCTCATTGTGCAACCCACCGGAGCAGCTTGTAAACTATGGCTCTGCTATGCTATGTTGACTTGGCAAGTGCACCCACTTGCCAGTCCCCAAACCTTCCCTTTTCTACATGTTAGCCACCCCTAAGTTAGGCCCAAGGGCAGGGTGCATTGTATATGAAAGGTAGGACATGCCCTGATGTGTGTGTCATGTCCTGATAGTGAAATACAGCCATTTTCGTTTTTCACTATTGCAAGGTTACCTGCTCCCGTAGGCCAGATTGGGCAGTTTGATTATAACATCTTAACAATCCTAACTGACCCAGGGAACATGGTAGAAAAGCGAATGTAGTATGCCTTAATTCAGAATGATAAAATACATCTTTTAGTAAAGTTGGTTTTAACATTCTGTGTTTGAAAATACCACTTTAGAAAGTAGGTATTTTATTGCCTAACCATCCAGCCTGCCTCTACTAGGTTGTGTATTGCATGTCTGGTTTGTGAGTGACAGGGGCTAGGCTGGCTCCAGGAGACAGGGTGAGTCAGCACTAGGCTGAATAGACCTATCTGCATTGAGAGTGGTGGGAGGAGTAGCACCTGGGCCTGAATAGGGCTGTGCCTGCCTTCCACAATGCTGACTCAACCTCCTGTGGTGCTTCTGATGGCCCTGGCCCACACTGACAATGGAAGAAGCTGTTCACTGGCAGAATGCACCCAGAACTTGTTTGCACTAGGTACAGACACTCTCCGCCTTCAGAGACAAAGGATTTGTGTGTATAAAAAGGGGGACCCAGACCCCAGAACTTTAGATCACTTCTGGGAAAACAAGAGGAACCTTTGCCAAGGAGGAGAAACCGGAGAAGCTGAAGGAGGATTACTGCCCCTGTGCTGTTTACTGTCTGGGGTTGGCCTGGTTACTTTTTGCAAGGAAAGGAAAAAAAGGACTTTGCTGTTTGCTTTATCATCTTGAGAAAGATCTCCAAGGGCTTGAACTGAGCTTGCCTCCTGTCTGAAGTCTCAGGGACACAAAGACTTCACCACCAGCTTCTCCTGAATTTCCTTGCTGGGAATTCTGACCTGCAGTTAGGTGCCTGCTGTATTTTGGGCCCTCTGAGAGACTGCGTGTCGCTGGGAGCTGTAAGCGAGACGCAACGAGATGCGTGTCGCCACCGCAGCAGTTGCCGTCACATCGCTGAAGAAGTGTGCCACTGCTATTCGCCGTCGAATCGCCGACGAAGCGTGCCGCATTACCGGATAAGCGTGCCGCTGCCACAGAGGTCGCATCGGAGAAGCGTGACGCAGGGCCTCTCGCGGCTCCAAAGATCATCGATTTCGCCATCGGGCATGCACGCATCGCATCCCCTTTGTCGCATTGCATAAAAGTCGCCATTTTGTCGCATTGCACGGGATCGTCACATCGCATCGAGGTGCCATCTTGTCTCATCGTACCGGATCACAGTAAGAAACGGACGCATCACCTCCTCTCCAGTAAGGAACCGATGCATCACCTCCCCTGCGCTGCAGTAAGGAACCGACGCATCATCTCCCCCGAAGCAAGAAACTGACGCATCACCTTCCCTGCGACCCTTTTGTTTGTTTTGCGTGACACATCCAAGGTATTTTGAGAGTAAAGTGTTGCTTTTACCATCTACATTGAACTAAGCTATTTCTACCATTTTGAGGTCATATTTTTGTTACAGTATTGTGCATTTTTGTTGTTTGTCTTGTGTTACGTCTAGTAAAGATTACTTATTTTTCTACACTGGTGTAGTGTCCATTTGTAGTGTTTTCACTGTATTACTGTATGTGTTCACAAATGCTTTACACACTGCCTCTGAGATAAGCCTGTCTGCTCGTGCCAAGCTACCAAGGGGGTGAGCAGGGGTTATTCAGGAGTGTATCCCCCTTTCCCTGACTAGAAGCAAGGGTCCCTATTTGGACAGAGGTGTATACCATTGCCAACTAGAGACCCCCATTTCTAACAGTGTTTAATTCTCAAGTTTACAAAATAGTCTGTTTTTCTCCTTTTGTTTACAAGGAATGTGATAAACGTGGTTTTTATTCCTTACGTGGCATAGGATTTTCCTCCATTGTCTGACGATCTGGGATGGTTAGATGCTCTGTAACTGGTGCATGAGTTTTTCCCCTCTGATTGTCCTTTCGCTGTTCTTAATAGATGTCTTATTGTACGTATCAGACACAGCATTGATTCTCTGACTCTTGTTTACTTCCCACAAAGCCATGGACAAGATAGATATAGCCACCTCACCAAAGCCCATGGTAAAGGTCTTAAGGAATAAGAGAGTGCATCCACCATTTGAAGGTTCTGATTCTGTGCTGTCACAATGATTGAACCATATAGTGATTTGTCTGCTTTCATGATGATTGTCCTGCTATTGCTGTTCACTGCCTTCTTCTTGGACATGTTAGTGAAGGATTTTAGTTTGTTCATTTTAGTTGGGTCATGAAACTTCATAACAGGTGGATTATTTTCAATTCCATCAAGTTTGAAGTCTTTGTAGCACTGTTCAACTATTTCATGTGCCTTCATTATATTGGATGCTATGTTTTTCTGTGAAGAAACTAATGAGATCATGTGGCCAAACAAATGGGTCTATCCAGCTTTGAACCAGACTAACAGCTCTCGTAAGAGTATCTTTGTCTTTTTCGATTCATGACTTACGTAGGTCTGCGTGAGTAAGATATTATCTGTTGTTATGAACCATTTGCCTTATCTGACCCAAAAAGGCACTTCTGTGTTCAGCCATCATATAATATCTTTTCACAGCAGCCGCCTTGAGCTTGAACCTTATCATACCATCTCGAGTCTGTGTGTCATTTTTGACTGTTACCTCTATCACTTGATTGACCGGAATTCGTCTAACTGGATTACCATCTGACAGTTGAACCAAAAAGCATCAGTTGATGAAGTTGTAGTATATCTCTGGACGTTTCACTGTAAGTAATGCCATTTTAACATACTATACAGGAAGATATCAAGCGTAGATCATCCTGTCACATGCAAAACACCATTGGGATCATAGTGCGTATGGAGGTAAGATGTACATGCCAATTTCCATCTTGAGCCACACACACAAGAGGCAGCAAAGCATTTTCAACAATATCCTCTAACGACATTCAAAATGCCGAAAGATCTTTATTGTCATGATGAAGATGTTCTAGGAATACATCTCAAAACTGTTTTACTTCAGCAGAGGCAGTATTCTGCAAAAGGTCATCTAATCTATGTTGGCGTAGGGCTTTTGCAAAGTCATTAACATTCTCAATAAAGGAGTAGACTACATGAATGTTCTCTTCATAATTCTTCTCCACTCAGGGGATGAATTCCAACCAATTCCTTCTGCTATCATGTCTGCTTCAATGCAAAGGTCGCAAAGGCCAGCGTCTTGAAAGCGTTTTCTAAGAATGGACATAACATTGCAAATGATGTGATAGGTGCCCTTTCGAAGAATGATTCAGTCGTATATTGTTTATGCTTCCACATGATCTCAGTTGCCTTTGCGTATAGAGTTTGATCCAATTACCACTACAATTTTTGCCAAATGCAGTGATTCCTTTATCAGCTCTGACTGTTTCAAAACTTCAGAAATGGTTGTCCACTCAGTTGTAGGGGCATTAATGGTAGGCAAGTAGCCAATGAAATCCACTAGCTAGGTCTCCAGAACTGATGTTAAATCCTATCCTGTATTATCTGTGCAAGGATCGCTTCTTGTCTTGTAACAATCTAGATTATGTTCTTATTTTTAATTGGGCAACACATTCTGGCATGACTTTGGTACTTGTCTTCAATGGCTGAGGTCCAACTAGTTCACCAGAAACATACATAATCAACCCTTCAGTATTTGTGGTGGTCAATGTTCTTTGCTCGTGTTTTTCAGTGCTTTGGAGAGGATCTTTAAATGGTTGTGGTCCAAAATAACCCCGGGCGGAGCAGCCGGAGTTGCTCTACGCGGATCTCTATGGAGTTGGCCAAAAACTCAGTGGAGCTCCGCTCCACGCCTCCCACTCGCAATAAATATTTTTAAAATAAGATTTACAATTAAAGTAAAATAAAAGCGTATATATCAGCGGTGTCCCGGGCTGTCCTTCTCCTCCTCGCCGTAATCCCTTATGTCATGGTAGACCTGCACATACGCACGCATGTGCAGGCCTACCATGACATATGTCTGACGTAGGGGATTACGGCGAGGAGGGCAGCTGGGACACCGCGATAAGGTAAGTGCACTTTTATTTTACTTTAATTGTAAATTATATATAAAAAATATTTATGAGGGGGTGGGAGGCAGGAGGGTCTGCGGCAGAATTCCGCTCCAATGCAGAGTCTGAAGTTTTGCAGGAACTTCATGGCCAGGATTAGTCCAAACATATTGGGGTGCCCAGCTATACCATTGACTCGATGAGTTGTCTCCTTACAAGTTAAGAATCTCTTCTAGTCTTTCAATGTTATACCATGCTAGCTTAGTGAAGACATGTGGCTGAATGTTGGCTGGAATAACAATTTGCTCCTTTAAGTAAGCAGCAAGTTTCTGAAGACACAAGGTGGTATCATTTTCTTCCAGTTGGGAGTATGAAATCCCATGACCAAGTTTGTTTAGAGTGTGAATGATTTCAACATTGCCTGTCAGAGTTTTTACGGCATATGGGAGCAACAATTGCTTGGGGAGTTTCTGCTGGCCATTCGTCCCTACATAAATAATGTCCTGACTGAATGATTGCATAAGTAAGGCAACCCTGTTAGATACATTTGTGTTTTCTGGATATCCAGTCTGAAGACCTAACAGACGTTTAAGGTAATCAGGCACTGCAAATGAACCTTTAACAATGTCTGATTTATTTTATGGCCATGGTGTTGATATGAAGTTTGTTTTAATCATTGTTCTTATGCGTAATTATGTGTGATCAATGATCTTGTTTGTGTCTATTGCCTTAGCCTTTCAAACTTATAACTCTCTTTCCAAACTCTGGTTTTCTCTTACAACGTCCTGTAGCCATTTACCAATGTTTATTTATTTCGGTTGTTCACCATAAAAGAACAAAGACAAATATGTACAAACAGATTAAAACGATTAAGGGGCATATTATCAAGATCCGGCGTTAAAATTATTGCCGATTTAGCGGCAGAAAACTGCCACTAAAGCGGCGATAATTGGCTTGATAATATGCCCTTGAGAATTCCAAGAGAAGCCCATGTTCTGGTTTGAACATGGGCTTCTATTCAATTTCTCAAGGGCAGATTATCAAGCCCATTATTGCCACTTTAGCGGCAGTTTTCTGCTGCCAAAGCGGCGATAATTTTAATGCCGGATCTTGATAATATGCCCCTAAAAAAGTTAAAAAAGAGATAAAACACTTCATCTGGAAAGTTACTTTTAAACTAAAAAAGATGGTGAGAGAGTCAGTCACAATCCAGTCCTTGGTTTTGTATTTTGAGGAAGTTCCTCCTGGCCAACCACATGGAATTTAAAAAACATGAGTCAGCAAAGACTATATGGGAATCTGTATTTTATTTTAAAGTCTAAATGCTTCCATGTAATGGGTTGTGCCTAGGTTTTTACATAACTGTACCAACCATCTTAATCTTATTGAGTGATAACCCGAGCAAAAAAAGAACACATGAAGTTCAGACTCAACGCACATGTTGCAGGCTGGACACCCACTTGGATTGCCACTTGACCATTTGCACATAAAAGCACACAAGGGGAGACAGCCCTGCCGAAACTGCCCATATAGTTTCCTGCCTAGTGCTGGGCGGATTCCACTAAGGCATGCCTCCAACTTACATGCATCTTTTACGTCCAGGAAGTGAGATGTTAGGGAGCCGTGGGAGGGCTCTGCGTGGAGTTTTGCGGTTATTCCGCCGCAGTAACTAGAGTTTAAAAGTTTGCGTGACGTTCTCAGACATCCTGTGTCAGGATTATCCCATCGGTCTTTTAGTCCTATTGTATTAAGGCCCTCCCTGATAAATAGAAACCATGGCAACTTTCCTGAGCCGGGGAGTCTCAGGATTTCCCGTAGCTCTGCTCTGTACACCGCCAGTTCCGGTGTTACCCAAATGTGCCGCCAAAAGAGTAGCAGCCTACAGCCAATTTCCTCAGCAATGGATCTCACCCCTAGGTCCATGTGCAGTGGGACCAAAGGGGAGCTTATCGGTATTTGAAATAATTGTCTGAGGAATTTGTTCTCAGTAATGACCATAGTCCTATGGTTAGATTGCCCCCATAGTTCAGCCCCGTATAGGGCAGCCCTCCTAGCCTGGGTTTTATAGATGTCCATAACCAGACTCACTGGTTTGGGGAATGTCTTTCTGAAGAACTTAGCCAAGCCGCCAGTAGTTTGAGTCAGTTTGAGATTGGACTTGCTAATTTGGGCCCCCCAGGTCATGTTTTCAGTAAGAGTTAGACCCAAATAGTCGAATACAGAGACCTGTTCCAGAGGAGTGCCATTCATGTGCGGTTTGGGATGTGTAGATTTACTAGGGTTGAAGATCATAAATTTTGTTTTTGGGATATTGATCTCTAATACCCTGATTCTACAAAACTCATAAACCCCATCTAAAATTCTTTGGATATCCATTTGGGACTTAGAGAGGAGGAGGGTATCGTCTGCAAACATCAAGGCAGGAATTTGCTTTTGCATGATTTTAGAAGCGTCTGTATTCTTACAAACTCTCAGCGCATCTATCAAACCATTGATGTAAATGCAGAACAGGGCAGGGGCAAGCACACATCCCTGTCTAACTCCCCTGTTGACATTCCATTATGTAGCCTTCTGAATATGTCCAGAAGGTAAGGGGGGAGTCCCAGCTCATTTCAAACCCTCCATAAAGCGTCTCTGGGTACCAATGCACTCTTCAGGTCAACAAAGACCAGATACAGGCTACCCCCTTCTAGATGGATTGTTTTCCAATAGAGAAGCTGGAGCCTGAAAATCTGGTCTATTGTTGATGTTTATTCCCTGAAACCAGCCTGCAAAGGGGTCAGTATCTTTTGTTCCACCAGCCAGGATTGCAGATGATCTAGAAGAATCCTGGCAAAAACTTTCTGTGACACAGCGATCAAAATGATTGGTCTGTAATTTGCCAGTGATAATGGAGATCCCTTCTTGTATACCGGGATGATCTCAGCACCTAGCCAAGTTGCGGGAAGGGCCATTCCCTGCAGGATGGCATTGAAGATCATCCAAAAATAGGGGCCCCAGATCTTAGGTTCAGCCCACTACAGATCCCCTGGAATCTTATCCAAGCTGGTGGCCTTTCCAGGTACTATTTTATTTAAGGCTTTACAGACTTCTGTCAAGGCTATCTCAGGAATGACTATCTCAGACACCAAGGGAATTGGAGTTACTAGGGTCTGGCTTCTCTCTGGGTCATCTTGTGAGGTGTAGAGGGCTAGGAAATGCTCTCTCCAACAATCAGCCGGGATATTTGGCTCAAGGGTTGCTTGGCCATTGTTATTACCAGTAGTTACAATGCTCAAGAATGATTTCATGTCTTTGGATTCCAGAGCCGACTTCAAGCTGACCCACTGATCTATTTTCCATATGGACTTAGCAGCTGCAATAGTGGATTTATAATGATACCTGGCTGCTTTGATTATGATATAGGACTTTGTTTTTATGGCCTCTATTAATGCCTTTTTGGCCGCCCAGCACTCCTTATTAAACCAAGATTGCCTTGGCGTCCTCCCATGGCACCTGGTGCACGTTGTCCAAAACGTCTCCTCCAGCTTAGTGGATGTGGATTTATTAATCGTTGCAACCTCTTCAAGAGAGTCGGCGAGGTCTCCAAGCTTCACTATCTCTGATAAAGCCTCAATGTTGGGAATAATGGCATCAAATAGGAGAGCCATTTTTCTGTGTGATTTTTCTACCCAGGCCCATCTAACTTTCCGCCTATTGTTTGTAAGGGTCAGTCTGTGGTCAGCAGCGGATTATTCTGAAGATTTTTTTCCAGTGGATGGGATATTAAGTGCGAGTATTAAGGTGATGTGGTCGCTATCATGTCGCGGACAGACAATAAAATATTTAGCCAGAGCCCAAAGCCTTGTTTCTAAAAAGATATAATCCAATATAGAGGAGTGGCCAGCTCTGTTAAATGTGTGGTTCCCAGGGGAGTCTGAACCAAAGCGACCATTACAGGCTCGCAGGGAATGCTTTAAGTTTAGTGCATTAATTTGGAGTACCAGTGGTGTCCAGGCCCTAATTGGTGGAATATTGGTCTCGGGGATGGCCCACAACTCATTCTCCTCTAATACAGGTGCACCCGTTAGGTCTTTCAGTGGTTCAAATTGACAGTTTAGATCGCCTCCCAGCACCACTAAAGCATTGTTTGGGAGGCTAGCTAACAAATTATCAAGATGTTCAAATGTTATTGACTGTTGGCCAATATTAACCGCCCTCGAATATATGTTAATTAGGGCGATTTTCAACTCTGGTTTGAACGTCAGTACAAGGCACAATATGTCTTGGGAATTGTGCATTACTAGGGTAATCCTACATCCTAAATGACTCCCAACCCACGTGCAGAGCCCTCCTGAGGGTCTGCCTTGTCCCTTGGTTATGGCCGTTATATGAAATGAAGCAAAACCCTTACGGGTGGAGTTCTCCACAGTCCAGGTTTCCTGGAACATGCAGATATCACACGTTTCTACAAACCCCCCCAGTCAGGGCAATCAAGCTTGTTTTTGATACCTGCCACGTTCCAGAATACAATCTTGAGTTCATTTGCTGCGCTACAAGTGCCTATGGGGTCCCCCTGCTCTTGATTCTTTGAGTGAACTGCAGTGTCTAGCGTCAATGCGGTGACTGTGGTCATTACTTGGGACTTATTCAGGGAATCAGAGGTTGGTGTGGTGTCTATCCCCCTGTCTATATTGTCATTTTTTTTCCTGTTTTCACGTAGATGGTTTGGGGCATGTGGATGTATGATAGTACCAGATGGTGTATCCTTGGTAGTAATGGGAGGATTGAGGCTGACAGTGGTAGTTGGGTCTTTGGGGAGTTCGAGAGGGGCAATTAACCCAGTGTGAACATTTACAATGGTCATAATGGTGTCATTTTCTGGGGGCTAGGTGGCTTTTTGTTAGGGTCCAGGGCCGTTTCCACTAAGTGGTACCTCACATAAGATGACCAAGACGGCCACTCAGCCAAAAGTCAATCAACCTCTTCTAAGGCCCCAAATCTGTTTGCCAGGGGCAAGTTGAATACGTGGGGTTGCATTTGAGGGGAACCCTGGCCTGTCGTTACCCATGTCTGATGCCAGGCGTCTTGTCTATATCTAGGATTATCCCTGTCATCATAGAAGGATGCTGTACATAGGAGTGGGTGAGCGGGGAGAGTGTAATAGCAGAACCTATAGATGGAAAACAATGACTCAAATGCAATAGATATTGTACAATGTTGGGGTTAATAAAGTTGACTATAACACAGTCCCCCCTGACATCTTTAGGTCTGTTTCCCACCCAACCCACTCTGTGTGTCAAGAGTATTTCACCAGCATTAACATAGTTAAATTGGCTGTGTCTAGCAAGAAGGTGAAGACATTTGTTTTTTAACTCAAGATGGGTTTCCTTCTGGCCTTCTTTAAGAGATGAAACTCCACTGAGAACGATGACATATGGTGTTGAGGTTGGTGGGAGGTTTATTGTTGGCAGGTCCGTCCCAACCCTGACTCTCAGTCTCTTCATCCCCCCTTTGTCAGAAGTAGACCCAGAGGTCCCCTCTTTTACAGGTGCACTGACCCTAGCTTTGTGTCCCATCTCACACTGTGTGTTTTGAACCTCCAGAATGAAATTTGGTACCCCGCAAGGAGGGATGGACTTCACTCTGTTCTCAGTTGTTCCGGGTTCTGTGGGATCCACAGTCACCTTGTTGATCTCTCTTGCCAATGTAGAGGACTTAGGTGTTGTCACAGGAGTACAGGTGCATGTGATAGAGATTTGGTCCAAGCAGGCAGATACCCGGGCAAGTTCCTCTGTTACAATGACTCGAATTTGACCTCGTATTAATTCCAGCATGGGAGCTACCCAAGCAGGTGGTGTCAAATCCGTGAGCTCATGTGGCCCCTCGGGCGCAGTCAGGTCTGACCCGTCTCCTGAGTACACCGGAGATCCATCATAGGTCTTCTTCCGCTTGACCCCAGCCTTAGTTGTCTTAGTGGGCTGCTTTGAGTTAGTGGGCTTAACTGTGCCCTTAGTGGCTCCCCTCCTTCTAGTGACCACTTTGGGGATTGAGCCAGTGCCCAGTCCTGGTGTCAAAGTCAGTTTTGTGGTTTCGGAAGATCGGTCTATGCCATATTGCGTGATAGGGGAGTCCGTGGTAGTGCTGATCTAGGGAGATCCGGGGTCAGTGACAGTCTACGTTCAGTGAGTTCGATCTCAGTGGCCACAATGCCTATTGCCCTTTGGAGCATTCTGTCAATGGATGTCTGCGGTAAAGAGGGGGGTACGAGCCGCGGGGGTGCATGACATAGAGCGGTAGTTGTCTGCATCCCCATTTCCAGCTGACTTTGCTGCATACGTTGAGGGGAACCCTAGATCACTCTAAATGCAGATTGTTAGATCTGGGGGTCTCTAGTTGGCAGAGGTAGGTACCACTGTCCAAATAGGGACCCTTACTTCTAGTCAGGGTAAGGGGGATACACTCTTTAGATAACCCCTGCTCACCCCCTGGGTAGCTTGGCACAAGCAAACAGGCTTATCAAAGGCAATGTGTAAAGTATTTGTACCAACACTCACAGTAACACAGTGAAAACACCACAAATGGACTCCACACCAGTGTAGATAAATAAAGTACTCTTATATAAACTACACAAGACCAAAACGACAAAAAACCAACATACACAGTTCAAGAATATGGTTTCAAAAGAGTTCTTAGCTTAGCGACAAAAAATCCACATTAGCGTTGATTTTAGCCAACAGTACCTGGTGATGCGATAAAAGTTCCTAGCAGCGCTCAGGCATTGAAAAACAAGCAACAGCGTCAGTCCTGAGACCCTGGGGAGGCAATGCGACAACCCCGCTGCACACAGCGGGCGTGTGCGACGATTCCGGTCTGTATGGGGAGTGAGGCGATACTTGTATGGATTCCAAGGCGTAGCTTCTCCGGTAGAAATGTACTCGCAAAGGCATGATGCGACGATCTTCGATGTTTCTGTGACGATGTTCGCATCGATGAAATACGGCCCGCCAACGAGCGGTGCGACGATCTTCGATGGCGCTGCGAAGATGTTCGCAGCGACGAAATGCGGCCCGCTAACGAGCATTGCGACGATCTCACTGAGCGGCGGCAGGCTCTGCGACAATACTCGCAGCGACGGGAATCTTCCCGCTCCGGGGGCGATGCCCTCCGAAGATGAATGCGGCATTGATTTTGCAGCGGCAACAGGCACTGCGACGAACTTCGCGGCGACGGAAATTTTTTCGCTAAGCCGGCGGTGCGTGAAAAAGTTGCAGATCTTTTACTTCTTTTCTCTTGGTCAGCTTCCCAACAGCAGGCACAACTTCCAGAGGCCCCACAATTGGATCAAGCACTCTACGAAGGGCAGAACTCACACAACAGAGTTCAGGGGGAAGCTGGGGGTGAAGTCCTTTTGTTCCTGGGACTTCTTAACAGGAGGCCAGCTCTACTCAGGCCCTTGGAGATTCCTTCAAGCCAGGGGACACAGCACACAGCAAAGTCCTTCCCCTCTCCTTGGCAACAAAGCAACTGCAGGTCAGCCTTACAGCAGGTCAGTCCTTCATCTTCAGTCTTCCAGCTTTCTCCTTGGCAGAGGTTCCTTCTTGATTCCAGGATGATCTAATTTCTTGGGCTCAGGGTCCCAATATTTATACCCCCAAATCCTTTGTCCTCTGAGGGAAGAGGGGCCTTTGCCGAGTCCAAACCAGTTCTGGAGCACTCTGTTTACATGACTCCTTCTTTCCTTTCACAGTGCAGGGCAGAAACATCAGACGACCCACAGGAGGTAGAACCAGCATTGTGGAGGGAAAGCACAGCCCTATAGCACTTTGTTGACATGATTCCTTCTCTCCTTTCACAGTGCAGGGCAGAGAGATCAGACGCACCACAGGGGGTGGAGCCAGCACTGTGGGGGGCAGGCACTGTCCTATTCAGGCCCCAGGTGCAACTCCTCCCACCCATCTACATGGAGATCTCTCTATTCAGCCCTGTGCTGACTCACCCTGTCCCCGGGAATTCCCCAGCCCCCTGGAATTCCCCAGCCCCTGTCACTCAAACTCCAGACAAGAAATACACAACCTAGCAGAGGAAGGTTTGAATGGTCAGACAAGAAAATGCCTACTTTCTAAAAGTGGTATTTTCAAACACAGAATGTTAAAACCAACTTCACTAAAAGATATATTTTATCATTCTGAGTTCAGGCATACTAAACTTTATTTTTTTATCTTGCTTCTATGGGAAGATATGCAGGTAAACATTATACTCAGCATTCCCCATTATAGCCTATGGGCAAGATAGCCTTTCAATAGTGAAAAACGAAAATGGCTGTAATTCCCTACCAGAGCATGTCACCTACACCAGTACATGCTCTACCTTTCACATACACTGCACCCTGCCCAGCGGGGTGCCTAGGGCCTTCCATAGGGGTGTCCAATGTGTACAGAAAGGGAAGGGTTAGGCCTGGCCAGTGTGGACACTGGTCAGGTCAGGATGGCAGATAGCAACTGCACCCAGGCACTGCGGTGGCAGGCCTGTGACACCATTTTAGAGCTACTCCTGTGGGTGGCACAATTAGTGCTGCAGGCCCACTAGTAGCATTTGAATCACCAGCCCTGGCACACTCAGTGCACTTTACTAGGGGCTAACAGGTGAAACAAATGTACCAATCATGGATAACCAATCAATATAACAATTTATACAGAGAGCATATGCACTTTAACACTGATCAGCAGTGGTAAAGTGCCCAGAGTCCTATTGCCAACAACCACGGGTCAGAAAAAATAAAGGCGGAAAAAGCTAAAAGTTTGGGGATAACCCTGCAAAAAGTGCCAATTCCAACACAGATCGACTGAACAGATGAGTGCCCCACCAGACTTCTGCGCCAAGGTAGTGTGGGAGAGGAATCAGACAGGCATGATTAAGAGCAGATGCGGCTAGAAGAAAAGAGACTGGAAACATGCAATTTGGTCCCAGTGGTGCCCTCACTATGGCCGAAGAAAGGCCATCCTTAATTTTTTCTGTGCTTAGGCAAGATGCGGCCACGTAGGAGCAAACCATCCAAGGAGCTTGAAGGTAAGAAATGAAAGAAAGCAAAACCAAGAGGGGGTGCCCAGCCCAACCTCGTCCGGCTTTGCCTATGTGCGGCCCGGGTACGCCCACGCGCATCCCGCTCTGCGGGAGCCCGCCATACCTCTTAACGCGCCTCCGGGCATGGATGTGAGCGTCAGGGGTGGTGTCGGCGCAGGGGTGCCTGGGGCGGTAGTCCCGCTGTCAGCCATTCCCCTTGCGTCGTTAGGATCAAGGGTGCCTGTTGCTGCTTGGTTTCCGTTTCCCTCACGGCGTTGGAATCACGGGCGTCCTGTAGCATGACACTATCAGGTTGGGCCAATAATTTGTCTTGGTTGTCCGGTAATATGTGGCAGCTGTCACTGAACTCAGAGTCCAATTTTCTTCTCATAAGCTTCTTGGTTGATTCATCTATTCACTGTATTCCTCTGCGTGTCATGAGGGTTTCAGTGAGAGTCATCACATACCTCTTTGTTAGGAAAAATCACAGTTCTAATGTATTGAAATAGTTCATCATATGCTTCATCTCTCATATGTTTGTAGTGATCATTGGTTTGAATGCTAGATGCATGATCTTCCTCCTTTGTGTTAACCCTTGAATAGTTCCTATAACAAGAAGCATGATAATGGGCTTCCGCTGCCACTATGTTCATACTACAAACTGCTAAGATCTTTGAATCACAATTATTTGTGGCACACCCTCGAAGCCTTTTGTCAACTATAAGTTCTGTGACCTTGATTAATTTTTCTCATGTTGATGTTCCCTTGTAGCATTTTATCTTCCCACAATATATACATTCTTTAGCATACACGGTTGACTTTAAATATTTTCTTCTGTTTAAGCCTTTCCTCGTGCACTCACTCATTCCAGCATCATCACTGACACTTTCTTCAGCTTTTTGCGTAATAGTCGGTAAATCTTCTTTACAGTAAACAGTGTCCTGCACTTTCTGTGGTAAAATACTTGGTGAACCATGTTACTTTCCACAATTCACCTAATTTCTAACACTGGAATGTGATTCCATACTTGACCTGCCTCTAACAAAGTTTTCCATGATGAGTAGTCCTCCGGACTTGTCAGCGTAACTCCATGTTGGACATTTGACCATAAATTAATTATGCACTGGGGATCAGAGGGACAGGATGTGCTTGTTTCAGTCTTCTTCATGATACTGCATGGTAATTCACCACCAGCTTTGGAAAAAGAAATTAATTAAAACATTTATACATTTTACTTGGTGTACTGAATATAGTCATAAGTACTATTATAATTGTTATCAATTCCCAAAATCACATTTACTGTAATCACAATGCCTCAAGGTATCTTGGGAGTGGACTGGCAACACACAAAAGGCAAGCAGTTATGACTTGCTATCACGTATTTTCCATCTCCAGGCATCCATACCTTGTCAATAAATCATATTAAATTCCATCCCCCCAAGTGGTACCAATAATATGGATGGCTCAAGGCCTATAAAGTCTCTGGATGTGTTGAGCAACCTCTCTTTTCTTGCTGCTCAGTAAGCACAAACTTTCCTTGTTTTTCAACCCAGTTTGCCATTATATGTGATGCCCATGACTTTGCAATACTTTATTTTGACTATATTTAAAAGGCTGTTTAGTACAGGGACGAATGTGAATTTCCTTCTGGTCAGCTTTGTATGAGCATCGTACAGACAGGGCTTGTTGTGAATGCTGCTGCCAGCCAGAGCTGACTGCGATTATTCTCACTGGCTCAGTTCTTCCAGCGAGACAATCCTGTCACCAGCAGTCCAGACATGCAACGAGTATCATATTTGATCCTGCTAGACTTACCAGTGACAATGTTTTGTGCTGTGTGGTGCTCTTTCATTAGTAGAGAACAAAATGAGGGACTAGAGAGGCCGTTTTCCACTCACAAAGGAATGGGAGGTCCAGTAGGAACAGGGGCCCCTGGTACAATAATAACAAAAGGTGTTCCTATAATTCCTCGAAAATAGAGTAGTGTCAACGTGAAGGATGAGGTGGATTAAATGCACCGTGTAAACCTGATGGAAAATCCGTATGTCGGATTTAAATGCCCTCACACACCCTTTCAGGTGTCATGCTTCATCATTTGGGCTGCTCCTCGTCGGGCCGGCGGTGCAATGCCCGACGGGCTCCCTAAAAAGGGACACTTTAGCGGAGATCTTCAATCCAACTGCGGTATAGGTGAAGTGTGGGTGTGGGGCATGGTTAATGTAGTTATATAGCGGTGAAGTAAAAATAAGGTGGGGAGTGCCTGGTGAAAATGAGTATTAATCTGATGGCCTCCTACCTTAAATTAAAAGCGTGTATACATGGCACTTATTCGCATGTAATGTCTCTTATTCAGGTGGCATGTAATTTTAAGAAGTCGTCAACATGTTTCTCGCCTAGAGTAATTATACTCGCGATTCTTCAGGACCTTATTAGAAAAACTATCTACATTTAATAACCTACTCAAGTTAGGATTATTCTACGTATTGCGCACAGACTCAATACCTGTTAGTGTCAGGAGCTACCTGAAAAGAAGAAAAGGTATGGTCAAACATATATACAGGTGCTTATGATATAAAACAATTGGTAACGCCTTCAGTGTGACTCACACTCTATAACTTGAATTAAAGGTGTCGCAACATCCGTCAAAATTTATAAAACGACGAAGTGGTGGATCCCTCGGTGAGCTAAAGTGACTACTCACCGATGTGGAACATCTATTAAAAGCAGCAAACATCCGTGCATGAGTGACTCACCCTAATCAGTCACTATCCTGGCATCACCAGTACTCGGTGGACTGTACATGAGTATGACTTCTTCAAAATTATAGGACTGTATTGAACGAGATTTACATCAATTATATGGTATGGTATGGTTGTTTTAAAACAAACAAAGAATAAACACTCGAGAGGTGGTCTGTAAACTCAAAGGTCTGGTATGAAAAGAACTTTCATTTATAAATATTAAAATACATAAAATGTCACTGGCACACAACGTATACTAATCACTAACCTTAACCTGACTATGCCTGTTTCTCTATGCAATAAAAAGATGTATAATATGATCAGAACAGGAGGGATAGTGGTAGTGTATAGCGTATCGTAGGATAGTTATCTTAATGTAAGGAAGTACTTCCCTTCGGTCTGGCATGGCATTGTCACCACGAATTTGCAATTAGTAAAGTTTGCATCAGGGTTGTTAAATGTCTTGTGTTTTGTTAGTAACCCACGTTAGAGTTTCCTCCTCTAGCGTTGTCAAAGGATGGGGTCATAGTATTAACCTGGTGTGTTATGTTATTTTCAATATTAGTCGTCGATGCTTTGTTATTTAATCTCTGATCGAGCGTGTTAGAGTGTGGCGATTCTAAAAGAACCAGCGTTTACTTTGCGTCCCAAGGAGGAGTCTATGAACGGTTTATTCCTACTAAGTGGTCGAAAGACTAAGTCTGGCTAATATGATAATTCCTTGTGCAATCAACAATGTTAAACGTGACTGCTGTATAAATGATTCCTACCTAACGCATATTAGAGCTAAGTATTTGTCATAGTAAGCACGTATTGCCTACTACTAAACAGACGAAAGATTAGGTCTGCCTAATACGGCAATTCATTGTGCAATCCTCAATGTTAATCGTGACTGCTGTATTAATAACTCACTCCTTGCGTATATTAGGACTAGGTACTCATCGTGGCAGGCATGTATTGTAAAGGAAGTTAGAAGTACTAGAGAAATTCGTGTACTTACATGTCTTCTCCTCACATAGCGTGAATCAACCTACCCTCTCCACCGAGTCCGGGAGGTGGCATGGTGGAGAGAGAGGTAGGACTTATGTGTGGGGGCTTGTCATGTGACTCACAGTTTGGTCTCATGATTCAGTACGAAGCCAGAAAGGCTCTTTCATTAGTGCCTGCCAACCATTTCACAGATGTGCTTGTAGAAAGTGTGATCACTCTCATATTTTCACTGGGAAGACAAACTTCAACTTTTTTTTTTTTTTAAATCTTTATTTATGCATTTTCAAACAAAGGAAAGTGAACATGTCACAGCCATTCAGAGGGAATACAGTCCATGTCACATAGAGAACAATATGCAAGGACGGCGGGTCATATACAGTTTACGATATTAGAGCAGAAAGGCAGCATATGTCACAATATCAACAGTATTTACACAATGAAATGCATCAGGTAGTAGTACAAGTAAGCAGGTACGCCGTAAATGGACCCCACACATCCCGTGGCCTGGAGGCCATTGGAAGCTCCTCTGCATAGCAGTTAAGTTGGTCACGACAATAGGTGAGGTCAAGCAACCATTGCGCTAGTCTAGGGGCCGGCCGCCCATCCCAATGGAGCGCAACCCTGCGTTTAGCCAGCTGCAAAGACATTGCTACAAGCTTCCTAACACCGGTTGGTAGAGTAAGAACATACCCCAGTAGGCACACCTTCATATCACAAGCGACCTCCACCCCCACCATGACAGTCAAAGTTGCGACTACCTCTCCCAGAACGCAGCCACCTTGGGGCACTCCCAGGCTAAGTGAATGAACTTGGCATTTTCCGCACCACATCGCCTGCAACAAGGCGGATCTCGCAAGCCATATCTATGTGCCGGTGCATAATACATTTGATGTAGAAATTTATAATGTGTGAGCCTGAAATTACCATTAATCGAGAAACGACCGGTCAATCCACAACATGCTGCCCACTCATCGTCCGTTAGTGACTGCGGAAAAACGGCATTCCATTTATCTCTAGAGCGCGAGGCAACTGCACCCTCATCCAACTGCGAGGCAGAGTACAAACGCAAGATGAGTTTACGCGTCGACCGCGCAGTGTAGGTAAGCTGTAATGCGCCTAGCGGATCAGGTTCAATAGGAAAACTAGGGTATAAGGCCCGTATGGCAGATCGTAGCCGTGCATAAACAAACGTCAACATCGTAGCGTTCCCCGCCTCTTTCAAGAAGTCCTGCAAGGCGATAAAGGTCCCATTGGGAAAACCCTCCCCCATAGTTCGTAAGTCAACGCCCTGCAGCTCACGGAGAGGGCCCGTCTCGCCCGTCACTGAAAGCGCTGAATGGTGCAATAGCGGCATAGCTGGTGCGTAAAGTGGGAGCCTCTGAGCGCGTTTCCCTAGAGAGCGCCACGCGCGAGCTGTGCATTGAACCGTATCTATCTCCTCTGACTCAAACACAGTATGTGTGTTCACAATCATTGCTCTCAGGGGGATCGGATGCACTACCCCAGCCTCAACCGCAACATGCGGCATGAACGGCGGCGCATTCTGCCAGTAATAGGCATATTGCGCCTGTGCACACAAGTAGTAAAGAGACATATCAGGGACTGTAAACCCACCCATCCCATAAGGCTTAGTTAATGTGTCCCAGGCTACTCGCGACCTCTTGCCTCCCCATGTAAGCGTGATCAGCAAGGATCGCAATTGAGCAAAAAAATGCTGCGTTAGGATAATCGGGACATTCACAAACAGGTATAAAAATTTCGGTAGCACTACCATTTTAATCAGTGCGACTCTGTCAGAAAACGACAAGGGCAGCCAAATCCATCTAGCCACCTGATCTTCCAGCTTAGATATTGCTGTACCGTAATTGGACCTGATGACTTCGTGCTGATCCCTATGAACCCAAACTCCGAGGTACTTAACAGGGTCAGTAGCCCACTCCAGGGGATAATTAAGGTCAAATCGATCAGTGCACTCTGTAAGTGAAAGAATGGTGGACTTACTCCAATTTATGGCTAAGCCAGAATACCATTCAAACCGCACATATTCGCGAATCACCTGCTCCAAGTGTTGCGCGGGTTCCCGTACATATAGAACCATGTCGTCCGCGTACATAGATATTGCCAATGGACGCTGCAGGAAACGCAGTGCCGTCCCCGCATGTCTCTGCCGCAACACACAGGCTAGAGGTTCCAAGACAACCACAAACAGTAGGGGCGATAGCGGACAGCCTTGCCGAGTGCCGCGATTGATGGGAAATGCGTCAGATACATGACTGTTCACCCGGACACGGGCCACCGGATCCGTGTACAGTAAACGAATCCAATTGGTGAAGAAATAAGGCACACCCATTCGATTCAACACCGTAAACATATATGGCCAAGCGATAGAATCGAACGCCTTAGCAGCGTCTAGAAGCACCGCAGCAGCCGGCAGCCCAGGGTTCAGGGAATGCAATACAGCAAACAATGTGCAAAGATTGTGAGCTGTGGAACGAGTGGGGATGAACCCCGACTGATCTGGTAGCACCATCACCGGTAGCAACAGATTCAGCCGTGTCGCCAAAACTTTAGCAAGAATTTTTACATCCGTGTTCATAAGCGACAACGGCCGATAAAAGTCGCACCTATCGGATGGCTTACCCGGTTTCAAAAGCGTGACAATCAGAGCTTCCCTGAGCGTGGCAGGCAATCGCTGTTGTTCAAAGGCCTCGTCGTAAATATCAACTAGATGTGGGAGCAAGACATCCATGTATTCTTTATAGAACTCCGCGGGGAGTCCATCAGTACCCGCGGCTTTCCCACAGGGAAGACTATTAATGGCATCCCTGAGTTCCTCAACCGTCAGCGGATGCATAAGGAAATCCTGCTGAGCCTTCGACAGCCAGACCAGAGCAACATCGTCTAAATACTGCGCTATTTCTTCTGTACTAGCTGTAGCCCTACTCCCATAAAGATCTCTGTAATGCTTAACAAACTGACTAAGAATACCCGCCGCGTCAGAATACAATGCGTCTCCATCGGCAATCGCCTGTACCGTGTAATGTCGTGCCCAGGGTTCAGTAAGTTTAGTCGCCAGCGCGCGCCCTGGTCTGCCACCCTCACTAAAGTAACGAGCTGTGGCGCGTCTCGAGAGAAACCGCACCTCCCGCTCGGCCAGATCATTGTATTCAGTGACCCGTGAACGTATATCTGCCAATGTAGCATTGTCGGGAGCACACTCATACCGCCACTCCAAGCCCAACAAATCACCTTGAACGCTTGAACGCCTCCCAGAGAGTACACTGGCTCTGCACTGAGCCCACATTAGCAGTAAAATATCGCTCTAAGGCCTCGCCTACCCCCTCTTTAAAGACGGGGTCCAGCAGCGCTGTCGGCAGTAGTTTCCATTGAAATGAGGCAGATGTGTATGAGGGGATTTGCATAGTGAGCAGGACCGGAGCGTGATCAGATAACGTTCGCGGCAAATGCACTACCCGAGATGTCCAAGCATTGATGTCTTTTGTGGTGAGCCAATAATCCAGTCGCGACCAAGTATTGTGAGTATAGGAATAGCACGTTCCCTCCGCACCTCCGGATGACGCAAGCGCCAAACATCTTGCAGAAAGAGATCATGCATACCATCATGGACCGCTTGTGCAGCCTTTTTAGGAACAGTAGCTACAGAAGAGTGTCTGTCCATCGCCGAATGCAACACTACATTAAAATCCCCCCCACAGATAATGGCAGAAGGTGGCAGCCGAAGCAGCTTGCCCCACAACAACTTAAAGAATTCCGGATCGTCCACATTTGGACCGTACACATTCACAATCGTGATCAAGACTCCACACAACTTACCCTGCACTATAACATATCGGCCATGGCTGTCAATATCTTCATGACGACTAACAAAGGAGACGTGTTTATTTATGAGCACCATCACCCCCCGTGCATATGTGGAGTATGTAGAGGCAAAACGTGCGCCAGCCCACCTGCGGGCCACAGTAGATGCCGCATATTCATCGAGATGCGTTTCCTGCAACAACGCAACATACACATGATGACGATCTAAATACGTCAAGACCTGCCTTGTTTTTTTGGGGTTGTTGAGACCCCTGACATTCCAGCTAAGCCAATTAAGCTGCCCAGACCCCGCCATCCCTCACATCCATAGTGACATGAAATTTAACAATTGCATCCCCCCATGTGGCACACAAGACAGCGTAGTAGTAATGACGCTTCCAGTACTGAACAGCTGACCATGATAACACCCCTACAAGAAAACACCCCGCCCACCCCAGCCCCCAAAGCGCAACACCGTAACCCCCACCCACCCCCACCACCCACTGAAGCATCCCAATCATGCTCAGGTACCCCAGAATACCGGAAATCCCCAACAAGAACTCCCCCCCACCCTGTCGGGAACAGAAAATCCATTCACCACACCCCTTCCCCATTAGAAACTGTTTGGGTTATTCCCTCAGGAGGGGCACCAGCCACCCATCGACCCCCATGCGGAAACCAGGGGGGGTTGGGGCATGTCTATCATACCCCCAGCCTATCTACGCAATGGACGCCCCAAGCGCATACCAACAATATAAGGACCTGGGTGCAAAATAAAGAGGAGGCACCCAGAAACATTTCAGGATCATCAATCATGAGAGTTCAGCAGAACACTGAGCAATAAATACAGTAACATATCAATCGCTCCCCAGAGCGCCAAAACCAGAAAGATGATCAACATGACTCCGTGAGCGATCAACCAGACTCCAGCTCATGAGCCCACGCCACACATCACACCCCACATCCCAAGGCTATCACGCCAGGCGCATGCAGGACTGTACGACAGGCAGCACCCCCTGTGGAACTATAAAGACAGTGGGAGAGCAATACAAGGCAGGACAATAGAGCCAACAAGCCCACCCAGCATCTGTCCTCAAAGGGGTATGTCCCAGTCCTGCTCCACAGTCGGTGCCTCCGGCAGATGCCAGCCCGTCCGCACTGCTACCCAAGCGGGACGTCAAACATTAAAGGTATGACCGCACACTTCCTGATGATGCAGAAGCAACATGTGCCAACAACGGTGCCCTAGTCATCAGACTCCGCTTCAGCACCAGACAAGCCAGCTTTGTGGCGCCTCTCCAGTTGCTTAACAAACTGCATAGCGTCTTTGGGAGTCAGGCAAACACGAGGTTTACTCCCACCCATCACCTTGAGGCGTGCAGGATAAAGCATGGCATAGGAGATTTTCATGTCCTGCAGCTTTTTCTTCACCGATTGAAACTCGCGTCGGGCCTGCTGCACCGCCACCGTAAAGTCCGGGAAGAGCGCCACCTCCATCCCCTTATATCTTGTGGTGCCCATCTCTCTCGCGAGGCGGAGGGCAACGTCCCTGTCGCGATAATTAAGAAGCCTCGCAATAATCGGGCGTGGAGGCGCACCCGGGGCAGGACGCGGAGCGAGGGACCGATGTGCCCGCTCCACCACCAACACATTGGAAAAATGCTCCGCACCCAGCATAGTCTTGAGCATGTCTTCCACATAAAGTTCCAATCTACCTGTATTGGTCGATTCAAGCACACCTGTAATGCGCAAGTTGTTGCACCGCAACTGCGCCTCCAAATCCTCGCTCTTGGCTTTTATAACCCCCAAAAGCCTTTCCATTTCCCTGCAGGACTTCGTGACATGCTCCGCCTTATCCTCCGCATTGGAAATGCGCTGCTCGGCCTCAGTAAGACGTGCGCCATGCCCATCCAGCTTCGCAGACATGGTGTCCATATGCAAGTTTAAGTTATCTATTTTCCCATCAATAGTTTTGAGACTTTGCTGCATTGTCATCATCAACTGCTCCAACTTGCTTGCACTGCCCGGATCCATAGTCAGATCAGGCTCAGACGATGCGTGCGTTTGTGATTTCTTTGAGCGTTTGGAGTCAAACGAGAGAGTAGACTCGAAATGCTTGTCAGGCTTACCCATTGTGTCACCTTCAGCCACAGGCCCAGACACACAGCCAGGTCATCTACTCCCCCGTCACCAACACACCAGTGATTGCGATATGACGGTACACTAACCTGGCAGTCCAACACCTAACAGCTGTGTTCCACCAGGCCCCTTCACAGTGCAGGCAGCCAGCCCCTGCAGCGCGAGCAGCACAGAGATGCAGCACAGCACCACTGCCTCGACAGTCCCTCCACAGCACCAATGTAGCAGGTCGCCTCACATGTCCCTCACACAGGACCAGAGACGGAACATCACATACGCAGGGGCCAGCCAGCAACACTCCCTTTGGTGAATCAGGAGAATCTCCACTGAAGGGCCGAAGAGATGACCGTCCACACGTAGCTAGAAGGGCCCACACATGCCTCCAGCGACGATCCGGAAGATCCACACCCCCAGCAGCGCCAACGGAGGAGTGACAGGTCCAAGCTCCCCTACGGAGCACCAATCCGCCCGAGTGGAGCCCCGGCAGAGGCACACTCCCAGCGGGAGGGCCGCAGAAGTATCGGGGAGGCTAGCGGACAACCCCCACCTCAAGCTACGGAGCGCTCCTCCTCCACAGCAAGCAAGAGGTGTCCTCCGGCCTCCAGCTCCCAAGTCCGGTGCGGGCTCCGCCCCCGAATCGAGCGCAGCACACCGCTCCCTCGTCGATATGGTCTGCCCAGCGCTCGCGTCCTCCGATCCGGACGGCCTCACAGAAGCGGCGCGGCTGAGCTGCCAAAGCCAACGCTGCTCGGAAACGCGGCAGCGCAGGCCGTGCCGAGCTCAGAGGAGGCCCTCCACACTGGACAGCAGCGTCCAACTCCCGGAGCCACAGTGGCCTCAGAGCCGCTCGCCGATATTTAGCACACACCGCAATGGTCTGTCTCCCTCAGCGGCCAGCCTGCTCACCGCAGCTGCAACCTCCGCCTTGATCACCACACTGCCGAGAGGAAACGATTACTGCAGAGTCCGGAGGCCGCCATGTTGTCCCAAAGGCCACAACTGTCGACTTCAGCCGTCCCCCTGCACCTCAGCACGAAATGTGTGTCTCGATGAGCACTGCAGGTAAGGTAGTGTCCAGCGCGCTGTCCTTCCAACGCAGATAGCCAGGAGGAGTAAAGGATTTTGATCGGATTAGTGCCCCGACCAGCAGAGCAGCACTAACGTGCGGCCATCTTGCTGCGGGCTCACTAGCGCCCCGACAAACTGCAACTTTATCTTATTATAGTCACAAAAAAAATCTTTATCAGAATTGAGAATTCATAAAACATAGTTAAAGGAAGACAAATATAGGTAATTATAAGTGTAGTTAATAAAGGCAGGTGTGCACAGGAGGGGGAAATATTTCTTTTAAACAAATTTGTGAATTTCTTTCTCGGCAATTCAGTGAAGTTAGTTCTCTTTCACAATAAACCTGTTGTTTAGAACATTGGAAAATCAGTGGCACAGGCTTTCTTGACAGCCTGTAAGTCTTCTTCTGGACATAGCATATGATTTGCTACTCATAAAAAAATCTAATAACCCACTTACTAGTAAATCATGTATTTTCCTCTTGTGAAGTCGGGTCTATATTCTTCTGGGCGAATGACTCAACATTTCAAAAGGGAAGGACTCAGCATATACCAACATATTTGATAAGCAGAATAACATAGCATTTATGTGAACATATATTTATAGACTCTAGTGAAAGCAGATATAAGAACAGCAGCTCCAGCTTACCTTGGCATAGCATCAACAGCCTCTTAGCCTCTGTCATCTATAGGCCTTGAAAGTATAAGTGTGGGGAGGGCAGCTGCAGGACCTCAAAAAGTAACTTTGCTTGAGTTCAGGTGGTGAATGACTTTAGATTTTGTTATCGTGTCACTTATGCTGTGCGTTCAAAAACAAAGTTCAAATGTCAAGCTATGTCTTCTGACAAATTGTTGCTTATTTGGAAACTGGCATTTACTTTTAGTTCTCTAAGTGGGTAGTGACATGACCAAGGTGACAATCTTGCTGGGGTTGGAGTACTGGAAGAGAAAGAAATAAATACAGAATGTCATCTTTTTTCTAACATATATTTCCTTACTTGTAAATGAATTATACACATATTTCAAGATATACCAGCATTAGGCATGCACAGATAAAACATTTTTTTTTTTTATTATTCTGAAGCGTGATGGAAACAAAGATTTTAATTGGATCAAATCAGATCAAGACACTTTATTTGGTTATGAACAAATGATATATATTCACCGAAACCTGATTTCCACACATTATCATTTGTGCACTATACAGTTTTTCCAGTAAAACTGCTTGATTATTATAAATGTAGTGAAAATTTAAAAGGAAAATGTGCTGTCTTTACATAACAGTGTGCTACCTCACCAGTGACTCAAAAATGCATCACCAGCTACATACTATGCCCTTATCACTCTCCTGATGAGTGGGCATGGCACATTTGCCACCCTTGTGTTTTGTATATTGCTTGGATTTTTTACAATCCCCATGACTTTAGTGATATAACATTAATGTCAGCACACCCCTTTTAAAATTGTTCCAACACTACTGATGTCATCTTTATGTCAGAATTGCCAAAACTCAGCTTTAACTTTAGTTCAATACTAATCATCACAATGAAGGTTATGTCAAACAGTCACACAACAACATCAACAATGTACTTACGCCTACACCGACTGTAGTGAGAAATACGTTTTGGCAGTTTAAGTGGGTATTGAAATGGGAAATTACATGTTCTATCCTTGCAGTGAGGAGTAAAATACAAGAACGACCGGCACCGTTGTGAAATATTCAAACATGCATGTTGGAAAAAAGAACACAGAGCCTTATTTATAAGACCCTTATGCCGCAGTTGTGCCACTTTTTGTGACGCCGCAGCGGCGTAACAAAATGTACCACACTGCGCGATATTTACAAAGCGAATCATCTAGGAAGATGCATCACTTTGTAAACACCTGCGCTATATTATACATGCAACAGATATAATGTATGAAGGGTGGGTGCTTCGGTGCAGAAAAGGCTTGCAGAAGTGTTACAGTTAAATCCATGACATTTCATTGTGTCACTTCTACGGCATCACTGCATCAAATCCTTACGCCTGCTTTATGCAGGCGTAAGGGATGACGCAGGCCTTTTCATGTGGGGCTTGCCCCATGTGAAATGATACATTTCTGGAGTTGTGTCTGTTTCCAGACACACTCCAGCAATGCGCCATTTTTGCACCGACTGTCAGGAACCCTTTAGTGTACACTAGGAATTGTTGCAACAAGAAAGTGCATGCCCCTGTTAAAATACCTGCTGGCAAATATCCACGTTGGAGAAGATTAAGTTCTGGCTGGAGAGCCCTCCTGCGCGCTGTGATGTATGAACTGAAGCATTCCATTACAGAGAATCGAGACTTGACTGTGCCCACTTCCTGTAGTGGTGCGCGATCTAGTTGCGCTTCTCTGAGACACTACTGAAGGATAAACGCGCCTGCGCGATGATCGCGTGGCGCACTTAAACGGAAGAAGAATTCCTGACAGGAGCGTTTACCTCTAGCGCTTCGTGTCAGCACAAGGTTTTTCCAGAGAATTAATTACGCGGCAATGAGCCTTTTCAGCAGGAAAGTATAAAAGGCTATAATTGTATTCCTTGACTAGTCTTGTTTTTTAACCACGATAAAAAATTCCTTCAGCAGAGAATTTCATCAAGAAGCAAGAGCTGCGGTTCCTGCTCAGAGTACAGGAATGAAAGTAGGAGTGAGCCAGTAAAGTGAATTATCAAGGGAGCTGCTTCAGTGAATAGAAGAGCTCCGAATCTCAAGTAAGCGTGTTCTTGTAGTTTTAAAAGATTGCGTATTCAGTCAAGAAAGAATTCCAGTCGGGAAGTAATACCGTCAAGAAACTATTTGGTCGTGTGAGTTTGAAGAAAAGTGGAATTAATTCTTCAAGCGCATTTTCAGCAGTTAGGAGATAGTTTTAGCCTTGCGCTTTTGAGACTGTGACAACGTAGCTTAAACCAAGTTGAACTGTAAAAGAAAAAGAGACAGTTGGAGTATTTTGAGTGTGCAGAGACATTCCTGGCAAGAGGTTTAAAAAAGAAAACGAATACCTTGCTTGAATTCAAAGAACTATTTCTAGAGGAGAAAAAACTGAACGCCTCATTTTTTCCTTTTGGAAGAACCTTAAGCTTGATCTTTTAAAAAGGTTTCAAAGATAAGAATAAGATAACAAGCTTTAAATCAGGGTTTCTTCCAGTGAATCCGATTTCCACACAATTCTGACAAAACAATAGAGAGGAGCTCACCTCAGAAGTGACACAGATAGCTAGGTACATATATGAGAGAGAGAGAGTAGGTGTTGCAATTAAAAACATTAGGAGAGATTACTATCTGTGCTTCTTTTGCAGGTGACTTCCCCCCCGCGACTTCGAGCGTAGGAGAGGAACCAGTGTCAGGAGGCAGTCTCTCTTGTTTTGTCTTCCACTTCCCCTTTCCCCCGGGCTGAAGTTAGTGACAGCTGATATCACCTGTCGCAGGCTTCGGCTGGTAGGATTTGGGGCAAGGTTATCTGCTCCTGAGGGGATCCTCTCTAAAGTAAGGCAAGCCTGACACCGACAGATACGTCAGGATTCCTGACTAAATGTCAATCATTGCATCATGGAGCGCTGTACAGTTAATACTGCACATCCATGGTGTCACAAGGAGGGGGCACTGAAAAGTGTTGCATCGCTGTTTTACCACAGCGATGTGACACTTTTCATAAATGAGGCTCTTGATTCTTTACACTGAAAATTATGAGAGGGTTACTTTATCAAATGAGGAACCTTGTGTATATAAAAACTATTCTGGACGATTTAGCAAAATGTAACAATAGTTTTCTGTCAGTATGTGACAAAATAAAACCACCCATTCTTCCTTTTCTCATTTTGGAACAATCAGCGTCTTTATTTATATGTGACAGTATAATAAGGATTTAATACATTATTTAAATTCAAACTAAGCAAAAATGATTGTGTGCTGAGTCCATATATGTTGAGCTACCTGCCTGTCTCCAAATTAGGAGCTTCATAGAGTGTTACAGTATTTCTCTAGGTTTTCAAGTTCATTCAAGCTAAAGCAACAGGCAGTATTTTTGTATTCTATTATTATTTTAAAATCATGTTATTTTTCTTTTGATATTTATTTTTACTGGTTTGAAACGTGTTCTTTGTCAGTCTTGGAAAAAGAGACATAATAACTTCATATCAGATGGACGGTAAGCATTCTATTTTTGAAACAAGGCAGAGTTAATTTTGTGTATGAAACACAATTTAGACTTAGTATGATGCGTTTTTAGGTCTTTGCTTCAGTGGCCGAACTATTGGTTCCAGTATATAAGATATACTTCGAGCAGATCCCTTGCTCTTAATTGATTGGTTTTGATTCCTACCACAGTTGTCTCCTCTTTTTCCAGTGGCTTTCCTCCCTGTTCTTGTGTTTGTTCCGCCTAGAAACACTTCAGTCTCGCAGTGGTCTGATTGTTCTATTGATTCTCTGCTGAATTAACTGGACTATTTTTCTTTATCATTCTGAAGTTAATGGGAAAGCATGTGTTTCCATTTTCTCTTCCCCATTGTTCTCTTACTTCTCTCTTACCCCCGGCCCTGCTCCCCACTTTGCTCTCCATGCGGCTGCCCATTTTAAACATTGGTTTCTAATTTAATTTAATTCTTTTTTGAGGGCCTAACAGGTGTCAAGTGGTACTTGACTCATGGATTCTGTTTTAGGATCTGGTCTGCATTTCTTTTTCCCTTCATTTTCTTTCAATTTACCATCCACCACATTAGCAATGTAAATTTAAAATAATAAAATGAATGTTTGTGTGTCACTGTGCATGTGCATGCTTCACTAACAATGCATGTGGCATGCATGCACCATGATGCGCAAATTTTCAAGCACCATAACTCACAGGCGTGTATATATGTGTATGATGATAATATGTGCACATCACCAGTGTTAGACTTGGCTTTTTCAGCGGATTTACCCCCAGACTTTTTGCTTTTTGGCCTCCTATTTTTTACCTATTTTTCATTGGCTTTTAGGACCCTGGGTACTTTACACTGCTAATCAGTTCTAAAGTGTATATGTTTGCCATGTATATTGTGTATGGATTGATGTTTCCATGATTGGCTTATTTGATTTACTACTAAATCCCTAGTAATGTGCACGTGTGCCCAGGGAATGTAAATCACATGGCACGTGCACCCACTCGCCAGGCCCTAACCTTATCTTTTCTTCCATGTAAGAAATCCCTCAGGTAGGTCCAAGATAACCCATGGGCAGGGTGCAGTGTGTGTGAAAAGTAGGACATGTAATCGTGTGTGCTACATGTACAGATAGTGGTATAATGGGCAATTCGTTTTTCACTATTGAAAGGCTATCAGTCTCATAGGTCACATGGGAGTTGATTTGTAACACATTTCAAGTTTAACTTTCCATGGGGACAAGATAGAGAAATTGAGTTTAGGCTTCCTGAACTCTGAATTTAAAGATCCATCTTTTAGTAAAGAGGATGTATATATCGTGTGTTTGAAAATGCCACTTTTAGAAAGTGGGAATTTTCTTGCATAACCATCTTGTGTGCCTCTACCTTTTGTGTATTCCCTATCTGGGTTTAGAGTGACAGGAGCAGGGGATGTATATTCACACTAGACAGACACAAGGAGGGGGGGGTTGAGGTGTGTCCTGTCTTTCCTGTGAGACTCATAGCCAGGGTGAGTAGACCTGGCTGCATTTAGAGTAGTGGTAGGAGTAGTTGCTTGCACCTGAATGGACTGTGGCTGCCTCTCACAAAGCTGTCTTCATCTCCTGTGCTGAACCTGACCTGAGCCAGGCTGGACTGTTTTATGTGCGCCAGAAGAACTTTATTTGCACCAACTTCAAAGAAAAATGTGGAACTTTAGATTACTGCTGGACTAAGGAACCTACCAAGAAGAAAAGCTGGAAGATCTGCCAAGAGGAGTACTGACCCTTTGCTGTTGTTGCTTCGTTGGGTTGGCCTGCTGTTGCTGCTTCTGTCTTTGGCAGGGAAAGTACTGGACTGGTCTTTCTGTATACTAAGTATTGTCAAAGGCTTGATTTAGAGCTTGCCTCCTGTTGGAAGTCTCAGGGAAATCAAATAGTTCAACATCTTCTGGGTACCGGCTTCTGGGTATGGGAAGTTATGCCTAAAATGGCTAAAAACCTCAACACTATCACAGGTGAAACAGCACTAGTCCCTTCTTTCAGATAACATGGATCTTAGGGATTTCTTGCAAGGTCCAAAGAAACTGCGTAAGAAACGAGAGATTGCGTGAAATTGATAGAATTCACCTAGAAAAGGCCTTAGCTGTGGTAGACAATGGAATGACCACACTTTTGTCACATATTTATTCACTTGGCACCATTGTGTCCTCAGCAATTGACATAATGGAACAAGATTTGTCTATTCTACAACATGAGCAATCCCAATTGTGCTCCATTGTGCTTTTTAGCTGGACTGTACAATCATTGCGTTCAGGCCACGTATGAAGGTGGTACATTAATAGCACAAATCTATTTCCGACTTATAATATGACCAACAGACAAATGACAATGGCACGCAGAGATGCGAGGTACACCATGCTGCACATTGAAAAATTAGAGAAGTTTCCTTTTACAGTAGCAGAGTCACCATCTACGGAATGGTTAATTCATGGCTATGTCACACTGCCAATCACTCCAATACTGCCTTAAATATCTCCAGGTAGGCAAGTATGAAGTGTTGGGTGAATGGTACATACAGGAAATCTGGGAGCTGCCATACAGATGTAGGTGTAGAAATAAGGACACTGGCATTTTCCTGAGTGGTACAGACTGTGAGAAGGCTTTAAGTCGGTTTTTAGTGTGCAAATAAGTCTCGCTTCACCGAGCATGTAATGCTTCAATAGTGAACCTATCTTGCTACTTGAAAGGCTCCCCTGCTACCCTGATTCATCACGTTTAGGAGTTACCCCTGAATGGGAGTTATTTAGTGCTGAATGATCAAGGCTGTTGAGGGATGGTGCCAGACATCGCATATCTAGTCACAGTAAACTCCAGGGTTGATTTTTTGTAAGCGAGATTTGTTTCCCCCAGCTCGCTTAGTTAGGGAGGCACCACTGTGGCCTTAATTGAATGTTTCCAATATAAGGTTTGATTTGCTGAGCAGACTGAAAGCAATGCTGTTTCAACAAAATGTGACCTGAATTCCAGCCCGAAAGACTTTTGATCTCCAGGTTGCAAGGTCTTCGGCAGAGACACAGGCTCTGGTCCATATGAACTTCCCGCTCAATTTCGGAGAAATGGTTCATCGTATCTTTAACATGTCTGATAAAGGGGGGATCGTACACTTATTTAAGCGTATTGGATCAGGTCTATTAACCACCTTTCAGACCATCTTCAGAGAAATACCAGGTTTCAAACAGTCTGGACTTGGAAGTGTTTTTGGAGGGCTTCCTCTGGTCCTGCTATCTTTGGTGGGCATCCTGATTTTAATCCTATTGATTCACAATGGATGGCTCAATCCCTCAAGACATGAAGAAAACACTGCTGGATTGATATTGCAGTGATCGTATGGTGTTCTACCTGACTACGCCTTGGCTTCGAGAGCTGAGTGAGCATTGGTTCTTGTCTTTCAGACTAGTCTAGCTAGACTGTGTCGTGCCTGTGTTCCGCTGCATCTTCTGCAGATTTGGATTCGTGTTGGACCTGTGTCTGACTCCTCCATCGGTTGCGCCACCTGACTGAGACGTGCTCCTGGAGCCCTTGCAGGCCCATGTGTACAGTTGTCCGCAGCGTACTCCCATGTTGATGGTGGCATTTCTAGAGCCTCCAAGGGATGCTTCCACTCCTGTTGGAAGAGAAATCGGCTCTGCTCCAGAGGTACAGGCATCGGTTCTAGGCTTTCAGGAATCTAATTCTTCCCTGGCCGCTGCTGTGGCAAACAGAGATGACCATCTTTGCTCACTCAACATTATATTGGAACTACTGGAGGGATTGCCACTTGCGTATGCAATGTACAGCGATGTTGAGTCTTCAGCACATGATTCATTAACTATCTGGCCTTCCCTGTGCTGGGAACTATTCTGCAATTTTTTAAACAATAACCAAATTGAAGGCCAAATTGACTTTGTTTTATTTTTCTCCTTCTCTGCTCTAACTAAGCATAATGGCATTCAAGGTGCTAAAAAAAGAATGTTGTGTAGTTCCTAGGAATCCCCAGGACCTGCGTGTTTTGGATGTCCTGAACTGAGGGCTTGGTGTCTAACCTGCTTCCGGACAACCCCACAGGATATGTCAGCTGTTAGACCATGTAGCTCCACAGTGCCACTATCACCCCCCTGTATCCTACAGGGGTGTAGGTAGTTTCTGGCAACTACTGAACATGACAACCCTGATTCCTCTGGGATCATGGAAAACAATCCAGTACTTTTCGCTCAGTCACTCGTGCTTGCTTATTCTCGGAAAATACACAGGATGGCGGTTAGGACATTTCAATAAGTATTTATTGGTCCAGCGTCAGTCTCGTGTAAAACATATTTGCTGCGACAATCAGGAGACAGAAGCATAGGAAAGAAATCGCAAGTACCAATATAGTAAACAGTAGATACATTTCTACCATTGTGCTAAGAAGATGAAAATATAGAGTTCAGATAGGACAGTAGCACTTGCATACTCCTAAAATACGCTTCCTACGTAACTTGCCTAAATGTACCTAGCCTAGATATGTAGGTGTAGCTTGTATACGTGTGTATATATATATATATATATATATATATATAATTCACTGAAAAACCCATAGGTTTCAGGGGCATTATAGTTAGCTGGATATTTCCCTCATACAAAACCATTGAAATTCCCCTGTTATAGATAGTTCAGCTAACTATAACTCGCGCCCCCGCAATGCACTGCTGATGACGTCACATATTACATCACTCATGACATGGTCAGTGACATCACTGATGACATCACTCATGTCATCTCAAATGACATCACTGATGACATCACTGATGACATCATCCAGTGAATGTCTGTTTTTCAGAAAATTAAATATGTTTTATATATGTATATCTAAACAATGATGGAAGAATAAATGGGTATATAAGTGTCTAAATGGATGATTTGTTTTTGAAAAATTGATTGTGTAACTGACTGATTAAGTGTATCATAGTGAATACATGGCTTAGTGAGTAATGTTTAAATATGTAAATATCTGTATCAGTCTCTCACTTTGTGTATAAGTGGCTGCATGGGTTGGTGAGTAGCTACATGGGTGTCTATATAGGTTATTAGTTGGTTTTTTGAGTATCAGTCTGAGTGTCTGCATGGTTCGGTAGGGGGTATTACGTAGTGCATAGGTGCATGAATGAGTGACTCACTGTTTGTATGTGTTGAAGACAGCATGTGTGCAGGACTGTATGGGTGGATGAGTGTGTGTATGGGTGTGTTAGTGAGTGAATGACTGTCTCAATAGTGTCTTTATGAGTAACTACATATGTTTTAAACTAGTATATGTGACTATTGGTGTATATAAGTGAGTATATGTGAGAGTGAGAGATTGAAAGAGTTCCTGTATGAATAAGTATGTGTTTCTATAAGTGATTGTTTAAGAGACTAAGTATGTGTAAGTTTCCGTAGAAGTAAGTGTGGTGGTGTGTGTATAACTGTATATGCAAGTAAATGTATGTTTGATTCTTTATTAGCATGAGTGACTATGTGTGTGAGTAACTCTATGGATGAGTGGCATTGTGTAACAGGATGTATAGGTGTATGAGTACATATGATGAGTGAGTACATGTATGAGTGACTGTATAAGACTGTTGGTGAATGAGTGGATGTGTATGTGGATCTTAGAATTACTGAAGAGGTTGTTGTAACTGGTATTGGTATGTCCATTGTTTTGAACATTTTAGTCTCTATTTTTGAATGTGTGTATCAAAGGTTATATTAGGGTGAGAGGAGGTCTGCCACTCTATCACAAGGATGATGTCATCAGTGATGTCATCAGTGATGTCATTTGAGATGTCATCAGTGATGTCATGAGTGATGTCACTGACCATGTCATGAGTGATGTAATATGTGACGTCATCAGCAGTGCATTGCGGGCGCGCGAGTTATAGTTTGCTGAACTAACTATAACGGGGGAATTTCAATGGTTTTGTACAAGTGAAAATTCCAGCTAACTATAACACCCCTGAAACCTATGGTTTTTTCAGTGAATTTCTGAGGTTTTTTAAATGCTAATTCCTAACTATAACGTGCCTGAAACCTATGGTTTTTTCTGTGAATTTCAAAGGTTTTTTAAATGCTAATTTCTAACTATGCCTACAGAGATAGGATATGTGAAGAAAGAAGAAAAAATGCACAGAAAGAAAAAAAAGAAGTGCAGAAAGAAGCAACAGAAGTCCTCAAAGACGAAGAAAAGTGCAGGAAGAAGGAAAACGTGCAGAAAGAACAAAAAGAAGAGCAGAAAGAATCCTTGTTGCAAAATCATCCTGTACCCTCAACTTTTTCAGACGGATACTGGTGGTAACTGAGTCTGACTAACCAGTCCTAGAGCCAGTGCTATGTTAAAAGACACTTAGAATACAGTGAAAACACCTACATACACTAGGGAACATTATGTGTTGGGGTCCCCCTGTGATTAGCATGACCTCCTCTGTAAGCCCCTAGTATATAATAGGGCAGAGGGTTAAAACTACCTCTTAAAACAGGCCACAGGGCATTTTTGCACACGTTAACTCAGGCCCCGTCTCCTCCCTTCACCACTGTGTAAACACGCCCGGTGTCCGTTTTTAGTTGGGAAGATTACGTTCATTTGAATCCTGAGGGTCCCTAGGGTCCAACTAGCCCACTAGGTACCTCCAGTAAGTGCCACAGAGCTGCGTTGCAGAGACCTGTAAAAAGTGGCACGGCCTGGACCACCTCTCTGCAATGCAGCTCAGTGGCGCTTACTGGAAGCACTTGGTGGGCTAGTTAGCCCACAGGGGCCCTCAGTATTGAAGGGAAATTATATCCCCAATTTAAAACGTGCCATAGTGCGTGTTTGCACACGTCACCTCAGGCCCCGTCCCCTCCCTTCACCACTGTGTAAACGCGCCCTGTGGCTGTTCTAAGTTGAGAGATTAAGTCCCCTTTAATCCTAAGGGTCTCTAGGGTCAAACTAGACCACTAGGTACCTCCAGTAAGCGCCACAGAGCTGCGTTGCAGAGAGGTGTAAAAAGGGGCTTGCCCTCAGAACACCTCTCTGCAGGGCAGCTCCCTGGCGCATACTGGAGATGCCTGTTGGGCTAGTTGGCCCTCAGGGACCCTCAGTATTGAAGAGGAATTAATTCCCCAACTTACAACTCGCCAGGGGGCGCGTTTGCAGAGTGCTGCAAGGAGGGGGCGTGGCCTCCGGCACAATGCCAGTTTTTTATTTATTTTAATTTTTTAAGGAGGGGGGCTGTGTGGTTCCCCTTCTTATTCTAATTTATTGGCCCTGATGACCCCATCCCCCGGGCCGGCCACTGTTTTAATATATATTTATAGACACACCTAGGACATGCTGGACAAACCATACGTACCTATCACCATGACGATTTGCGTGATATTCATTAAAAGGCGACTATGAATACAATGAATCCACGTGGAATGTATTTACACCACTAGTGAATCTCTGACATGTCTGATGCCCTACCGTGCCTAATCCCGGTCGACACCCTTGTCGTTTATTTATACAAACATGGGTAGCTATTGACGGGCACATTTAATACACATGCACACCTAGCCATTCAAAGGGGATTCGACAAGAATTCGACCAAAACTATGCAAGAAACCCCCCTCACGGTTAATAAAACACACATCCACTGCCGGATGTGTAATACTTTTTATTTTACTCTCTGGAAAGGGGACGAACATCACTTGAGAGTCACAGCGCGCTCCTGGCAGAGCCCAATGCTGTGCTACACCCACCATTGCCTGCCGAGTGCCACACACCTCTGTGTTGTATTCCACCAGCTTGTGCATATGCTATGACACTCTCTAGCCCATGTGCACTGTAACACCACCCTGTGAATATGTCATGCCACACTTGTCTTCGCATGGGTTATATTGCCCCATCTAACGTGCCTTCCTCGATGCCTATGTTATAACGCACAGTGCTATGCCATACATATTACAATCTGGGATCCATATCTTTGTCACAGTGCATATGCAACGTTACACTCCCCAGCACATATTTTATATTACAACTTTAGAGACTAGTTAGGTTACACAACACTGCCCTGTGCATATTACACTCAAAGGCGCATATCGCATAGCACGCGCTAGTGCCTGTGCTATCTCGCGCTCTCCAATGAATCTGTCATTACGCACAATGTATTGCATATTATATTTCACGCCCGGTTCATCTTATATCACACTTTTTGGTGCATAGTTTATACCATACACTATATCTAGTTTTAATTTTCAATCGTGCTCTCAGGAGTATGTTCTATATAACACTGTGTTCACCTACCCTTTTCACGGGCATTACATTTTGCGATAGGGGGTGGAGGGTCAGGGGGTGTTTCTGCCAAGTGAGCCCGGAGTCACAGTCACAAACGCCCTCTTCTTCTTGATTAAAAGTGAGATTATGCTGCATACTTGTTCATATTTTAAGTAGTTCGCACAGACACATGTTTTAAAAACAATAAAGTTCCTAATACCCGCCTTCTCTGAACAGTTAGCTTGCTGCCCCATCCCCCTCCTCCCTATCCTCTGTTGTGTGAATCCATGGACTAGCCTCCTGCCATGCATGGTCTGATGTGCTGCCACTGCCCTCAATTTAGTATGATGTACCAGTCCACTCCTCCTGCCCATCATTGCCCAATTCTTTGCCCCATCATTGACCTCCTGCTTAAACTCTGTGCTTAGCTTGCTGCCCCTATTCTCCTTCCCCCTGCCCTCTGATGTCTTTGTGCATGCCCCTGCTCCATCCTTTTTGCCCACCATGTTCCCTGGACCTGCCACTCCTATCTACCCTGAGTGTTCTGTTGAACTGCCACTCCCCTCCCACCTGCCTAGCATTGTCAGATGACTGTAACCTGTCCCTGCCACCTCCACCCTGCCTGTCCACATGCCATGCCCCTATTATCTTCCTCCTGTCCTACATGGTCCATTGTACTGCCACACCCTTCTGCCCTCCCTGGTCTGTTGTGCTGCAACTGCTCCTCCTGCCTGCCCCGTGCGGTCTGTTGTGAGGCCCCTTCCCCTGAACTTTCTTGTCTGTGCACAGGTCCTGACCCTCCCTTCTATCCTCCATCGTCCTTTGTGCATGCCCCTGCACCCTCCTTCTTGCCCATCATAGCCATTGTGCTGCCACTAACCCTCCCACTTGCCATGCATGGTCTTCTGTGCTGCCATGGCCCCTCCCACCTTCCCTGTGTGGTCAGTTAGCTGCCCCCGACCACCTTCCCTCCATGGTCTGTGTGTATGCCATCACAGTCTCACTGTTGCTCTTCATGGTGTGTCTTGCTTCTAGTGCCCATCCTGCCTGACCTCCATGGCTATCTTGCTGCTCCTGCCCTGCCCCCTTGCCCCCAGCCCTCTGTTTACATGTGAAGACCCCTACTCCCTCGCTCATGGCTTGTCTGTTCCATTGTAATTCCCCTGATCCGTCCCTCCTGCCCTTTATGGTCTGTTATGCTGCAGCTTTCTCTCCTGTGTGTCCATTATGGTCAGCTAGCTAGCATTGCCTCTTGCCCCTCTGTTCTCTGTTGTCCATGTGCATGGTCCTGTCCCCTCCCTCTTGCTTTCTATGAATTGTTGTGCTGCACTCCCGTCCTGCATGCCCTGTGTGGTGTATTGTGCTGCTGCAAACCCTGATGTCTGCCCTGCAGGGTCAGTTTGGTGCACCTCTCCATGTCCCTCCTGTCCTCTGTTATCCAAGTCCATGTCCCTACCCCATTTCCTTCCATGATCCAATGTACCATACTTGCGAACATTTTGAGCTTGGTAAGAGGGAGATTTTGAAAAAAAACTGGGGTATTGATTTTCCCCTTTGAGTTACATTGAAAAAGAGGAGATTGTAGACAGGAGACAGATCAAATAAAGCCCATTTGAGCTTAAAAACATTGGACGTTTCCTGGCTGAATCGGGTCTGTTGGCATGTATGGTTGTACTACCATTGCCTCTTCCTTCTGCCCACAATGGTCTATTACATTGCCACAGCCTCTCTTGCAAGTCCTGTATTGTTGGTTTGTTGCCCCTGCCCCCCTTTCCACTGCCCTCCATAGTCTGTTGTGCTGCCACGGCCCTTCCTGCCTGCTCAGTGTGGTTAAATTGTTGCCTTTGCACCCTCCTACCTGCCTTCAATTTTCAGAGTCCGTGCCCCTGGCCTCTGCCTCTCAACAGTATCCTAATGAACAACTAGATTGCTAACATTCTATATTTATTACAAAAGTGTGGAACGCCTGACGTCATCTTGATGTAATCAAAACTGTAATACCTAGAGCATTTCCTTTAGAAATTACATATATGAGAGGTTCTTATTCGCATCAAAATTATGGTTAGTGCTCTAAAAGACTAAAATAAGGACATATTTTCTGAGTTTTCAAATAGCGACAAAGCACTTTTAAATCATTTGTTATCTTTATGTTTCTTTATCCAGTTGACCACTTGATTAAATGTTGCACTTAGGGGAGAGGATGTGGTGTTACTTCCAGAACTGCAGACTTTGCAACTGGGGAACCAGGTTGGAGTTTCTGCTTCAGCTCGACATTCTGTGATTCTGGTCAAATCACTTAGTCTCCCCATGTCTACAACCAAAATGAATTTGTTCTTGTGTGATGTAACCAATGCTCATGTAAAGCACTCCAATACCTGACAAGTCTGTACTATATAACACTGCAAAAACACAAACTAATAAGTGTTTTGCACACTTCTGTCATTGGGCTATATTTGGGCTACATCTGGGTGATTTTGGGCTACATTTGGGCTCTTTTGTCTCTGGTGGCCATCTTGGGAGATTTATTAGTTATGAAGTTTCCTAATTTCCTCATTTACTGCAGTCTCCTCAGTAGGAAATACTTTCAGTTTTTTACTTTGGTTCCATCAAGAAGGCATTCAGATGTGTCACACATTTGCTATAAATTCTGAATGTTAGCACTCTAAATGCTCATTAGATCACTGTAGTAAAGCTACTGCTCACCACGGAAGTCTGCTGCTGGTATTAAAAGTGCATGTTTCAGTCTGCATATCAGAATTTTTTAATGAAATAGAAGAGGATTTGAGAAGTCACTCAAAATGTGCCCTCATTTTCTTTCTTCGGCATTAATCATAATTTCTATGGCAAAATGAACCCCCTCATTGTGTTCCTTTTTAAATTAAATGTTTTAAGTGTTACCAGTTTATTCCAATCAAGATGGCTTCAGGTGTGCCATACTTTTGTCATAATGAAGACAGTAAGCGCTCTAGTTGTTTTTAAGAACACTCTGGGACATTCTGTCATTGGGCTATACTTGGGCTACATCTGGGTGATATTTGGGCTACATTTGGGCTCTTTTGTCTCTGGTGGCCATCTTGGGAGACTTATTTGTTATGAAGTTTCCTAATTTCCTCATTTACTGCAGTCTCCTCAGTAGGAAATACTTTCAGTTTTTTACTTTGATTCCATCAAGAAGGCATTCAGATGTGTCACACATTTGCCATAAACTCAGAATGTTAGCACTCTTTTTGCTCATTAGATCACTGTAGTAAAGCTACTGCTCACCAGGGAAAACTGCTGCTGGTATTGAAAGTGCATGTTTCAGTCTGCATGTCAGAATTTTTTAATGAAATAGAAGAGGATTTGAGAAGTCACTCAAAATGTGCCCTAATTTTTCTTTCTGCAGCACTAATCATACTTTTTATGGAAAGATGAACCCCCTCATTTTGTTCCTTTTTAAATTAAATGTTTTAAGAGTTACCACTTTAATCCAAGCAAGATGGCTTCAGGTGTGCCATACGTTTATCATAAGTAGGACTGTTAGCGCTCTAGTTGTTCTTTGGAACACTCTGGGAAGCTGCAGTAGAACACAAAGGAATCAACTGACAGTCTCTGCCCTTGTTGGATGTACATGTTTTACTGAGAATGTCAGACTTCATTCTCACATGACTGAGAAAGATAATGTGAATTTACAGAAAATAAGCTCTCAGTTTAGCTTATAGATCACCTTCCAAACCTCTGTGGCAAAAGCATGAGAAAATATTTTTCTCTCAATCATGATATCCCAGCAGAAGGCTTTTTCACATGGTGAAATCACTTTAGAACATACCACAATTCCTGAAATGAGTATGGTACCATGAACAAATTATTTATAATGTAACTAAAGTCTTAAAACCTTCTATTAACTGCAATGCTTTTTAATGAGGTGCTATCATGTATATTGGTCCCAAGATGGCTGCCAACTCTACTTGGATGAAGTGCTGACAGCCAATCAGATCTCAGGATGAGATGTGTGGTTAGGCTCCGCCCACATTTATATATTATTATTATTATTATTATTAAGGGGCATTTATAGAGCGCCTGGTTACGCAAACTGCGTGTCCCCGCGCTGAACTGAAACACTCCGAGAGAGAATGATTTTCACAGGAACTACTGAACAGATTGACACCAGACCTGCAAAAGGCACATCCCTGACCTGAGGACTACCTCTTTGCCAAATTTAAAGTTATTCTGTTCAGCCGTTCGGGCTGTACCTTGGACTAAAGGTCCCTATGGAAAATTGCATGGGGAAAACGCGTTTTGGGACCCCCCTTTTTTCTCAGCCCCCGCTTGACGAATCCCCCCGAGACTTTCAGGGTAGGTGCGGAGCGGAGCGCCCCACCTATTTTGAAACTTTTTCGAGGATTCGTCAACCGGCGCCAAAGTTATTCCAAATAGAATGTTGCGGATTTCCTATGGAAACATGGTCCTAACTATAACTATCTACTGGCGACCGCCAGTAGATAATATATATATATATATATATATATATATATATATATATATATATATTCACTGAAAAAACCATGGGTTTCACACATGTTATAGTTAGGAATTAGCATTTAAAAAACCTTAAAAATTCAATGAAAAAACCAAAGGTTTCACACACGTTATAGTTAGGAATTAGCATTTAAAAAACCTTAGAAATTAAATGAAAAAACCAAAGGTTTCACACATGTTATAGTTAGCTGGACATTTCACTCGTAAAAAACCAATGAAATTCCCCCGTTATAGTTAGTTCAGCTAACTATAACTCGCGCGCCCGAAATGCACTACTGATGACGTCACATATTACATCACTCATGACATGGTCACTGACATCACTCATGACATCACTGATGACATCTCAAATGAAACCTTTGATTTTTTCATTGAATTTCTAAGGTTTTTTAAATGCTAATTCCTAACTATAACGTGTGTGAAACCCATGGTTTTTTCAGTGAATTTGCAAGGTTTTTTAAATGCTAATTCTTATATTTAGCTTTTTTTTTTTTTTTTCAATTTTTTTTACATATTTTTATTTTAATTTTCTATCCTTTTTTAAAAATTCTACAATATATTTTTACCATTTTTTTAAACTAAACAGGTAAGATTTATTAGTATAACATAGTGGGTTTTTTTTCCCCTTTTTTTTTTTTTTTTAGTATTTTTTTAACGTGCGCGTACGGTAAGCGCACGTGTTGCTTTTATAATGTTAGATTTCTACGCTGCTTGCGTTCATTTACGCAATTTGCGTAGACGTACGACACGCGTGCGCAGCGCGTAACGCGTACGCTGCACGCGCATGTTACGCGGAAGTGAAGGGGCGTGCCTGTTTTGCGCATGCGCGCGTGCGCGTGTCTTTTTTACGCGCATGCGTACTTTTGCCGTAAGCGCTCCGTAAGCGCACCGTAAGCGTAACGTACGCGCACGGTAGGTCATGTGATCAAGAAACAAAACTTTTGATTGGTTTAAAGTACTTTCAGTTCTAGAACTCTCCTACACCACACCCATTCCCCTCATTTCTGCTTGTGATCCCTTAGGAGAAGGAGCTGAGTTGTCTTTGTGATACGATGGCAGAACAGCAGACCTCTTCTGAGAGTGAGGCTAGCAGCACTACCTTGAGGCAGAGAAGGAGGAAACAAAAGAGCTCTTTCATATGGGAGTATTTTTCTTTTCCAGAGGGCAAGAAAAAGGTAAATGCACCCTTAGTGACTTGTAAGCTTTGTGACCGTGTACTTTCAAGAGGGAATCCCAACAAGAAGTATTCCTTCGGGAATCTCACCATGTTGAGACACCTTCATGATGTACACGGTAGGACATATGCTCGACATACTGAAGGTAACCCTTCAGTAAGTCAACCAAGCACATCCACAGCAGCTCAGCCTGGCCCATCATCTGCAGGGCCGAGTCCATCTTCGGCAGGTCAGCTGAGCCCTTCATCTGTGGGGGGAGCATCTCCTTTTTCTGGTCCTCTGGAAACCAACCATCGGTTTGCGAGGGTTTTAATTCGGTGCGCCACTTGTCATGATCTAATTTGTCATAGGGAGACCAGTGTTGCCCTAGTGAACAATTTAATAGATCAGCACATTTGTCGTACCGACTAATTTTCCCATTCTTTCTTTCCTCTGTCCCTGCATGAACACAACGGCTCTTTTAAGAGCCAACCTTACCTTTCAACTTTTTTTTATATATTTTTTTAAACTTTTTTTTATTTTTTTTTTACCGTACGCGTAATTTTTTTTTTTTTTTTTAAAAACACTAAAAATCAATTATCACATTACAAGGTCCTTGAGAGACTACAATGAAAAACTGAAAATGTGATTGTGGAGAAGTGGAAAAAAGGGACCATGACATTTTTGACTTACCATACCCACTCAAAAAATTATTTATTAATTAAAATTTAATTTTAATTGCTTAAAAATGGTTCAAGTTTTCGAAAATTTTCTATCTCAATCTGAAAAAAAGAAAAAAGTATTAATATTTAATAAAACATTTTATAATACAGTACACATATTTACATATTTTCCAAAAACAATTTTTTGCCTTTTTTTTTGCTGTTTTCAGAATATATTGCATTTCACTATAAATCGTGAAAGCAATTGCATTCATCACTTAACAGCGGGCAACAAAAAAATAACAATCTCAAAGATTGTTTAAAAAAAGCCCAGAATCTCTTCTCAGTTAAACATAACATTATCAAAATGCAAAATATTATTCATTAAAAATATCATCTAATAACAAAAACTATTTCTAAAAAATACCGTCTGACAATTTTCTTACAGAAGCATAATCTCAAAAATAATATATCTCAAATAAATCCACAATACATCTAGTTTCCTTTCTTTTAGGCCAAATATTAATTTTTGAAATTAATTTTTGATTAAATTTCCAACGATAATCCAATAAAATTCCAAAATTTAAATTGTACAGATGTTACCGATTCTCTCTAAAATTTTGGTTTCCGAAAGATTAATTAGGATTTAATTAAGTCCACAATACAATTGGATACCTTTCCTTTAGGCCAAATGGTAATTTTAAAAATCTTTTTTGATTAAATTTCCAACGGTAATCCAATAAAATACAAAAATTTAAATTGTACAGATGTTACCGATTCTCTGTAAAATGTTGTTTTCTGAAACATTAATTAAGAATTATATAAGTCCATAAAACAATTGGTTACCTTTCCTTTAGGCCAAAAAATAATTTTAAAAATCTTTAAATTTGAAAATTCCAATGGTAATCCAAAAAAATGGTAAAATTGTTTTGTACAGATCTTGCCAAGTCTCTCTAAAATTTAGGTTTCAGAAAGATTAGATAGGAATTTGCTAAATCAAAAGGCAAACGTTGCTTGAAAATCAATTTTGAATCATTACACAGTGTCCAGCCTTTTTCACATTTAAGATAAACTGTGTAATGTCCAGAAGTAACAGTAGGTCCTTCATGGAAAATTATTGAAACTGTTACAAAAGTTTTTCCTGAAATTGATAATTGCTGTCCTGTAAACTTCTTTATTAAAGTATCCAATTTTGAACCATCAGCTCTACATCGTTGCATCATTAAAATTACATACTGTCCGTATTCCTTTAAAATTAACGTTGAAAACATGTCAGATTTACACTCACCGCATTGCATGCTATGATTAGCATCTTTAACTAATTTAGCAAAAGTGACTGTTTTACTCTCTGGCAATGTTAAATAAATAAACCTTTCAGAATCAACATTAGAGCCACATGTATTGAAACAGTTTTCACAACTATGTTCCCATTTATAAGACAGACCAAACATATTTTCAATGGGAACCCCTTCTTCTTCCAGTACCTGAAGAAAATACAACAAGAATTCCTGTGCGTCTTGCTGTACATTTTGAGAAAACTGTGTACATCCTGAACATACATCTAAAATTTTCTAATTTCAGTAGCACTTTCTATTTGAGTTTTATCATTACTCAGCTTTTGAAAAAGGAGACTCAACTCAGAACAGAATCTTTTTCTCTGATTTACTTTTATCTGCTCTTGCAAACTTTCCAGATAAAATGCAACATTCAGCACTACATTAGCGTAGCAGTTGACACCAGAGCTATTTTCAAAATGACATCCTACAACCTCTTCTTCATTTTCCTTTTTCTTTTTGCTTGCAATTACATCACTCCTCTTTTTTTTCCTCCTCTCTACATCCTCACTACAGATATTCTCATTTCTCCTTTTACGAGAAACTACACGTTTCTCTAACACAGGATACTGACCTAAATGAGGAGCATAGGTTCTTCTTAATCTATTGTACTCCTATACACAATTTGCATCAGCACTAACTTTTGAATCATCAAAGTCTATCATGAATAGGCCAAATAATGTTTTCACTCGTGACAAAGCAACATAAGCCATACATTCTTTGAACACAGTTGAACCAATGTTTACAAATGCACAATCTGCAGTCAATCCTTGAGACTTGTGAATAGTTACAGCATATGCTAGAGAAAACGGAAACTGTTTCCTTTCTACATATAAGTCTTTCACAAGCATAAAACGAACTGTACAACGACAAATGTCTATAACTTCTTCTATCTGATCAAATTTTATTTTTAAACATTCAATTCCATCTTTTTTCTGATAATTAATAAAACCCACAACTCTTCCCATAGCTCCATTAACTAAACCTTTTTCAACATCCAAATTTCTCCTTAAAAATACTCTACAGTTCATGCAAACATATAGATTTTTTTCTAATCCAGCAGTTTTGGAAATGTTCTTCTCTAGTGAATCCAATTTATTTTTCAGTTTGCCTGTTAATGTGATAGTAATTCTTCCATCCTGAATTTTGTCCACTGCTTCCAATTTCCTGATAGCTTCCTTTTCCAATTTCAAAAGCTCCTCATTGAATATTGAGCATTCACATAGAGTTGGCATTAAGCAGATGACACTTTTCTTTTCTGCAATGTTCTTGTATATCTTCTCTGCAACTATTTCTTCCTTTGGAAATAAATTATGTAGCAACCGACTCTGTAATGCTTTTGTGCCAGCTTCAGTGAGTAGTCCAATTCTGATATCTTTCAGAATACTTCCATATTCTTCATCGTTTGCTTGTCTCATATTAGTAGTAAGTTCCTTGTACTCAAAGAAGGACCAAATATTTGCATTACCGATGCTTCCCAATGACTTCTTTGTGTCTTCATGTGTCACAGTATTAAACACTGGTTGTCCTTTAACTGGAGTAAGCTGTAGAAGATCCCCAAAAACGATGACATGTTTTCCACCAAATAACACGTCATAGTCTGTCCTTAGAGTTTGCTGGATTCTTAAATGCACAAAGGCAAGCATTAAGTTTGATACCATGCTCACCTCATCAATAATGAGAACTTGCATCTTCTTCAATACTCTTGAAACTTCCAAGCATGCTTCTCCAGTTAGCTTGTGGTATTGTATTTTGTTCTCATGCTCCACTGGTAACATTAGCAAACGATGTAAGGTGATTCCTTTTATGTTATATGCTGCTAACCCAGTTGGAGCAGTAACCACACAAGACAAAGTTGAATCCGTTTTTTGCTGTAGGTAGCTTCTGATGACTTTTATTAAGAAACTTTTTCCAGTTCCAGCTTGTCCGCTTACATACATCCTGATTGAATGAAATGATGTGCATGAGCACTCTTTTTTTTCATGTAGTAATCCGTGATCAATTTTGTTTCTGATCTCTTCATAAATTTGTTGCTGCTCTTCATTCAGTTGTCTTTCCAAATTTGGTAAGTCTATAAATTCTTCTTGAGCTTGATTCATAGCCGTTTCCACTTCATTCATGGCTATTGCAGCTTCATTTTCAACGATTGTTTGTCCTAGGGGATCTTGACTGAGTGTTCCTGAACTTTGGCTGTCTTGAGAACTGTCTCTAGCTACTTCAGCTGCAATTGTAGTTTCCTGTTCAATTTCTTCATTTAACATTTGCACATAAGTTGTGAATGTACTGCATTGTATGCTGTCTTTGCAAGCATTAAAGGAATCTTCATAGCTTTGAAATTCTCCCAGTAGTTCATCCTCTGTACGCCATGGTTTAAACAGCTGTAAAAGAGCCAAGTAGTAAAATTCCTTTTTCTCAGTAGTGTCGCAACTGAGCCTCCTGTGATTTATCAAACTTCCTTTTGTTTGCTTCACCAAACATCCTTCCTCACCAATGACTTTATATTTTCCATTGTTGATGTCTTCTGCGGCTTTCCGTGAATAAATGTAGTTCTGCAGCACTTCATAGAGACACATGTTCTCCAGATGATGACTTCTCTTGGGATAATATGTGTCCAACATGTTTGATTTCAAAATATCTGTACTTTCTGGGTCATTCTCGGCCAAATATTCAATTTCTCCAACAGATTTCAGTACCCGATTTCTCATTGCTGCAAGGCCTAAACTTGCCCAAATTATTCTTCTTGATTTCGAGTAGAGACTTGCAGCAGAAGATAACCTATCTGAACATTCGTAGGATCCAATTTCTCTATGCGATAACATCTTTAAACTGAAACTGTACAGCTTCTTACTGACAGTCTTCTCGTGAGAAATCTCTTCCCACATTTCCTTCAATTCAGTTTTTTCTGATTTAGTAATGTAAGACGTTACATATCGAGCAACAGCAATGGAATTGTAAGCTACATACTGTATATCCATGTTAGCATTCCACATGGATAAAATGACTGGGTTGTAGTCATTTATATTTTTTGATTCATCTTTTCTTTTAAGGTTGTAGGTATTCTTAGGTGATTTACTTGTAATAGTATGTCTCACAGATGACATAAAACTGTTTACTCTTCCATTTGAAAGAACAGGTCTAGGAAATCCAAATCGACATTTAGTGTAGTATTTATCTTTGCTCTTGTATTTCCGTCGACAGTATTTTCCACACCGATGACTTTGGAAACGTAAAACTTGCTCCTTTAACTTTTTCTCTTCTGTGCTTTTTGGTATAGCACATGTTGCATATTCTTCAATGAAAGGTAACACTGCTTCATCAGTATCTGTTCCAAACTTTGGGGCATCCTTGATCCACAACAGCATATGAATATGAGGAGCACCTCTTGCCTGGTACTCTTTTCTCCAAAAGAAATCCTCTACTTCTCCAAGAGGTGGATTTTTTTTATTGCAGATGAAGGACATCATAGCCTCAAATCTGTGATTGAAATATCTGCAAACATTAACCGGATCCAATGAGCACAGTTCTCCTGCTGTCTTGTATTCAATGTTTTTAATGTTTGAATTTGCCTCTCGTAGAAAATCCAGTAAATCATCCCAAGCGTACTCAGCACAGCTTAGGGTAAGGAACCATGTTGGTGTTCCTAAATTCCGTAACATGCATTTTAATTCACCATGGCGTCGGTACCAATATTCATTTGTCCCACGCTGACAAGCCATCATATTGATCAGTTGTGTTTCCAAATGATCATCTCGGTGCTGCACTTTCTCCATAAAATCCTTAGCAGACACATTTTGTAAATGTACTCCACTTTTTAAAATGTGATTTACTGCATAAGACAATGCAGACAAGTCTCTTTCAAATAAAAGATGGAACAAATAAGGAATACTTTGTCGAAATCTGGGATCTTCTGCATATAGTCTTGTAGTTCGATACTCAGAAGCTGGAATCTGTTCTGGACGTTCATCGTATCGTCCTCCTTTTCCTGTAGGAAACAGCTGGGGAAAACATCGAGCTTCCAAGCTCTCCTCCCATACACTCACGGGAGTTCCTTTTGCTTTCTTCATCTGAAACAGATCAATAGTGTCTCCCATAACTTCTTTTGAATGAAGAGGATGTATGCTAAAATGTTCATAAATTTCTTCTTCCTTTGACTTGTCCACTTTTTCAATTTGACCAGTTGGTGTTTCTGTGTCTTCTTGTAAATCTTCTTCTTCTATATAAATTGATTCATACCATTTATTATTTTTTTTCAAATTCAAATTTGCTCTTTGTACTTGCCAAATCTTCTTATTCTTTGTAGGTATACCATTAACCAGAATAACTAATGGTTCACTTTCCAAAGTATCTGCATCAATAGTTTCCATATTTTTTTTCAAATCCAAGGGCAAATACACCACTCTTCCTTTTAAACCTCTCAGTAAATCTGAAGGAGGTAATTTACCAGTTTTGGGCTCCATACGTACTATGGTCTGGAACGGATGAACACATTGAATAAGTATAGACTCATATGTATTTAATTCAGAAAGTTCGGCAGGAATAGCATCCAATTCTAAATTATTATGTACAGCTCTGGTAGGCATTCTATTTTCTTCTAATTTGTTGTAACAGTATTTACAAATACGCTGAACTTCACCCAATTCAAAACAATTTTCAAGAAATATATATGTGGCAAAATCCTTCCACTTATAATTATCTTCATTTTCACTTTTTCTGTAGAGATCAACATACCTGGTTTGTTTTCTATAATGAGTTCTGCGGCAACAAATACAAGTAATATTTGGTCTTTCATTAGAGATTATTTCAAATTTTGTTATGTGATCATTAAATGTCTTACTTACAGAGGGTTCTACATTCTCTTCCACTTCTTCCTCATTTACTGTGTCCTTTTCTGCACTGTCTTGTTCAGGACCAAAGTAACAAAACTGAATTTCATCAACAACCTTCTCTACATCTGATACCGATCCACGGAACAGAGCCCTATTCAATTCATCTAACTTTATTGCTGGACTTTTAGCAAAATACAACCATCTCACAAACTTTCTCATTTCAGTATGATGAACAGCCAGCATCCTAAAATGATGAAAAACACTTTTACACACTTTTTTAGATAGACAAGCCAGAGAATGACCCTGCAAACCAGTATTCTCTCTCACTCTGCATGGATCTAGACTTTGAAGCACCTTAATCTTCTGTTTTACACTTTTTTTACTATATTCTCTTAGAAACTCACGAAATTTATCAATAGATTCCTGACGCACAGTGCAAATACTACTACAATTCCAAGTGTACACTGGGGCTTTAGGACGTCTCCCCATAGCCTCATCCGCCATCACTTGTACCTCATCTCTTGGAACCATTTTCTCCTTCTCCATTATACAACCATTTTTCACTTCGTAAGCACGACCTCTGGTGTCAACTGCATGCAGCAAACTATTACTTTGAAAATAACTCTCTTCATTAAAAAAAGGTTCACTACTTGAACTATGCATCCATTCTCCTAAAAACACTTTACAAAAGTTTGTTCTTTTCACTACTCTTTTCCTTTTGCTTTGTGATTTCAGTACATTAACCATTTTATCTAATGTACGCATCCTATTCAAAATTAAAATGAATAGTTTCCTTTTTAATTCTAATGCCTTTGCTGCAATGGCTTCAATTTCTTTTTTTCTCTTGTAATATTTTGCCTTTTTCTTATATTTCTTCACATCCTTTATCAAATTGGACATAACTCTTCTCTGAAACATTTTTCTACGTATCTCTTTAAACGCTGTTTTTCTGTTTAAGTTAATCTTTGTTATTGCAGAAGGTATATTTGCATTAACTAAATTCTCAATTTTTTCCTGTTCTTTTCTATTGAAAACATTCTTTCCAGTACAGACATTTTGTACATTTTTCCTTTTTTTGAAGATGGTCTTTAAAAAATCTTTTGTCTGCTTACCAGAAGACTTTCTCTTTTTCCCAACATGAGCATCTCCAACTAACTTAGGTCCTCCAGTTGTCTTCAAATATAGTTTTTTTTGTGGTTTTTCGTTACTCTGGATTTTGTAGGCATCTTAAATTTTGTTCACTGCTCTTCAGCAATACCTGAAAAAAACTAAAAAAAAAATCCTTTTTTATATTTAAATATATTACTACATTTTTTATGATCTTTTCAAATCTTAAAATACTAAGTACCCCTTTCCTAGAAGTGAAAATCACAATAACACATTCACAAATTAAATATCTAAAAACAATTCCTGTGTGCACACAGAGTCATGCTTTGAAATTAGGCAGAAAACAAAATTTCTTTGCCAATTGGAAAGCACACATTCTACTACTTTTTTGGCAAGTAATAAGTACTTTTACAGTCTGACACATTTTGAATCCACTTTTCAGATTCTGATAAAAGCACATGTCCAAACTGCTTTTTGAGACCAGCACCATGTGTAACCTGGGTGACTGACTACACTCCAGCAAGGGCAACCAGCCTTAGTGATGCTGAATGTATTTGCATTACTGACTGCAACCTCAAACCCAACTCGGTTGTGAATACTGTGCATGATTCCACAGGATAAGCAGCTGGGTGTGTGCTAAGAGTCTGCTTCTGCATAAAAAAATAGCTCCCCCTTTCCATCTAATGCAAATGTAAAATCACCAGAGCAATACCAAACAGATTTCTGAGACCAGCAACATGTGTAACCTGGGTGACTGACTACACTCCAGCAAGGGCAACCAGCCTTACTGATGCTCAATGTATTTGCATTACTGACTGCAACCTCAAACCCTAAAAGTATTCCTCATTTATACCACTACACCTTAATTTATGGTGAAAACATAGTCCATATTATTTTACATGTTTTTATTTGCATTATTAAGTGCAACCTCAAACCCCACTCAGTTGTGAATACTGTGCATAATTCCACAGGATAAGCAGCTGGGTGTGTTGTAAAAGTCTGCTTCTGCATAAAAAAATAGCTCCCCCTTTCCTACTAATGCAACTGTAAAATTACCAGAGCATAACGCAATAAATCTCTGCCTGTAATTCCTCTTTGCACACAGAGTCATGTTTTCATATTAGTCTGAAAACGTAATTTCTTTGCCAATTTGAAACCACACTTAGGGCCTCATGTAGGTAGCCAAATACCGGTCGGTAACGGCCGATTTTCGGTAAATATGCCGTTACCGACCGGTATTCAGACAAGTGAGATGTAGGAGTCCAAAAACGACTTTTCGGTAAATATGAGGCGGTAAATACCGAATCATATTTACCGAATTCTAAAATACCGAATCAGATTTACCGAATACATACTTAACGAATCGGTAAATATGAAGTGGTAAACATGAAGTGGTAAAAATGAAAATGACATGTAGGAGCACTCGGTAATTAAGAAATCCAAGAAAATCGGTAAATAAGAGTCGGTAATTAACACGGATTGAAAGCAGGTGGTAACCATCAACAGTGCATATAAGCAATCCCAAAATGCAACAGCGTGGACAACATGGCCGCTATGTATGTCATTGCAAGGCGCCTACGTCTACAGGCAGCAGGACTGAGGGCTTGGCGACGGGAGGAACGCATCTACAGACAGCGCATCACACTATTCCACCTGACTGATGCAGAGATACATGAGAGGTACAGGCTACACCCCGAAACCATCATGGACTTAATCAGGGACCTTCACCCACTCCTGGACCAGCCAATAAGAAGGGCGCACGCCATACCTCCACATGTGCAGGTGCTCTGCAGCCTACATCTGCTGGCATCCGGCAGTTATCAGGTGGTGATAGCTGCGGTGGGTGGTGTATCCCAGAGTTGCCTGTCACGTTTCTTCAGGAAGTTCCTGGATGCCATGATGCAGAGAATGCACCACTACATCAGCTTCCCCAACACACAGGCTGCACTGCAGAAAACAAAAACAGACTTTTATCACATGGCACAGTTCCCCCATGTCATCGGCAGTATTGATGGTACACACATCCCAATCTGTCCACCAGCTGACACAGAGCACATCTACAGGAACAGGAAGTCCACCCACTCCATCAATGTGCATACCGATTTGAATGATTTTGTTAAGGGTCCTGTGGGTGGCAGAACCAAAAGGTGGGCGTATGCTATTTACAACGAAGTCTGGAAGTTGTCGCAGATTGAGGCGGCTTCCAGATTGAGAGCTATTGATCAAGCAAACATGGAGAAGGTTTTAGCCGTTATAGATAATAGCATTAGCACTCTCTCTTCTAGGATTTATACATTAGACAATATTGTTTCTTCGGTTGTTGATATTGTGCATGATGATATGTCTGTGTTATATCATGGTCAAAACCAGTTGCGTTCTGTTATGCAGTTTGCATGGACGTTGCAGACGTTAAAGGCAGGGAGGGTCCCTTGGGACTATCTGACCACTACATCGTTATTCCTTCCCTACAACCTTACTGACAAGCAGTGATTTATGTCCATGAAGGATGCTACATATTCATTGTTACAGATTGAAAAGTTAGAACCGTTGCCTTTCTCTGTAGCGGAGATCAATTCAGCTACGTGGTTAGTACACGGATTGATAACTCTCCCTTTCGCGCTTTTTAAGTTTACGTCTTGTATGAAACATTATGCTTTGGGTAGGTATGAACCGCTGGGCACCGCTTTCATGCATGAGGTTTGGTCCCTCCCCTTTACGTATAGATGTACTAGGGACGGAACTGAGGTTTATTTGAAAGGCGAGGAATGTACCACTACACCAGACCATTCCTTGGTATGTAGGCACATTCAATTACACGGTGCATGCAATGTACAAGCCCCGAATTTGGCGTGCGTCCTACAAGGTATCCCAGTGCCTGTGATTACACCTTCTTTCACGCTGCTTGCAAACGGTAGTTATTTAATTTTGAATAATGAAGCTTGCTGCGGGATGTTAGTGGGAATCCCGTACATAGTAACTGTCTCGCAGAAAGTTGTCTGCTGCAATAATGTTCTTTTTCCACCCCCGCATGGGCGGCTGGATGTTTCCATCTGGCCTTCGATTCCAACCTTGAAAGCAGAGTTCAACAAGTTGAGCAGAATAAGAGCGCTATTGTCCCAAAAAGAGGTGCCTTTGACTTCCTCGCGTGAAACATTTGTCCTTCACGTTGCTAATACGCGCACTGAGGTACAGGCGCTTCTGAATACTGACCTCCCCCTGCATTTCGGCTCTTTGATCCAAACTATTTTCAATGCCTCGTCCACGACCGGCCTGGCTCATTTTTTTATACTTGTGGGCTCGGGTCTCGTGACCTCTTTCCAAACTATTTTTGGTGTGATTCCGGCATTCTTTCATTCACTTTTCTCGAGCATCTTTGGAGGTGTCCCGCTGCTTCTGGCGCTAGTGGCAGGTGTGCTGCTTTTCCTTTTTATACTCCGGAATGGCTGCTCCTTCTGTGCCACACGAGCACCTGTCCCGTCTGCATCTTCTTCGTGATAGGATGCTTGACTTTTATGGTACTTTGCCATTGGCGACTTTGAGCCTGGCTTATGGATTATCCTTCAGGTATTCCTACTTCACCTGCGTACAACCTGTATTTCACTGCCTGGATTGTCCCTTTGAATGGCCTCTGGATTTGTGCTTGACCAACATGGTGTCTCCGGTGCCGGATTTCGATCGACTGATGAGGCCCTTAGTGTCTCACGAGTTGGCCTGTTCTGGTGTCCGGATTATGGCCTGTGGTGCGGCGCATGGTATCCTGGGTAATTGGGACATCTCGGCGGCTGCCTACGACTTCTTGGCTATGAGCTATTTGGAGGAACATTCCGGGTGCCCTCTGATTGTGCTAGAGGCTCCGATGGTTGGAGAACATGTATGTTCCTTTTCTTTACTTAATTGGATGGCTGAGACTTTCAGTGGCCCTGCAAACGATTTTTTGTTGGAAGCAGTGGCCACATATGCTGCCTATACATTCATGGATTAACTGGACTGTCGTCCATTGCGCCTGTGCTACTGGACAGCACCCTGGCGCAACATTTATTTCTTTTATTTCTCTTTTTTCTCTTCCAGATGGTCGTTTTGAGTTTTTTTATCTACTTGCATTTTTTTTAAGAATTCTATGCTGCTATTTTTTGTAGTTTCGGACTTTGGCGCAGCATTGGTTATGCCTTGTTCTGCTCTGACGAAACTGAACTCTGCGTTCTCTCTTTTCTTGCCTATTAAATAGTGCTTCGATCAAGGGGGCGTGTAGTGAGTTCTCCCTGAATACGTACATACATTGTTAAGTTCGCATAACCACGTTAAATGTTAGACAGCCATCTTTTTGTCTTTGCACACGACACTGCGTTTACATGTTGTTTCTTAAATAAACTGCTGACTCGAGACTTGCTTCACACGAGAGCAATCTGTTGTTACCATCCCAAGCTCTGCGCAGCGACCTTGGTCTGTACATGGTGTGACAAACAGTCTGGAATATTACACAATGCATGTTTTCCACTCTAGGTTGATCGACCCACTATTTAGCCATGACACACGCGCAGCTGCAAATACCTGAAAGATGGTGCTTTTAATATCACAGACATCATGTTTATTATTCAGACCGAAGACGAGCCTTCCTGCAAGAAGACTCCTGATGCTCCTGTGATGTGATTTCACTAAGCTGATCTTTGAGGTATGGGGTCCCCTATTCAAGCCTAAGAGACCTTCTATTAGCATAATAATAATATTAGCTTCTTAGTAAAGGGAAGGTGGTAGTATCCTCGGTATTTTCCGATTCGGTAAATACCACCTCGGTATTTACCGATTCGGTAACTACCACCTCGGTATTTACCGATTCGGTAAATACCACCTCGGTATTTACCGATTCGGTGAATTCCGAATCGTGATTACCGAATGTTACCGAATCGGTAACTGTTACCGAATTTTTACCTACATATAACTTTCCGATTCTAATTTACCGATTCGGTACGGCTCGGTATTTAAGAAACGGTAAAATTTATTTACCTACATGAGGCCCCTGATACTCTTTTTTTTGGCAAGTGATAAATACTTTTACAGTCTGACACATTTTAAATCCACTTTTCAGATTCTTAAAAAAGCACATGTCCAAACTGCTTTTTCAGACCAGCAACATGTGTAACCTGGGTGACTGACTACACTCCAGCAAGGGCAACCAGCCTTAGTGATGCTGAATGTATTTGCATTACTGACTGCAATCTCAAACCCCACTCGGTTGTGAATACTGTGCATGATTCCACAGGATAAGCAGCTGGCTGTGTGCTAAGAGTCTGCTTCTGCACAAAAAAATTGCTCCCCCTTTACATCTAATGCAAATGTAAAATCACCGGAGCAATACGCAATAAATCTCTGCCTGTAATTCCTCTTTGCACACAGAGTCATGTTTTCATATTAGTCAAAAAACAAAATTTCTTTGCCAATTTGAAAAGCACACTTACTACTCTTTTTTTTGGCAAATGATAAGTACTTTTACAGTCTGACACATTATGAATCCACTTTTTAGATTTTTAAAAAATCACATGTCCAAACAACATTTTCAGACCAGCAACATGTGTAACCTGGGTGACTGAGTACACTCCAGCAAGGGCAACCAGCCTTAGTGAAGCTGAATGTATTTGCATTACTGACTGCAACCTCAAACCCCACTCGGTTGTGAATACTGTGCATGATTCCATAGGATAAGCAGCTGGTTGTGTGCTAAGAGTCTGCTTCTGCATAAAAAAATAACACCCCCTTTCCATCTAATGCAAATGTAAAATCACCAGAGCAATACCATACAGCTTTCTGAGACCAGCAACATGTGTAACCTGGGTGACTGACTACACTCCAGCAAGGGCAACCAGCATTAGTGATGCTGAATGTATTTGCATTACTAAGTGCAACCTCAAACCCCACTCGGTTGTGAATACTGTGCATGATTCCACAGGATAAGCAGCTGGGTGTGTGCTAAAAGTCTGCTTCTGCATAAAAAAATAGCTCCCCCTTAACATCTAATGCAAATGTTAAATCACCAGAGCATAACGCAATAAATCTCTGCCTGTAATTCCTCTTTGCACACAGAGTCATGTTTTCATATTAGTCTGAAAACGTAATTTCTTTGCCAATTTGAAACCACACTTACTACTCTTTTTTTTGGCAAGTGATAAATACTTTTACAGTCTGACACATTTTAAATCCACTTTTCAGATTCTTAAAAAAGCACATATCCAAACTGCTTTTTCAGACCAGCAACATGTGTAACCTGGGTGACTGACTACACTCCAGCAAGGGCAACCAGCCTTAGTGATGCTGAATGTATTTGCATTACTAAGTGCAACCTCAAACCCCACTCGGTTGTGAATACTGTGCATGATTCCACAGGATAAGCAGCTGGGTGTGTGCTAAGAGTCTGCTTCTGCATAAAAAAAATGCTCCCCCTTTACATCTAATGCAAATGTAAAATCACCAGAGCAATACGCAATAAATCTCTGCCTGTAATTCCTATTTGCACACAGAGTCATGTTTTCATATTAGTCTGAAAACGTAATTTCTTTGCCAATTTGAAACCACACTTACTACTCTTTTTTTTGGCAAGTGATAAATACTTTTACAGTCTGACACATTTTAAATCCACTTTTCAGATTCTTAAAAAAGCACATGTCCAAACAACATTTTCAGACCAGCAACATGTGTAACCTGGGTGACTGAGTACACTCCAGCAAGGGCAACCAGCCTTAGTGATGCTGAATGTATTTGCATTACTGACTGCAACCTCAAACCCCACTCAGTTGTGAATACTGTGCATGATTCCACAGGACAAGCAGCAGGCTGTGTGCTAAGAGTCTGCTTCTGCACAAAAAAATAGCTCCCCCTTTACATCTAATGCAAATGTAAAATCACCAGAGCAATACGCAATAAATCTCTGCCTGTAATTCCTATTTGCACACAGAGTCATGTTTTCATATTAGTCACAAAACGAAATTTCTTTGCCAATTTGAAAGCACACTTACTACTCTTTTTTTTGGCAAGTGATAAGTACTTTTACAGTCTGACACATTATGAATCCACTTTTCAGATTCTTAAAAAAGCACATGTCCAAACAACATTTTCAGACCAGCAACATGTGTAACCTGGGTGACTGACTACACTCCAGCAAGGGCAACCAGCCTTAGTGATGCTGAATGTATTTGCATTACTGACTGAAACCTCAAACCCCACTCGGTTGTGATTACTATGCATGATTCCACAGGATATGCAGCTGGCTGTGTGCTAAGAGTCTGCTTCTGCAGAAAAAAATTCCTGCCCCTTTCCATCTAATGCAAATGTAAAATCACCAGAGCAATACCAAACAGCTTTCTGAGACCAACAACATGTATTGCCTGGGTGACTGACTACACTCCAGCAAGGGCAACCAGCCTTAGTGATGCTGAATGTATTTGCATTACTGACTGCAATCTCAAACCCCACTCGGTTGTGAATACTGTGCATGATTCCACAGGATAAGCAGCTGGGTGTGTGCTAAGAGTCTGCTTCTGCACAAAAAAATAGCTCCCCCTTTCAATCTAATGCAAATGTAAAATCACCAGAGCAATACGCAATAAATCTCTGCCTGTAATTCCTCTTTGCACACAGAGTCATGTTTTCATATTAGTCAGAAAACAACATTTCTTTGCCAATTTCAAAGCACACTTACTACTCTTTTTTTTGGCAAGTGATAAGTACTTTTACAGTCTGACACATTATGAATCCACTTTTCAGATTCTTAAAAAAGCACATGTCCAAACAACATTTTCAGACCAGCAACATGTGTAACCTGGGTGACTGACTACACTCCAGCAAGGGCAACCAGCCTTAGTGATGCTGAATGTATTTGCATTACTGACTGAAACCTCAAACCCCACTCGGTTGTGAATACTATGCATGATTCCACAGGATATGCAGCTGGCTGTGTGCTAAGAGTCTGCTTCTGCAGAAAAAAATACCTCCCCCTTTCCATCTAATGCAAATGTAAAATCACCAGAGCAATACCAAACAGCTTTCTGAGACCAACAACATGTGTAGCCTGGGTGACTGACTACACTCCAGCAAGGGCAACCAGCCTTACTGATGCTGAATGTATTTGCATTACTGAGTGCAACCTCAAACCCTTAAAGTATTCCTTATTTATACCAGTACACCTTAATTTATCGTGAAAACATAGTCCATATTATTTTACATGTTCCTCACATTTAAATTTCTCCCAAAACAGAAAATGATAAACACAACTTCAACAAAAGGAATTCCAATTCTATTATTCATTTCTTAATTTACCATATACATCCCCTCTCAAACTCTAAACTCACCTTTAAAATTAGTTAGTTGTGAAAGAAATGTGGCACTCAAACAGCAGATTATCAGAGCCAGGATCTCTGTTCTGTACACCTCTCTCCTCTCAGCAGAACCAGATAATGGCAAATTGTCCCTCTCTTTTTCCACACATATACATGTAAGTTTCAAATCTCAGTGCTTCCCCCTTTTTTTCAAATGTAATCACACATTTCTATTGGTTGAAAACCAACCCTTTTCCAAAAGTACCCTTCCCCCAACTTGACTTCTGCCTAGTACCCTTCCCCCAACTTGACTTCTGCCTGCTACCATAGCAACAGCTCTTGAAACACTGCTGTGTAGAGTTAGGTCAGAAGTTCACCAAACAATGTTTCATTTCCAAAGAGCAGGAGTGCTTGACTTTTCAAACCTAACAGCAAATCCATAGTACTGTTCTTTGGTAACACATTTTTCTGTACCAATACAAAACATGCTTCTATAAATTTACACATACAGCCTAGTTTTTATTGTAGAATGGTATGAAACAGCCAAACAGTTTTTTAAAAAAAAAATATATATGTATGCCTCCATTTCCAAACTGTCTTTCATTTCTTTTTACCATTCTACTGAATTACACCTCCTGAGTGCATCCAGTTCTCCTTTGAAGATGTTCACAGTGTGGATTGTAGGGCACAGCTATGTCTTCTGGAGTGAAAAGTATGCAGAGAAAACAGGTATGGTGAGAGACCTTGCTTTGCCAAATGTAGACATTAAATGGATTGGTCAGAGAGGGTTAAAGTGGCACCAATTGATGCCATTGGTGAAATCCTTCATGCAAATCCAACACCCTGACCTCATAATAGTGCACTGTGGTGGCAATGACCTAGGCAATTTGACTGGGGTAGGTCTGGAAATGCTTATGAAGGAGACCTTTGCACAACTGTTTTCACTTTTCCCTAAAACTGCCTTTGTGTTTTCTAACATATGCCAAAGGCAAAAATGGAACTGGTCCAATCATTTCTGTCCACAGATTGACAAAGCAAGAAAGCACGTCAACAAATCTGTTTCTGCTTTCCTCCGAGACTATGGTATGGGTTCCATTTACCACAACAACTTGCGTTACGACATGCAAGACATTTATAGAGGAGATGGTGTGCACTTCAATGATGAAGGGAACAGAGTCTTCCTCTTGAACCTTAGACTCTGCATCGGTACTTACTTGTAGGTACCACTAAAAAATCACTTCATAAACACAACGGCTCTTTTTAGAGCCCCCTAATATCTAAACACTTAAATCTGCATTTCATTTCATTTTTTATTTTATTTTCTACCGTACGCGTACACCGCAATTTTTTTAAAAATTAATAAATGTTTTTTTTGTACTTTTCTGTCCTTCTTTGACCCCCTTTCAAATGTTAGGGGGTCTGTAACTCTCTTCCTTGCCCCCTTTTCAAGTTATCTCCCTTTTTTTTTCTGACTGAAACACACGAAATGGCGGCCGCCGCTTCCTGGTTTCGACCGATTCGAATGTTTACTAAGATCTATCAGCCAATCAGAATCGCGCTCGCGCACGTCACCGTACGCGTACGGTAAGCGCACCGTAAGCGCACCGTAAGCTGGCTGACATATATATATTGATTTAAAGGCTATTTTCTCAGAATCTACTGAACAGATTTACACCAAACCTACAAAAGGCACTTCCTTGACCTGAGTACTACCTCTCTGCCAAATTTCATTTAATTCTATTCAGCCGTTCGGGCTGTAGCTGTGTCTAAAGGTCCTATGGAAAAATGCATGGGAAAAACGCGTTTTGGGACCCCCCTTTTATCTCAGCCCCTGCTTGACGAATCCCCCCGAGACTTTCAGGGTAGGAGCGGAGCGCAGCGCCCCACCTATTGTGAAAATTTGGCGAGGATTCGTCGACCGGCGCCAAAGTTATTCAAAATAGAATGTTGCGGATTTCCTATGGTAAGAGGGTCCTAACTATAACTACCTACTGGCGACCGCCAGTAGGTAATATATATATATATATATATATATATATATATATATATATATATATATATATATATATATATATATATATATATATATATATATATATATAAGAAGAACCAACCCCCTCACCTGATGGTAGAGAACAAAGCACCCTGTGTCTGCTTCAAGGATGACAGCCCGCGAGGGATGTCAGATTGCTGTGTGTCAAAGATTCAGCATACAGGGGTCAGCGTGGAAGGCTTTCTCCTCTTATTTGCAGGGGGAACTAATGGTCTTATATACTTGAGTAGTCATTCCAGGGTTTCTTCTAGAAATGATATGTTTTGAAAACAATTATAATTGTTTTGTAAACAATCATAAATGTTTTTCCAAACAAATGCGATCATGCACAGTGAGCTGTTGGCCAATGATGAAAAAAAAGTGGCGACCCTTATACAGAATAATTATCCAGTGCCTGTGGACATGTTTAAGTGCATCAGGTACAGGGATTATGGTAAATTACTAAGAGCCTGGTGTCAAAGAGACAGGGGCAAACTTCTAGGTAAGACGACACCTATTCTGAACTGTTATTTTCGTGTGGATGGGACAATATATGTAAAAAGGGGCATACATGACAGGACTATCCTAAAGGAAATGACACTAGGCAAATCTAATGGCTCTAAACACTCATTGATAAACTGTCATGGAAGCTCCAATGGCACAATAAATAATTCTGTATGAAATTCTCTAAATGTTCTATTGATGGCCTCCTGTGTATAGATGTGTGTGCCATCCACAGAATCTACCTCCAGAATATGTGTGCTCCTGTTCTTAGGGTTTGTGAGCCAGACCAACATGGTACCACCTTTTCATGCTCAGCATGTGCCCTTCTCATATACTCTTTGTAGTCGGAGCTATGCAATTTTCCTGCATCTGCTGCTACTGGCTCCCTTGCGTCCAAAAGCTGCTGTTTTAAACACAGCTTTCCTGGCCTTACCAACTCGAGCTCTTGCAGCACTTTCTCATGCTTGTCAATCTCTTTCACAAGTGTACGCCAACTCCCACTATCTCCGCTGTACAGCACTCTCAAATAACAGCCTTAAACACATCCCACTCCGTCAGGGGAGCTGTAATCGAAGCCTCGTTCTCCTGAAAATAGTTTTCTACTGCCTCTCCTATAACATTGCAAAAAACAGGATCTTCCAAAGCCTCAACTCACAAGAACCAGTCCGGTATTTATGCCCTTTCTCTATTCCACCTCAATGAAAGTAGAACAGGATTATGGTCAGAGGTTGTTCCACATAAAATACTCAATATTTCGGACCTAACGATGCACTGCAGGGTGACACAAAAATGTATCAAATTGCACATGAAGTTCATGCAGACGTGAAAATTAAGAGTAGTCCCTAATATCTGGGTGCGAACACCTCCATTAGTCCACTAACCCCCATCTTTGTTGTCAATTTCTAAGTTGCATAGCCACACAATGCACCAATTAATCCATCAGGGCTGGATGTGATCTACCGTGGTATGGGTCTCGGATACAGTTGAAGTCACAACCCAAGAGGATACAATGGTGCCATTTTCCTCATTAATTCCTGAAGGTAGCCACCCTAATCTTTATTTGGTGCTTAGACCCCCATAATGGTCAATTCCCACCCAGCCAAACTCGCCAACACCACAACATTGCTTCCTCCGGAATTCATGAATTCATTTGTTTTCTGAAAAGGCACACTATGGCAAACCCATATCAAAGCCTGCCTTTCAAAAGCGGAGTATGAGGTGGCATATAACTGCCCCCCCATCTCTTTTGAAACGCTTCCCTTTCTGAAGCAGAGAGAAGGATTTCCTGCAGTAGACTAATATGCGCTCCCCATCTTTTTAAATATGCATGGACTTTGTAGCATTTAGTCACATTATTCAATCCTCGCTCATTTCAACTATTAAAATTTAACAACATAGTAGACATCTTATCTTTTTCAGTCTTTACACATTCACTTTGCATTATTAACCATTGCACTTTTTAACCTACATAATCAAAACCAAACTACCGAACTCCTGGACAAGAAGGAACACACCACCTGTCCAAACTGAATAACTCCCACTTTCTATATGACATATAAGGCGTTGCACCCATTTTCCCACCTACCCTCACACCACCCACCTCACATTCAGAATGAAGCTGCCCATCCCATATTTCTACATTTACAATATTTGTTTTTGAAGAATAATGCAATAATTTTCTTCACTACTTCTAGAAATGTCATTCTTCTTCTGCATTACTTCCAGAATTGTCTTTGTATCTGCTCAGGTTGTCAAAAGATATCATCATATGTGCCTGGTGTGACATGCAGTAAAGTCACCTCACAACTAGAGGCGCTGGACCCATCTGTTTCTGTTCCCTTTTCCTCGTCATCAGTATTTTGTGTAAGGGATTCAAATTCCTCTCCACTTTGACCCGCCACCTCTCTAATCAGTCTTTTCTGTTTAGGTCTCGCTGAGCCAAAGGCTCGAAGAGACATTTTGTGTGTGGGATTTTCAAAGTGCTACCCACAGTCTTTTGGCTGGCCTAAACCTTGAGTGCACGATCACATGTACGTGCACAGCTGCTCCCACTCCCCACTCCCTTCTCTATAGCTTTCTTTCACTTTAGCCGCTTTGACCCTTGCATTCCCCCCTCCCTTCTCACCCAGCCCTTTGAGGCTCTGCTCGATTACTTTCACTTTCGCTGCTTTGATGTTTGATTTTTATTGCCTTTGTTTATGTGACGGAGATCCATTGCATTTGGCAGAACATTTCTGGGGCCGTATTGCATGAAATACACCAGGTGGCGCTAACGTGTTTTACAGAGCACCATACAGCGTTTTGTTCTGCGTTAAAAAAAAGACGCTTTAGGAGCGGAAAGGAGCTATCCCTTTTACTTGTATTAAAATGTATTTTTAAAGGTGTCTCAAAGGATCCTGAACATAGTTTATACTAGCATGCTCCAATACTGTCCGTATTTCACTCCTGATTGCACTGGCCTTCCAGGACCTAAGACTCAGACTTATGATTTTACTGTTATTTCAAAACCAATCTTACATTTGTTTTGTTTTAGGTATTACCTTAGTAAAGCATACCTATGTGATCTTACTCTCCTTGGTCAGTGTTTTATTATGGATGACCAGGTGTTTTCTTATTAGGACTCGCACCATAAGCCTCTTTCATTCCAAACATCTGGAAACGCATTTGTCTCTGTAACTATATAGTAATGGCTTTCAGTTACAGCTGGTGGAAATTATGCTACACACCTATTTATTGTCTTCACCAAACGATTCTGCTTTCACTGGTGTGACCATAACTTGCCAAAATATTTTACTGTTGCTTTCGGCAGTGTCTCCACTTCTGTCTGATCACTCCTCAAATGACACCTTCCTTATTCCCACCCACAAGCAAGGTAAGCCACTCAATTGTATGCTAATTTCAAACACTTTATCCAAATCTAAACCCATCATCGCTCCATCTGACATCACACATTTCACATGCAAATCAGTTCGCCTCCTTGTAGATCGCTCTCTCATGTACCCATCTGCTGTAGAAAACAGGACCCCACTGCTCTCACTGCTTTCCACGTGATCTTCATAAAGACCTCACTTCAGTCTTGCACTACAGCTCATACAACTGCTTCATTATCCACCTTGTACCAAAGATAGGCCTCAGCCATGAATTACACTTGAAATAAGAGCGCATAACAGTAAATGAGGGCAGCAGTACATAAATGGCGAAAGCACATATTCACTGCTAACTTCTTGGTTAATAAGCAAGCCCTTCATACACTGCATAATGATCTAGGAGGTGTCAAATCTATCTATTTCCAGGACCTCATTACCTCACCATCCATAAGCGCTCTGTGCAAACCTTCAGCTCTTTACTCTCTCCATCATCTTGAATTATCAGTATTCTATTGTTCATCCTTACCTGCTCATGACTTCACCCTGCTACATCTGCTCCAAGATTAACACTATAATTAGTCCACAGTGCTCAAGTCCTCACTCGCCTCAACCCTGCGCAGTTACATTATTACGATTTAACACAACATCCTCCTAACAAACGTTTCCTCTTATGAAAGTAGCTAATCCACCCTTTGCCCCCCCTGTAACCATTTCGTCCTCCCTTCATCAAATCTTTGCCTCTTTCATCCAACAGTTTCCCCTTCGTTTCCCTTCGCACTGACTGCCTGTCCTGTAACCGACTACTCAACCCTCTCCTGTGTTCGGGACCCTTCATTGCACTATCCTATCCTCTCCTCTGTTCTTGTCTATGCTCATACTCTTATATCGTTCTGCCTCTCCTTTGATATTGCTGGTCATCCCACACTTTTCTCAATGAGCGCACGGGGCATTAGCTGGGTACCAGCCCTTATGCTCCTCAATAAGCAGCAGCAATTGTTGCAGTTTCACCAAGGTGAGTTTAGTAAAAGTTTATTTTACTACTTTCGATAACTGGTGCCTTTCACAAACAGAAAAGGTAATGACAATGTATGGCACATTACAAGATGGCATGTTTTAATACTAGGGCTTCTGATTATATGCATAACGTTTGATCTAGCAGACATGATTGAACATATGGTGAGACCCTTAAATGAAGGCTTAGGGCTCAAATCACAAAGGGACTAATATGCAATAAAGTTACGTGTCTCTTCACTCATGGCAGAATCTCCGCACTGTACTCACTGCAGTGCGCTGGACAGAGAGGCTGCCCAGAGTGCAGAGACTCCACACTTGTACCTTTACTACACGTAAGTCCCTTTGCAAATCAGACCCTTAACCTCTACTTCTTTGTGATTTTTAAAATAAAGAGAGGGAAGCATTTATAGTAAAAATGGAAAACTTGTGTCTCTATTTACAATGCAGTTATTGGTTGTTTTTAACTTTCAAGAAAATAACACATTTGTTCTTAAACGACATCCATATCTTAAATCACACATTTTATGATTTTGACATTTGGAATTTTATGTCATACCCTTCACTTGTGCCCATTCCCGACTTCTTATACCCTTGTTATCTAGCAGTGCTTTCAACACCACAGGCCATCAAATTCTGGACGGAAAGGCCCTAAACGGTTTCGCCCATACCTCTATAATCACACTCAAATGCTAACAAGCATTGGCATAGCCAATAGGTCTCACCTTTGGGACCGTTTAAGTGTTTAGTTATCCAGCACAATATCCTTGGTGCAGTAACATTAACTGTTGCATGGCTAAACACTTATAAGGTCCCAAAGGCGAGACCTATTGGCTATGCCAATGCTTGTTTTTATGTGCCTTCAGCCTAGCAATAACTTCACCTCCACCTAGCCAGTGCGTCCCGGCCATAAGCAACACACAACTTAGTAGGAAACCACATTGCATAAGTAATTCCCTATCTGCAAGGCGGCTCTTGAACTGTGTAAAAGAAGCGCTTCACATTTGAGCTTCCCTAGTGAAATCAGGGAACACCATTGCTCTCAGGTTCTGGTAAAAATATCCTCCTTCAGTGATGCCTGTGCTAGGATATGATTACAGTCTTTAAAAGACAACAATCTGGCAATCACTGGTCTTGGCACTTCACCTTACTGAGGGGGCCATCCTGGTACCCAATGTGCCTTTTTCTAGAGTATAATGTGGAGAGAGCCCAAACGGAGCCACTGCTTCCCTCTACCATGACTCCGAAAATCAAGACATGTTTCCATTGATCGCGCTCTCCATTCTGGCAGCCCTATATTGTGACTATTATTCCTTTGGGCTCTTTTCTCAGTGTCCTCTGCCCTTGTTTCCAGCACCTTTACTCTGTTTTCTAGAAGGTTTTGTTGATTCCGCACATTTCTGGGGTAATGTTGCCTCGTGTGAGTTCTACACACGTGACCCTTTTCACCAGACGGCGATGGTCCTCTCTTATTAGCCCCAGTTCTGTCACCAGGATATCGATCTTCTTTTTAATGCTTCTCGTTAAGCAGCAATAGCCTGCAGGATAATGTCTAGAGTCGCTGCCGGGCATTCCTGTCTATTGTCACTTTCTTGGCAGTTGGCTCGTTATTAGGCCATCTTCTATTTCTTTTTACTTGGTTTTATTTCTCACTGCTACTGCCACCTAGTGCTATATTTTAAAAGTCTCAAAAGAGCGTGTTTACAGACAAATTATGGCGTATTATGGCTAGAGGTAGCGCTGTATGTATGGTGTGTTATGGTTTAGGAGTAACAGATGTGTGCCACCGCCTCTGGCTTCCATGGTTCAAATATGCTGCAGTTATATTTGCACTACATCCATGTAACTTGACGTTGCGGAAACTCTGTTCAAAGATGGCTTTTTACATCAGGCTTCGCAGTACAGTTGAAAATGTCTTCTTACAGCGTGTTCATGTCTTTTCACAGCGGGCTACGCAGTCTGGGTGCAGTAGGCATTATGGGCCTCATTTAAGAAAAGTGACGCATTTCTGCGTGAAAACAGCGATGCATCACTTTTCATTGCACCCTCCTTGCGACTTGCTGGATGCGTCATATTTGCAATATGACTCATCATGTCACAAGGAGTTACAGATACGTCAGTATTTCTGACTTATCTGTAGGTGCAAAAATGATGCATTGCTGGAGTGTGTCACAAAAGTGACGCAACTCCAGCAATGTGGCCTTTCACATGGGGCAAGCACATGTGAAAGGGCATGTGTCAGTCTTACGCCTGCCATGAGGCAGGCGTTAGATATTGACGCATTTGCATCCTAGAAGTGGCGCAGTGAAATCCTATAGATTTCACTGCGTCACTTCTACAACCCTTTCTTGCGTCGGAACGCCCCCCTGCATACATTATACCTGGCGCAGGTAAAATGTAGTGCAGGGGTTTACAAAGTGACGCATCTACCTAGATGCGTCACTTTGTAAATATGGTGCCACAAGGCTATTTTTTTACGCTGCTGGTGCGTCACAAACAGTGACGCACCAGTGGCGCAAAAGTGACGCAAGGGCTAAAAAATATGCCCCTATATCTTTTTGCCACACCATGTTTTTACCAGTTTCAGGCCTCATCTGCACCACAGCTGCCACCGATCTCCACCACATTTCCTGTGTACTTTTATGTGTGTTTGATGCACTGCCTTCAATAGTCACTGCCTCATTGTAAGACAAGGTGCTACACTAGAGCCGTTTTCTTGTTGGGATACCAAATATAGCGACAGGGCACAACTGGTTTGATCAGTTCTTAGGTTTTTCTCTTATTAGGTTTTTCTCCTTAGATGTGTTGGTACAAAGCTTGAAGGTATGTCATCGTTGTCGGACCTGTATAGCAAGAAGGGGCATATTCACGAGGAAGTGGCGAAGAGAGGCGTTAGCCTCCTTGGCTTAACGCCTCTCACCGCCACTTCGGAAATGGGAGGCTGCACCCTATTCTAAAAAATGTGGTGCAGCCTGGCGTTTTCCTCTGCGACGGCGCTAAGTCTCACGACTTAACACCAACGCAGGCACCCTTGCACCAGAGTGCAAGGGGGTCTGCGAGCAGGGAGGTTTGTTTATGGACAGGAGGGTGGGTGTCCCTTACTGCACATAAACAAACCTAAAATGCTGTTTAGTAACTTACATGTGTGCTGCTTCATGCAGCACACATGTAAGTTACAAAACAGCATTTTTTAAAAGGTTTGTTTATGTACAGGAAGGGACACCTTCCTGTACATAAACAAACCATGGCATTTTGCTATTTCCATGTGTGCCGCTCAAGGCAGCACACATGGAAATAGTAAAAAAGAGGAGAAATTAAGCATTTCTCCTCATTTTGCCACCTTAAGACCAGGATTTTTCGGGTCTTAAGTTCGACGATGCCACCTATTATCGCTGTCCTTGATAATAGGTAGCAACGTCGAATTCAATGGGTGTTGCGGTGGTATGCCCACCACAACACCCACTGCACGCCTCCTTTCACGCTAAGTTTAGTGTGAAAGGGGCTTTAAGCCACGTTAGGTGGGTTAACGCTGCCTTGAGAATAGGGCGCTGGCCCTATCGCCACAGAAACATAAAAATAAGTGACGTTCCCGTGGCGAGAGGGGCTTGAGAATATGCCCCTAAGTTTTCAAAGCGAGTTGTACATACTGTAGCTTATGCTGTACTTTAAAAGTGTGTCTTACATCTTCTCCTGTGGAGGGAATCTTTAATAATTGTTAGTAAGTGGGCACCCTGTTCTTTATAGTAGCCAACAGTGCAACAGGTAGCCAGTAGATGTTTGCAGAAGTCTATACCTGGCACAAGGATTTCCGTTATATTGGCATGCTGTGACAGTTGTTAGATCTCATACGTGACATTGATATTAGCACTACGGCAATGTATACAAATTGGGATGATAAGCCTCTCTCTTGGAGGCCCTGTGTTCGTGTCTGAAACGTTTGATGGATCAGGATCTGGGGTGAGGTTTAAAAATGGTAATAACAGCAGAGTGCATCTCTGGCAGCAGGGAAGTGAAAAATCTGGGTTCTGTGTACAGCTATGGTGCTTAATAGATCAGCTGCCTATGTTGCAGTGCTCTTACACAATATTGGTATCGGATAGTTTTACTTTCTCACGTTTCACAGCCACAGTGTATGTGATTGCCTCACCGTGTTTTCGTCTGGTTCAGGCCTCAGATTAGTACAGCACTAATCTTGTGGATCAACCACCAATTCACAGCCACATTGTATCTTGTGTCAGGAGAAAGATTGGAAGACACATAGGTGGATATTTACAAGGAAGTGGCAGAGTGGGGCATTAGCCGTCATGGCTTAATCCCTCACTCAGCCACTTCAGAAATGCAAAGCTGAACCAGATTTACAAGGATATGGGGCAGCCTTGTGTTTCCCCCTGCGCTGGCACTACACTTAGCAGTGTAGCACCAATGCAGGCACCATTGCACCATAGTTCAAGGGTGTCTGCGTGCAGGGGACAGATTCTTTATGTACAGGAAGGTCCCCCTTCCTGTAGATGAACAATCTTAAATGTCATTTGGTCATTTCTATGTGTGTTGCTTAATGCAGCACACATGGAAGTAGCAAAATGGCCTTTTAAAAAAAAGATTATTTATGTACAGGAAGGGGGACCTTCCTGCACATAAAGAATCCAAGGCATTTTGCTTTTTCCCCGTGTGCTGAACAAGGCACCACACATGGAAAAGCAAAAACTAGTAGAAATAATGTATTTCTCCTCATTTCGCCAACTTAAGACCAGGTTTTGCCTGGTCATAATTTTGTCGCTTCCTCCTATATATGCTGCCCTTGTAAATAGGGGGCAGCATCAAAATCAATGGGTGTTGCGCTGGAACGCCTATCGCAACACCTACTGTCCACCCCTTTCACGTTAGGCATAGTGTGAAAGCAAGCCTTATTTACAAGGCAGCGTTAAGGCACGTTAAGTGGCTTAACGCTGCCTTGTAAATAAGGCAAAGCCCCTATCGCTACCACAACATTGTAAAAAGTGACGTTTCGGTGGCGATAGGTTTTGTACATATGCCCCACATTATCTTGCTTGTCTTGAAATGGATGTGCAGCTTCTACTGTATGGAACTCTCAGCCCACTCTGTCTGCCATTGTATGTTGCTGCCACCACGACACACTGGAGAAAGGGGAACAGCAACAATAGTTCCTGCAGTGCCGTGCCTCTCTTCAGGTGACCACAATTACACCCACAGTCCTCAGGGAGGGTATTGTACTCAAGTGGGCATCTCAGTCAGACTGGCAGTAGGTGGTGGAGTTATTCCATCAGTGTCATGCCCCTACCCATTCACACACCCATACATCAACTCACACACCACTCACAGACCCACACAGCCACTTACATATCCACTCATGCACCCACTAAACACACACTGACACACCCACATACACACTCATACAAATGCTCACACAGCCACTCACAAATCCATACAGCCACTTACACACCCACTCAGAGACTCAGAAACCACTCACACACCCAGTCACTCATCCATATAGCCACTTACATATTTACTCATACACCCATACAGTCTGTGATACATAGTCAATCTATACTTACCTATTTGCACTGGCCTTCTTGATATTTTGGGCATCTATATTTCTGACACAATATTCTGTCCACACAATATTTTCAGCATGAAGTATCTATCAGACAGCCCCTCTGGCACCAGGGCAGATTTTCATGTGTTGTATACACATGCCCAGGAGTGTTCTGAAGAGTTGGTCTGAGGGTCCAGTATGTATAGCTAGTGCCAGCTTTAAGTGAGAGAAACTTTTAGACTTCTCCCAACATCTGATTCTGGAACTCCCTTCCTCCCTGCCATAGTCCCAGGATGTCTGGAGTCACAAAAAGTTTGTGTGAAGTACTTTGTGTGTGTGTGCTGGGATATCTCCTTTGAGGCACATATGTAGTAGGTGACAGATTCTCCCCTCAACCTGACATAGATGGCCCATCCTGCCAACACCTGTTCCCTATTTGTCTCACTGTCTGGGATCAAAACACAAAGACAAATTGCCAGGTAGACTTAACCATGTAACCAAATGGTATCTTATGGGAGAGGTAGTCCTCAGAGTAGCGAAAAAAAGAATGTATGAGTTTTTCATCACCAGGATATGTAAAAGTTAAAAGTGCATGTCCAGGTTTTTAAATACAAGACACCCTGCCCTGTGGGCTGTTTAGAATCTATTCTAGGGGTGACTTATACGTATTAAATAGAAAGGTTTAGACCTGGCAAAAGGTTTATTTTGCCGGGTCAAAATGACAGTTTAAAGCTGTACATAGGCTAAATTGGAAGGCTTAAGACATTTTAAAAGGCTACTTAAGTGGGTATAATAATAAGTGCTCTAGGCCCACTAGCAGCATTTAATTTACGGGCCCTGGGTACATGCATTACCACTTTAATGGGGACTTATAAGTAAATAAATATGCCAATTGAGTTTTGGTCAATTTCACCATGTTTATAGAAGAGAGAATAATCACGTTAGCACTGGTTAGCAGAGGTAATGCACATAGTCCGAATACCAACAAAAACAAATCCAACAAAACAGGAAGAGTGAAGGCAAAATGTTTGAGGGAAAACCATGTCAAGGATGTAAAGTCTAACAAATATTAGGCAGAGTACTTAGCAAAACAAACACACTGGAAGCAAATAGTGTGCTACTCTGGAAAAGAGAGCTCACGGGGTCCTGTTGGAGCTGTTGTGTTGAGGAACTGTGATAAACTTTCCTCATGATTACTGATGCAACATGCTAAGAATCTTCTGGGAATTGTTACAGTCCTAGTAGAGGTTTATACCTGTGTTGTTATACGGTTCCCAAGAAAATGTAGGAATGAGTATTAGGACAACATGTTATCAGAGTGCAGGGACTGAGTCAATCTACACCATTAGATCATGTTGCACTAATTCCTAGCTCCTAGCTAGTACCTCACCCAAACCCCTAAGCCAACCACGGTAACAGATGAGTTTGGCAACCTCAAACATGACACTCTGATTTCCAAGGAAATTGGGGAAACAGATCTTACCCCTTTCATTATTTAGTCATGCATGACCTTGGTAAAACGCAGGAAAAATTTGATTTGTTTCAATACACGTATTGAAAGAATCATTATCTTGCACAGAAAGAATGAGCTGTGATTATTAGGCAAAGATAACAAAGCAAGGTAACTAGCTCCCACGCTCCTCACCTCTCCTGCTCCTGAGCCTCCTGCTGCCTGAGCACATCGCCGCTGCGAGCCGATGCCGATTGCAACGCCCCAGCCGCCGCTGGGCCGCCCGCTTAGCCTGCACCCGTTTTTTCCCGCCGCTGCCTGCGGCCCCGCCCCCACTCCAGACGATTGGCTACCACGATCCCGCCTCCCAGCTGACCCACCCTCCCGGCTCCCTTCTTAAGGGGACCCTGCCTGCCACTTGGGAGCGACCACTGCGCCTTCGGCCTGGTCGCCCCCACGCTCCTCACCTCTCCTGCTCCTGAGCCTCCTGCTGCCTGAGCACATCGCCGCTGCGAGCCAACGCCGATTACAACGCCCCAGCCGCCACTGGGCCACCCGTTTTTTCCCACCGCTGCCTGCCTGCGGCCCAGCCCCCACGCCAGACGATTGGCTACCACGATCCCGCCTCCCAGCTGACCCGCCCTCCCGGCTCCCTTCTCATGAAGCCCCCTCAGCGACCGCGCAGTGAACGCGCGCAGCGGGAGCACCGACTGAGCGCCGAAGGTGCGCCAAAGGTAAGCCCGTCTGCGCCCGTCCGCGCCTGGACCGCGCCCAGTGCCAGGACCCCCTGCCCCCACAGACTCCAGCCCTCCCGCGGACCTACGACGCCACCGAACTCTACGCACTCAACGCCGGCCGAACCCTGGGTTGCTACCGAGCCACCCCGAGACGCACCCACGGACCCTTCTGCTGCCACTCCTGCAAGTTCACCTGCATCCGGACCTGCACTACTCCTGCACCGACCAAGACAAAGACGAGCAACAGCAGCAGCCACCTAAAGTGCATCCTACTCAACACCCGCTCCGTCCACAGACACGCCATCGAGCTCTGGAACCTGCTCGACACTACTTCACCAGACGTCGCCTTCCTCACGGAAACCTGGATGAACGCCTCTTCAGCGCCCGACATCGTCATCGCCATCCCAGACGGCTATAAGATCATCCGAAGGGACGGCATCAACCAGACCGGAGGAGGCATCGCCATCATCCACAGGAACACCGTCCACATCACGACCAACACCGACGACACCCTCGCACCCGCCGAGCACCTGCACTTCCAGGTCCACATCAACCCCAAGACCACCCTCAGAGGCACCCTCATCTACAGACCCCCGGGACCACGCACACAATTCAGCGAAGACATCGCCGACTTCATCAGCCCGCACGCCCTCCCCTCCGCTGACTACATCCTCCTCGGGGACCTCAACTTCCACCTGGAGAACAACAACGACTGCAACACCACCACCGTGCTGGACAACCTCGCAAACCTCGGACTCAAGCAGCTGGTGACCACCCCCACCCACTACGCCAGACACACACTCGACCCAGTCTTCTCATCCAGCAAGAACATCGCCTTCAGCCACGCCACCGGACTCCATTGGACGGACCACAGCTGCGTCCACTTCAGCTTCAAAAGGACCACGATCCACTACCAACAGCAACAGGTTGCACGCAGAAGCTGGAACAAGATCACAGCCGACCAGCTCGCGACTTCCCTGAGCAAGAACCCACCCACCAGCACAATGAACCCCAGCCAAGCGGCCACCAACCTCACGAAATGGATCAGCGACTGCGCAGACGACCTCGCCCCCCTGAGGACCCCGCCTAGCAGACCCGGCAGCAAGAAAGCCCCATGGTTCACCGACGAACTCAAGAGCTCCAAGAAGGACTGCCGAGCCCTCGAGAGAACCTGGCGCAGAGACCCAACACCGGACAACATGACTGCCCTCAAGCTCGCCACCCGAAAACACCACCAACTCATCCACGCAACCAAGAAAACTGCATTCAAGGAACGACTGGACAAAAACGCACACAACAGCAAGGAACTCTTCAACATCGTCAAAGAGCTCTCCAACCCCAACGCCGGAAACAACGACATCACCCCTTCGCAAGACCTCTGCAACTCCCTCGCCTCCTACTTCCACAACAAGATCGCGGACATACACACCAGCTTCAGCACTCAACCGACGCACGCCACGACCGAACCACCGCCCCCCACCACCACCCTCCGCGCCTGGACCCGGATCAGTGCCGAAGATACCGTCCGCACGATGAACTCCATCCACTCCGGATCTCCGACCGACCCCTGCCCTCACCACGTCTTCAACAAGGCCGACGCTGTCATCGCACCCCACCTGCGGGACATCATCAACACCTCCTTCGACACTGCGACCTTCCCGGAGAGCTGGAAGCACGCCGAACTCAGCGCTCTACTAAAGAAGCCATCAGCCGACCCCACCGACCTCAAGAACTACCGCCCCATCTCGATGCTCCCGTTCCCTGCAAAAGTCATCGAGAAGACCGTCAACAAGCAGCTGGCTGCCTTCCTCGAGACAAACGGTTCCCTCGACCTCTCGCAGTCTGGCTTCCGAGCCAACCCCAGCACCGAGACCGCCCTGATCGCAGCCACCGATGACATCCGAGCACTGCTTGACAACAGAGAAACAGCGGCCCTCATCCTCCTAGACCTCTCCGCGGCCTTTGACACTGTCTGCCACCGTACACTAGTGCAGCGACTCAGCAACATCGGAATCCAGGAGAAGGCACTGGAATGGATCATCTCCTTCCTCGCCGGAAGGACACAGAGAGTCCGCCTCCCCCCGTTCAGATCTGAAGCCACCGAAGTCATCTGCGGCGTTCCTCAAGGGTCCTCGCTCAGTCCAACCCTCTTCAACGTCTACATGAGCCCCCTCGCAGACATCGCACGCCAGCACAACCTCAACATCATCTCCTACGCCGACGATACCCAGCTGATCCTCTCCCTCACCAACGACCCCGCCACCGCCAGAGCCAACCTTCACGAAGGGATGAAAGAGGTAGCCAAATGGATGAAGAACAGTCGCCTGAAACTGAACTCGGACAAGACGGAAGTCCTCATCCTGGGATCCTCACCCTCCGCCTGGGACGACTCCTGGTGGCCACCCGCCCTAGGCAGCGCACCCCAACCAACAGACCACGCACGCAACCTGGGCTTCATCCTGGACTCCTCCCTCTCCATGACCAGACAAGTCAACGCCGTCTCCTCATCGTGCTTCAACATCCTGCGCATGCTACGTAAGATCTTCCGGTGGATCCCCACCGAGACCAGGAAGACGGTCACCCAGGCCCTCGTCACCAGCCGTCTGGACTACGGCAACTCCCTTTACGCCGGAACCACCGCCAAACTCCAGAAGAGACTCCAGCGGATCCAGAATGCCTCAGCACGACTCATCCTGGACATCCCCCATCACAGCCACATCTCCGGACACCTGAGAGACCTGCACTGGCTCCCGGTCAACAAGAGAATCACCTTTCGTCTCCTCACCCACGCACACAAAGCCCTACACAACCAAGGCCCAGGATATCTCAACAGCCGCCTCAACTTCTACGCTCCTAAACGCCAGCTTCGATCGACCGGCCACGCCCTCGCCACCGTCCCTCGCATCCGAAGAGCCACCACAGGAGGACGGTCCTTCTCCTACCTCGCCGCCAAGACATGGAACTCCCTCCCGACCCACCTCCGCCTGACCCAGGACCACCTCGCCTTCAGGAAACAACTCAAGACCTGGCTGTTCGAGCAGTAGCAGACCCCCCTCCCCTAGCGCCTTAAGACCCTCTGGGTGAGTAGTGCGCTATATAAATGCCTTGATTTATTGATTGAAAAGGAAGAACAATCCAACCATAGCAGTTAGATTTCTATACATATATATCTATATATCCCTAACTAGTTCTACCGCTATTCTGAGAGGAGAATGAGTGTAAACTTCTGCCCGATCTCTCAGAATAGACTGACTCCATACCTGGATGACTTGGTCTGTAGTTGGATTGGTAAGCCCTCTCAGCAAGTTCAGCATTCACAGAGCTGCATGTCGAACATGAGAGTCATCATTACAAATGGGAGCTATAGAGGGTATGTGCCAAGCCGCCCTCCACTCAATGTCAATATATCAAACAAGGCTAGGCACCAAAGAGGGGTATACATTTTAGCTAAGGACCCAAAACTGCTTAGAGAGAAAACAATTTTTCTTCTGCTACTGGTATTCTTATCCAGAAAATGTTTAAGTCCAGCCGCCCTCAATTTATCAAACTACAAACAACAAACAGCCCTCCACTAACCATCACCTTCACAGAGAAAAATCCAAAGTATTTGAGCAAAAAAGAAAGTGAAACATGAGTGGGCCCCTCACGTACGCACCACCAGGGAGGCTACCAGCCGGTTCTCGCTAGTATGCCCACGTTTTCTCATCATCGGGTGCCCACTCATGGGAGATAGAAGTTAGAGTCCAGTGAAGAGAAAGAGGGAGCAGGTCGCAAGAGAAAGCTGTGTTCCTGTTCCCAGCAGAAAGAGAAAAGACACAAAACCCGTGAATTGCAAGGAACGACTGTTCAAAGCAATCTTTAAAATTGAGTTGTAGACTGACGTCACAATCACCCTCTTTATTCAAGTCAGTGAGCCCACTCAAACTAAAAACACTTAATGTTGTTACCCGTTTCAAAGAAGGCCAACATGTTTCATTGCCACTTAACTTTGTTCTGGCAAATTCATCAGGGCAAGGGTTTCAAGGGTTTCAATCACCTCACTGGAAATGTAATTTTGAGGTTGCAGAAGGGCTGTTTAAGGAATAAAAACAAAACCGAAACAGAATTGGAGGTTCCTGTTTCATCATCAATTGGCACACACCAACCTATCGTGGTTCTAATCAAAGGATTCAACACATAGGATAGTATATTGTATTTACCATGTAGAGGCGGAGGGCATTCGTACCTGCCTCCACTATGCCAAAGGGGGTTATATTGAATACTGTCCCCCAGGTTAAATGGCAACACTATTATTTGCTCATAAAACACCTGTGGAAAAAAGAAAGATACAGCGGTCATGCTGCACTTAACTCAATATTACGTTATATATCTCAACCCATGTTTGTCATACTGCAATCATACCTCGATACTTGCTCTTTCGACCAAGCCAGTAAAAACTGCATTTAAAACAATTGGCACTGCTTTAAGAATGGTCTGTTGTAAGCAACACCCATACATAGAAGACCACGTACTACGAGGCTGTGTCTGCTAGTACTAGGGTCACCACATCGCCCTTCCCGAAATTATTCGAGATCAGCATGCACCTAACGTGAGCCCAGGCTTATGCACAAATACGCACTTCTCTCCGCAACCATAGGCTGCCACAACTTGCTCGCTCGAGCAAAACATTCACAACTTCATTAGAGACAAGTGGCACTGATATAGAGTTGTCTGCTATATACATCAAGCCCAACAGAGTGTTCCCCGTGTCACCCTGTCTCGGGTCGCTATGTCTGCCATTCAGAGGGTCATAAATTCTCCCTTCCCGGAGTAAATCAAAATGTCAATGCCCCCAACGTGAGCCCAGGCATATGCACACATCCGCACTTCTCACCGCAACCGTAGGCTGACAGAGCCGTGTCTCGTCCCCGCTTCACTGTTCGCGTATGGAACGGGAGCTCATATTTACCGAGCCGGTGACACGCCCCTCTTTTTTCAATTGGAGAAAGTAACGCGGCTCAATACAGGGTGTATTGGAAACCCGGCGGCCATCTTAGAGTGTGTAAATCCATGTATTTTGTATACCTAATCACCAGCAGCATTAAGAACTACACAGTGTCACCCAAAGATCGCTTTTGTATGTGTCTAAATTTCAAAAAGATAAAAAAGGGGAGATAAAAAAGGAAAAGTATGGCAGTGCAAACTAACAACTTTTTGGATGCATGTACTGTACGGGTACATTATCAAAGTTGTGAACAGCGCCTGTTCTACAGGGACCTATAATGTACTCCAGTCAGAATACTAACGACATGTGTTTCCACACACATATAGTCAACCCCGATAAGGTTATGACCACGGGGTGACCCATTCCCATGGCTATCTCACAGTGTATATACCTGCCATGCGAGTTCAGTGACTTAGAAAGTTATCTTTAGGCTGGATGTAAACGCCCTGACATTCCTAAACTGTACTTCAACATGCTTTGTTGCCGGATCTTTCAAGGGATATTGTATTAATACCTGATTTTATTCCACTCTATACGATCATTTAACCCCTTCTGGTCCACTTTTTCTGAGAAAATCCAGCGTGCCTCCTTAGTGGCTAGGACTCGATCAATACAGTCACTGCTAGCCACTACCTTTTCTAGGACCACCCATTTTAAGGATTTTAAGTCATGTCCAGTTTCACAGAAGTGTTGTACTAAGCGTGTGGACAATTTACCAGCTTTACTCGTGCTCAGATGCTCCTGGACCCGGATCTTTATTTTCCTTGTCGTGAGACCCACGTATTGTAGTCCACATTGACACGTGAGTCTGTAGATAACGTTTGTGGTGTTACAATTCGAGAACTTGTTCAAGTGCCAAATTTTACCGCTATTCAATGTTACGGATTTAGTTTTGTCAGTCAAATAACAGACCGAACAACTGCCACACGGGTAGTGTCCTGCCGGGATCGAAGAACTCCCTTGTGTCACTTGTAGGCGCGAATGTACCAACTTGTCTTTCAAGTTGGTAGCACGTTTGAATGCAAATCTGGGTTGGGGCATTTTAAAATCAGCGGTGGACAACAATGGCCAGTGCCTCCTGATTAGTTGTCGTATTTTAGTTGCCAAGGGATCATACGTCATCACTACTGTTAGACACTCATCTGTCTTTTTTTGGCTCCTCTCTAGGAGAGCCTCTCGTGGTGTATTTAAGGCCCTCTTACGTGCCCTGCTAACGATCTTCTTAGGGTATGATCTCTGAATTAACCTCCCCGTGAGTTCGTCTGCCTGATGAGAGAAACTCTCGGCAGTGGAGCAATTGCGGCGATACCTAAAAAACTGACCAACCGGTAAGTTATCCCGCAAAGCTCTGGGATGGTATGATTGATAGTGGAGTAAAGAGTTCCTGTCAGACCCTTTTTGATGAACCGTAGTGATCAACTGGTTACCCTGTACCTTAATATCAAGGTCTAAGTACACTGCATGATCATTACTCACTGTCCAGGTGAATTTAAGACAGGGGTCAAGATTGTTAAGCCACTGCAGAAATTGCAGAAGAACCGCCTCAGTGCCCTCCCAAATGCATAGAACATCGTCAATATATCTTTTCCAGAGACAAATATGTCTCTGGAAAGGATTAGATGACTGGTACAAAAAAAGCTCCTCAAACTGGCCTACATAAATGCAGGCCAGGCTCGGCGCAAAGGTAGCGCCCATAGATGTACCAGACACCTGCAGGAATAACTCGTCTTTGTAGCAGAAATAATTGCGAGTAAGGGCAAGTTCGATGCATTGTAACACGAATGTTTGGGGCGTGTCATAAAACCAATCCTGCTCCCCCAGGGCCCTCGCTGCTGCCACCAGCGTGGCTTCCTGGGGGATATTGGTGTATAAGGATTCGATATCGATGGTCAGTAGAAATTGCTGTGTGGCATCAAACTCCAAGGTACTCAAGATGTTCAATACATCTGTAGTATCCTGTACATAGGATTGTTGTTTGAGGACTGATTCTCTCAGAAAGAAGTCAGCGAATTGGGAAAGGGGCTCAAGAATGGAGGATATGCCCGAAACTATCGGACGGCCCGGGGGGGGCGTTGGGCTTTATGTACTTTGGGGAGTACATAAAACGCCGGTATTCTGGATTTGGTGTTTACAAGGAATTCAGCCTCCTTACTCGTGATCCAGTTCTTACTCCGAGCCTCCGCTACCATGGTTGTAATTATGTTCAAAAGCTCGGGCGTAGGATCTCTGGCGAGGGGATGGTAATTCTTCCGTTCGCCCAGGAGTCTACGTACTTCAAGGTCATAATCTGAAGTGTTCATCACCACAACAGCCCCACCTTTATCGGCACTTTTTATGGTTATCAAGGTGTTATCTTGAAGTGATTTAAGGGCCACCCAGTCATCCTTGCTCATATTGCTAAAGGCCCACCGCTGTTGATCAAGTTGTTCCAGGGTAGAGATTTCCTCTAGAACCTTTTGTTCAAAAACTATGACCTCAGGGCCAACCATCGAGCTCAGGGGGCAAAAATGAGAGGGGCGTCGTAAGTTGGTAGAGAACATAGATTCTGGTTCTGATTCTCTATTGGCAAAAAACGTTTTAAGTTTGATTTTTCTCATGGTTTCATGGAACTCAGTTCTGCATTTGAAGGCGTCATGGCGTGGAGTGGGAACATATCCAAGTCCTTTGTTAAGAACACCCAGTTCATTAGGTGATAATGCACAGCTGGATAAATTCATCACTATATTGTTTACAACGGATTCCTGCCTCGGCTGCGGGTTATCCGTGGGGAGAAGGCCATTGTTGTCCTTGATTGTAGCCCTGCCGCGCTCGCTCTCTGCCTCTCTGACCTCCCCCTCTGTTGCCTCTGTTGGTCTGTCCTAAAAAAGAACGTACCAAAGCCCCCAGGTCTTCGTTGGTTTTAATCTGGGGATCAAAGCTCACTCTCCCTTGATTAGATGATGGTGCGCTCTCTTCCTCTTCACTGGAGGTATTCTCAAAAGTCCAGTTATGGGGGGTCCTTTTCTGGTATTGTCTACCCCCTCTCCCACGATGGCTAACCTGTGGTGCTGTCTCACTTCCCTGTTGGTAGTACTTATCGTCTACATAGGGAAAAGCCCATTCGTGAGTATATCTCTTGAGGTTCCTCTTCAAACCCTTAATTTTCTGATTAACCATGTAATGTTTATAATCAGCCAGATCTTCTTGTATACGTGCCAATTGTTCTTTGGTGTCTACAATTGTATTGTCTTTTTTAAGGTTTTCCTCTAGTTCTAGGATCTCTGCTAATAATTCGTCACTCAATCTTTTTGCGGTGTTAATAATTAATATTAACCAATCCCTTGTACATTTGTTGGCAATATAACTCCAATCCAATCTGAATTTTTTGTCCTCTAGAAAAATGCGGGGTTCGATTCTAACTAGTAGACTTGCAGGAGCTGCTCCAGCACGGAGATACTCTGTCATCAGAGCTCCATGAAGGGCAACCCTCACCTGGTGTTTCTTGGTATTACTTAGTTTCTCCCACTCTTCCCTTGCAGAACTTATATTTGAAAAAGAGGAGTCAGGGAACAATGATGGACCTGAGAGGATTGCGGCAATCTGATCGTCAGAAAACGCCAGACAATTTCTGTCCATTACTGACACAGATAATCACGTAGATAGTTTCCACAAGTGCTCTTCCAGCAAATAAGTGCGTCTCAATGACCAAAAGCTCCACTCTTAATGGTTGGTGTGTCCAAATGAAAAAACAAGTTTAGGTGTGTGTATAAAAGAGCTCTCACGGCTGATCCGCCGTTCAATGCCTCATTACAAATGGGAGCTATAGAGGGTATGTGCCAAGCCGCCCTCCACTCAATGTCAATATATCAAACAAGGCTAGGCACCAAAGAGGGGTATAAATTTTAGCTAAGGACCCAAAACTGCTTAGAGAGAAAACAATTTTTCTTCTGCTACTGGTATTCTTATCCAGAAAATGTTTAAGTCCAGCCGCCCTCAATTTATCAAACTACAAACAACAAACAGCCCTCCACTAACCATCACCTTCACAGAGAAAAATCCAAAGTATTTGAGCAAAAAAGAAAGTGAAACATGAGTGGGCCCCTCACGTACGCACCACCGGGGAGGCTACCAGCCGGTTCTCGCTAGTATGCCCACGTTTTCTCATCATCGGGTGCCCACTCATGGGAGATAGAAGTTAGAGTCCAGTGAAGAGAAAGAGGGAGCAGGTCGCAAGAGAAAGCTGTGTTCCTGTTCCCAGCAGAAAGAGAAAAGACACAAAACCCGTGAATTGCAAGGAACGACTGTTCAAAGCAATCTTTAAAATTGAGTTGTAGACTCACGTCACAATCACCCTCTTTATTCAAGTCAGTGAGCCCACTCAAACTAAAAACACTTAATGTTGTTACCCGTTTCAAAGAAGGCCAGCATGTTTCATTGCCACTTAACTTTGTTCTGGCAAATTCATCAGGGCAAGGGTTTCAAGGGTTTCAATCACCTCACTGGAAATGTAATTTTGAGGTTGCAGAAGGGCTGTTTAAGGAATAAAAACAAAACCGAAACAGAATTGGAGGTTCCTGTTTCATCATCAATTGGCACACACCAACCTATCGTGGTTCTAATCAAAGGATTCAACACATAGGATAGAGTGTTGACATGAGAGTCATCCCAGGATCATTATGGCTGTAGTGTGCCCTCTGACCTACAAAGGGACAGTGCCATGTTTACATAATAAAACCACTGTGTTAGAGGCCAGCTCTGATGTAATGGTGTGTCTAGATGTTGAAAGCTGTCTCTGACCAAGCAACATATGGACTAGAATATATCGTTCTATGTTCCTTGCCTTGACCAAAGTGTACTGATTATGTTGCAGGAAAGGCTGTCTAAAAACAAGAAGTATGTTCAGCGTTACTTAGAATCGTATCTCAAAAATAAAATGTGTAAAAGGTATGAGGACTAGAACGAAGTCTGCCAAAAATTTGTCAAATGTAAAACGAAGTGCAGAACCAAAGTGGGCCCACGAGGGCTTCACCACAGTGTGATCATAGATATAAATGCAAACGAAATTAATTTAAATACATTAACTAAACACACAATATCATAATATATTAAACATTAACAATATAGTGTTCTGAAGCTGTTGGCATTGTGCAACAAACAAAAGAGCAAGGAACGATAAGGGGTTAAAAGTCATATGCAAATGATGGCTGAATGACGAACAGCAACACAAAATAAAGTAAAAGCACTTGTGATCATGTGTGGCTACTTCCCTATTTAGACCCTTTGAAATATTGCACAGAGTATGTTTTCAAAGCAAGTTATCACATCCACAGCAAGCATGTGGAGCTCTACACGCATTCACAGGTTTGCCAAATGTAGTTTTGCAAGTTATACCTATGGGTTCCTACTTTCAGATGGATGCTATCAATTCCCTGATTTTCATACACAAAGGAAGCTGATGGAAGTGCATTTTAAGCCATGGAATAATTCATTTATAGTTCTGTGACTCGCAATAAGTCATATTATCACGTGGAGTTGGAGATAGACTTTTACCTGCGTACAATATTATGCTCAGAATTTTCCCTTTGGGAAATGAGTCCAATATATTTATGATGAAAGTAAGACAGACGCTCAACGATAAAAGTTTTATTGGAGTCCCTGACAAAATATACAGATCAAAAGACGTGACAGATGGGAAGGTAAAAAATAGAACTCCTTTGAAAAGTTTGCGAATAACTCAAAGACAATTGACTACATATTTAGGGATGGAAATATTATCATAACAAAAGAAGAAATCGAAGTGGTTGGATACCTCACTCATGTGGCATTCCTTCTTCATTTGATAAAACATTGAGTTCCAAATAATTTCCAATGCTGATGCATTTGTTTAATTACATTCAATGGAATTCAAAAAAATTCTGTTTGGAATGATCAATGATCTGTTTATCTGTGCGGCGCTTTGCACAAAAGTGGGTTCATACAAGACTATATCATCAGTATATGGATTGACCGACTATGCTATTTGTACCCGGAGGGAAAATCCTAGACAGAGATCAGATGAGAGCCATACAGAAAAGAGATGTTTTAAGAGATTTTTCATAAGCTAGAATGCTGGGGTCCTGCCTAAATTTAGCAGCCATTAACTGAACGGCTGCCTTGACCGAAAGTGCATGGCTTCCCAGGTGAGAATACCTAAGTTTAACAACTGGCAAAGACAGGCAGGTAGAAGAAAGCAACTAATAGGAACGCAACTTTTGAATTTAAGGTGAAAATAATGTGAGTCTGTGGAGTGAAATAGAGTTAACGGGACTGAACCATGGAATGTCAAACATAGCAATAGCGCAGTATCATAATATTGTAGATAAAATATAGAGGGATGAAATATAGAAAGGAAAGTACACAGAGTCAAGTGGAAAAGGAAGCATAGATTAACTATTCTTAGCTCCAAATCTATGTAGCTTAAATATATATATATATATATATATATATATATATATATATATATATATATATATATATATATATATATATATATATATATATATATATATATTGTAAAAGGTATATGTATGTGGAGTTAGGAGTAGACAGACAATCTATACATTCCCTCATCTATCCCCCCACTATTCCTTTTCAATCCAAATAACAGACACACGTGTTGTTGCAGGGATTCTGCTCATGCACAGAACTATGCGCAGGAAACCAGGTCCTCGGTGTATTGTTATGTACCAAAAAAGCCACCTCAGTGCCCTAACCACAATCCGACTAGCAATAGTATCTAATTCGTTCTCCATACTACAGCGAAGCTACCAATGAATAGACAACCTAGAACATGCGACTTAGTAAACTCTCAGGAATAGTGGGAAACAAGAACACTCTTTCGTTCACACTCATACTTGTTCACAACGTGAGTAATCAGAGACACTGTATAGTTTAAAATGTTTATTTTTAACTAACGTGCTCTAAGGTGCAGTACTCTAGCCAATACGAGCAGCATAATGCATAAGAACAATGTAATCAGCATTGTTACAATTCCATAAAGCACAAAAGGGAAAATCATATTATAATGACAGTGGAAACAGGAATATAGCACCTTTTACCACCCTCCCCGTGCTCACGAGCTAGTTTAGAATAATTATAGAAGACCTCTGGGCTTTGTCAGCGAGACCCCATACCTATGAGATCAGATGCAATGAATTACATCCCAGGCTCAGCACAGCTCTTCTATGTTGGAAAGCTTTTCTCCAAGTGCCTCTTCATGCATGTAATGCCATATTTAAAAGCACCCGAGTTTCAGTTGGCCCGCTGTGCTTCATGTTATGTCTATGTGCGTGGGACTGACCAAAGTGAATCAACAGCATACATTGTTATTCAACCTTGAACACGCTGTGCAGACAGAGAGCACGTTGGCCAGCTGGATATGTGAAAGTTAGACAGTTCTCATGTGAAACAGCGCCAGCAAAGTATTTTACTAGAACAGAGCCATGTAGTTTCGTGTGCAAAAGCGGCAAAATGGCAGCCAATCATATACTACTTATGCCAACTTAGCAATGTCTGCAGTTAACCCCATTTCCTCACTACACCCTCCCCTTGGCCAGGCCAATGGATAGTGGACTCAATAGAACACAGAGTTTAAGTCAGAGTGAGCAAGATCAAGAGCGGCAGTCATATTTGGGCAAAGAATCAAATGTTGCACAAATGCGTGTGTTAAAAATTGATTCAAAAAAAGTTTTTAAGAAACCATTACAAAAACATCCTTCAGAAGATGGAAGACATCCAGGTCAATCCATTAAGGTGTATGAGCAGTAAGTTGCAACAGCCTCCAAGAGGAAGTCATTGATATCGTCAGAAAAGAGAGTAGCCATTCATTGCAGCAAAGAGAATGAACATTTATGTTCATCAACAATGGGAGCTTCTAGCACCATTAGTGGACAACTAGCTTGTTCCTCAAAGAAACTGCATTGTAGGAAATCATGTGCAGCTGCACACACATCCCAATCTGCCCAAGCTCCAAGCGGAGCCGCGCAGGCCATAATCCCAACACCAGAACATTCCAGCTCATGCGCCACTAGAGGACTCATTAGCAGTTCATAATCCGGGGCAGGAGACACCGTATTGGAGAGGCAAAGATCCAATGCCCATTTAAACGAACATTTTAGGCAGTGGAAGACTGGTTGCACACAAGTGAAATAACCAAAACGAAAGGATAATCCATAAGCCACGCTCAAAGTGGCCAGTGGTAAAGTACCGTAGCATTCAAGCATTCGACTGCGAAGCAGCAGCAGCCAGTCTTGGCTGTTTGGGGCCACAGGAAGAGCATCCATTTTGTAGAAAGCAAATTAACAGCAGAATCCCAGCGGCTAGGGCAAGTAATAGTGGTAAGCCACCGAAGACGCTGGAAAAAATAGAATGGATAAAAGCTGGTATCACACCAAATATTGTTTGAAAAGAGGTCACAAGGCCAGAGCCACAGCTTTAAAAAAATGGGCAATGCCTGTAATGTTAGAAGCATTGAAGATAGTGTGAATCAATGCACCGAAATGTAGTGGGAGGTCAGTATTAAGAAGTGCGTGTACTTCTGTTCGTGTGTTAGCCACGTGAAGGACGAATATCTCACGGGCAGATGTGAGAGCAAATTCTTTTTGGGACAATAATGCTCTCATTCTGCTCAATTTATTGAACTCTGCCTTCAAGGTCGGAATGGAAGGCCAAATCGAGATGTCTAGCCTCCCATGTGGGGTTGGAAAAAGCACATTTTTACAGCAAACCACACGTTGTGAGACTGTTACAATGTAAGGGATGCCAGCAAGCATGCCGCAGCAATCTTCATTATTTAAAAGCAAATAGTACACTTCTTTGCCATCTTGTAAGCATCTGTATGTGAATGGTAAAGACCACACCTCGTGAAAAAATGCACTACCTAAATGTTCATAGCGGCCCAAGGGATAATGTTTCATACATGAACTAAATTTAAACAAGGAAAATGTCAGAGTTATTACCCCATGGACGAGCCACACTGCTGAATTAGTTTCAGCAACAGAAAAAGGCAAAGGTTCTAAATTTTCAAAATGTAACAGAGTGTAATGGAATCCTTTATGGACATAAACTGTTGTTTATCTGTCAAGTTAAATGGTGTAAATAAGGATGATGTGTTCATGTAATCCCATGGAACTTTCCCCATCTTCAAAGTTTCCAATGTCCATGCAAACTGCATAATTGAAAGCAATTGATTTTGACCATGATACAAAACAGATACTTCATCATGAACAATATCCACAATAGATGAAACAATATTGTCTAATGTGTAAATACGGGAAGAAAGAGTGTTAATACTATTAACAACAACAGCCAGCACTTTTTCTAAATTAGCTTGGTCTATTGCCCTTAGACGCAAAGCTGCTTCAATTTGGGACAGCTTCCAGATTTCATTGTAAGTTGCATAAATAAATCTTTTTGATCTAGGACCAGCAGGCCCTTTATAAAATCTGTCAAGTCAACGTCACTTGACAATAATGACAAATGGGGTTTAACTGACGTAAGGGCCGAGAGTTGCAACCAAATTTGACATACTTTTACTACTGAATAGGTAATAACTGAATGGGAGTCAGAAAAACGTGGATCAGGTCTATCCTGAGTGTATCCTGGCGCCTTGCCTAGAAAACGATGTTGGCAAGAATCTGAACTTGTTTGCCAAACCAACCAACCCAGGGGTCCAGACTAGAGATATTAAAAGTATTATTGGTAAGCATCAATTGCAAATTCATAATTGAAAAATCAGTATGATTATTCCACTTCTCATAATGAGCTAGTGCAGGTATTTAAGGTGTATTGATTTGTTTTGCAGTGGCTAAACCTAAACAGGTTGTTTCATAAATTGAACTATTCAAGAATAGCATTTGTATTGGGATAAGGCATGCACGATGCAAAGCTTCAGAGCCTTGTACCTGCCAGAATTTAGAACCCCAAACAGACTTAAGATCTACTGTTTCCTTCCACAGCTCATAGCCACCCACTGCCAGTTGATCAATAAAGAATTTGGAATACACTAATATAGTGTGGGTGAACATGACTTTAGAATTGGAAGTGGTATTCATTTTAAAATAAAACTAATTCAGATTGGATTTATTGAAATCAGTGAAATAGACACATTTTTTCAAAAGAATTATTGAAATGCCTTCAATGGGAGCCAGGCAATGTTCCCATTGTGTGTAGTTAAAAACATTTCTAAATGTATTAGCTTTATGCAGATAAAGATGGCCATAATGCTGGTAACAAAATAAATCACCATCATTTGCAGTATTTAAATACAAATCCTCAGCATCAAATGCAGCATACTACTTTAAATCAGAAAATAAAGATAGAACGGCTTGTACGTCCCAATCATCACAGCGTATGTTATATTTCACTACATCCCCCATAGAAACACGAAGTACATTTGGAACATTAACCACCTCGGTGGGGCCATGAATTTGGAAGTTTACTGCATCCCACACTATTCCATCCGCAACTGGCCAGGTAGAGATGTTGACAAAAGTCTGGTCCCTTTTCATGATGTGAGATGAGGAGTGCGGTGCCAAAGTTCCATCAATTGCTTTTACTGCAGAGCGTTCAGTGAGGTAGTGAACATTTATTAAAAGGAAGAAAAACGTCACAAAGACAATCGACATGAACCAAAAAATGGCAATGAGCACCAACCAAATGTATGTCCAAGGAGGAACCAAATAATTTCTTTTAAACCAGGTGACAAAAACAGAAAATTTGGACGGGGGACTCGATGATGTGGAGTTAGAGTCCAAAGAAAAATGTGACTGGTTAAGTGTGCTGTCTTGTAAACCAGGCAATGACTCTGTAGTGGGTTACGCATATTCAGTTTCTTCATGAAGACTGAAAGCCAAAGGGTTTAGCAAAGGATCAATAACCACGGTCATCTCTATGGCAGTGTCAGGACTTATTTTGTTGGAATTGGCCAAAACTGTAATCCTGGATATTGTTGGACAGGAAGCAGCAGGTGTCATACTATGTAGAATCGGCCAGGCATTGTAGTTTGACATTGTCCACTGAGATGTATCTGTTGGCTTTGCGACTAGGCAGTGGTGGTAAAATGACTGTATGAGTACCCTTCATGCCAAGCACTGGGACAGGTGCACGATAAGAGGGGCCAAACTCTTTCCTGTTCTCCACCTTCTCACGGACCAGGTATCTGATCTTGGGTAGCCAGCCGACTACCGGAATCTGCAGAGTCGCTTCAGCGGCGGAGGGTAAATGTTCCTTTGCAAGACTGTTTGGAGTCTCCTGTAGGTTCTGTAACACATCAGAATGATTATCTACGTCAAAGGATGTGGCTTTTGCCACCATGTCTAGACCGTCAAGGTCTGCAACAAACATATTCATGCCAAAGAGCATTTTGTATGGGGTCCGCCCACCCAGAGATCTTCTAGGGAGATTATTTAGTGCACGTTGTACGTTATTCAAATGGGTGAACCACTTCCTGCCAGTACCTATAACTCTAGCTGTCAAGGATTGCTTTAAGTCATGGTTAATTCGCTACACAACTGAGTTGCCCTCAGGCCTGTATGGAGACGAAAATTTGACTTGCACCCCCAAAGACCTCATGGCATCCTTGTACACCTTAGAGGCGAACGCGGGACCCTGGTCTGAATGAAAGGTGCCACATGCAAAAATTCCCACAAAGACACGCAAATCCCTGATGACATTTTGTGCGTCAGCACTGCGTTGTGGCCAAATCCAAAAAAAAGTGTGCACGAGTCAACTGCAGCCAAGATAAACTTATTCGCAGTATCTGAAGAAAACGGACGGCAGTGATCTAAATAAACACAATTGAATGGTTTATTAGAAATGTACAGCTGTGGTTTTGGCGGGCGTGCTGCCGTTGAATGTTTAATCTGCTGACAAATGTCACAAGAAAGCACATAATTACTGATTTGTTTATATAACCCATGCCACCAGTAACGTTGCTGCAAGATAGAGACAGTCGCCGAAACGCCTGCATGAGCGGAGGCCATGCCGTCGTGCGCGGCTGTTATCAATGCTAGTCTGCGTTCCTCGTTGGGAATCAACCTGTCACCAACGTCATTAAATCTCACATAGGAAACTTAATCTGGATTTAAATGATAAGAGTATTTCGAAGGGAAACCCTGTGGGTACTTACTTCCCTTCTCTGTAGCAGCTATAGCTGCCAAGATGTCATCATCAGTCTTAGTCATGGATCTTGTAACTGCAGCAACAGAATATGTGGCTACTGCTGTTTTAGCTGCTTCATCAGCCAAACTGTTACTGACCGCTTGTACTCCTACGCGCTGGTGCCAAGAGTATGAATTACTTGAGAGGCAGATGGTCTTTAAGCTCTGCGACTCGAACCCAAAGCATTTTATGCTTAATTGCGGTGCCTTTAGAATCATGATAGTCATTCTGAGACCAAAAGAATAAGTTGTCATTAAAAGACTGTACACAGTAGTAAGAGTCACTCACAATCAAAGTAGTCACATTAGGATCAGCAAACTCCAGTGCTAGCACCAGAGCACGCAGCTCCGCTAATTGGGTGGTACAGTTCCCTAGTGCCTGCGTGTGCACGACTCTGGACTTGAACTCACCGTTCACTATGGTACCTGCCACTATAGCGCATGCTGCCGAGAAAGAATGTTTTGATCCGGTCGCCGGTTGCGCAGAACCGTCGGTACAAATGATACAATGGTAGTCCTCGAGCAGGCCCATTGACAGAGGAGCAGGATGAACAAATTCATACTGTAAGAACTCCTGAGTTTGCAATGAGGAGTCAAAGATATAGGTGACATCAGATGATGTCAACGAAGTAGCCCATTGTATCCAACACGGATGTAAAGCTTTTGAGTTTGGTACACTGGCTTTTGTCACAGTTTCAAGAGCAGAATATGGTGTTACAACTATCATGCATTTTCCTTGCACCAGTTTACCTTCCTTCAGGATCGCCATCTGGAATGCGGTCAATACTTTTTCAACAGTTAAAAAACGCAGTTCAGCCGAAGTGTACAAATGTGACTTGTAAGCTAAAGATACTGTGTTACCTTCATTAAATGTCAAGTAGGTGAAACCCACTGCCCCAGGCACTATTTGTATCACCAGGTGGTAGACTTGGCCCTTCTGGCAAGTTCACCCCTAGAACTTTTTGCATTATCCTAGCCTTTTTCCTATGTTGTACTAGTGGTTTTAGGCCTCTAGGCGCTTTCACACTGTGTCCCAGTGGAAAGTGCATGCGCTCTGTGTATGTTTTAGTGAGACTGACCTGCCCTCCCATAGGAATGCATGGGGGATCTGAGTGACTGTGTTAAGTCCTGATGTGAGAGGAGTGCAGGGTCGAGTTTGGTATGTGCGAACTCGTGAGAGTGAATGCTGCGCAATGATGTGTGCGGCGTTACGGTGTCTCGTGTAGAAGGGCCACTTCTAGAAGCTGGCCTGTCTGTGTAATAAATGTGCAGTGACTGTCTGGCTTGTGATTGGCTGGTGTGTCTGTCTCCGGGAGTCAGGATGGGTCTGCTCCGGTGGTGAGTGGAGAGATCTGCATGTTGATGGCAGGGAGGAGTACACCTGGGACCTGAATAGGGCTGGGCTTTCCCTACACAAGGCTGGCTCCACCCCCTGTGGTGTGTCTGATGTCCCTGGCCTGTCCTGTGAATAGGGAGAGGGGCTGAGCAAAACAAAGTGCTCAGGAACCAGTTGCCTCTGGTTCGCCCCTTCCCTGCACCTTTGGAGACAAAGGATTCTGTGTATAAAAGAGGGGCTGTGACCCCATGAAAATGTTCTTGTTCTTGGACTCGAATCGACCAGGGGCGTGCTGCTGCTGGGGCCCAGGGGAAGGCTTGCCTCCCTGGGCCCTGCCCAGCCCTTGGATGCCTGATGGACTTCTTGGACCTGTTTGCTTACTTTTACTAGCCTTCGGGGTTTTAGGCTGCCCTAGCTCCCTGTGAGCGCTTTACTTTATTTATTGATTTTCCCCAGAAGAAAGAGAGCCTAGGGGCTGCGCAGCGCCGAGCTGCAGCCCCTTTAAGAGGGAATCCCCATCGCAGGGATTTCCCTGTGATGCCCGCCGAAGCGGGTGCCCACCCCGCTTTATACTTTTAAGTGGGAGGGTGCCTGCCCCTCATTGCCGTTTTCGTGGTTATCTCTGTGGCGGGTGCCCACCCCGCATTTCTCATTGATGGCGGGTGCCCACCATGCTTATGTGGATATTTAGATAGTGGGTGCCCACCCCACATGGTGCCTTATGCTTATCTGAAAGCGGGTGCCCACCCCGCACTTTACCGAAGGAAGAATCACCGCCATCGGCCCGCGCCGGAAGTCAGGCAGCGTCATGCCTGTCGTGGGGCGGGACTTCCGCCTTTCCGAGGAAAGCCCGCGCCCACAGGATTGCTGGGAGAAGAAGTGGTTCAGCGGTGCCCCCATGTCAAAGGGAGAGCCCCGCGGTCGTGTCCGAAGTGAAGAGGAGTCCCGGGTCCCAGGAGGGGGCCCGGGTGAAGAGAAGTGCAGCCGGATCCCCAGCGAGGCTCTCATGAGCGAGAGAGCCCCGCCTGCTGCCCGCGGTGTCCAAAGTGAAGAAGAGCGCCTCCCCAGACCAATCCGGTGAGTGGGGGCTCCAGGGCGCACATTGTTGGTGCCGATCGCGGCACCATGACGGAAGAAGTACCGAGTCAGAGCGGCCCCGGATGGCAGCGGGCCGCTCCAACAAAGGGGGCATGTTTTTGTTTACAGAGCCTATGTGGCTCCAACGATGGGGGCAAAGTTAATTACAAGCCCAGTAGGGTCCCGAGGGCACAGAGGTGCCAGGGCCCCTCTAGTTTTGCCCACCCCAGCTGCCCCGCTAGACAGAGGGTAGCTACAATGGTTTGCGCATTGATTGTTCTAGAGCCTAGAGGGCTCCAATAATTGGCGCATGTTGTTCTGGAGGGCTAGTGAGAGCCCCCTGCCACAGTTTGACTTCACAGCTGCCCAGCAAGTAGTGGGCAGCTACATCATTTAGGTCTTTCTTCCTAGGGACTTGCTTTTTGTGAACTCAGGAGTAGGACGCACTCCTTCGCCCCTACTTTGGCCTTCCACAGCTGCGCAGCACTTAGTGCCAGCTGCAGCGTTTAGGCCCTGTTCTTGTCCCCAGCTGCCCAGCAAGTAGTGGGCAGCTGCTATGTTTAGGTTCTAGTGCAACCTGGACCCTAATGTGAGTTAGGTGTTATGGTGATTTATATACTAATGCGTTGGGTGTTAGGAAATGTACTGTGTGTAGTATGTTTTGCGCACCCTGTGTTTTATACCTCTAGATATGATTTCTGCATAGGAGCTTGTTTTACCTGATTAGGTTGAGGTTAGGGAGATTATACTTCCCTGTGTGATATACGCCCCTAGTGTAATTATACTTAGGAGGTAGGGTCTAATGCTTTAGACTAATGAGAAATTGCATAATGTGTTTATGCCCCTGTGATGTATACAGGATAGGTTTTATACCTGATTCTATTGTGATAATGCTGAGGTCATTATTGCACCAGTAGTTACTGGTTGTGCTCTACAATTAAAATTTGTGTTACAGTTGGTATATGTTCTACATTTACAATTGGTGATTTGTGCTAATTCTGACAGTGGTCCATGTGGCCCAGTCTTGTGTAAATAGTCCCCTGTAAAATTCTGCCCAGTGCCAGTTGGCACAGTGTAAATTATGTGATTATCATCTAATGTGTTTATTATAATACAAAGGCTATTTCTCATATAAACCTTGTGTGGAGTTTCTTTTGTGGTGGGCCTAGGGTGTTGTTGCTGTGTGCGCGCGCAAACGCTTTTCACATTGCCTCCGGAATCAGCCTGACTGTTCGTGCCAAGCTACCAAGGGGGTGAGCAGGAGTTATCTTTGGCGTGTAACTCCCCAGCCCTCACTTAGAGTGGTGGTTTCTGCCTGGCTTTGGCGCAAGCCCTAGCCAACCAGAGATCCCATTTCTCACACCAGGTTTGTGTGGTTATCACACGTTAACAAGTATTTAGATTCAAGAAGATCAGAAAGCAAGGATTGCAGAATAGCTGAATGTTACGGAAGCCAGCAGACTTTTGTAAAGGTAGGTTGTATCAAGGCATACAGTGGCTTGATACGCTGGGCATAATCGGGAATGTAAGTTTGTCCGAAGTTCAAAAATCCCAGCAAAGATTGCAATTTTTTCAGGGTTGTAGGAGAGTGCAAACGTGCGCATTTCTCCAAGAAGTGAGGCGCCAGGCCTCTACCTTCATTATTGAGCTCATAACCCAGGAACAACACTGTGTACTCTGCAATGTGTGATTTTGCAAAGTTAAATTTGAATCCGTAGTCCGCAAACAAAACTATGATGCGGTCCACGTGACAAAGATGCGGCCATATTTTGTCATCCGTGAGATAAATTTCATCAACATACGATTACGCATCTGGGTCTATGTCCTCTAACAAAGAGACAACATGTGCGGCAAAAATGCCCGGGCTGTTTTTGCAGCCCATGGCCAATCTTGTAAATTGTTTTTGTTTTCCGCCCAAGGTGAATGCTATCCATTGACTACTTATTGAGGACAGATTATGGCTAAAAAAGCCATTGGAAATGTCAAAGGTAGTTTTCTATTTTTTACGCACAAGACTGTATACAAAACCTGAGCTATGGGTATTCTGAACCGCACAGTTACGACAATGAGTATTCAAATGTCAGTAATCCAAAACTAAGCGGTACGACCCATCTGGTTTGGTTACTGTAAAAATAGGGTTATTCATCGGTGATACACGTCTCAATCCCTCCTTGATACTCTAATTGATCAAGAATTTCAGAAACGGGAGCTTTTGCTTCCTTCCTGAGGGGATATTGGGGTTGTGGCTGTGGCATATCCCAGCCCACCTGTTTACGGTACAGAGCCGGTGCAAGCACCAAAGCCCACTCTTTCACGAAAGCCATTGCTTGCTCCTTGGCTACGTTGTGTTAAATGGAGCGGCTAAAAGAAAAGGCGGGGGCCAGTCTGCCTCAGCTAACAAGATGTCATACGAAGTCAGATTTTCCCCAAAAATCCCTTTAATAACACGTTGTATATCACCTTCAATTAAAAATACAATTTCATATAATCTGTCAGGGGGAGCCACTTGGGTGTCAACAGTTTCTACTGTGAGAAAAGTGTCAGTTGCTGTTGACTCCAGAAATGGACGCAGTGCTTGCCGCACTATTGTAACCTCCACTGGGCTGTCTAGCAGTGTTACTGCCCAAGTTAGATTCAGAAGGCAGGTTCTCACCATTTGTGGCATATCTCGCTGTTAAAGCAGCAATGTTCTTTTTCTGAAACGGAGGTCGCTGACAAGGAAAATCTTTCGTTTACCGTCAGTCTGACGAGGTTGCTTGCGTCCTTGCGGGGCACATCGACCTATGCCGCAATCTTGGCAATGACCTCCACCGGCTTGTGAGCCTGATGTTTCCTGTGAAGAATGAGGAGAACTCTGATCAGGGACCTGAAACCTCTTCAGGAGACCTAATTCTCGCGCGGTCGTGCAAATCATAAGTGCGCTCAGAGGGCTCGGGTACTGGTGATGCTGCACATGACCCGTGTTTCTGTTGTTGCTTCCCCTGTTTTTTATTTTTCCAATTCTTTTTAGGAAAAATAGGACACTCATCTTTATTAGACTGTACCATCTGAGTTTGCTGTTGTGCCGGTGTTTTAGCAAAAGGCTTAAAACCCAAACTATTGTGTCCAATGGTCTTATACGCATCTGCAATAATTTTCGGTAACTTTTGGGGTTTCTCTTCCTCTGGGACAAGACGCAAAGCATGAGACACCTGAAAGTTGACCGCATCTACTTTGACGCTCGCAAGTATGAGATCAGCAACTACGTCAAACACTCTGACATGGCTCATATCCCAACTCAACTGCCGCCTCTGTGCCATGCTCATCCTGAACACGCTTAATCACGGAGTGCAGCACAGTCATAGAAGGTGTGCCAAAACACTTTGCATATACTGCTGGGAACACTTTACCTCAATTCTCACAATCGGTTACCTCTGGTATCAAGTCTTTCTGCAAACTTATTGTTAAGATCCTGTGTTTCCCCACAGGAGAGGTATTAGGAAATACCGCTTCCAGCTGGTCAAATTTCTCAGCAAGCCAGTATGGTAAATCATCCTTATTCTGTGGTTGCTTGCCCATAACCGAATTAACCATGATGGGACTAATAGACATCCCGGCCGGGCCAGCTGGTTGCGCCGCAACCCCAGGTGCTCCCATCTGGAGATTGCAGGAGAAACATATTGGACTAGAGCCCTCTGCACCTCAATCAAGGAGGTGTGCAAGACACTCAATTCGTCTACTGTGGCAGCTAGATAACGTGGATGTGGTGTGTACCCAGCCAAAACTGGCCAAGTGGCCCCTGGAATTAACAAAGGGTCTAAACGGACCGGAGTCACTGTGTGGAGGAGGGTGCCATTAAACCAAATACGGTGTTGCCATGCTGAAGTTGGAACCTCGAGAGTCGTATATGGCCGATACGCTACAGGTATTGCAGTGGGAGTGTATGTATGGAACAAATTATCATCTCCGTTTACTGCCGGAAACGTTACCCAAGAGTAAAATACCTCAAAGTGGAAAGCCGGATTGGCTCCAACCACAAAGATTAGTGCGATGCCTACATCCGACACTCCATATGCGGCCAAATGATGACGGACTGGCGTGCGGCTATGTGCCGCAATATCGACTTCAGCCATAAGCCAAAACAACTCAAATGCGGGGCAGCTCAACAGTTTCGTAATTCATATGAATGAAAAAACCTTTTTATAATATCAAGCTTAAATAGACCTATAAAGTATCAATACAGGTAGGTTATGCCGTCACCACTGTTTACTGGAAAACAGGAGTGAGGGCATTGTGGACAAGTGGAAGCACTACTAAAGCGTCTCGTATAGGGCGCCATGTTGCAGGGATTCCGCTCATTCACAGAACTGTACGCAGGAAACCAGGACCTCGGTATATTGTTGTGTACCAAAAAAGCCACCTCAGTGCCCAGAACCCCAATTCAACTAGCAATAGTGTCTCATTTGTTCTCCATACTACAGCGAAGCTACCAATGATTAGACAACCTGAACATGTTACATAGTAAACTCTCAGGAAGAGTGGGAAACAAGAACCCTCTTTCGTTCACACTCATACTTGTCCACAACATTAGTAATCAGAGACACTGTATAGTTTAAAATATTTATTTTTAACTAACGTGCTCTAAGGTGCAGTACTCTATCCAATACGAGCACCAAAATGCATAGGAACAATATAATCAGCATTGTTACAATTCCATAAAGCACAAAAGGGGAAATCATTTTATAATGACAGTGGAAACAGGAATATAGCGCCTTTTACCACCCTCCCCGTGCTCATGAGCTAGTTTAGAATAATTATAGAAGTCCTCTGCGCTTTGTCAGCGAGACCCCATAAGTACGAGATCAGATGCAATGAATTACATCCCAGGCTCAGCACAGCTCTTCTATGTTGGAAAGGTTTTCTCCAAGTGCCTCCTCATGCATGTAATGCCATATTAAAAAGCACCCGAGCTTCAGTTGGCCCGCTGTGCTTGATGTTATGTCTATGTGTGTGGGACTGACCAAAGTGAATCAACAGCATACATTGTTATTCAACCTCGAACATGCTGTGCAGACAGAGAGCACGTTGGCCAGCTGGATATGTGAAAGGTAGACAGTTCCAGAAGACAGAAGCAGCGCCAGCAAAGTATTTTACAAGAACAGACCCATGTAGTGTCGTGTGCAAAAGCAGCAGAATGGCAGCCAAGCATAGACTACTTATGCTAACTTAGCAATGTCTGCAGTTAACCCCATTTTATCACTAGAGTGTCCTCTGCTCAAATTAATTTAATATTTCCTTTACTAATTCCCCACTAATCCTGTTTGGGTTCCAGAGAAGCGTGCTACCCACCAAAAAACACTTCAACACCTCATCAGGGGTAGCAAGAGCTAAATAAATGCAAACCTTTCCCTCTTCTATCCCTCCACAATCCTTCTCAATACAAATGACAGACTAACATATCCACCGCTCAAATTTAATTTTTCACTATACTAATTCACCACTAATTCTTTTGGTTTCCGGAGTAGAATGCTACTTGCCGCAAAAGCTCTTTGACGCCTTGTCATGGGAAAGCAATGTATAAATGCAATTACAATACAATACAATACATATTTACCTTTCACTATTGTATCCCTTGATATTCTGTCTACGACAATAGGGCCCCACGACATTCCTTCTCTATATTCAGGAGGCAATTTTCTTCTTCACTGTACACCCAAGGATAATCCATTGAGAAGCCTGTGGTGACCTGAGTGGTTTGCCTTCACTAGATCACATCTCTGAAAAGTCCAAGAACCAGTGCATTGCCGTGGACCAGATAAAGTGAAAAACCAGCCTGGGGGATTAGCTTTTTCCGTTCTAATTCTAAGAAAGGGAAGAGTTTTCACTCTCATTAAAAATGCTGGTTGTTTGAAAGGCTAAGTTTATATATTTATAGGTGTCTTGTCCACTCATTCAGTGAACTTCCTTAATACTTACTTGGATGCATGTTTTTCAGGCATTACTCGCGTCCATTTGTGAAACTCATCTGTTCTAATACCATAATATGTACTCAAATTATTTATTATTTGCAGCGCCCTCTAAAAAAATGTTCATTTCCGTTCTTTGTAGGGATCTGTACATTAATAACATGGGCGACCACTTACAAACTTGTGGGTAGATCTCAATTTAATTGTAGACTAACAACGATATTTACAGCAACCCTGCTGTGTGCCTTCTTGGCAAGTGAGCATACTGTTTTACAATCTTCAATGTGTACTTTGTCACATTTTTTGATGTTTACTCTCACTTTTAGTACAAAGAACCACAGATTAACAGTAAATTTAGATATGTATTCCACACGTTATCACTGTGATTACTTTTTTTGCACCATTTGGCGGTCTTGCTGATTTAGTAAGCCTCTTCATTTATTTCCAGATTAATTTTTAGATTTTGCAGGTGATTATATGACTGGTTCACAAGTTTTTGTTAAGATTCTCTCCCATTTTTTCCTTTCTTTTATACCCTGTCTAATGTTACTTGTTTATTTCCCTGCAGCTCATTGAACACCTCAGGGTCCTTCCCACTTTGGGACATTTCCAGAGTTAAAAATCCAGGAAACATTCTGCCCGATTTAGACCTTTGTTCTAAATTTAGACCTATTTAGACATTTGTTCTAAAATTAGACCAAACTTCTAATTTTAAGACTTTGGGAATTCACAAAAGGCATTTACAAATGGAATTTATGAGTACTATCTTTATGTCCACACTCTAGACGTTTGGTCTAAGATTAGACCAAACCTCTAACGTTTTATAACTTTGGAAATTCACAAAGGGCATTTAGGGGTAACTGCCCTTTGTTGAATTCCAAAGTCCTAAACTTAGACGTTTAGACTTAGATGTTTAGACTACCGGTCTACCGGTATTTTTGCATTTGGGATGCATCATCCCAAATGCAAAAATCTCAATTTAAGGAATCTATAAATTGCGATTCCTTAAATTGCGATTGCATTTAAGGAACCCAAATTGAGATTCCTTAAATGCAATGCATGAAAGTGAAAAAATTTGCGATTTTGCTAATAGGGGAAGCAAATTACCATGAAGTTGAACTTCATGGTAATTTGCTAAAACTTTGAAAAAAGCACTTTTGTGCATTTTTCAAATTTTCATGTTGCGCACACACATGCCCTTAGAGCATGTGTGTGTGCAACATATGTGCACAGATCAATTTCAGGGGGTGCAATAGGGTGTCATTTTGACACCCTTGCACCCTTGAAATTGCAAGAGCAATTTGCGAGTACCTACTGGTACTCGCAAATTGCTCATGCAATCTCCAATTCATTCCTATGGGCCTGGAGGCCCATAGGAATGAATGGGACGGCATTCCTTAATTGCGAGTCGCAATTTGCGAGTCGCAATTAAGGAATTTGTAGGAATCGCTATTTTTATAGCGAATCCTACATGCATAGGCTTTTGCCATTCCTTAATTGCGATTCCTTAAAAATCGCAATTAAGGAATCGCAAAAGTCTTTGTTGATGCATGTGCCAGTAAGTTACTATCATTTTATGTTTCTGTGCTGCTTAGTTTGTGGGCAGGGCTGCTCTGCTCTCCGAGCCAGGCAGGGGAGGAGTGGTTTGCCCACTCCTAAGTGCACATGACTGTTTGGCCAGCAGTCTCAGGCCGCCCAAACCAGTCATGTGCACTTTCCCCGTTCTCGATACAGATTGCATTACAGCCTGCACGGAGAACATGCCCAGGCCCCATTCCCTGGCTGAGCGTCGAAGCAGGATGCTCAGTCCAATCACAATGCTGCATTGCAGCGCTGTGATCGGTCAGTGGAGCCTGGCCGTGCTTCCTGTTTCTTGAGTAAAGATGAAATGAGCCGGAGGAGAGACGCGGGACCAGGCTGCAAGGTAGGGGGTTATTTTCTTTTTTTTACATTGCCCACAACCCTCCAGCACCCCTCCTGTGCCCGCATCACCACCTGCAAGCCATGCCAGCTGCCACTGCAGATATGCATAGGTTTTAAGTTGAATGGAGGGGTTCTCAAGGGTGGAGTGCCTCTTGCTTCAAAGGAGAGTCAGGGTTCACCTTCTATTTTATTGATCTACCCTCCAACCATCATGACTTTCATTCCTTTTGTCCTTACTTTTCCTCTGGCCCAAAGAAACCCTGAAGCATCATTTATGAATTCCATTTACAGATTTCAGGTGCTCTGTTCTTCCGTGAATATTTAATTTACAGTTGATCTCTCTAGTTAAAATACAACAAATGTATCTGGGTTTGCATTCTTTGTAGAGGTGTGAGAGCCAGGAGATTAGGAGGGAGAGCCAAGCCACAGCCAAGCCAAAGGCATGGCTGAGCTCTACAAGTCTGTGCACGTGCAAAGCCCTGAAAGCATTTATCATGTAAATCATGCAACAAACATTTATTCAAAATACAATAAAGTTTCTTTAAAATTAAAAAAGTGTATTCCTTTTACATACGGAATCGTTTCACCATAGTACATCTGATTATAACACTGCATTGATAGGCTATCTTATATGATCGTTTTTCATCATTTCTATCACCTGGCAACAATGCCATTGGTGAACTAAATGGAAAGTCACGTGTCATGTGTACGCAATAATATGTGGCCTAGAATCTTAGATGGAGCAATATTATAAACTGTTAAATCAAAACAAGACGTTTTCGTACAGCACATATCCTAAACTTTCACATTTGAAGGTGTTCTCATAAATGCAAATAAAAAAAATAGCTCTATAAAGTAAAACATTCTTCAAGGATCACACAATGTTATGACACAGGGAAGCTAGGATTGAATTCCAGGTTTTCTAAATCTATATTGTACAGTTTAGTCAATAAGGGCTCTATTTAGGAGAAGTGTTATACTGCTGCGACAAAGCAGAGATGCAACACTTCTCAGTGCGCCCTCCTTGTGACACAATGGATGCGCCATATTAACAATACAGCACATCATGTCGCAAGGAGTTACAGATAAGTCAGTATTACTGACATATGCGTAGGCGCAAAAGTGACGCATTGCTGAGGTGTGTTTGAAAACAGACTCAACTCCAGCAGTGTGTCCTATTACATGGGGCAAGCCCCATGTTAAAGGGCTTGCGTCACCCTTCCGCCTGCCAAGAGGCAAGCGTAAGGTTTTGACGCAATGGTGTCCTAGAAGTGGCGCACTGAAATCTTATAGATTTCAATGCACCACTCCTACGGGGCTTTGATGCGGCAGAACGCCTACCCTGCAAACATTATACCTGAGGCAGGGGTTTGCGATGTGACGCATCTGCCTAGATGCATCACTTTGTAAATATGGCACAACGTGGTGCATTATTTATGCTGCCGCAGCGTCAGGAAAAGTGACGCAACAGCGGTGTAAATGTGATGCTGGGCTTCATAAATAAGGCCCAAGAATAACCCTTTTTGTCTTGCCTGTTTTCGCAGCAAAAGTTGCTGCTTTGCCTTAAACTCTTAGGGGCAGATTTACAAGCCCCTGGCGACACATTTACGCTGCTGTTGCGTCACTTCTGTGACGCAGCGGCTGCGTAAACCATGCACCATGTTGCGCCTTATATACAACGTGACGCATCTAGGGAGATGCGTCACATTGTAAAGCCCTGGCTACATTAAACCTGCGTCAGGTTTAATGTATGTAGGGTGGGCGCTCCGTCGGAAAAAGCCTCAGAAAAGTGACGGAGTGAAATCTACAAGATTTCACTGAGTCACTTTTCCGACGCTGCTGCGTCAAAACCCTTTGCCTGCCTGAAGCAGGCGTAAGGCGTGACACAGCATGTTAGATATGGGCAGCCCCTGAGTATTGCTGGAGTTGCGTCGCGCTTGCGACACGACTCCAGCAATGCGCCGCCCTTACGCCATCAGATGCATCACGCATCTGTTTATCCTTGCGCCACGATGCGCCGCACTGTAAATGCGGCTCATCTGTGGTGGCGCAAGGGTAAACTTGCGTGACGCATCTTACCTGGCGCATCCCTGCTGATATGCAGGGATGCGCCAGTCCTTGTAAATCTGCCCCTTAGAACATTAGGGCGGAGCATATATGGCAGACAGAAGGCACATGAAAGCTCCGCTCAGTTTGGGCTCGTGGATCCGTAGGATCTCGCGCTCAGTTAGATCCTTGCATCAGGCGCGAGTCTGGCTTGAGCTGACAGTGTCTCGCTCAGCCACACTTTTGTGTGAAATGTTTCACGCGCGCCTGACAAGGGTAGTTCTCATACAACTGGGGAAGGCGCTTATCTCTGTGAATCCAACTGGCTTATTAAAGAAAAGTCGCTTTTCTGCTTAACTATTCTTTTTATTCGTCTTACTGGAGGGCAATTAGGCAAGCCACATATTTCCTAGATACCTTGTCGAGCACTGTCATCTGAGCGGCGCCAAAGGAACAGCGGGAGTTGGTAGTTTTTAACATGTTTATCAGGAAATCAGAGCTCTTTAAGCCAGAGTCCTTCACCGCAAGCGTACTTGAACTTGTACCACTGCTGACGCTCACCGGGAGGCCTTTGTGAAGTTAGATTTTAAAACCTAAGCAGCAGGTATGGAATCAAACACGCGTTCCCGTCGTCGGTGATTAAAGAAAAGAACAAAGGGCTGCTGAACGCAGAATGCAATTTAAGTTTCACTTCTGCGGTCTGGCCCATGAAAGGGGAAAGCGCTGGTAGCAATATGTCAAAGACGAATCCCTTCGAAACAGGCCCCTTTTCCCAATATGCATTGATTTAGCTCGCAGACGCGTTGTCATGCAAATATGTTTTAGTCAACATTACAAACGGTCGTTCTATCACATGCCGCATTCGAAAAGTAACAGTAAAGGAAAAACGAAAGAAATTAAGGCAAATCTATTCTAAGGGCACAAATCAATTGTCAGTTATTGTGTTACTACCATATCCTGGTTTGTCTAGTAGGCTGAATGGGAAGAAATATCCTTCCCCCTTTTATCCGCAAATAAATCACCTCACCCAATTCCAGGTGTGCATACCTATCCTTTTTAGCATTGAAAGAGACGACCTTCACACACTTTGGGACAGGTTTACCAGTTTCTCCCGCAGCACAGTGCAGCCTCAAATGAGAAGAGCAGGAGACGACCAAATTACTGAAATATGGCACTCTCCTCCCCTGTCCTAAGCAACCGGGTGACTTAGTGCAAGGTAGCTCCGTGAGTCAAACATAGGATTTGTACTGGAAGGATACCCTTCCAGTACAAAATACTATGCTTAGGCAAATGTTAAACATTTTCCCACTTTGTATGTGTGCTGTGATGTGCAGTTCAGATGCGAAGTCAGTAAATAAAGGAGAAAAAAAGCATTTCTACTTCACAGCTCCTGGTTGAAGGGTGCACTATTTTCTGATGATAAACCCTGTCTACTTTATGTAGTAAATTGGGCTTAGCAGCAGAAAGATTGGGTGGTTGCATGGATATGCCCATGCACCACTCATTGCACGCCCCCTTGGTGCTAAGTAACGCAATGCGCTGCTTCTTGTTACTTTCACGTTACTTTCAGTGCTAAACAAGTTTAGCGCTGGAAAGAAAATAGGACAAAGATGTTGCGCTGATTTGCATCACTTTTGTGATGCAAACATGGGGTAAAATCTAAGTAAATCTGCCCCCTTGTTTCGGAAGAGAGGATGCGCAAAAGAGAAATCAGGTGATCCACAGCCTATGTTTTTCAGAGGTATCATCACAGACAGTGAGTAAAACCAATAAGTATGGCATTAGCTGTCTCTAAGCCAAACCTACAGCTTGAATCACAAATACCTGCATGCAAAGAGTTACAACATGTGCAAGTGTATATTTGTGCAAATGCATAGGAAGCACACAAATATCTGCACATAAAATATAGAGCTTAGAGGCTACAAACGTGAAAGTGCACACTCAAAGCTCATGTGTTGTTTGCATGCATGATTTTTTGCACATAAATGATTGCAAGTAAAAATGTTCATGTGCAAGTGTTTTGTATGGTGGTAGAAGAGCATGAATACCTTGAAAGCTTTCTAAACACCAGCTGTGTTGCACGAATGCAAAATCTGAACATGGATACACCCTCCCTCTTGCAAACATCTCGATCTATCAGTTGAGAACTCTCTCTTCCTCTGTCCCCAATCCTTTAAAACATTGCTGTAGACCTCTGGTAGACTTGAGGAGTATGCTATGGCCATACCTTCACTGCATTGCCCTGTGCCTGATTCAGTAAGGAAGCAGCAATTTTTCCAGCATGAGGAGGGTGTGAGGGAGACTCAGAGGGGCATATTTAAAAACCCCTAATGCCACCGGAGAGCTACTTTTTATAAAACTCCAGTGGCATTGAACCATTCCCCATATTTACAAGGTGGTGCAAAGCTGCGTAACGTGGTTTAACACCACCTTGTAAATATGCCCCTTTCCACTGCAGTCCTCTGCGGCAAAGGGGAAGGCAATGGGGCAGGCGATGGGTGTTGCTTTGGGAGATCCACCGCAACACCCACTGCTTTTTAGGACTCTGTCCTAGATTTACAAGGCTGGGGATGCACCAAAAACTAAGGCCAGGTAATATATGCAGCACAGAGTAAATCAACATATTGATTGTTTATGTGCAGGAAGGTGTCCAGTACTCACATAAAAAATTGCCCCCTGCAGTGCAGGCACCCTTGCATCATGGTGGCAGGGTGTCTGTGCTGGCGCTAGTTAGCTTCTGTAGCACCCTCACAGGGGGAAACACAGGGGTGCACCATATTTTTGAAAATACAGTGCAGCCCTGCATTTTGAAAATTTCAAAGCGCACCTTTGAAAATTTTGGCATAGCACTGCGCTTTTGCATTTTCCTTTATATATATATATATATATATATATATATATCTTATATATATGTTACTGAAGGGAACGCTTTCTCAAAAATGTCGGGGCTTACCTTGGAAGAAGGTCATGATGACCGAAACGCGTCGGATTGCCCATGCTGTAATGAAATAAATGATCTGTGATCCTCATCGTTGGGAGTGTGGCTATGTTTTTCCTGAAAGGAGAAAATGTGTTAGATAATTAGCGGCTTGGTCCCGCCGCAATGCAACGCACCTCCAGCAAAGAGCGCCGTGAATGCCCCGAAATGGACCGACTTTGCAGCCCGTGAAAACGACCAGGGACAGTGGTTGCTGCCGAAGACTGACTTGGGTATGGACTCTGTGCATCCTTAAGATGGTAATATGACGGAGCAACGTTGAGCACAGCAAAATTAAAATAACAATATCGGCATTACCCACTGGAGGGAGAAATTGAGGGGAAAGCTTTCTACAAGTTCCAGCATGCTTAGAGACTGGTCCCATCAGGGCGTCCACTAGAGGGCAAGTACTGTTAAATTGAGCATGTTACTGAAGGGAACGCTTTCTCAAATATGCCGGAGCTTACCTTGTTTGAAGGCCATGATGACCGAAATGCGTCGGATTGCCCATGCTGTAATGAAATAAATGATCTGTGATCCTCATCGTTGGGAGTGCGGCTAAGTTTTTCCTGAAAGGAGAAAATGTGTTCGATATACATATATATATATATATATATATATATATATATATATATATATATATATATATATATATATATATATATATATATATATATATATATATATATATATATATATATATATATATCCATGAGCAAGGCCGAGAGAGGGCCGAAACGCGCTGGTTGAGCTGTCAAAATAAACGCAATTTGAATATCCCCTCCTGAGTGCCACGTCAATAGTTTTGCGATATGGAAATTTGGGGCCAGGATCCGGCCCTTACGCAGAGCACCCGCTGCGAGTGTGCACCGGAGATTAGGATCACTTTGTTGACATATATATATATATATTGCAAAATGAAGACGGCACAAAGCCAAGCCCACTGGGGGCGTTTCTAAATAAAAGCGCATTGATTTGAAGTGGAGTGTGACTGCCTGTTTTATTAAGCCCATGAAGAAGAGGCGTTCTTGCCTCGAAAAACAAACAAAAAAAAACAAAAAAAAATATATATATATATATTCACTGAAAAAACCATGGGTTTCACACACGTTATAGTTAGGAATTAGCATTTAAAAAACCTTAGAAATTCAATGAAAAAACCAAAGGTTTCACACACGTTATAGTTAGGAATTAGCATTTAAAAAACCTTGCAAATTCAGTGAAAAAACCATAGGTTTCACACATGTTATAGTTAGCTGGACATTTCACTCGTAAAAAACCAATGAAATTCCTCCGTTATAGTTAGTTCAGCTAACTATAACTCACGCGCCCGCAATGCACTACTGATGACGTCACATATTACATCACTCATGACATGGTCACTGACATCACTCATGACATCACTGATGACATCTCAAATGACATCACTGATGACATCACTGATGACATCATCCAGTGAATGTGTGTTTTTCTGAAAATTAAATATGTTTTATATATGTATATCTCAAGGTCAATGGAAGAATAAATGGGTATATAAGTGTCTAAATGGATGCTTTGTTTTTGAAAAATTTATTGTGTAACTGACTGATTAAGTGTATCATTGTGAATACATGGCTTACTGAGTAATGTTTAAATATGAAAATATCTGTATCAGTCTCTCACTTTGTGTATACGTGGCTGCATGGGTTGGTGATTAGCTTCATGGGTGTCTATATAGGTTATTAGTTGGTTTTTTGAGTATCAGTCTGAGTGTCTGCATGGTTCGGTGGGGGGTATTACGTAGTGCATAGGTGCATGAATGAGTGATTCACTCTTTGTATGTGTTGAAGACAGCATGTGTGCAGGACTGTATGGGTGGATGAGTGTGTGTATGGGTGTGTTAGTGAGTGAATGACTGTCTCAATAGTGTGTTTATGAGTAACTACATATCTATTAAACTAGTATATGTGACTATTGGTGTATATAAGTGAGTATATGTGAGAGTGAGAGATTGAAAGAGTTCCTGTATGAAAAAGTATGTGTTTCTATAAGTGACTGTTTATAAGACTAAGTATGTGTATGTTTCCGTAGAAGTAAGTGTGGTGGTGTGTGTATAACTGTATATGCAAGTAAATGTATGCTTGATTCTTTATTAGCATGAGTGACTATGTGTGTGAGTAACTCTATGGATGAGTGGCATTGTGTAACAGGATGTATAGGTGTATGAGTACATATGATGAGTGAGTACATGTATGAGTGACTGTATAGGACTGTTGGTGAATGACTGGATGTGTATATGGACCTTAGAATTACTGAAGAGGTTGTTGTAACTGGTATTGGTATGTCCATTTTTTTGAAAATTTCAGTCTCTATTTTTGAATGTGTGTATCAAAGGTTATATTAGGGGAAGAGGAGGTCTGCCACTCTATCACAAGGATGATGTCATCAGTGATGTCATCAGTGATGTCATTTGAGATGTCATCAGTGATGTCATGAGTGATGTCAGTGACCATGTCATGAGTGATGTAATATGTGACGTCATCAGTAGTGCATTGCGGGCGCGCGAGTTATAGTTAGCTGAACTAACTATAACGGAGGAATTTCATTGGTTTTTTATGAGTGAAATGTCCAGCTAACTATAACATGTGTGAAACCTATGTTTTTTTCACTGAATTTGCAAGGTTTTTTAAATGCTAATTCCTAACTATAACGTGTGTGAAACCCATGGTTTTTTCAGTGAATTTGCAAGGTTTTTTAAATGCTAATTCTTATATTTACCTTTTCTTTTTTTTTTTTTTCAATTTTTTTAACATATTTTTATTTTAATTTTCTATCCTTTTTTAAAGTCTATGGTTAAATTTTAAAAATTCTACAATATATTTTTTATTTTTACCATTTTTTTAAACTAAACAGGTAAGATTTATTAGTATAACATAGTGGTTTTTTTCCCCCTTTTTATTTATTTATTTTTTTCTATTTTTTTAACGTGCGCGTACGGTAAGCGCACGTCTTGCTTTTTTAACGTTAGATTTCTACGCTGTTTGCGTTCAGTTACGCAATTTGCGTAGACGTACGTCACACGCGCGCAGCGCATAACGCGTACGCTGCACACGGATGTTACGCGGAAGTGAAGGGGCGCGCCTGTTTTGCGCATGCGCGCGTGCGCGTGTCTTTTTTACTCGCATGCGTACTTTTGCCGTAAGCGCTCCGTAAGCGCACCATAAGCGTAACGTACGCGCACGGTAGGTCATGTGATCAAGAAACAAAACTTTTGATTGGTTTAAAGTACTTTCAGTTCTAGAACTCTCCTACACCACACCCATTCCCCTCATTTCTGCTTGTGATCCCTTAGGAGAAGGAGCTGAGTTGTCTTTGTGATACGATGGCAGAACAGCAGACCTCTTCTGAGAGTGAGGCTAGCAGCACTACCTTGAGGCAGAGAAGGAGGAAACAAAAGAGCTCTTTCATATGGGAGTATTTTTCTTTTCCAGAGGGCCAGCAAACGGTAAATGCTCCCTTAGTGACTTGTAAGCTTTGTGGCCGTGTACTTTCAAGAGGGAATCCCAACAAGAAGTATTCCTTCGGGAATCACACCATGTTGAGACACCTTCATGATGTACACGGTAGAACATATGCTCGACATACTGAAGGTAACCCTTCAGTAAGTCAACCAAGCACATCCACAGCAGCTCAGCCTGGTCCATCATCTGCAGGGCCGAGTCCATCTTCGGCAGGTCAGCTGAGCCCTTCATCTGCGGGGGGAGCATCTCCTTTTTCTCGTCCTCTGGAAACCAACCATCGGTTTGCGAGGGTTTTAATTCGGTGCGCCACTTGTCATGATCTAATTTGTCATAGGGAGACCAGTGTTGCCCTAGTGAACAATTTAATAGATCAGCACATTTGTCGTACCGACTAATATTCCCATTCTTTCTTTCCTCTGTCCCTGCATGAACACAACGGCTCTTTTAAGAGCCAACCTTACCTTTCAACTTTTTTTTATATATTTTTTTAAACTTTTTTTTTTTTTTTTTTACCGTACGCGTAATTTTTTTTTTTTTTTTTTAAAACACACTAAAAATCAATTATCACATTACAAGTTCCTTGAGAGACTATAATGAAAAACTGAAAATGTGATTGTGGAGAAGTGGAAAAAAGGGACCATGAAATTTTTGACTTACCATACCCACTCAAAAAATTATTTATTAATTAAAATTTAATTTTCATTGCTTTAAAAATGGTTCAAGTTTTCGAAAATTTTCTATCTCAATCTGAAAAAAAAAGAAAAAAGTATTAATATTTAATAAAACATTTTATAATACAGTACACATATTTACATATTTTCCCCAAAAATCTTTTGCCTTTTTTTTGCTGTTTTCAGAATATATTGCATTTCACTATAAATTGTGAAAGCAATTGCATTCATCATTTAACAGCGGGCAAAAAAAAAATAACAATCTCAAAGATTGTTTTAAAAAAGCCCAGAATTTCTTTTTACTTAAACATAACATTATAGAAATGCATAATATTCTAAAAAAATTTCATCTAATATCAATACTTATTTCTTTAAAATACCGTCTGACATTTTTGTTTCAGAAGTATAATCATAAAAATATATCTCAAATAACTCCACAATACATCTGGTTCCATTTCCTTTAGGCCAAATAGTAATTTTAAAATTCTTTTTTGATTAAATTTCCAATGTTAATCCAATAAAATTCTAAAGTTTAAATTGTACAGATCTCACCGATTCTCTGTAACATTTTGGTTTTCGAAAGATTAATTAATAATTAAATAGGTCCACAATACAATTGTTTACCTTTCCTCATGGCCAAATAGTAATTTTAAAAATCTTTTTTGAATAAATTTCCAATGGCAATCCAATAACATTCCAAAATTTAAATTGTGCAGATGTTACCGATTTTGTCTAAATTTTTGGTTTTCCAAAGTTTCATTTAAAATTTAAAAAGTCCACAATGCAATTGGTTACCTTTCCTTTAGGCCAAATGATAATTTTAAAAATCTTTAAATTTGAAAATTCCAATGGTAATCCAATAAAATGGTAAAATTGTTTTGTACAGATCTTGCCAAGTCTCTCTAAAATTTAGGTTTCAGGAAGATTAGATAGGAATTTGCTAAATCAAAAGGCAAACGTTGCTTGAAAATCAATTGGGAATCATTACACAGTGTCCAGCCTTTTTCACATTTAAGATAAACTGTGTAATGTCCAGAAGTAACAGTAGGTCCTTCATGGAAAATTATTGCAACTGTTACAAAAGTTTTTCCTGAAATTGATAATTGCTGTCCTGTAAACTTCTTTATTAAAGTATCCAATTTTGAACCATCAGCTTTACATCGTTGCATCATTAAAATTACATATTGTCTGTATTCCTTTAAAATTAACGTTGAAAACATTTCAGATTGACACTCACCGCATTCCATGCTATGATTAGCATCTTTAACTAATTTAGCAAAAGTGACTGTTTTACTTTCTGGCAATGTTAAATAAATAAACCTTTCAGAATCAACATTAGAGCCACGTGTATTGTAACAGTTTTCACAACTATGTTCCCATTTATAAGAGACACCAAACATATTTTCAATGGGAACCCCTTCTTCTTCCAGTACCTGAAGAAAAAACATCAAGAATTCCTGTGCGTCTTGCTGTACATTTTGAGAAAACTGTGTTCGTCCTGAACATACATCTAAAAGTTTTCTAATTTCAGTAGCACTTTCTATTTGAGTTTTATCATTACTCAGCTTTTGAAAAAGGAGACTCAACTCAGAACAGAATGTTTTTCTCTGATTTACTATTATCTGCTCTTGCAAACTTTCCAGATAAAATGCAACATTCAGCACTACATTAGCGTAGCAGTTGACACCAGAGCTCATTTCAAAATGACATCCTACAACCTCTTCTTCATTTTCCTTTTTCTTTTTGCTTGCAATTACATCACTCCTTTTTTTTTTCCTCCTCTCTACATCTTCATTACAGATATTCTCATTTCTCCTTTTATGAGAAACTACACGTTTCTCCAACACAGGATACTGACCTAAATGAGGAGCATAGGTTCTTCTTAATCTATTATACTCCTTTACACAATTTGTATCAGCACTAACTTTTGAGTCATCAAAGTCTATCATGAATAAACCAGATAATGTTTTCACTCGTGACAAAGCTACATAAGCCATACCTTCTTTGAACACAGTTGAACCAATGTTCACAAAAGCACAATCTACAGTCAATCCTTGAGACTTGTGAATAGTTACAGCATACGCTAGAGAAAACGGAAACTGCTTCCTACGTACATATAAGTCTTTCATAAGCATGAAACGAACTGAACAACGACAAATGTCTTTAACTTCTTCTATCTGATAAAATTTTATTTTTAAACATTCAATTCCATCTTTTTTCTGATAATTAATAAAACCCACAACTCTTCCCATAGCTCCATTAACTAAACCTTTTTCAACATCCAAATTTCTCCTTAAAAATACTCTACAGTTCATGCAAACATATAGATTTTTTTCTAATCCAGCTGTTTTGGAAATGTTCTTCTCTAGTGATTCCAATTTATTTTTCAGTGTGCCTGTTAATGTGATTGTAATTCTTCCATCCTCAATTTTGTCCACTGCTTCCAATTTCCTGATATCTTCCTTTTCCAATTTTAAAAGCTCCTCATTGAATATTGAGCATTCACGTAGAGTTGGCATTAAGCAGATGACACTTTTCTTTTCTGCAATGTTCTTGTATATCTTCTCTGCAACTATTTCTTCCTTTGGAAATAAATTATGTAGCAGCTGACTCTGTAATGCTTTTTTGCCAACTTCTGTGAGTAGTCCAATTCTGATATCTTTCAGAATACTTCCATATTCTTCATCGTTTGCTTGCCTCATATTAGTAGTAAGTTCCTTGTACTCAAAGAAGGACCAAATATTTGCATTACCAATGCTTCCCAATGACTTCTTTGTGTCTTCATGTGTCACAGTATTAAACACTGGTTGTCCTTTAACTGGAGTAAGTTGTAGAAGATCCCCAAAAACTATGATATGTTTTCCACCAAATAACACGTCATAGTCTGTCCTTAGAATTTGCTGCATTCTTAAATGCACAAAGGCAAGCATTAAGTTTGATACCATGCTCACCTCATCAATAATGAGAACTTGCATCTTCTTCAATACTCTTGAAACTTCCAAGCATGCTTCTCCAGTTAGCTTGTTGTATTGTATTTTGTTCTCATGCTCCACTGGTAACATTAGCAAACGATGTAAGGTGATTCCTTTTATGTTATATGCTGCTAACCCAGTTGGAGCAGTAACCACACAAGACAAAGTAGAATCCGTTTTTTGCTGTAGGTAGCTTCTGATGACTTTTATTAAGAAACTTTTTCCAGTTCCAGCTTGTCCGCTTACATACATCCTGATTGGATGAAATGATGTGCATGAGCACTCTTTTTTTTCATGTAGAAACCCGTGATCAATTTTGCTTCTGATCTCTTCATAAATTTGTTGCTGCTCTTCATTCAGTTGTCTTTCCAAATTTTGTAAGTCTATAAATTCTTCTTGAGCTTGATTCATAGCCGTTTCCACTTCATTCATGGCTATTGATGCTTCATTTTCAACGATTGGTTGTCCTAGGGGATCTTGACTGAGTGTTCCTGAACTTTGGCTGTCTTGAAAACTGTCTCTAGCTACTTCAGCTGCAATTGTAGTTTCCTGTTCAATTTCTTCATTTAACATTTGCAGATAAGTTGAGAATGTACTGCATTGTATGCTGTCTTTGCAAGCATTAAAAGAATCTTCATAGCTTTGAAATTCTCCCAGTAGTTCGTCCTCTGTACGCCATGGTTTAAACAGCTGTAAAAGAGCCAAGTAGTAAAATTCCTTTTTGTCAGTAGTGTCGCAACTCAGCTTCCTGTGATTTATCAAACTTCCTTTTGTTTGCTTCACCAAACATCCTTCCTCACCAATAACTTTATATTTTCCATTGTTGATGTCTTCTGCGGCTTTCCGTGAATAAATGTAGTTCTGCAGCACTTCATAGAGACACATGTTCTCCAGATGATGACTTCTTTTTGGATAATATGTGTCCAACATGTTTGATTTCAAAATATCTGTACTTTCTGGGTCATTCTCGGCCAAATATTCAATTTCTCCAACAGATTTCAGTACCCGATTTCTCATTGCTGCAAGGCCTAAACTTGCCCAAATTCTTCTTCTTGATTTCGAGTAGAGACTTGCAGAAGATAACCTATCTGAACATTCGTAGGATCCAATTTCTCGATGCGATAACATCTTTAAACTGAAACTGTACAGCTTCTTACTGACAGTCTTCTCGTGAGAAATCTCTTCCCACATTTCTTTCAATTCAGTTTTTTCAGATTTAGTAATGTAAGACGTTACATATCGAGCAACAGCAATGGAATTGTCAGCTACATACTGTATATCCATGTTAGCATTCCACATGGATAAAATGACTGGGTTGTAGTCATTTATATTTTTTGATTCTTCTTTTCTTTTTAGGTTGTAGGTATTCTTAGGTGATTTTCTTGTGATAGTATGTCTCACAGATGACATAAAACTGTTTACTCTTCCATTTGAAAGAACAGGTCTAGGAAATCCAAATCGACATTTAGTGTAATATTTATCTTTGCTCTTGTACTTCCGTCGACAGTATTTTCCACACCGATGACTTTGGAAACGTAAAACTTGCTCCTTTAACTTTTTCTCTACTGTGCTTTTTGGTATAGCACATGTTGCATATTCTTCAATGTAAGATAACACTGCTTCATCAGTATCTGTTCCAAACTTTGGGGCATCCTTGATCCACAACAGCATATGAATATGAGGAGCACCTCTTGCCTGGTACTCTTTTCTCCAAAAGAAATCCACTACTTCTCCAAGAGGTGGATTTTTTTTATTGCAGATGAAGGACATCATAGCCTCAAATCTATGATTGAAATATCTGCAAACATTAACCGGATCCAATGAGCACAGTTCTCCTGCTGTCTTGTATTCAATGTTTTTAATGTTTGAATTTGCCTCTCGTAGAAAATCCAGTAATTCATCCCAAGCGTACTCAGCACAGCTTAGAGTAAGGAACCATGTTGGTGTTCCTAAATTCCGTAACATGCATTTTAATTCACCATGGCGTCGGTACCAATATTCATTTGTCCCACGCTGACAAGCCATCAGATTGATCAGTTGTGTTTCCAAATGATCATCTCGGTGCTGCACTTTCTCCATAAAATCCTTAGCAGACACATTTTGTAAATGTACTCCACTTTTTAAAATGTGATTTACTGCATAAGATAGTGCAGACAAGTCGCTTTCAAATAAAAGATGGAACAAATAAGGAATACTTTGTCGAAATCTGGGATCTTCTGCATATAGTCTTGTAGTCCGATACTCAGAAGCTGGAATCTGTTCTGGACGTTCATCGTATCATCCTCCTTTTCCTTTAGGAAACAGCTGGGGAAAACATCGAGCTTCCAAGCTCTCCTTCCATACACTCACGGGAGTTCCTTTTGCTTTCTTCATCTGAAACAGATCAATATTGTCTCCCATAACTTCTTTTGAATGTAGAGGATGTATGCTAAAATGTTCATAAATTTCTTCTTCCTTTGACTTGTCCACTTTTTCAATTTGTCCAGTTGGTGTTTCTGTGTCTTCTTGTAAATCTTCTTCTTCTTCTTCTATATAAATTGATTCATACCATTTGTTATTCCTTTTCAAATACAAATTTGCTCTTTGTACTTTCCGTACATCTACCAGCTCCTGCCAAATCTTCTTATTCTTTGTAGGTACACCATTAACCAGAATAACTAATGGTTCAGTTTCCAAAGTATCTGCATCAATAGTTTCCATATTTTTTTTCAAATCCAAGGGCAAATACACCACTCTACCTTTTAAACCTCTCAGTAAATCTGAAGGAGGTAATTTACCAGTTTTGGGCTCCATACGTACTATGGTCTGGAACGGATGAACACATTGAATAAGTATAGACTCATATGTATTTAATTCAGAAAGTTCGGCAGGAATAACATCCAATTCTAAATTATTATGTACAGCTCTGGTTGGCATTCTATTTTCCTCTAACTTGTTGTAACAGTATTTACAAATACGCTGATCTTCACCCAATTCAAACAATTTTCAAGAAATATATATGTGGCAAAATCCTTCCACGTATAATTATCTTCATTTTCACTGTTTCTGTAGAGATCAACATTCCTAGTTTGTTTTCTATAATGAGTTCTGCGGCAACAAATACAAGTTATATTTGGTCTTTCATTAGAGATTATTGCAAATTTTGTGATGTGATCATTAAATGTTTTACTTACAGAGGGTTCTACATTCTCTTCCACTTCTTCCTCATTTACTGTGTCCTTTTCTGCACTGTCTTGTTCAGGACCAAAGTAACAAAACTGAATTTCATCAACAACCTTCTCTACATCTGATACCGATCCACGGAACAGAGCCCTATTCAATTCATCTAACTTTATTGCTGGACTTTTAGCAAAATACAACCGTCTCACAAACTTTCTCATTTCAGTATGATGAACAGCCAGCATCCTAAAATGATGGAAAACACTATTACACACTTTTCTAGATAGACAAGCCAGAGAATGACCCTGCAAACCAGTATTCTCTCTCACTCTGCATGGATCTAGACTTTGAAGCACCTTAATCTTCTGTTTTACACTTTTTTTACTATATTCTCTTAGAAACTCACGAAATTTATCAATAGATTCCTGACGCACAGTGCAAATACTACTACAATTCCAAGTGTACACTGGGGCTTTAGGACGTCTCCCCATAGCCTCATCCGCCATCACTTGTACCTCATCTCTTGGAACCATTATCTCCTTCTCCATTATGCAACCATTTTTCACTTCATAAGCACGACCTCTGGTGTCAACTGCATGCAGCAAACTATTACTTTGAAAATAACTCTCTTCATTAAAAAAAGGTTCACTACTTGAACTATGCATCCATTCTCCTAAAAACACTTTACAAAAGTTTGTTCTTTTCACTACTCTTTTCCTTTTGCTTTGTGATTTCAGTACATTAACCATTTTATCTAATGTACGCATCCTATTCAAAATTAAAATGAATAGTTTCCTTTTTAATTCTAATGCCTTTGCTGCAATTGCTTCAATTTCTTTTTTTCTCTTGTAATATTTTGCCTTTTTCTTATATTTCTTAACATCCTTTATCAAATTGGACATAACTCTTCTCTGAAACATTTTTCTACGTATCTCTTTAAACGCTGTTTTTCTGTTTAAGTTAATCTTTGTTATTGCAGAAGGTATATTTGCATTAACTAAATTCTCAATTTTTTCCTGTCCTTTTCTATTGAAAACATTCTTTCCAGTACAGACATTTTGTACATTTTTCCTTTTTTTGAAGATGTTCTTTAAAAAATCTTTTGTCTGCTTACCAGAAGACTTTCTCTTTTTCCCAACATGAGCATCTCCAACTAACTTAGGTCCTCCAGTTGTCTTCAAATATAGTTTTTTTTTGTGGTTTTTCGTTACTCTGGATTTTGTAGGCATCTTAAATTTTGTTCACTGCTCTTCAGCAATACCTGAAAAAAACTAAAAAAAAATTCCTTTTTTATATTTAAATATATTTCTACATTTTTTATGATCTTTTCAAATCTTAAAATACCTAGAAGTGAAAATCACAATAACACATTCACAAATTAAATATCTAAAAACAATTCCTGTGTGCACACAGAGTCATGCTTTGAAATTAGGCAGAAAACGAAATTTCTTTGCCAATTGGAAAGCACACATTCTACTACTTTTTTGGCAAGTAATAAGTACTTTTACAGTCTGACACATTTTGAATCCACTTTTCAGATTCTGATAAAAGCACATGTCCAAACTACTTTTTGAGACCAGCACCATGTGTAACCTGGGTGACTGACTACACTCCAGCAAGGGCAACCAGCCTTAGTGATGCTGAATGTATTTGCATTACTGACTGCAACCTCAAACCCAACTCGGTTGTGAATACTGTGCATGATTCCACAGGATAAGCAGCTAGGTGTGTGCTAAGAGTCTGCTTCTGCATAAAAAAATAGCTCCCCCTTTCCATCTAATGCAAATGTAAAATCACCAGAGCAATACCAAACAGATTTCTGAGACCAGCAACATGTGTAACCTGGGTGACTGACTACACTCCAGCAAGGGCAACCAGCCTTACTGATGCTCAATGTATTTGCATTACTGACTGCAACCTCAAACCCTTAAAGTATTCCTCATTTATACCACTACACCTTAATTTATGGTGAAAACATAGTCCATATTATTTAACATGTTTTTATTTGCATTATTAAGTGGAACCTCAAACTCCACTCAGTTGTGAATACTGTGCATAATTCCACAGGATAAGCAGCTGGGTGTGTGCTAAAAGTCTGCTTCTTCATAAAAAAATAGCTCCCCCTTTCCTACTAATGCAACTGTAAAATCACCAGAGCATAACGCAATAAATCTCTGCCTGTAATTCCTGTTTGCACACAGAGTCATGTTTTCATATTAGTCTGAAAACGTAATTTCTTTGCCAATTTGAAACCACACTTACTACTCTTTTTTTGGCAAGTGATAAATACTTTTACAGTCTGACACATTTTAAATCCACTTTTCAGATTCTTAAAAAAGCACATGTCCAAACTGCTTTTTCAGACCAGCAACATGTGTAACCTGGGTGACTGACTACACTCCAGCAAGGGCAACCAGCCTTAGTGATGCTGAATGTATTTGCATTACTAAGTGCAACCTCAAACCCCACTCGGTTGTGAATACTGTGCATGATTCCACAGGATAAGCAGCTGGCTGTGTGCTAAGAGTCTGCTTCTGCACAAAAAAATAGCTCCCCCTTTCCTACTAATGCAACTGTAAAATCACCAGAGCATAACGCAATAAATCTCTGCCTGTAATTCCTGTTTGCACACAGAGTCATGTTTTCATATTAGTCTGAAAACGTAATTTCTTTGCCAATTTGAAACCACACTTACTACTCTTTTTTTGGCAAGTGATAAATACTTTTACAGTCTGACACATTTTAAATCCACTTTTCAGATTCTTAAAAAAGCACATGTCCAAACTGCTTTTTCAGACCAGCAACATGTGTAACCTGGGTGACTGACTACACTCCAGCAAGGGCAACCAGCCTTAGTGATGCTGAATGTATTTGCATTACTGACTGAAACCTCAAACCCCACTCGGTTGTGAATACTGTGCATGATTCCACAGGATAAGCAGCTGGCTGTGTGCTAAGAGTCTGCTTCTGCCCAAAAAAATAGCTCCCCCTTTCCATCTACTGCAAATGTAAAATCACCAGAGCAATACGCAATAAATCTCTGCCTGTAATTCCTATTTGCACACAGAGTCATGTTTTCATATTAGTCACAAAACGAAATTTCTTTGCCAATTTGAAAGCTCACTTACTACTCTTTTTTTTGGCAAGTGTTAAATACTTTTACAGTCTGACACATTTTAAATCCACTTTTCAGATTCTTAAAAAAGCACATGTCCAAACTGCTTTTTCAGACCAGCAACATGTGTAACCTGGGTGACTGACTACACTCCAGCAAGGGCAACCAGCCATAGTGATGCTGAATGTATTTGCATTACTAAGTGCAACCTCAAACCCCACTCGGTTGTGAATACTGTGCATGATTCCACAGGATAAGCAGCTGGCTGTGTGCTAAGAGTCTGCTTCTGCACAAAAAAATAGCTCCCCCTTTCCTACTAATGCAACTGTAAAATCACCAGAGCATAACGCAATAAATCTCTGCCTGTAATTCCTGTTTGCACACAGAGTCATGTTTTCATATTAGTCTGAAAACGTAATTTCTTTGCCAATTTGAAACCACACTTACTACTCTTTTTTTGGCAAGTGATAAATACTTTTACAGTCTGACACATTTTAAATCCACTTTTCAGATTCTTAAAAAAGCACATGTCCAAACTGCTTTTTCAGACCAGCAACATGTGTAACCTGGGTGACTGACTACACTCCAGCAAGGGCAACCAGCCTTAGTGATGCAGAATGTATTTGCATTACTGACTGAAACCTCAAACCCCACTCGGTTGTGAATACTGTGCATGATTCCACAGGATAAGCAGCTGGCTGTGTGCTAAGAGTCTGCTTCTGCACAAAAAAATAGCTCCCCCTTTCCTACTAATGCAACTGTAAAATCACCAGAGCATAACGCATTAAATCTCTGCCTGTAATTCCTGTTTGCACACAGAGTCATGTTTTCATATTAGTCTGAAAACGTAATTTCTTTGCCAATTTGAAACCACACTTACTACTCTTTTTTTTGGCAAGTGATAAATACTTTTACAGTCTGACACATTTTAAATCTAGTCTGCTTCTGCATAAAAAAATAGCTCCCCCTTTCCATCTAATGCAAATGTAAAATCACCAGAGCAATACCAAACAGTTTTCTGAGACCAACAACATGTGTAGCCTGGGTGACTGACTACACTCCAGCAAGGGCAACCAGCCTTACTGATGCTGAATGTATTTGCATTACTGAGTGCAACCTCAAACCCTTAAAGTATTCCTTATTTATACCAGTACACCTTAATTTATCGTGAAAACATAGTCCATATTATTTTACATGTTCCTAACATTTAAATTTCTCCCAAAACAGAAAATGATAAACACAACTTCAACAAAAGGAATTCCAATTCTATTATGCATTTCTTATTTTACCATATACATCCCCTCTCAAACTCTAAACTCACCTTTAAAATTAGTTAGTTGTGAAAGAAATGTGGCACTCAAACAGCAGATTATCAGAGCCAGGATCTCTGTTCTGTACACCTCTCTCCTCTCAGCAGAACCAGATAATGGCAACGTTTCCCTCTCTTTTTCCACACATATACATGTAAGTTTCAAATCTCAGTGCTTCCCCCTTTTTTTCAAATGTAATCACACATTTCTATTGGTTGAAAACCAACCCTTTTCCAAAAGTACCCTTCCCCCAACTTGACTTCTGCCTAGTACCCTTCCCCCAACTTGACTTCTGCCTGCTACCATAGCAACAGCTCATGAAACACTGCTGTGCAGAGTTAGGTCAGAAGTTCACCAAACAATGTTTCATTTCCAAAGAGCAGGAGTGCTTGACTTATCAAACCTAACAGCAAATCCATAGTACTGTTCTTTGGTAACACATTTTTCTGTACCAATACAAAACATGCTTCTATAAATTTACACATACAGCCTAGTTTTTATTGTAGAATGGTATGAAACAGCCAATCAGTTTTTTTTTTTTTTTTTTTAAATATGTATGCCTCCATTTCCAAACTGTCTTTCATTTCTTTTTACCATTCTACTGAATTACACCTCCTCCGTGCATCCAGTTCTCCTTTGAAGATGTTCACAGTGTGGATTGTAGGGCACAGCTATGTCTTCTGGAGTGAAAAGTATGCAGAGAAAACAGGTATGGTGAGAGACCTTGCTTTGCCAAATGTAGACATTAAATGGATTGGTCAGAGAGGGTTAAAGTGGCACCAATTGCTGCCATTGGTGAAATCCTTCATGCAAATCCAACACCCTGACCTTATAATAGTGCACTGTGGTGGCAATGACCTAGGCACTTTGACTGGGGTAGGTCTGGAAATGCTTATGAAGGAGACCTTTGCACAACTGTTTTCACTTTTGACTTAAACTGCCTTTGTGTATTCTAACATATGCCAAAGGCAAAAATGGAACTGGTCCAATCATTTCTGTCCACAGATTGACAAAGCAAGAAAGCACGTCAACAAATCTGTTTCTGCTTTTCTCCGAGACTATGGTATGGGTTCCATTTACCACAACAACTTGCGTTACGACATGCAAGACATTTATAGAGGTGATGGTGTGCACTTCAATGATGAAGGGAACAGAGTCTTCCTCTTGAACCTTAGACTCTGCATCGGTACTTACTTGTAGGTACCACTAAAAAATCACTTCATAAACACAACGGCTCTTTTTAGAGCCCCCTAATATCTAAACACTTAAATCTGCATTTCATTTATTTTTTTATTTTTTTTTTCTACCGGTGAGCTTACCGTACGCGTACCCCGCGATTTTTTAAAAAATAAATACATGTTTTTTTTGTACTTTTCTGTCCTTCTTTGACCCCCTTTCAAATGTTAGGGGGTCTGTAACTCTCTTCCTTGCCCCCTTTTCAAGTTATCTCCCTTTTTTTTTCTGACTGAAACACACGAAATGGCGGCCGCCGCTTCCTGGTTTCGACCGATTCGAATGTTTACTAAGATCTAACAGCCAATCAGAATCGCGCTCGCGCACGTCACCGTACGCGTACGGTAAGCGCACCGTAAGCGCACCGTAAGCTGGCTCAGATATATATATTGATTTAAATGCTATTTTCACAGAATCTACTGAACAGATTTACACCAGACCTACAAAAGGCACTTCTTTGACCTGAGGACTACCTCTCTGCCAAATTTCATTAAATTCTGTTCAGCCGTTCGGGCTGTAGCTCTGTCTAAAGGTCCTATGGAAAAATGCATGGGAAAAACGCGTTTTGGGACCCCCCTTTTATCTCAGCCCCCGCTTGACGAATCCCCCCAAGACTTTCAGGGTAGGAGCAGAGCTCAACGCCCCACCTATTTTGAAAATTTCGCGAGGATTCGTCGACCGGCGCCAAAGTTATTCAAAATAGAATGTTGCGGATTTCCTACGGTAAGAGGGTCCTAACTATAACTACCTACTGGCGACCGCCAGTAGGTAATATATATATATATATATATATTCACTGAAAAAACCATAGGTTTCACACATGTTATAGTTAGCTGGAAATTTTACTGATAAAAAACCATTGAAATTCCCCCGTTATAGTTAGTGCAGGCAACTATAACTCACGCGACCGCAATCCTCTGCTGATGCTAATACTGTATTTAGACACTTATTTGCCCATGTCTTCTTCCATTAAATTTTAGCTATACATATATTACAAATATTTTTTTTCATAAAGACACATATGTCATCAGCAGAGGATTGCGGTCGCGTGAGTTATAGTTGCCTGCACTGACTATAACGGGGGAATTTCAATGGTTTTTTATCAGTAAAATTTCCAGCTAACTATAACATGTGTGAAACCTATGGTTTTTTCAGTGAATTTGCAAGGTTTTTTAAATGCTAATTCCTAACTATAACGTGTGTGAAACCTATGGTTTTTTCAGTGAATTTGTACGTTTTTTTAAATGCTAAGTTACTTTACGCCATTCGTGGCGTGCGCGCCCACTTAACGCAGTTCGTTCCGCGCGCCCACTTTACGCAGTTAGTGCCGTGCACGCACGGTGGGCACGCGGTGCGCTACACGCACCGCGTGCCCACGTTACGCTAGATGGGCCATGAACGCACGATGCGCTTCGCGCACCGTGCACACATGGAGGACATATGATGCGCGTTGTTGTGACAGGTAATATTTTACTTTTTCAGATCGGTAATAAGCCATGCACAAATCGCGCCCTTCGGGCACAATTTGCACATGGGGTGGGGAGAGTATGGATAATTTTTTTTTTTTTAAATATTTTTTACCGTACGCGTACGGTAAGCGTAATCGGCGAAATTTTCGAAAAAATTAAAATTCCCTTTTTGGCCTTGGGGGATCTTTGGGGACTCCCTCAACATGGCTAGGTGCTTGGGAGCTGTCTAAACAGCCCCTTTACATGTTTTTGCCCTTTGTTTTTCAACCCCCTCTCAGAGTGCGAGAGAGAAAATGGCGGCCGCAACTTCCTGGTTTCGACCGATTCGAATGTTTACTAAGATCTAACAGCCAATCAGATTCGCGCTCGCGCACGGCCCCGTAAGCGTACGGTAAGCTTACCGTAAGCGCACCGTAAGCGTACCGTAAGCTGCCACAGATATATATATTGATTTAAATGCTATTTTCTCAGGAACTACTGAACAGATTTACACCAGACCTACAAAAGGCACTTCCTTGACCTGAGGACTACCTCTCTGCCAAATTTCAAGTAACTCTGTTCAGCCGTTCGGGCTGTAGCTGTGTCTAAAGGTCCTATGGAAAAATGCATGGGAAAAACGCGTTTTGGGACCCCCCTTTTTTCTCAGCCCCCGCTTGACGAATCCCCCCGAGACTTTCAGGGTAGGAGCGGAGCGTAGCGCCCCACCTATTTTGAAAATTTCGCGAGGATTCGTCGACCGGCGCCAAAGTTATTCCAAATAGAATGTTGCGGTTTTCCTATGGAAACACGGTCCTAACTATAACTACCTACTGGCGACCGCCAGTAGGTAATATATATATATATATATATATTTATATATATATATATATATATATATATATATTCACTGAAAAAACCATAGGTTTCACACACGTTATAGTTAGGAATTAGCATTTAAAAAACCTTGCAAATTCACTGAAAAAACCATAGGTTTCACACATGTTATAGTTAGGTAACTATAACTTGCGCGCCCACAATAAACTGCTGATGACGTCACATATTACATCACTCATTACATGGTCAGTGACATCACTCATCACATCAATGATGACATCTGAAATGACACATTGTGGATTGCGGTCGCGCAAGTTATAGTTACCTGATCTAACTATAACATGGAATTTCATTGGTTTTTTACGAGTGAAATGTACAGCTAACTATAACATGTGTGAAGCCTATGGTTTTTTCAGTGAATTTGCAAGGTTTTTTAAATGCTAATTCCTAACTATAACGTGTGTGAAACCTATGGTTTTTTCAGTGAATTTGTACGTTTTTTTAAATGCTAAGTTACTTTACGCCATTCGTGGCGTGCGCGCCCACTTAACGCAGTTCGTTCCGCGCGCCCACTTTACGCAGTTAGTGCCGTGCACGCACGGTGGGCACGCGGTGCGCTACACGCACCGCGTGCCCACGTTACGCTAGATGGGCCATGAACGCACGATGCGCTTCGCGCACCGTGCACACATGGAGGACATATGATGCGCGTCGTTGTGACAGGTAATATTTTACTTTTTCAGATCGGTAATAAGCCATGCACAAATCGCGCCCTTCGGGCACAATTTGCACATGGGGTGGGGAGAGTATGGATAATTTTTTTTTTTTTAAATATTTTTTACCGTACGCGTACGGTAAGCGTAATCGGCGAAATTTTCGAAAAAATTAAAATTCCCTTTTTGGCCTTGGGGGATCTTTGGGGACTCCCTCAACATGGCTAGGTGCTTGGGAGCTGTCTAAACAGCCCCTTTACATGTTTTTGCCCTTTGTTTTTCAACCCCCTCTCAGAGTGCGAGAGAGAAAATGGCGGCCGCAACTTCCTGGTTTCGACCGATTCGAATGTTTACTAAGATCTAACAGCCAATCAGATTCGCGCTCGCGCACGGCCCCGTACGCGTACGGTAAGCTTACCGTAAGCGCACCGTAAGCGTACCGTAAGCTGCCACAGATATATATATTGATTTAAATGCTATTTTCTCAGGAACTACTGAACAGATTTACACCAGACCTACAAAAGGCACTTCCTTGACCTGAGGACTACCTCTCTGCCAAATTTCAAGTAACTCTGTTCAGCCGTTCGGGCTGTAGCTGTGTCTAAAGGTCCTATGGAAAAATGCATGGGAAAAACGCGTTTTGGGACCCCCCTTTTTTCTCAGCCCCCGCTTGACGAATCCCCCCGAGACTTTCAGGGTAGGAGCGGAGCATAGCGCCCCACCTATTTTGAAAATTTCGCGAGGATTCGTCGACCGGCGCCAAAGTTATTCCAAATAGAATGTTGCGGTTTTCCTATGGAAACACGGTCCTAACTATAACTACCTACTGGCGACCGCCAGTAGGTAATATATATATATATATATATATATTTATATATATATATATATATATATATATATATATTCACTGAAAAAACCATAGGTTTCACACACGTTATAGTTAGGAATTAGCATTTAAAAAACCTTGCAAATTCACTGAAAAAACCATAGGTTTCACACATGTTATAGTTAGGTAACTATAACTTGCGCGCCCACAATAAACTGCTGATGACGTCACATATTACATCACTCATTACATGGTCAGTGACATCACTCATCACATCAATGATGACATCTGAAATGACACATTGTGGATTGCGGTCGCGCAAGTTATAGTTACCTGATCTAACTATAACATGGAATTTCATTGGTTTTTTACGAGTGAAATGTACAGCTAACTATAACATGTGTGAAACCTATGGTTTTTTCAGTGAATTTGCAAGGTTTTTTAAATGCTAATTCCTAACTATAACGTGTGTGAAACCTATGGTTTTTTCAGTGAATTTGTACGGTTTTTTAAATGCCAATTTTTTTTTGAGATTTTTTGTAAACCTATGTATAAAATAATATATGTACTATATCCTGCATTATGGAAAGTTTTTTTTTTTTTTAATGCATTTTTTCCCGTGTGCGTACGGTAAGCTGACGCTACGCGCTCCGTACGTCATAAGTACGGTGCGCGTACGTTATAGGATACGCGTACGGTAAGCTGACGCTACGCCCCCATGCGTCATAAGTACAGCGCGCTTACGTGATACGTACGTGACGTACGCGTACACGCGGAAGCAACGTCGCGGTAACGCAGGGGCGTGTAATGCGCATGCGCGAGTGCATCTTATGTACGCGCTCCGTAAGCGCTCCGTAAGCGTCACGTTTGCGCATGCGTACTTGTTTACGAGCGCGTACCGTAAGCTTACGGAGCGCGCACGGTAGGTCATGTGATCCACAAAGAACACTTTTCATTGGTTGAAATTACTTTCAGTTCCAGAAACTTCCCACACCATACCTATTCCCCTCATTACTGCTTGAAAGAACACTTTTCATTGGTTGAAACTACTTTCAGTTCCAGAAACTTCCCACACCACACCCATTCCCCTCATTACTGCTTGAGATCCCTTAGGAGAAGGAGCTGAATTGACATTGGGATACAATGGCAGAACAGCAGACCTCTTCTGAGAGTGAGGCTAGCAGCACCACCATCATCCAGAGAAGGAGGAAACAGAAGAATTATTTTGTATGGGAGTATTTTACTTTTCCAGAGGGGGAGAAAAAGGTCAATGCTCCATTGGTCACTTGCACACTTTGTGACCGTGTTTTGTCTAGAGGAAATCCAAGGAAAAAGTATTCCTTTGGAAATCACTCTATGATGAGACACCTTAGGGATAAACATCCCAGGACCTTTGCTCGACATACTGGAGAAAACTCTTCAGTAAGTCACCAGAGCCCAGCCTCAGAAGCTCAGCCGAGTACATCATCGGCAGCTCAGCTGAGCCCTTCCTCTGAGGTGGGAGCATCACCTTCTTCTGCTCCTCTGGGTGTTAACCCTCGATTTGGGAGGGTTGTAATGAGGTGTATAACATGTTCTGGTCTTATTGTTTTTGGGGAGACCAGTGTTCCCCTTATTAACAATAAGATAGACCAGCACGTTTGTAGACGCTCATAATATTCCCATTCTTTCTTTCCTCCATCCCTCTATGAACCCAACGGCTCTTTTAAGAGCCAACCTTACCTCACAATTTTTTTTTTTTTTTTAAGCTTTCCTTTTTGAAAATGTTTTTTTACCGTGCGCGCACGGTACGCGTAATTTCGCGAATTTCACGGAATTTCTCCGTTTACGCCGTGCGCGTACGCTGCCCGCATTTGGCGATTTTTAAAAAAAAAATTTAAATTCATTTTTTGCCCTTGGTGGTCCTTCTGAGACCCCCTGACAAAGGCTAGGGCGTCAGGAACTGTCCAGCCTGCCCCCTTTTCACGTTATCCACCTTTGTTTTTCACCCCCTCAGACTGCGAGAGACAAAATGGCGGCCGACACTTCCTGATTTCGACCGATTCGAATGTTTACTTTGATCTAACAACCAATCAGAATCGCGCTCGCGCACGGCACGGTGCGCGTACGGTAAGCTTACCGTAAGCGCACGGTAAGCGCACGGAGCGCGCCCACAGATATATATATTGATTTAAATGCTATTTTCTCAGCAAATACTGACCACATTTACACCAGACCTACAAAAGGCACATCCCTGACCTGAGGGCTACCTCTCTGCCAAATTTCACATAATTCTGTTCAGCCGTTCGGGCTGTAGCTCGGACTAAAGGTCCTATGGAAAAATGCATGGGGAAAACGTGTTTTGGGACCCCCTTTTTTCTCAGCCCCCGCTTGACGAATCACCCCGAAACTTTCAGGGTAGGAGCGGAGCGTAGCGCCCCATTATTTTTGAAAAATTTGCGAGGATTCGTCAACCGACGCCAAAGTTATTCCAAATAGAATGTTGCGGATTTCCTATGGAAACACGGTCCTAACTATAACTATCTACTGGCGACCGCCAGTAGATAATATATATATATATATTATCTACTGGCGGTCGCCAGTAGATAGTTATAGTTAGGACCCTGTTTCCATAGGAAATCCGCAACATTCTATTTGGAATAACTTTGGCGCCGGTCGATGAATCCTCGCGAAATTTTCAAAATAGGTGGGGCGCTACGCTCCGCTCCTACCCTGAAAGTCTCGGGGGGATTCGTCAAGCGGGGGCTGAGAAAAAAGGGGGGTCCCAAAACGCGTTTTTCCCATGCATTTTTCCATAGGACCTTTAGACACAGCTACAGCCCGAACGGCTGAACAGAGTTACTTGAAATTTGGCAGAGAGGTAGTCCTCAGGTCAAGGAAGTGCCTTTTGTAGGTCTGGTGTAAATCTGTTCAGTAGTTCCTGAGAAAATAGCATTTAAATCAATATATATATGTGGGCGGAGCCTAACCACACATCTCATCCTGAGATCTGATTGGCTGTCAGCACTTCATCCAAGAAGTGTTGGCAGCCATCTTGGGACCAATATACATGATAGCACCTCATTAAAAAGCATTGCAGTTAATAGAAGGTTTTAAGACTTTAGTTACATTATAAATCATTTGTTGATGGTACCATACTAATTTTAGGAATTGTGGTATGTTCTAAGGTGATTTCACCATGTGAAAAAGCCTTCTGCTGGGATATCATGATTGAGAGAAAAATATTTTCTCATGCTTTTACCACAGAGGTTTGGAAGGTGATCTATAAGCTAAACTGAGAGCTTATTTTCTGTAAATTCACATTATCTTTCTCAGTCATGTGAGAATGAAGTCTGACATTCTCAGTAAAACATGTACATCCAACAAGGGCAGAGACTGTCAGTTGATTCCTTTGTGTTCTAATGCAGCTTTCCAGAGTGTTCCAAAGAACTACTAGAGCGCTAACCGTCCTACTTATGATAAATGTATGGCACACCTGAAGCCATCTTGCTTGGATTAAAGTGGTAACTCTTAAAACATTTAATTTAAAAAGGAACAAAATGAGGGGGTTCATTTTTCCATAAAAAGTATGATTAGTGCTGCAGAAAGAAAAATTAGGGCACATTTTGAGTGACTTCTCAAATCCTCTTCTATTTCATTAAAAAATTCTGACATGCAGACTGAAACATGCACTTTCAATACCAGCAGCAGTTTTCCCTGGTGAGCAGTAGCTTTACTACAGTGATCTAATGAGCAAAAAGAGTGCTAACATTCTGATTTTATGGCAAATGTGTGACACATTTGAATGCCTTCTTGATGGAATCAAAGTAAAAAACTGAAAGTATTTCCTACTGAGGAGACTGCAGTAAATGAGGAAATTAGGAAACTTCATAACAAATAAGTCTCCCAAGATGGCCACCAGAGACAAAAGAGCCCAAATGTAGCCCAAATATCACCCAGATGTAGCCCAAGTATAGCCCAATGACAGAATGTCCAAGAATGTTCTTAAAAACAACTAGAGCACTTACTGTCTTCATTATGACAAAAGTATGGCACACCTGAAGCCATCTTGATTGGAATAAACTGGTAACACTTAAAACATTTAATTTAAAAAGGAACACAATGAGGGGGTTCATTTTGCCATAGAAATTATGATTAATGCTGAAGAAAGAAAATGAGGGCACATTTTGAGTGACTTCTCAAATCCTCTTCTATTTCATTAAAAAATTCTGACATGCAGACTGAAACATGCACTTTTAATACCAGGAGCAGACTTCCATGGTGAACAGTAGTTTTACTACAGTGATCTAATGAGCAACTAGAGTGCTAACATTCAGAATTTATGGCAAATGTGTGACATATCTGAATACCTTCATGATGGAATCAAAGTAAAAAACTGAAAGCATTTCCGACTGAGGAGACTGCAGTACATGAGGAAATTAGGAAACTTCATAACAAATAAATCTCCCAAGATGGCCACCGGAGACAAAAGAGCCCAAATGTAGCCCAAAATCACCCAGATATAGCCCAAATATAGCCCAATGACAGAAGTGTGCAAAACACTTATTATTTTGTGTTTTTGCAGTGTTATATAGTGCAGACTTGTCAGGTATTGGAGTGCTTTACATGAGCATTGGTTACATCACACAAGAACAAATTCATTTTGGTTGTAGACATGGGGAGACTAAGTGATTTGACCAGAATCACAGAATGTCGAGCTGAAGCAGAAACTTCAACCTGGTTCCCCAGTTGCAAAGTCTGCAGTTCTGGAAGTAACACCACATCCTCTCCCCTAAGTGCAACATTTAATCAAGTTGTCAACTAGATAAAAAAACATAATGATAACAAATAATTTAAAAGTGCTTTGTCGCTATTTGAAAACTCAGAAAATATGTCCTTATTTTAGTCTTTTAGAGCACTAACCATAATTTTGATGCCAATAAGACCCTCTCATATATGTAATTTCTAAAGGAATGCTCTAGGTATTACTGTTTTGATTACATCAAGATGATGTCAGGCGTTCCACACTTTTGTAATAAATATAGAATGTTAGCAATCTAGTTGTTCATTAGGATACTGTTGAGAGGCAGAGGCCAGGGGCACGGACTCTGAAAATTGAAGGCAGGTAGGAGGGTGCAAAGGCAACAATTTAACCACACTGAGCAGGCAGGAAGGGCCGTGGAAGCACAACAGACTATGGAGGGCAGTGGAAAGGGGGGCAGGGGCAACAAACCAACAATACAGGACTTGCAAGAGAGGCTGTTGGAGGGAAGATCTATTACGGGTCAAGGAAGCTAGGGGCGGTCCCCAGAGCCCCGGGAGCCACCACAGAACTGAGCAGGAGAGTGAGCCAGGGACAAAAGGGGCACCTTAATTTGAGCCGGGGTGCCTAGGAACGCTTGCTCCAAAAATGAAGAAAACAGACATATGAGACATGGAATTGGAGGCAGAATACAATGGCAGTTTAATGAGAAGATGCAACTTCAAAGAAACCGCAGAATAGAGACATAAAGTACAAAATACAGAATCCAGATAATCATACAGCTGTCATGATATTCTCTGTATCTCAATTAATGGACTGACAGAGAGAGAGAGAAAACACATCTATAAATGCATCATGAGAAACAAGTTACACCAAGGAAAATGTTACCTAGGGACACTCACATTTACTCTTAGAGCAAGCATTCCTGCAATTACAATAAAACATCTTTTAAATGCAAAAGTAAAGAGAACAATGGTTAAACATAACATGACATTTCATATAGGTAAAATAGAATAAGATACTTCAAGCAAAGCAGAGCAAGACATTTTAAGCAAAGGAAGACAAGAGCTCCCAGTTCTTGGGGAAAACCTGCACAGCCTGTTAACCTACATACAGACGGCGAGGTTGTCCGTCGATATCTGTGGGTGCTCCCTTTTTATATCATTTTGTGGGCTCCTTTGCACGCTACATCTACCTACGTATGCTACCCAAAAGCTTCGTCTGCAGATTTTACCAGACATTTCGTCATTTACCCACTTAATGCTGACAATGGACTGGGTGAAAAGGTCAGTCTCTCAGGCCAATCGCTTATCGTAAGTTCCATAGAGCAAGCAGAAAATAATGGGTATTGTACAGGAATTCAATATATTCATGTATAAAATCTCCTCAGTTCTCCTAACTTGACGCTCTGCGGTTGCCACTTCCTTAAAAGCGGGAAACCTGCCCAGGAAGCAAGTACCAGTCCAGGATGCAGCCTACTGTATGTCGACAGCTTCAGGGGGATGTTGAACTTTGATACCGAGCACGGAGCACTCGGGTAGGGTGGGGGCTACTAGTTTGGAGCAGAAGGCCTCGCAGACCTGCCTTCAGACTGCTATACACTAAAATTGCAGAGCTATGGTCAATTTAACAAAGAGGCCTACATATTGAACAGAAGGGCCTACACAGGGGTTTTATGCTGGCTGAGTGGTAAGGATGTCTCAGGATAATTATATAGCAACACAGGACCCGCTGGTCAATTTAATACGGCCTACAAATGCGGCTGGCAGGGCAAGGACAAGGGTCTCATACTTCAGGTGTGGACAGAACGGGCCAGGGGCCCCCTGTGATACAAAATCTACCCTCCTTCAAGGCTGTGGCAATGTAATAGACCATTGTGGGCAGAAGGAAGAGGCAATGGTAGTACAACCATACATGCCAACAGACCCGATTCAGCCAGGAAACGTCCAATGTTTTTAAGCTCAAATGGGCTTTATTTGATCTGTCTCCTGTCTACAATATCCTCTTTTTCAATGTAACTCAAAGGGGAAAATCAATACCCCAGTTTTTTTCAAAATCTCCCTCTTACCAAGTTCAAAATGTTCGCAAGTATGGTACATTGGATCATGGAAGGAAATGGGATAGGGACATGGACTTGGATAACAGAGGACAGGAGAGACATGGAGAGGTGCACCAAACTGACCCTGCAGGGCAGGCATCAGGGTTTGCAGCAGCACAATACACCACACAGGGCATGCAGGACGGGAGTGCAGCACAACAATCCATAGAAAGCAGGAGGGAGGGGACAGGACCATGCACATGGACAACAGAGAACAGAGGGGCAAGAGGCAATGGTAGCTAGCTGACCATAATGGACAGACAGGAGAGAAGGCTGCAGCATAACAGACAATAAAGGGCAGGAGGGACGGATCAGGGGCATTACAATGGAACAGACAAGCCAGGAGGGAGGGAGTAGGGGTCTGCACATGTAAACAGAGGGCTGGGGGCAAGGGGGCAGGGCAGGAGCAGCAAGATAGCCATGGAGGTCAGGCAGGATGGGCACTAGAAGCAAGACACAACATGAAGAGCAACAGTGAGGCTGTGATGGCATACACACAGACCATGGAGGGAAGGTGGGAGGGGGTCAGGGGCAGCTAACTGACCACACAGGGAAGGTGGGAGGGGCCATGGCAGCACAGAAGACCATGCATGGCAAGTGGGAGAGTTAGTGGCAGCACAATGGCTATGATGGGCAAGAAGGAGGGTGCAGGGGCATGCACAAAGGACGATGGAGGATAGAAGGGAGGGTCAGGACCTGTGCACAGACAAGAAAGTTCAGGGGAAGGGGCCTCACAACAGACCACACGGGGCAGGCAGGAGGAGCAGTTGCAGCACAACAGACCAGGGAGGGCAGAAGGGTGTGGCAGTACAATGGACCATGTAGGACAGGAGCAAGAGGATAGAGGCATGGCATGTGGACAGGCAGGGTGGAGGTGGCAGGGACAGGTTACAGTCATCTGACAATGCTAGGCAGGTGGGAGGGGAGTGGCAGCTCAACAGAACACTCAGAGTAGATAGGAGTGGCAGGTCCATGGGACATGGTGGACAAAAAGGATGGAGCAGGGGCATGCACAAAGACATCGGAGGGCAGGGGGAAGGAGAATAGGGGCAGCAAGCTAAGCACAGAGTTTAAGCAGGAGGTCAATGATGGGGCATAGAATTGGGCAATGGAGGGCAGGAGGAGTGGACTGGTACATCATACTAAATTGAGGGCAGTGGCAGCACATCAGACCATGCATGGCAGGAGGGAGGAGGCTAGTCCATGGATTCACACAACAGAGGATAGGGAGGAGGGGGATGGGGCAGCAAGCTAACTGTTCAGAGAAGGCGGGTATTAGAAATTTTATTGTTTTTAAAACATTTTGTCTGTGCAAACTACTTAAAATATGAACAAGTATGCAGCATAATCTCACTTTTATTCAGGAAGAAGAAGACGTTAGTGACTGTGACTCCGGGCTCACTTGGCAAAAACACCCCCTGACCCTCCACCCCCTATCGCAAAATGTAATGCCCGTGAAAAGGGTAGGTGAACACAGTGTTATATAGAACATAGTCCTGAGAGCACGATTGAAAATGAAAACTAGATATAGTGTATGGTATAAACTATGCACCAAAAAGTGTGATATAAGATGAACCAGGCGTGAAATATAATATGCAATACATTGTGCGCAATGACAGATTCATTGGAGAGCGCGAGATAGCACAGGCACTAGCGCGTGCTATGCGATATGCGCCTTGGAGTGTAATATGCACAGGGCAGTGTTGTGTAACCTAACTAGTCTCTAAAGTTGTAATATAAAATATGTGCTGGGGAGTGTAACGTTGCATATGCACTGTGACAAAGATATGGATCCCAAATTGTAATATGTATGGCATAGCGCTGTGCGTTATAACATAGGCATCGAGGAAGGCACGTTAGATGGGGCAATATAACCCGTGCGAAGACAAGTGTGGCATGACATTTTCACGGGGTGGTGTTACAGTGCACATGGGCTAGAGAGTGTCATAGCATATGCACTAGCTAGTGGAATACAATACAGAGGTGTGTGGCACTCGGCAGGCAATGGTGGGTGTAACACAGCATTGGGCTCTGTCAGGAGCGCGCTGTGACTCGCAAGTGATGTTCGTCCCCTTTCCAGAGAGTAAAATAAAAAGTATTACACATCCGGCAGTGGATGTGTGTTTTATTAACTGTGAGGGGGGTTTCTTGCATAGTTTTGGTCGAATTTTTGTCGAATCCCCTTTGAATGGCTTGGTGTGCATGTGTATTAAATGTGCCCGTCAATAGCTACCCATGTTTGTATAAATAAACGACAAGGGTGTCTACCGGGATTAGGCACGGTAGAGCATCAGACATGTCAGAGCTTCACTAGTGGTGTAAATACATTCCACGTGGATTAATTGCATGCATAGTCGCCTTTTAATGAATATCACGCAAATCGTCATGGTGATAGGTACGTACGGTTTGTCCAGCATGTCCTAGGTGTGTCTATAAATATATATTTTTAAAAAATAATAAAAAACAGTGGCCGGCCCTGGGGATTGGGGTCAAAAAAATATAATTAGGAGACAGGCCCTGGGGGATGGGGTCATCAGGGCCAATAAATTAGAATAAGAAGGGGAACCACACAGCCCCCCTTCTTAAAAAAATAAAATAAACATAAGACTGGCATCGTGCCGGAGGCCATGCCCCCTCCATGCAGCACTCTGCAAACGCGCCCCCAACAGGCATCTCCAGTATGCGCCAGGGAGCTGCGCTGCAGACAGGTGTTCTGAGGCCAAGCCCCTTTTTACACCTCTCTGCAACGCAGCTCTGTGGCGCTTACTGGAGGTACCTAGTGGTCTAGTGTGACCCTAGGGACCCTTAGGATTCAAGGGGACTTAATCTCTCAACTTAGAACAGCCACAGGGCGCGTTTACACAGTGGTGAAGGGAGGGGACGGGGCCTGAGGTGACGTGTGCAAACACGCACCATGGCACGTTTTCAATTGGGGATATAATTTCCCTTCAATACTGAGGGCCCCTGGGGGCTAACTAGCCCACCAAGTGCTTCCAATAAGCGCCACTGAGCTGCATTGCAGAGAGGTGGTCCAGGCCGTGCCACTTTTTACACCTCTCTGCAACGCAGCTCTGTGGCACTTTCTGGAGGTACCTAGTGGGCTAGTTGGACCCTAGGGACCCTCAGGACTCAAATGAACTTAATCTCCCAACTAAAAACGGACACAGGGCGTGTTTACACAATGGTGAAAGGAGGGGACGGGGCCTGAGTTAACGTGTGCAAAAACGCCCTGTGGCCTGTTTTAAGAGGTAGTTTTAATCCCCATGCCCTATTATATACTAGGGGCTTATAGAGGAGGTAAGGCTAATCACAGGGGGACCCCAACGCATAATGTTCCCTAGTGTATGTAGGTGTTTTCACTGTATTCTAAGTGTCTTTTAACATAGCACTGGCTCTAGGACTGGTTAGTCAGACTCAGTTACCACCAGTATCCGTCTGAAAAAGTTGAGGGTACAGGATGATTTTGCAACAAGGCTTCTTTCTGCTCTTATTTTTGTTCTTTCTGCACGTTATCCTTCTTCCTGCACTTATCTTCGTATTTGAGGACTTCTGTTGCTTCTTTCTGCACTTCTTTTGTTTCTTTCTGTGCATTTTTTCTTCTTTCTTCACATGTCCTATCTCTGTAGGCATAGTTAGAAATTAGCATTTAAAAAACCTTTGAAATTAACAGAAAAAACCATAGGTTTCAGGCACGTTATAGTTAGGAATTAGCATTTAAAAAACCTCAGAAATTCACTGAAAAAACCATAGGTTTCAGGGGTGTTATAGTTAGCTGGACATTTCACTTGTACAAAACCATTGAAATTGCCCCGTTATAGTTAGTTCAGCTAACTATAACTCGCGCGCCCGCAATGCACTGCTGATGACGTCACATATTACATCACTCATGACATGGTCAGTGACATCACTCATGACATCACTGATGACATCTCAAATGACATCACTGATGACATCACTGATGACATCATCCTTGTGATAGAGTGGCAGACCTCCTCTCACCCTAATATAACCTTTGATACACACATTCAAAAATAGAGACTAAAATTTTCAAAACAATGGACATACCAATACCAGTTACAACAACCTCTTCAGTAATTCTAAGATCCACATACACATCCACTCATTCACCAACAGTCCAATACAGTCACTCATACATGTACTCACTCATCATATGTACTCATACACCTATACATCCTGTTACACAATGCCACTCATCCATAGAGTTACTCACACACATAGTCACTCATGCTAATAAAGAATCAAACATACATTTACTTGCATATACAGTTATACACACACCACCACACTTACTTCTACGGAAACTTACACATACTTAGTCTTTTAAACAATCACTTATAGAAACACATACTTATTCATACAGGAACTCTTTCAATCTCTCACTCTCACATATACTCACATATATACACCAATAGTCACATATACTAGTTTAAAACATATGTAGTTACTCATAAAGACACTATTGAGACAGTCATTCACTCACTAACACACCCATACACACACTCATCCACCCATACAGTCCTGCACACATACTGTGTTCAACACATACAAACAGTGAGTCACTCATTCATGCACCTATGCACTACGTAATACCCCCCACCGAACCATGCAGACACTCAGACTGATACTCAAAAAAACAACTAATAACCTATATAGACACCCATGTAGCTACTCACCAACCCATGCAGCCACTTATACACAAAGTGAGAGACTGATACAGATATTTACATATTTAAACATTACTCACTAAGCCATGTATTCACTATGATACACTTAATCAGTCAGTTACACAATCAATTTTTCAAAAACAAATCATCCATTTAGACACTTATATACCCATTTATTCTTCCATCGACCTTGAGATATACATATATAAAACATATTTAATTTTCAGAATAACACACATTCACTGGATGATGTCATCAGTGATGTCATCAGTGATGTCATTTGAGATGTCATCAGTGATGTCATGAGTGATGTCACTGACCATGTCATGAGTGATGTAATATGTGACGTCATCAGCAGTGCATTGCGGGCGCGCGAGTTATAGTTAGCTGAACTAACTATAACGGGGCAATTTCAATGGTTTTGTACAAGTGAAAAGTCCAGCTAACTATAACACCCCTGAAACCTATGGTTTTTTCAGTGAATATATATATATATATATTACCTACTGGCGGTCGCCAGTAGGTAGTTATAGTTAGGACCCCTTTTCCATAGGAAATCCGCAACATTCTATTTTGAATAACTTTGGCGCCAGTCGACGAATCCTTGCAAATTTTTCAAAATAGGTGGGGCGCTACGCTCCGCTCCTACCCTGAAAGTCTCGGGGGGATTCGTCAAGCAGGGGCTGAGATAAAAGGGGAGTCCCAAAACACGTTTTCCCCATGCATTTTTCCATAGGACCTTTAGACACAGCTACAGCCCGAACGGCTGAACAGAATTACTTGAAATTTGGCAGAGAGGTAGCCATAAGGTCAAGGAAGTGCCTTTTGCAGGTCTGGTGTAAATCTGTTCAGTATTTCCGGAGAAAATAGCATTTAAAAGCATATATATATATATATGCGCGCAGGGTGCGCGCACCGTGCGAGCACCGTGCGAGCACCCTAACGTGCGCGAGCGTAATTCTGATTGGTGGTTACATGTTAGTCAACGTTCGAATCGGTCGAAATCAGGAAGTGTCAGCCGCCATTTTGTTTGTTTTCAGTGCGAGAGTGAAAAAGGAAGGTGGCGAACGTGAAAAGGGGGCAGGGTAGAGAGTTCCTGACCCCTTAGCCTTTGTCAGGGGGTCCCTGAAGGACCCCGAAGGCAAAAAAAAAAAATTTTTTTTCTTAAAAAATCGCGGGGGTGCGCGCACAGTGCGCGCACCCTGAAAAACACAAAAAAAAAATTTTTTTTTACAAAAAAAAAATAATAATTCGCAGGGTGAAAACCAAAAAAAAATAAATAATAATTTTTAATACGTAGTTTATTGTAAAATAAATATATAAAAAATAATACATAAATAAATTAGCATTTAAAAAAACGTACAAATTCACTGAAAAAACCATAGGTTTCACACACGTTATAGTTAGGAATTAGCATTTAAAAAACCTTGCTAAATCACTGAAAAAACCATAGGTTTCACACATGTTATAGTTAGCTGGACATTTTACTGATAAAAAACCAATGAAATTCCCCCGTTATAGTTACTGTAGGCAACTATAACTCACGCGACCGTAATCCTCTGCTGATGACATATGTGTCTGTATGAAAAAAAAATATTTGTAATATATGTATAGCTAAAATTTAATGGAAGAAGACATGGGCAAATAAGTGTCTAAATACAGTATTAGCATCAGCAGAGGATTACGGTCGCGTGAGTTATAGTTGCCTACAGTAACTATAACGGGGGAATTTCATTGGTTTTTTATCAGTAAAATGTCCAGCTAACTATAACATGTGTGAAACCTATGGTTTTTTCAGTGATATATATATATATATGACCTACTGGCAGGCGCCAGTAGGTAGATATAGTTAGGACCTATTTCCCATAAGAAATCCGCAACATTCTATTTCGAATAACGTTGGTGCCGATTGACGAATCTTCGTGAAATCCAAACTTTTGGACAGCTCCGTTCCGCTCCTATCCTGAAAATTTCACGGTGATTCGTCAAGCGGGGGCCGAGAAAAAAGGGGGGTTCCAAAACGCGTTTTCCCCATGCATTTTCCCATAGGACCTGTTGACGGAGCTACAGCCCGAACTGCTGAATGGAATTACACCAAATTCGGCAAAGAGGTAGTCCTCAGTTCAGACTCGTGCCTTTTTCTTAAATGGTGTAAATCCGTTCATTAGTTCCTGAGAAAATTAGGGTAAAAAAGTTAGTGATATCTATGGCCTCGGAGGATCCGCGCACCCTCCCCGCACCCAGCACGCACCCTGCCGTGCAAGAGCTGTATTCTAATTGGCTGTCAACACTCCAGATCAGGAAGTGTTGGCAGCCATCTTGTGCCTCGGTAGAAGCCTCGGTAGAAGCGGGAAGGTTAGAAACACCCTGACCCCCTAGGCCTGCTCAGGGGTCCCACAAGGACCCCCAGAGCCAAAAAAAGATTATTTTTTTTAAAACATCGGTGAGATTCGCGCACCCAGTGTGAATTTCGGCCAAAAATATTCTATTTTACCCCCGGGGGCCAAATCCCGGGGGCATATTATAAAAAAAAGTGTGTGGGGGATCCCAATCCCCCCCACACTGCCCCGGGGACCGCCACCCCCAGGGCTCCAAGATTGAATATGCGGGGGGCTCACGGCCCCCCCGCAGCCCCAGGGACTGCCACCCCCAAGGCTTCATTATAGATGGGTGGGGGGGCTCAAAGGCCCCCAAGCCCCAGGGACTGCCACCCCTCGGGGCTCTATGTCAATGTATGCAGGGGGCTCATGGCCCCCCCGCAGCCCCGGGGACCGCCATCCCCTGGGGCTTGGTTTTTTTTTAAATAAAGAAAAAACCCTGTGTGGGGGGCTTGAGCCCCCCCACATGCCCCGGGGACCGCCACCTCCCCGGGGGCTAATTATTTAACAAAGGGGGTCCGTTACGGACCCCCAAGCCCTGGGGACCACCACCCCCCGGGGCTTTAAATTAAGTGGGAGGGGGGCCGCGCGGCCCCCCTCCTGGAGCCAATGATGGCCCTGGGGACCGCCACCTCCCAGGGCCGCCTCCTGCAGTGTCCCGGGGTGCCCACCCCCGGGACACTGCTGTTTGCAATGGCAGGGCGGGAGCCTCGCGGCTCCCACCCTGCCATTGCAAACTGCTTTGCTTCATTGAAGCGAGAGCAGGGAAACCTGCTCTCGCTTCAATGAAGCAAAGCAGATTGCTTTTCCACATGGGGAGCAGCATGTTAGCTGCTCCCCATGTGGAAAAGCAATGCCGGCTCCCGCAGGAAGCGGGAGCCGGCTGGGACCGTGGGGGGTCCCCACGGTCCCCAACGAGGTGGCCAGGCCCCAGGGGTGGGGTCCCCGGGGCCAGTAGTGGCCCAGGAGGGGGGCCACGCGGCCCCCGTCCTAAAAATTCTCTAAAAAAAAAAAAACACACGGCCCCGGGGGATGGAGTCCCCGGGGCCAAAAGGGGCCACAGGAGGGGGGCAAGGCAGTCCCCCTCCAAAATAGAAAAATTTAAAAAACAAAGGGCCATGCCCCGGGGTATGGGGTCCCTGGGGCAAATTAGGGCCTTGGGAAGGGGGCCACTCGGCCCCCTTCCCGATTTTTGTTTATAAAAAAAAATAAAAAAATAATGGGGGCAGGCCCTGGGGGATGGAGTCCCCAGGGCCAAGAAATCAGAAAAAGAAGGGGGGGGCTACACAGCCCCCCTTCTAAAAAAAATTAAAAAAATAAGACAGATTGGCCCAGAGGCCACGCCCCCTCCTTGCACCATTCTGCAAACGCGCCCACTGGCGCGTTTGCAGAGGGGGATCTAATTCCCCTTGAATATTTGGGGTCCCTGGGGGCCAACTAGCCCACCAGGAACCACCAGTATGCGTCAGGGGGCTGCGTTGCAGAGCGGTGTAATGAGACCACGCCCCTTTTTACACCTCTCTACAAGGCAGCTCAGTGGCGCTTACTGGAGGTACCTGGTGGGCTAGTTGGCCGCCAGGGGACCTCAGGATTCAAGGGGACTTAATCTCCCAACTTGAAACGCGCCACGGGTGCGTTTGCACAGTGGTGAAGGTAGGGGGCGGGGCCTGAGGTGATACTGTGCAAACACGCCCTGTGGCGCGTTTTAAGTTGGGGAATTCATTCCTCTTCAATCCAGAGGTTCCCTAGGGGCCAATTAGCCCACCAGGTACCTCCAGTAAGCGCCACGGAGCTGCGTTGCAGAGTGTTGTAAAAAGGGGTGTGGCCTCTGAACACCTCTCTGCAATGCAGCTCCCTGGCGCATACTGGAGGTACCTGGTGGGCTAGTTGGCCCCCAGGGGACCTCAGGATTGAAGAGGAATTAATTCCCCAACTTAAAACGCGCCACAGGACGTGTTTGCACATGTCACCTCAGGCCCCGCCCCCTTCCTTCACCATTGTACAAATATTCCTCTAAAATCAGCCGAACTACGAATTCCGATTTACTCACCTGTTATCAGGAGAGAACACAGGCCTGCATCTTTTAGCCCAGCACTGACTCTGAAAAGTAATTCTAAGCGTACTTACCAGTAACTTGTATTTCCTTCCATAGGAATCCATTGTGTGGTTTTCAGTAGAAAAGTTTCTAAGTGTCTATTTTCACAAACTAAAAATATTCCTAAAAAATCTTTGTATGACTTAAACACATTCTTTCAACTGTTTACAGGAGGTTGGCCAGTGCTGGATCCAGGATCCACCACTGAGTAAGAGAAAGTAACAATAACACTACTTACCTGCTAAGTGAATGTTCTGCCATAGGATAACATTGGTGATTCTATGTGAACATTTTTCAAAGTGTCAACTTTTAAAATACAATAATATTCCTTAAAAATAACTACTGTAACCAAAACGCTTTTACTCAACTGTTTACAGGAGATGTCAAAGGACTGAATCTAGGATCCAGTCCTGTGGTTAGAAAAGTAATCCATAAAGTAACTAATTGCATTTAACTAGAAATTCAAATTGAGCTCAATGTTGCTTTCTGTTTGAAATTGTGTTGCCCATTGCAACAACTGTAACTACTGTACTTAAAAGTCTGTTGCCTATTTGCCAAGTATTTAAACTAAAGTAATTCATTCTGAGGAAGTATATTTTGTATTGTAATGTATAATGTAATTATAATGTAATTAAAAAAATATATCTAAAAATAAAGTAAATCAGTATAAAAAAAATCAGTATAACAATTAATACATTAAAAAATGTAATTTACAAAACCTTTGAAATTCACTGAAAAAAACCATAGGTTTCAGGCCTGATATAGTTAGGAATTAGCACTTAAAAAACCTTTGAAATTCACTGAAAAAACCATAGGTTTCAAGCCTGATATAGTTAGGAATTAGCATTTAAAAAACCTTTGAAATTCACTGAAAAAACCATAGGTTTCAGGCCTGATATAGTTAGGAATTAGCATTTAAAAAACCTTAGAAATTCACTAAAAAAACAATAGGTTTTAGGGGTGTTATAGTTAGCTGGACATTTCACTCGAACAAAACCATTGAAATTCCTCCGATATAGTTAGTTGTACTAACTACATCTCGCACGCCCACAATCCACTGCTGATGATGTCACATATTACATCATTCATGACATGGTCAGTGACATCACTGATGACATCTCAAATGACATCACTGATGACATCACTGATGGCATCATCCACGTGACAATCAGATACACCTCATCATACACTAGTATAAACCTTTCATCACTCACTGTAAAATACAGAGTGCCAGATTTAAAAGCATTGACACACCAATACAGTTTCTAAACACCTACTCAGTGATTCCTAGATCTATACACACATCTAATCACTTACCTATAGATTCACTCATACATGCTGTCAATGATCAATAGAACACTATCACTTATACACCTATATCGACATTACACACCAGCACACATCCTAATCACTTATGAAGTTATCCTACTCACTTATGCAAACAATGGATCATACTTACTTTTACTTACCTATACACTTATAAAAACACCACTTCATCTATTCATATAGATAATAAATCATACTTAGTGTGTTATAAAAACACTATTACAAGTATACAGTTATCCATACAGTCACTCATACAAACACTGTGTCATATATATACTTATTTATATACAACAACTTACACATACACTGGCTTTTATTTTCCTAGTTTGTTGGACATGTACCATTGAAACATATATTGGCTCATCACCACACCCACAAAGATATTCACTCACCCAAACAACTGTTATAACATGTAGTTTTAACTTCATATACCTACTGAATCAACTATTCACACATCTTTGGGCAGTCACACCCCCCCCACCGAACCACACACACATTCACTCTCCCATACAAATACTCAGCTAACTAATCAATAAATAATATAGACTTTCACGTAGCTAGTAACCAACTGGTGCAGCAGTTTACACAACAACTTACAAAGTGATACAGATATTCACACAGTTTAGTCACTATCCAATATATTTAGTGAGACACTATAGATTAGTCAAGACAACAGTCATTCACACTGCTACTAAATCCTCCATCCAGATATTTATATGGATATATCCACTCATTCTTCATTGCAAATTGCTATATATATAATACATATTTAAATAACGAACCAAACCACATTCACTGGATGATGTCATCAGTGATGTCATCAGTGATGTCATTTGAGATGCCATCAGTGATGTCACTGACCATGTCATGAATTATGTAATATGTGACATCATCAACAGTGGATTGCGGGCGCGCGAGATGTAGTTAGTACAACTAACTATATCGGAGGAATTTCAATGGTTTTGTTCGAGTGAAATGTCCAGCTAACTATAACACCTCTAAAACCTATTGTTTTTTCAGTGAATTTCTAAGGTTTTTTAAATGCTAATTCCTAACTATATCAGGCCGGAAACCTAAGGTTTTTTTCAGTGAATATATGTATATATTTATATATTCACAGAAAAAACCATAGGTTTCAGGCACGTTATAGTTAGGAATTAGCATTTAAAAAACCTCAGAAATTCACTGAAAAAAACATAGGTTTCAGGGGTGTTATAGTTAGCTGGACTTTTCACTTGTACAAAACCATTGAAATTCCCCCGTTATAGTTAGTTCAGCTAACTATAACTCGCACGCCCGCAATGCACTGCTGATGACGTCACATATTACATCACTCATGACATGGCCAGTGACATCACTGATGACATCACTGATGACATCTCAAATGACATCACTGATGACATCATCCAGTGAATGTATCTTTTTCTGAAAATTAAATATGTTTTATATCTGTATATCTCAAGGTCGATGGAAGAATACATGGGTATATAAGTGTCTAAATGGATGATTTGTTTTTGAAAAATTGATTGTGTAACTGACTGATTAGGTGTATCATAGTGAATACATGGCTTAGTGAGTAATGTTTAAATATGTAAATATCTGTATCAGTCTCTCACTTTGTGTATAAGTGGCTGCATGGGTTGGTGAGTAGCTACATGGGTGTCTATATAGGTTATTAGTTGGTTTTTTGAGTATCAGTCTGAGTGTCTGCATGGTTCGGTGGGGGGTATTACGTAGTGCATAGGTGCATGAATGAGTGACTTACTCTTTGTATGTGTTGAAGACAGCATGTGTGCAGGACTGTATGGGTGGATGAGTGTGTGTATGGGTGTGTTAGTGAGTGAATGACTGTCTCAATAGTGTCTTTATGAGTAACTACATATGTTTTAAACTAGTATATGTGACTATTGGTGTATATAAGTGAGTATATGTGAGAGTGAGAGATTGAAAGAGTTCCTGTATGAATAAGTATGTGTTTCTATAAGTGATTGTTTAAAAGACTAAGTATGTGTAAGTTTCCGTAGAAGTAAGTGTGGTAGTGTGTATATAACTGTATATGCAAATAAATGTATGTTTGATTCTTTATTAGCATGAGTGACTATGTGTGTGAGTAACTCTATGGATGAGTGGCATTGTATAACAGGATGTATAGGTGTATGAGTACATATGATGAGTGAATACATGTATGAGTGACTGTATAGGACTGTTGGTGAATGAGTGGATGTGTATGTGGATCTTAGAATTACTGAAGAGGTTGTTGTAACTGGTATTGGTATGTCCATTGTTTTGAAAAGTTTAGTCTCTATTTTTGAATGTGTGTATCAAAGGTTATATTAGGGTGAGAGGAGGTCTGCCACTCTATCACAAGGATAATGTCATCAGTGATGTCATCAGTGATGTCATTTGAGATGTCATCAGTGATGTCATGATTGATGTCACTGACCATGTCATGAGTGATGTAATATGTGACGTCATCAGCAGTGCATTGCGGGCGCGCGAGTTATAGTTAGCTGAACTAACTATAACGGGGGAATTTCAATGGTTTTGTACAAGTGAAAAGTCCAGCTAACTATAACACCCCTGAAACCTATGGTTTTTTCAGTGAATTTCTGAGGTTTTTTAAATGCTAATTCCTAACTATAACGTGCCTGAAACCTATGATTTTTTCTGTGAATATATATATATATATATATATATATATATATATATATATATATATATATATTCACTTAAAAAACCATAGGTTTCACACATGTTATAGTTAGCTGGACATTTCACTTGTGAAAACCCATTGAAATTCCCCCGTTATAGTTAATGCAGGCAACTATAACTCACGCGACCGCAATCCTCTGCTGATGACGTCAGATATTACATCACTGTATTTAGACACTTATTTACTCATGTCTTCTTCCATTAATTTTTAGCTATACATATATTACAAATATTTTTTTTTCAGAAAGACACATGTCTTCAGTGATGTAATATCTGACGTCATCAGCAGAGGATTGCGGTCGCGTGAGTTATAGTTGCCTGCACTAACTATAACGGGGGAATTTCGATGGTTTTTCACGAGTGAAATGTCCAGCTAACTATAACATGTGTGAAACCTATGGTTTTTTAAGTGAATTTGCAAGGTTTTTTAAATGCTAATTCCTAACTATAACGTGTGTGAAACCTATGGTTTTTTCAGTGAATATATATATATATATATATATACGCAAAGCGTTAATCAACGGGTTCTATAGATCACGGCAGAAGTCTACTGGACAGTGACAAACAAGATGATGCTGCAAATGAGGTAATTTGGCATAATGGTTATCGATTTTGACTTTAGAACTGGCAAACCAAGGGCCAAATGTACAAAGCATTTTGCTGTGACCGGTAAAATGCTTTTTGGCATGTATCAACCCTATAATTGCAAGTTGGTAACTTATAATCGACTCACAAAATAGGGTTTCCGAGTCACTATTAGGAAGGGGCGTGTTAAGGCCATCTCTTCCTAATTGCGAGTTGCACTTGTATGTAGGAATGTTTTGCAACTGGAAATGCAGTCACAAAACATTTGCAGTTAGCACCAACTTCCAATTGGTGATAACCAATTCGCAAATGGCAAGGGGGCCCAAAGGGACCCCTATCCCTTTGTGATGGGCACACCAACATTTTTTAAGAGCAGGCAGTTGTCCTATGGACCACTGCCTGCTCTTAAAAAATGAAAAGGTAGCTAAATGGATCCCGTTTTCCTTTGAGGAGAAGGGCTGCATTACAAAAAAAATTATTGCTTTATTTAAAAAGCAATCACAGACATGGTGGCCTGCTGACCCCAGCAGGCCACGTTCCCTGTGATTGTAGCCATTCACAATGGGTTGCAAATTGCGACATGCCCCATGAATATTGATGAGGCAGGTACATTTGCGACCCACTGCGCACTGCCAACAGTATTAAACACACTGTTTTGTATCGCAGTTTGCAATTTACTAATAGCAAATCGCTAAAATTCACTATAAGGAAATCGCAAACATGCGATTTTTTACATCTGGCCCCATCCGTTGTACAGATGGACAACAACAACCTGCAGGAAGAAAGGAGACCTCCACGGCGCTGTGCCAAGTCCACATATCCACCGCCCCTGTAGTCTTTATGTGACCAATAAGTACCTATTTTCCACACCCAGCCTGCATTCTCTTGACCGAGGGCAAAATGTTTGGTTTCATGGGTGGCAACCAACAAATTGTAGAGCGCACCTCAATTTAGAACCACACGCTATCAATGAACACATTGACTCTCTTCACATACATTCAACTTTCCCTTTGCATGGTTGTACCAGTCGAAACTAAGTACTATTCACAGCTGATATCACATGGTTGCATGCATGATCTCCTTTTTGCAATTCAAATATGACCTTCATCCAAGTTAAAACAGTGAAGAAATACATTTTGCTGCAATTTCTTTCAGGAGGGGGCTATGTTAGTCTGTGGCAATGTGATGTGAAGAACCCCTCAGTCAGGTCTACAAACAAATGTGAAAACATGAACTTCCCTGCCAGTTACCAACCAGTCACTCAGATAATGAGTCTGTGATGAATTGATATACTCAGATAAGCATGGGCAATAAAGTGTTTTAATTTGAAATCAAATAAGATGGGATTTACACAATACACATGGAGCAAATGTATTAGTTTTGTTGACAAATTTGGCACTTGATAATTGGAATATATTAAACTAAAACAGAAAGCACCATCTTGGTCTGGGAAAGTAGATTAGGATGAGAACTCAATTTTACAGAATACAAGCACAGACATCAACGAGAAAAGAAGATATCAAATAATAAATTGATCTAATGCATGGACACATCAACAGCCTCTTACCAATTGCTCTAATATGTTGATCGCTTGGACCATCTCCTGGGGACTGTTGTCACACCTTGTGACCATTTTTTCCCCTTCCTCAATCTGAGGCCCGATGACAGATGCTGTTTTCTTGGCAACTCCACCATGAGGTGTGGGTGGAGGTTGGCAGGAGGGGTATTGCTAATATTGTCCACAGTGGGGAAGGTTTGACTATATTTTGGAGTGTCTTTGTTACTGTTTAGACAGTGAGTAAGGTCTCCACATGTGCAGGACAACAAGAAGTGCATTTAATTGATCAAAGCATCGTGAGATGTCAAACACATCTGTCCTCATGTTATCTATTTTACTAATAATTACTTTCTAAAACACCGTAAGTGCAAACATTTTTTAATATTCTGGGATGAAGTAGAGGTGCAAGCAGCTGGAGAGGTATCTGGAGCAAAGGAGTCAGAGGCTTGCCTGTGGCACTCAGGTTTGTGCCTTGGTGTTCAGGAAGGTATATAAGAAGAATAGATGTTTGTGGGAAGCAATGTTGGTGCCTCTCAAGTGAACACCATGCCCTAGATTTTCAGGCTTTCTTGAGTGTTTTGCTACAGTCCATCACACATAGCTTTTCTTTTGTGTGAGTAACTGGATAGTTGATTTAATGAGAATGAAGAATTTGACTTTCTAACTTCGGTTGGTTGTCTCTCGCTAACCCATCAGATATTAATGCACACAGTGGACCACAAATTTCTCAATTGTTTCAGTTTCTAAATATTTTCTACTGGGCTGACCAAAAGAACAGTAAGGGGGATATTCTCAAGAATGTGTGCTAACCATCGCAAAAGTAGCTTAACGCTACTCTTCACATCGCAGTCTATCTTGGGAAAATAACTCTGTGTCAACGTGGTATTCTCAAGCCGGCGGCACCATGCGAAGGTCCCATGATAACGCGCCAAATGACTGCATGAAAACCAACGCAACGCCACAAAAATGCGAAACACGAACGCGAAAAAACTTGTGATGAGGCCAAGTGCGATACAAAAATCACCGATAACCAGCGATAGGCCTGCAATTCCCACACGTCATGCAGGAAAATGCACTATAAAAGCAGAACAGGAAAAACACACCAAAAAACAAAATAAATTGCGCAGCAACATGGATGCACCCAGACCAAGTGCCCAGGTCAACACGAACCCCACAAGCCCAACAGATCACGAGCAAGTAATCTCGAGCTTGGGGAAGGCCAAGGAGAAGAGAAAGAGGAAGACGGGGTACAGTCCGCATGACAACCGGATCTTTGTCACGGAGGTGACAGAACACTAACGATAACTGTCCGTCACCTCCAGGGTGTCATTGGCAACACAGAATGGCATTCCATTGTGAATGCAGTCGGAGTGTCGAGGAGGCCAAGATGCACTGGCATGATGTGAAAAGCCACACCAAGCAGAAATCCACTGCCAACAGGAAGGCAGCAATGGTGAATGGAGGTGGGAGTCCTACGCCACAGGAGCAGCTGGAGCAAATGGCGGCCACAGTCATCAGTGTGGAGACGGTGCAAGGAGTCGGGAGTCTGGACACATCTCGACATGACCTGACACAACATCAATAGGGAGAGGAACGAACAGGGACTGGGGGGACAGGGGTGATGGGCACAATGGCACACATGCAGAATGACACGTAGCACATGGCACACCCACAATGACCCTGGGTCATGTCCCTGGTCCCCGTGGCACACTACATCACAAATACAAACATCAAGTAGGCCCCCGTCCACCATGCGCCCAAAGGGGTCCCCACCACACATTACCAATTCCACAACACACACATGCACCAGTGCGAAACACAGCAAAGATGTGTATTTGTGAGCCACACTGACAATGCAAGTGACACTACATGACGAGCAGCATGGCTGGAGTACAATCACCATGACATTTTGCATGCCACAAGACTGAGGTGGCTGAGTGTGGACCACATCCGGAAAGGAGCAGGTCACACTCTGACACATCCACGTGCACCTACAACCATGACATCAAAAACACATATGCAGACAAACAATGCACAAGAGTGCAAAAACCATCCAAGAGCACAAATGACCCAAGTTGTCAACATCTCAGCACCTTAAAAGCACAAAAGTCAAAGGCACACCACCTCCAAGGGATAAGGGGCAGCAAAATCACAGCTGCAGGGGTGACTCTCCCACACGGCAGCACACACACATAGCAATAACAGCACATCCACATAGACGCCAATGTGGTACACAGTGCAACACTTGCACTGCAGAACAGAGGACACAACTGGGTCTGCTTGTGCATAGAAAAGGGCCAATCACATCTGACATAGCAGGAAACTGTGATAAGAAAATGTATGTGTACAACCTCACCTACGTCATGTAGTCCAAAATGTCCACTGTCCTGCATCAAATAGTCCGCTCCTCCCAAACAGTCACAATGTACATTGCCATGCAGTCTGTATGTAAACTTGAACAATGCGTCAACATACATGCCAACACAATGTCAACCAGCTTCTCCCCTTCAGATTGCAGAGGGACGACCAACACCTCGAGCAGAGCAGACCAGTCAACTCTACAGTGATGCTGAAGAGGACCTTCACACTTCAGACACCGACGCCCATCAACAGTTCATGGACATCTTAGGCAATCAACCTCCAGGAGCAAGCCAGCCCAGCTGCATCGAGGATACCCCAGCCCCTGCACAGACCACACAGCTGGACGCACCCACCACCACAGCTTGCTCCCAGCAGCCCACGGAAGCACACATCGCATTCCAAGGCCAGGAGTCAGACTGCCAGAAAGGGGTGGTTGAACAGGTGCGGGTGGGGTTCTACTCCATGGAAGCAGAACAAGATCACATACTTGGGTGTCTAAGACACATCAGGGACCACCTACACTCCCCAACGGAGACACACACTGTGACAGAGACACATGCTTTTGCACATTTCCAGCAATGAACCACACCCAGAGCCACAGGATAATCATTCACACCCCCACGCTGGACTGGCATACGCCGGCCCAGTTCACTCCTCTTACATATTAAGTGGGGTCGACAAAGCTACATGTGCAAGGTCTCACCCACCGCCTGCAGTGACATGGCTGCGTCCGCTGTACACGGCACAATGTTATGTTGTAGGGCCCGGGGCCCTAATGCATACATCATGAGCACACAGACACACTCATGGGTCCCGTGCTCACTACGTCACTGGAGTCAAGCTATCCTGGCTGATGACGGCTGATAGCCAGAAACCGGTCCTAGGATGCTTGATTCCGGTCCAGGGAAGACATGGCTTGGCAGTTCGGGCTGGACTGTTCCCATGAGGCACAGGGTCAAGACTGATTTGCATATGGCCATGTTTGAACTGGGGTGGCGTAGTGGGCAAAAGAACGATGGATTTAACCCAGATCTCTTGACTGGGGGAGAATGTCTGCATTGTCAGCATTCCGTCCATCATTTGTTTGTTGTAACGCTTTTTGCCCTAAGTGGGATGGGTATGCCCAGACGTGGGTCCCGTGCTCACTACGTCACTGGAGTCAAGCTATCCTGGGTGATGACGGCTGATAGCCAGAAACCGGTCCTAGGATGCTTGATTCCGGTCCAGGGAAGACATGGCTTGGCAGTTCGGGCTGGACTGTTCCCATGAGGCACAGGGTCAAGACTGATTTGCATATGGCCATGTTTGAACTGGGGTGGCGTAGTGGGCAAAAGAACGATGGATTTAACCAAGATCTCTTGACTGGGGGAGAATGTCTGCATTGTCAGCATTCCGTCCATCATTTGTTTGTTGTAACGCTTTTCGCCCTAAGTGGGATGGGTATGCCCAGACGTGGGTCCCGTGCTCACTACGTCACTGGAGTCAAGCTATCCTGGCTGATGACGGCTGATAGCCAGAAACCGGTCCTAGGATGCTTGATTCCGGTCCAGGGAAGACATGGCTAGGCAGTTCAGGCTGGACTGTTCCCATGAGGCACAGGGTCAAGACTGATTTGCATATGGCCATGTTTGAACTGGGGTGGCGTAGTGGGCAAAAGAACGATGGATTTAACCCAGATCTCTTGACTGGGGGAGAATGTCTGCATTGTCAGCATTCCGTCCATCATTTGTTTGTTGTAACGCTTTTCGCCCTAAGTGGGATGGGTATGCCCAGACGTGGGTCCCGTGCTCACTACGTCACTGGAGTCAAGCTATCCTGGCTGATGACGGCTGATAGCCAGAAACCGGTCCTAGGATGCTTGATTCCGGTCCAGGGAAGACATGGCTTGGCAGTTCGGGCTGGACTGTTCCCATGAGGCACAGGGTCAAGACTGATTTGCATATGGCCATGTTTGAACTGGGGTGGCGTAGTGGGCAAAAGAACGATGGATTTAACCCAGATCTCTTGACTGCGGGAGAATGTCTGCATTGTCAGCATTCCGTCCATCATTTGTTTGTTGTAACGCTTTTCGCCCTAAGTGGGATGTGTATGCCCAGACGTGGGTCCCGTGCTCACTACATCACTGGAGTCAAGCTATCCTGGCTGATGACGGCTGATAGCCAGAAACCGGTCCTAGGATGCTTGATTCCGGTCCAGGGAGGACATGGCTTGGCAGTTCGGGCTGGACTGTTCCCATGAGGCACAGGGTCAAGACTGATTTGCATATGGCCATGTTTGAAGTGGGGTGGCGTAGTGGGCAAAAGAACGATGGATTTAACCCAGCTCTCTTGACTGGGGGAGAATGTCTGCATTGTCAGCATTCCGTCCATCATTTGTTTGTTGTAACGCTTTTCGCCCTAAGTGGGATGGGTATGCCCAGACGTGGGTCCCGTGCTCACTACGTCACTGGAGTCAAGCTATCCTGGCTGATGACGGCTGATAGCCAGAAACCGGTCCTAGGATGCTTGATTCCGGTCCAGGGAAGACATGGCTTGGCAGTTCGGGCTGGACTGTTCCCATGAGGCACAGGGTCAAGACTGATTTGCATATGGCCATGTTTGAACTGGGGTGGCGTAGTGGGCAAAAGAACGATGGATTTAACCCAGATCTCTTGACTGGGGGAGAATGTCTGCATTGTCAGCATTCCGTCCATCATTTGTTTGTTGTAACGCTTTTTGCCCTAAGTGGGAAGGGTATGCCCAGACGTGGGTCCCGTGCTCACTACGTCACTGGAGTCAAGCTATCCTGGCTGATGACGGCTGATAGCCAGAAACCGGTCCTAGGATGCTTGATTCCGGTCCAGGGAAGACATGGCTTGGCAGTTCGGGCTGGACTGTTCCCATGAGGCACAGGGTCAAGACTGATTTGCATATGGCCATGTTTGAACTGGGGTGGCGTAGTGGGCAAAAGAACGATGGATTTAACCCAGATCTCTTGACTGGGGGAGAATGTCTGCATTGTCAGCATTCCGTCCATCATTTGTTTGTTGTAACGCTTTTCGCCCTAAGTGGGATCGGTATGCCCAGACGTGGGTCCCGTGCTCACTACGTCACTGGAGTCAAGCTATCCTGGCTGATGACGGCTGATAGCCAGAAACCGGTCCTAGGATGCTTGATTCCGGTCCAGGGAAGACATGGCTAGGCAGTTCAGGCTGGACTGTTCCCATGAGGCACAGGGTCAAGACTGATTTGCATATGGCCATGTTTGAACTGGGGTGGCGTAGTGGGCAAAAGAACGATGGATTTAACCCAGATCTCTTGACTGGGGGAGAATGTCTGCATTGTCAGCATTCCGTCCATCATTTGTTTGTTGTAACGCTTTTCGCCCTAAGTGGGATGGGTATGCCCAGACGTGGGTCCCGTGCTCACTACGTCACTGGAGTCAAGCTATCCTGGCTGATGACGGCTGATAGCCAGAAACCGGTCCTAGGATGCTTGATTCCGGTCCAGGGAAGACATGGCTTGGCAGTTCGGGCTGGACTGTTCCCATGAGGCACAGGGTCAAGACTGATTTGCATATGGCCATGTTTGAACTGGGGTGGCGTAGTGGGCAAAAGAACGATGGATTTAACCCAGATCTCTTGACTGGGGGAGAATGTCTGCATTGTCAGCATTCCGTCCATCATTTGTTTGTTGTAACGCTTTTCGCCCTAAGTGGTATGGGTATGCCCAGACGTGGGTCCCGTGCTCACTACGTCACTGGAGTCAAGCTATCCTGGCTGATGACGGCTGATAGCCAGAAACCGGTCCTAGGATGCTTGATTCCGGTCCAGGGAAGACATGGCTTGGCAGTTCGGGCTGGACTGTTCCCATGAGGCACAGGGTCTAGACTGATTTGCATATGGCCATGTTTGAACTGGGGTGGCGTAGTGGGCAAAAGAATGATGGATTTAACCCAGATCTCTTGACTGGGGGAGAATGTCTGCATTGTCAGCATTCCGTCCATCATTTGTTTGTTGTAACGCTTTTCGCCCTAAGTGGGATGGGTATGCCCAGACGTGGGTCCCGTGCTCACTACGTCACTGGAGTCAAGCTATCCTGGCTGATGACGGCTGATAGCCAGAAACCGGTCCTAGGATGCTTGATTCCGGTCCAGGGAAGACATGGCTTGGCAGTTCGGGCTGGACTGTTCCCATGAGGCACAGGGTCAAGACTGATTTGCATATGGCCATGTTTGAACTGGGGTGGCGTAGTGGGCAAAAGAACGATGGATTTAACCCAGATCTCTATACTAGGGGAGAATGTCTGCATTGTCAGCATTCCGTCCATCATTTGTTTGTTGTAACGCTTTTCGCCCTAAGTGGGATGGGTATGCCCAGACGTGGGTCCCGTGCTCACTACGTCACTGGAGTCAAGCTATCCTGGCTGATGACGGCTGATAGCCAGAAACCGGTCCTAGGATGCTTGATTCCGGTCCAGGGAAGACATGGCTTGGCAGTTCGGGCTGGACTGTTCCCATGAGGCACAGGGTCAAGACTGATTTGCATATGGCCATGTTTGAACTGGGGTGGCGTAGTGGGCAAAAGAACGATGGATTTAACCCAGATCTCTTGACTGGGGGAGAATGTCTGCATTGTCAGCATTCCGTCCATCATTTGTTTGTTGTAACGCTTTTCGCCCTAAGTGGGATCGGTATGCCCAGACGTGGGTCCCGTGCTCACTACGTCACTGGAGTCAAGCTATCCTGGCTGATGACGGCTGATAGCCAGAAACCGGTCCTAGGATGCTTGATTCCGGTCCAGGGAAGACATGGCTAGGCAGTTCAGGCTGGACTGTTCCCATGAGGCACAGGGTCAAGACTGATTTTCATATGGCCATGTTTGAACTGGGGTGGCGTAGTGGGCAAAAGAACGATGGATTTAACCCAGATCTCTTGACTGGGGGAGAATGTCTGCATTGTCAGCATTCCGTCCATCATTTGTTTGTTGTAACGCTTTTCGCCCTAAGTGGGATGGGTATGCCCAGACGTGGGTCCCGTGCTCACTACGTCACTGGAGTCAAGCTATCCTGGCTGATGACGGCTGATAGCCAGAAACCGGTCCTAGGATGCTTGATTCCGGTCCAGGGAAGACATGGCTTGGCAGTTCGGGCTGGACTGTTCCCATGAGGCACAGGGTCAAGACTGATTTGCATATGGCCATGTTTGAACTGGGGTGGCGTAGTGGGCAAAAGAACGATGGATTTAACCCAGATCTCTTGACTGGGGGAGAATGTCTGCATTGTCAGCATTCCGTCCATCATTTGTTTGTTGTAACGCTTTTTGCCCTAAGTGGTATGGGTATGCCCAGACGTGGGTCCCGTGCTCACTACGTCACTGGAGTCAAGCTATCCTGGCTGATGACGGCTGATAGCCAGAAACCGGTCCTAGGATGCTTGATTCCGGTCCAGGGAAGACATGGCTTGGCAGTTCGGGCTGGACTGTTCCCATGAGGCACAGGGTCTAGACTGATTTGCATATGGCCATGTTTGAACTGGGGTGGCGTAGTGGGCAAAAGAACGATGGATTTAACCCAGATCTCTTGACTGGGGGAGAATGTCTGCATTGTCAGCATTCCGTCCATCATTTGTTTGTTGTAACGCTTTTCGCCCTAAGTGGGATGGGTATGCCCAGACGTGGGTCCCGTGCTCACTACGTCACTGGAGTCAAGCTATCCTGGCTGATGACGGCTGATAGCCAGAAACCGGTCCTAGGATGCTTGATTCCGGTCCAGGGAAGACATGGCTTGGCAGTTCGGGCTGGACTGTTCCCATGAGGCACATGGTCAAGACTGATTTGCATATGGCCATGTTTAAACTGGGGTGGCGTAGTGGGCAAAAGAACGATGGATTTAACCCAGATCTCTTGACTGGGGGAGAATGTCTGCATTGTCAGCATTCCGTCCATCATTTGTTTGTTGTAACGTTCAGATGATAGGCATGGAGTTGGTGGTACCACATCGAAGGGAGTACAGTGACATACAATCTACCATAAAGTGTGTACTATGCCTTTGCATAACCAAGACTCAGTTCCACATGTGTGACCTACTTGACCATGGTGTAGGCCGGAGGCAGCGGTCAGCACGGGCCAACCGCTGTTCGGCAAGCTCCTCCTGGAACTCTGACACACGACGTTGAAATGGCATGTGGGGATGACTTGGGGTTGACGGAGGTAGAAGTAACAGAGCTGAGCGGGTGTTTACCCATCGACGATGCCCTGTCCTGCCTGGTACAGACTGGATTTGATTAGTGTGAGGCCTGCTGGACTGTATTGTAGGCCGAAGGTGTTGTCAGCAAGGGGCCACAGACATGTGTGGTTGTAATGCTATGCACAGAGTCGGAGGCAACACATAGAAGGGAATATAGTGATTTGAACTCTTCATTAACATGTGTACTCTGTCATTGCATAATCAAGACTCAGTTCCAAATGTGTAACCTACTTGACCGTAGTGTAGGCCGGAGGCAGTGGTAGAGTACGTCAACGACAAAGGAGTAAAGTGGGCTGTGTTGTGGAGGCCGTGATGGTCTGAGGAGGCTGCCACAGTCATGGGCCTCGGGCTTGGAGCTTGCGTCGGCATGTGGTGGGCCCTCTTTGACACACACCGGTGTTGGCAGGTGAGCAGTGAGGCCTGGGTGCGCAGGGGCGAGCATAACGGGTTTGGGGACCAGCAGCCCGGGGTGCAGCAGGCGCACAGGATCACAAGCCACACCACTCACAGCAACAGCGTTGGCCTTGTGGCGGGGTGGAAGGCGCCACCCTGGCAGACACGTTGGGCATTCCGTAAGAGAACCACGCCCAGAGCTACGTGCTTTTTATTCACACCCCTATGCTGGCCTAGCGACGCCGGACCAGCCCACTCCGCACATGCTTACAGAGGGGGACATCACAAGCTACATTTATGCTATCTTCCCCACTGGCTAGGGTGACATGGTTGCGTCCACTGTCCACTACACTCCAAACCCAGCAGTGCATGTACACATGGATATGTCTGTGGTGTGCATACTGCAGTCTGGCCAGCACATCCACGCCACACTTGGCATTTTGTACATTGTCATTCATGGGTCACTTCCCTCCTTCACACATGCCTGGTTCCCACCTTGACCCACATTCTGCTATTGTGTGGCTGAGGTGCCATGCCGTTGGGGGCTCATGTACATGGCTAGCCAGGCTACTCTTGGATCGACAAGTGCCCCACACGGACGCCCGGCTCCATATCACGGTGCTGGCTCCCGCCACAGAAACATCTTGCCTGTGGTTGCATCCACGCACAATTGGTGAGTTATCGGCACCCAGCCCTCGGCCTCACCTCCTCTCATTACTTTGCAATTCTCTAACGCCCCACTCCTCTAATTCCAGCGGAAGCCATATCCTTGGATTCTTCCCACGGTCGCTGAATTCCCCTGAGGCAATCCCTATTCCATCCAACCCGGCATTGATCACCCGTTCACATGCGTGGTTAGTTTCTTTGGTTTTCCTTGTTAGGATTCCTTCACTGCCAACCCCGTTAGGTACGTTCACAGCCCCACATGTCATGGGGTTACTCTTGCTCCAGGTTCTAACCCTTCACGCCACCTTCCGCACCGAACCTCACGGTTAATAGATATTGCTTATAGTATACCTTCCGGGTTCTCATATAAAATTACCCGTTTCACCTTCTTCACTTATCTCTGTGCACCGGTGCAATTGTTATTGCGAATGTCTTGTAATCACCGATTGTTACATTTTATGGTTTTTGAACCACGGTTCTTCTGCAACAATGGATCCACTTGTGTTCTCACTTCTATCAATGCAACTGTCAATATTAAGTATGCTTGTCTTGATTTATATGGTTATCTCCCTTTTGCTTCAAATTCTTTCCCTTTTCCCTTTTTTACAGGAAGCGTACTCTCAGGCTTTTCATTTTAGTAGTCCTGATGATGATCTATGTAGTGCTTGAATAGATCGAAACGTCGTCGACCTTTGTACAAACATGCATATTGAAACACATTTGTTAAAAACCTGTGCATGATTGTGTACCACTTTGAAAGCTTGCCCGTCTATTCCCCATCGGCTATAAGCTTCTTTCTCTAGCCTGAAAAATGTTTTTTAAGTGTGATTGTCCGTAACCTTGTTGTATGTTGAAGGACGCAGGATTGTGTCCCACTCAACAAGTGTTTGTTTGTTTAATCATTTATCCAATTTAGCATTAAAATTCAATTGTCCGGCTGGACATTGCACAATGATATAGAGCCGAGTCAGTACCCTAGGTCCTTCTAATCTATTGGGTTTCCCCTTGTTCTTCATGAATATACTGCAGTCTGGCCAGCACATCTACACCACACTTGGCATTTTGTACATTGTCATTCATGGGTCACTTCCCTCCTTCACACATGCCTGGTTCCCACCTTGACCCACATTCTGCTATTGTGTGGCTGAGGTGCCATGCCGTTGGTGGCTCATGTACAAGGCTAGCCAGGGTTTCCACAGTAAGTTGTGCTCTCGTGTCTGGTGGGTGGGCATGTTGTTTGGCATGTTGTATGTGATTTTGTGACATGTGCATTGCCAGAGTTGTGAGTTGCATGATTGCGGAGTTGAGGTGTGTGGTGTGTTCATTTGGTACTTGCCAACGAGCAGTGCATTCCCAGAGGTGCTATCCTGGAAGCGCTGGTTGATGTTGGACTGTTGGAAGATGAACGAGTCACGCACACTGGCTGGGTAGTTGGCTAGGACATTGGTGAAGACTCCCCGGTGGTCCACTATTGCCTGCACATTGATGGAATGCTTGTGCTCTCAGTTGAGGTTATTGTGTGCAGTGTCGGCAGGGGGCACAAGGAGGACATGTGTGCAGTCATTTTCCCCCAACACGTGTGGGAATACAGCTATGGCATATATTCCTTGCTTGTTCTCCAGCTGTTCCTGCGCATTGTGGGGGATGTATAGGTACTGGGGTACCTAGCTGATGATGGCATCCAGGACAGGTGTGAAGAACCTGAATGGGGCTGGCTGTGAGACTCCTCCAACTCTGGCGGTTGTTGGTTGGGAGGTACCAGAGGCCAACAGGTGCAGCACAGCCAGAGGTGAGATGTAGGTTGTCCGCTGTGTTTGTTACCGTCACCCTGTGGGCAATGATGGTCAGTATGTGGAGGATGGCTGTCCTTTTGAGCCAATAGTGGGCATTGACATTGTCTGGTGTTAGGTCTGTGAGGCTGGTGCATTTCCTGAGGGTCCACCGTCTTTCTCTGTGCTGCCTCTGTGGTGGTCCAGGGGGACAGGGAGTCCGGGGGTGGTGGTCCTCGGTGTGGTGGTGGTGGGTGTTGTTGCCCTCTCGGGGCTTCAGGATGCATGGTCAGTGGCTCCATGGCATCTGTTGTTCTTCATGTGTGGCTGTGGGCTGAGCTCCCTTTTCTGGTGTAGGTCGTCGTCGGACTTTGCACCAGGTCAGAGCAGATGTTAATTTCCTGCTGCTAACGTGCCATTATAGCTGTTTTGTGGTCTTATCGTCGATCTGGCTGGTCGTTGAGAATGTTGAGGTGTGGTGTTGTCGCGGCTTTTTGCTCGGGCACGCCTACTCTGCATCTCATTAGCGATAGTTGCCGGGGTCATCTGTGGTGATGTTTTTTGCGGATGCTATCGATGGTAAACTGGTGATATCGGCTTTTAGCACCAGCTTGTGAATGGGGCGATACATTTATCTCGACTTTGGCTGTGAAAAAGGGCCGATGACTCGGCGATAGATCCTTGAGAATATGGCCCTAAGAGTCATGTCCTTTGAAAATCTACACACATCAAACATGCACACACAACACTAGGTTATGGTATGCAATACCATTCCCCAGTTTAGCAATGTGTGATAGACTCTGTAGGTCTATTAGCTACATATCAGCACTTGCTTTCCTAAAGGCAGGGCCACTGGAGTTATGTGGTAAGGAGGGCCAAACTATGTGGTAGGGTAAATTACTTAGCCAGAAAAGGCAAATTATGCGGCACATTGTATGATAATATAACTTCATTATTTTGTCATTTTCTTTTATTTCCAATACTTTATTAATTTTCATAAGACAAAAAGAAATACAAAAACATGATTGATAAAGTATACACACTATACATTGAACCCAATATTACAATATAAGCAAAGCGTTGAGATATCAATATATCACAAGAAGTATGGATACAACCAGTGTATACACAAATGGTAAATAAAACTGAAAAGAACCGAAAAAGAGAAGAAAAGACGGAAAGAAGAGAAGAGGGATAAAAGGGAGCAGAGAAAAAATAACTAACAGAGAGCGAGAGCCCCAGAAACTACCTAACATAGTATACCTAAAGACAAATAAGAAGCCTGCTGAGCATCTGGTAATTGTAAGCATTTACGTTATACAAGTTACCTAACATCTTTACCTTTATAAAAATGTACAACATTCACAGAGGTTTATGTGAGTTGAAGGAAATGTCCAAAGAATTCCACATATCTCTGGAAGAGGCTTTCCATGGAAAATACTGCAGAGCGATATTATCCACACCTCTTAGATGAATGATCCAGTTCAATCACCCTTTATATGAGGTCTTATTTGTATCCTTCCAATTGTTCAATACCATCTTTATTGCTGATGTAAATAAAAGATCTAATAATGCTTTATCTGCTCCATTACATGAGTCTATCATAAAGGAACCAGTTGATAGTGTAGAAAATTCCCTTCTCAGCTCACATTTGAATAGTTTTGAAAGGATATCGAAAACATTATCCCAAAAGGTCAACACAGCTTTACAGTGAAGAATAGGATGGGCTAAATCTCCATTGTCTTCTATACAATTCCAACAATGAATTCATCTTGAATATGTAGAGAATGCAAACAAGTGAGCATCCAAAAAGTCTTGTGCAATAACCAAAATTTAGTTTGAGACATTACAGCAGGTATCTTGTTACGTGTTACAGAGCTCCACACTTGGGGCCAGATAGGATCGGTTAAGGGGACAGAGGAATGACTCTCCCAAAAAGCCATAAGCTTATTTTTAATCTTCGAAGTTTTAGGATGAAGGAGTTTGTTAATGTGTGATACTTGATGGCCTAGTTTATTTATTTGTGATACAAACATTGGTAAAGATGGCGACAAATTATTCAATTTAGCTTTAGATATAGCCACCCTAATTTTTAAGAAATTATACAATTCAATGTTGTCTAATTTGTAAGTGGTTTGGAGTTCCGCAAATGTCATGGGATAGGAAGAATGTTCTAGCTGACAGGGGAAAAATATCCTGCATTAATCCAAGTACCAAAATGTAGGCTCTTACCTTTATATAAAATGTTACGGTTATGCCAGATAGACTCCATTTTAGATCCCTTAATACTAGAATCGAGTTTCTTATCTACCTGGATTTTTGAAGATATATTTTGAACTATTCGGATAAAGTTGGTTAGATGTAAGAATGGCCAAAGGATTAAGATTGTCCCGAATGGATCTTTCAACTTCTAACCACACCGGGGTGTACTGGGCAGGGGGCGAAAACCAATAAGAACCCTGTTTTGCCAAGAAAGCTGATTGATATAATTTTAAAATGGCTACGTTAAGTCCACCTAAGGATTTGTCAAGCCTTAGTTTCTTAAGTCCAATACGAGCTTTCTTGCCATGCCAAAAGAATTTTGTTAGGAGAATATCTAGTTTTTTGTGAAATTCGTCTGACAGGATAGGTGGGAGCATGTTAATAAGATAATTAATTAAGGGCGTAATCATCATCTTAATAATTTCTATTCTTCCCCACCATGTGATGAATTTTAGTGACCAAGAATCAAGAAGTGTTGTGACCTTTTCCAATGTAAGTTTCTCATTGTGGTCGAGGATGTCGATTATATTGCTGTCAAATTCGATACCTTAATATTTTATATATCCCGATTGCCATGCCGGGCCTGAGTCACCTAAAACTTCTTTGATACAGTGAATATTCAAGGGTTTAATCTCCGATTTGTCCCTATTGAGTTTATACCCTGAATGTATTCTCCAATGGTAGACATCAAAGCCTTAATCGAAGATTCAGGATTTTCAGTTATCAAGATATCATCCGCATATGCGGCTAACTTAACTTGAGTATCATTAAACCCTACACCCTTTATATCTAAATTCTTCTTAATGTCCTGAATCAAAGGTTCCAAAGCTAAAAGGAAAAGAAATGGAGACAAGGGACAGCCTTGTCTGGTGCCTTGTTGCAAGGTAAAAGGATCCGAAAGTGAGGCATTGACCGCGATGCGAGCCGAAGCCATTAGATAAAAGGCAATAACCATATTTATATATGACTCCCCCAGATTAAACAAATACATACATTTTTTTAAAAAAGACCACGAGACCCTGTCAAAGTCCTTTTCTGCACCCAACGTGATTGCTATAGTTGGATCTTGTTTAATTGCTGCATGTTTAAAACATGGCATAATAAACAGGTATTATCATTGGACATACGACTTTTAAGAAAGCCTACTTGAGAATTGTTTATTAGGTGAGGGAGAACAGAGTTAACTCTTGTAGCTAAAATTGCAGCGTAAATTTTGCAATCTACGTTTATGAGGGATATTGGCCTCTAATTCTTTGGTAAAAGGGAGTCCTTCCCCTCTTTAGGTATAAACATTATATTAGCTTCTGTCATGGAATCAGTCGTAAGGCCTACCTTCACTATATTATCAAATAGTTTCAACATAGTTGGTTGCAATTGGTCTGAGAAGGTTTTATAGAAAGTGGAAGTAAACCTATGAGGTCCCGGAGCCTTATTATCCTTCAATTTCTTGACTGCGGTCTCCACTTCCAATGACCTAAATGGTCTTCCAAATGCAAGTTTGTCTGTTTCGCTTAAATGGGGTAATTTTAATCGGTTTAAGTAGTTGGTACAATCATCTAAATTAAAGTTCAGATCATTTTTATGTAAGTCCTCATAAAAGATTTAAAGGTATTTATAATATCTTTTTGTTTTGTATGTGTTTGGTTATTGACATCCTTGATGGCTGAAATAACATTTTGGTTCTTTTTATGTTTAAGATATGAAGCCAGTAATGTTCCTGCTTTATTAGCTTTGCAGAGCTTAAGAGTAACCCTGGGCAGAAAACTACACTACGCTCGCGGAGTATGCGTAGCGAGCGCAACTATGCGTTACGCGAATTGCACGTAGCACAGTGCAAAGACGCGTAGCATAGCGGGCATTCTTTGCTTGCTCACGGTCCTCAACATCAAGTTGCCGATCGCGAGCACCCCAATGCGGGGAGGTCAGGTTTCTCATTGCGAGTGGTCGCGTATGCTCCCGACCGCTCGCGATGAGAAACTACCAGTCCGCGTTGAGAAAGCTGCCGCTCAAGTACAAATCTACTCGAGCGGCAGAAAACGACTGCTTGCACTGTACATGATGCCGTTCACAATGATTGCAAAGTGTGGACAAGCATCCGGCACTGTGCAATAATTGCTAACAGCATTTCCCTCCCACACTATGCAGTTCACGTAGCTACGCGTTACGTGACGTAGTGCAAAGTGCGCTTCGCGTAGCGTAGTGTAGCACGACTACACAAACTATGCCCAGGGTTACTTAGGAGCTTTAAATTTGTTCATCCCTATCCCTGGCCGTTCACTCAAAATTTTATTATATTCGTACTTCTTTTGAGTTAAGTGGTTAAGAATTGTAGTATCTTTCAATGAGAAGGTATGGGAGGACTTCAAAGACTGGGGGCCTCATGTAGGTAGCCAAATACCGGTCGGTAACGGCCTATTTTCGGTAAATATGCCGTTACCGACCGGTATTCAGACAAGTGAGATGTAGGAGTCCAAAAACCACTTTTCGGTAAATATGAGGCGGTAAATACCGATTCATATTTACCGAATTCCAAAATACCGAATCAGATTTACCGAATACATAATTAACGATTCGGTAAACATGAAGTGGTAAATATGAAGTGGTAAAATTTAAAATGACATGTAGGAGCACTCGGTAATTAAGAAATCCAGGAAAATCGGTAAATAAGAGTCGGTAATTAACACGGATTGAAAGCAGGTGGTAACCATCAACAATGCATATAGGCAATCCCAAAATGCAACAGCGTGGACAACATGGCCGCCATGTACGTCATTGCAAGGCGCCTACGTCTACAGGCAGCAGGACTGAGGGTGTGGCGACGGGAGGAACAAATCTACAGACAGCGCATCACACTATTCCAGCTGACTGATGCAGAGATACATGAGAGGTACAGGCTACACCCCGAAACCATCATGGACTTAATCAGGGACCTACACCCACTCCTGGACCATCCAATAAGAAGGGCGCACGCCATACCCCCACATGTGCAGGTGCTCTGCAGCCTACATCTGTTGGCATCCGGCAGTTATCAGGTGGTGATAGCTGCGGTGGGTGGGGTATCCCAGAGTTGCCTGTCACGTTTCTTCAGGAAGTTCCTGGATGCCATGATGCAGAGAATGCACCACTACATAAGCTTCCCAAACACACAGGCTGCACACAGAAAACAAAAACAGACTTTTATCACATGGCACAGTTCCCCCATGTCATCGGCTGTATTGATGGTACACACATCCCAATCTGTCCACCAGCTGATACAGAGCACATCTACAGGAACAGGAAGTCCACCCACTCCATAAATGTGCAGGTGATCTGTGATGCAGGGAACATCATCACAGATATTGTTGCAAAGTTTCCTGGGAGCACCCACGACTCTTACATCTTCCAGAATAGTGGGATCTACACACGACTGAGTGCCGGAGAATTCGGAGAGGGATACCTGCTAGGTAAGTAACAGTGACGCCCCTTGAAACCTGCAAATCATAGTGTATAGAGGCATGTTACTGATGGCTCCCTTTTACTCATCCAGGCGACAGTGCATATGCATGCCGGTCATTCATCCTCACTCCCTACCTACACCCAGCAACCCAGAGTGAGAGACGATACAACGTGGCACATAAAACAACACGCAATGTGGTGGAGCGCACGTTTGGACTACTGAAGAGCAGGTTCCGCTGCCTGCACAAGAGCGGAGGCGCACGCCAGTACAAACCCATCACCTGCTGCAAGATTATTGCCACCTGTGCAATGCTGCACAACCTTGCCACGAAAAAAGGTACAGATGTGGAACTAACATATTTTGAGGACAACGAGGATGAGTCAGGCCAGCCAGAGGGCAACGCAGCTAGAGTGCCAACTGCAATCGATGGGAGAGAGAGACGGGCAGAGATCACATGCAACTATTTCTGAGTAAGTGAGGGGACACAGCGAGTTGTGAGAAGTCCTGACGTAGTTTTAATGTGGCACCACGCCATGAACACATGAACAGGCCAATCAGGCAATATACCATCTATACAAGGAGTATGTCCAGGGTTACGTCACCCAATGGGAAGTGGCTTAGCAGGGCTACATCAATGTTTGCGCATACGCGCTGCAGTGGTGGATTGCACGGCCTGTGCATCCTCACTAGAGCCAACCCCAAGCCGCCTGCTGCTCCTGCGTGCTTCTGGGACGGGGGGTGTGATGCTGCTGCTGGTGTCGATGCTCTCCGCAGCATCCCCTGCAGCAGTTGTCGACGCCTGACTAGTCAATAGCACCCCTAGTTCACTTGTCACCTGCACCATCCCCCGAGACAGGTCGCTGCAGCACTGTGTTAGGCCCTCCTGCATCGTCACAGAGCGCCGGCAAAGTAGGGAAGTCGCAGTTGCCAGACGGTTGAGTGCCCTGCTGGTAGTGTCCCTTCTCTGGCGTTCCCGGCGCCGTGCTTCGATGTCAGCATCTAATTTGCTGCACAACTGCTGGATTGACTGGGACATGTCCCGAATGCCCGCAGCCATGCCGCTAATGTTATTGTCCATGTTGACTAATGTTGTCTTCATCACCCGCATGTGCCTCTGGACTGACATGACTGCCTTGGATTGCAGGCGCTGTTGTTTCAACATTTGGCCCTCGAGCCCCAAGAAGACACCATGGCCGTCAGTGGGTGCTGGTGGACTCTGGACACGCGACCTGCGGCGCCCTCTTGCTCCCGTCCGTGCTGCCTGTGAGGTGTGGGGCACAGTGGCATGGCTCCCTTCCTGGGGCCCGGTGCGGTCTTCTGGGCCCATGCTGTCGTCTGACGAGGTGTCTAAGGCTCGTAGCCTGGCTGCTGGACGCCTCCTCATTCTCACACCTGCAAGCGGAGATGTGGCCGGTGAATCGAACATGAGTGGCGATGCTGGCTCTGGTTGTGGTGATGCTGGCTCTCGGTGAGGTGATGCTGGCTCTCGGTGAGGTGATGCTGGCTCTCGGTGAGGTGATGCTGGCTCTGGGTGCGGCGAGGCTGGCTGTGTTGGTGGTGCGGCTGCCAGTGGGCCTGCTCCCTGGTCTGAACTTGTGCTGGCTAGAGGTGATATATGTGGCCGGTGTGCCGTCTCTCCTGCAGCATGCCCTGTCCTGCATGATGTCACATCTGTGGACAGAAATACAACATTGGCTCAGTGTCCCCGAAGGGCTGCATTGCAAGCGTCACAATCAATCATTTCACATTCCAATATGTCCTCTGTCTCCTTGTGCCTCGAGTGCGTGACATGCCTTGTTGCCCTGTAACATTTACGTCATGGTTAGTGTTGCCCTGACTACATCTCCCGGAATGCATTGCCTGTCTGCACTGACACGTGTGGACTGCAGTGTGATTCTCGTTTCACAATGGGGGATGTGGGATAGGGGTAGGGGGGGCTACATTGCTGTGCTTTCGTCTTACCTTGGTGTGTTGCGGCTCTGGCAGAGCTGTCGGCGTCCCCAAGACCCACGACGCTCTCTTGCTCGATTGTGGCCGCCACCAGCTCCTCCAGTTCGGTGAGGGCAGGTGCCCTGTTGGTTCCACCTCCGGTCTGGCTGGCCTCCTTCTGGATGTCGCCCATCTTCCTCTTGGTTACAATCCTCAGGTCATACCAGCGCTTTTTGAGGACCTCAATGTCCCTGTGGGTCACTCCCACAGCATTGACCTGCGCCTGGATGGCCAGCCATATGTTGCGCTTTTCCGCCTCAGGCACTTGCAGGGATTGCCTTCCAAACAGCTTCTGGTGCTGCTTCACCACCTCCTCCACCAGCACCTGGAGTTCCTTGGGGCTAAATTTCAGCTTCCTCCTCCTTTCCCCTCCGTCTTTCTGTGTTCTCTGGCTGGACATGCTGTTCGTTTACCCGCTCGCACATGCAACGGCTCCCTGCCTCTCCTCTGCACTCCAAGCCTCTCCAGGGTCGGCTAATTATGTACACCTGCCTGGGTGTGGCCACTTCGGCTAATTATGTACACCTGCCTGGGTGTGCGCACTTCCTGGTTGGGTGGGCTGTCGTTGCACAGGATTAGCTGTTTCGTCAAGTCATGTGATTTTATTTACCGAATCCGTACATACCGATTCGGTATTTTCCGATTCGGTGAATACCACCTCGGTATTTTCCGATTCGGTAAATACCACCTCGGTATTTTCCGATTCGGTAAATACCACCTCGGTATTTACCGATTCGGTGAATTCCGATTCGTGATTACCGAATGTTACCGAATCGGTAACTGTTACCGAATTTTTACCTACATATAACTTACCGATTCTAATTTACCGATTCGGTACGGCTCGGTATTTAAGAACCGGTAAAATTTATTTACCTACATGAGGCCCTTAATTTCCAATTCTAATTTAACTGATTCAGAATTAAGGTTTTTATTGATTCTTGTTTTAATATCGATAAGTATTCCCCTAATAGTAGCCTTCAATGCATCCCAAAGTGTATTTATGTTAGTTTCTTCATTATCATTATGCTTAAAATAATCTGAAATTGCTTCTTCAATTTTCTTTATATCCTCAGGATCTGATAGAACATCATTATTGAAGCTCCGTCTTTTGGGCGAGGGTTCATTATGAACGCCAGCCAATTTAACATTAATACAGGAATGGTTTGACACTAGTTTGGGCGCTATATCTGAATGTTTGATTAGGTGTGTGAAGGAACCTGAGACAAGAATGTAATCTATTCTAGTAAATGAAATATGTGGTGCCAAATAAAAAGTATAGTCTCTGTCATCCGGGTGCTGCAAGCGCCAAGCATCTTTAAGATTAAATCTGGCACATATGTTATGGATTATGCTGTGTGAATGTGTAATGTGATAATTACACGTAGACTGATGATCTATAATGGGATCTAGCGGGAAGTTGAAATCACCACCAACAATGATGAGGTCATTCTGGGGAAGAGTCTCTATAGTGTTCGAGAAAGCCTCCCAAAATTGTGGATTATCTATGTTAGCGCCATATATATTCACAACATTTATGATATGTTCACCTTTCTTGAGATGAGTGACCAATAATCTACAATCAGTATCATGAGATAGTGAGACCAGAGATATATTAGTTTTTTCACTATTAAAGTAATCACTCCCTTTTTTTCTATCTGCTGGAGAGCAAGCAACCTGTGAAATCCAATTATGCTTAATAAAAGCAACATCTTCCCCAGACGGCTTTGTTTCTTTTAGCAATATTATGTCTCCTTTAGATTTGGCTAAATAATCAAAAAAACTCCGGCGTTTAATTGGGTGATTAAGACCTTTGACATTTAAAGATTCTATGTTGAGATCTTCTGTAATCTTACATGAACTATTATGAGCCATCACCAATACATTTGAGAGCAATATTTTCTAAACACATGTGATTTATGAAGTGTAAAGAAGATCCATCCAAACAAACAACCATCTACATGAATCACGGTTAATGCTAAGACGTAACATGTACTGACCAAAAACATATCAAAAGTACCAAAAATATTTAGGAGAAGAACATCACATAGGTAAACCTGTTTGCTCAAGTCAACATACAACCAGCGCGATGATACGGAAAGAGCGAAGGACAGAAAAGAAAACAGAAGAGAAAGACATAAAAACAGAAAACAACTGAGAGTGCCCAATGAACAAAATTCACCACTCCTATTAAAGATCCTCCTACCCTGGGAACTCCCCTTAAACACCCCACACTCCCCTCCCTCGCCACCCTACCCTGCAAACCTCGAATGTAGGCGGTGTGACTACAGGAGCATCAAACTGTCTAACGGAGATTGAGTTAAATCAGCATTATGGAGACTTCCAGAGATTTACATATGGAGCGAATCAGAATATATGAAGCATCAGAACATAGGAAAGAGGTAAGCTGAATCATAAACATGGCTACTACCTAGGAAAAAGAGTAAACATCACATTTAACCATCTTATAAAGCAATGAGTGTTGCAGCAATAAACAAACCCTCTATTTGCAAAAAGACACCTATGAATTCAAGACCTGACCCCAAATTTCACATACCCACCAGAGTTAAGCACATCAATCAACAAACAACAAAAACATGCAGTGCAACAGCTTCTGAATAAGCACATTAACGTATGATAACTGTTATCCGGTTACTTAAGGATGTACGAATATCATGACTTTCATTTATTGGAGGAGGATTGGACAAAATCCATATCCTGAGTTGATGACCCTTCTAAGAATTTCAACAGGACTTTAGGGTCCGTGAAGTAGTGCCGACAATCATTGACTATGATCCTGAATTTAGTTGGACCTACAAGGGAAAACTGAATGTTATTGGCTCTAAGTTTGTCTCTCAGAATGAGGAAACCCTTTCTGATGTCCAATGTAGGCTTGGAGTAGTCCTGCGTGAAAATTATTTTGTGACCGTTCCAAATAAGCTGGTGACTTTTACGGGCAAAGTTGAGGATAGCTTAAGGATGCTGAAATCTCAGTGGCTTACAGATAATAGGGCGGGTTATTTGACGTGAAGAAGAAATAAAAGTTGGCACTCTATGTGCACGATCTAACTCGAAAGGATTTGGAAATTTTATACCAGTGAACTGAGGTATCCGGTCTTCCAGGAAAGCTATCCATGAAGCCGCTGAATCCTCTGAACCTTCCAGAACACCTAAAATCCTTATGTTATCTCTTCTATTTCTATCTTCAAGATCGGCTGTTTGTTTTATAAGGTTGGTTGTCATATCACTGAGGGATTTCAACTCTTTGCTGGTTTTAATAGAAACATCCTCAACATCGCTGATTCTCTGTTCAGCTGCTGTCATTTTAGAATTGATTGTACTCATGTCCGCTCTGATGGCAGTAAGTTCTAACTGCATAGAGTCCGTATTTTGTTTGGTGGACTTGGCAAGATCATGCACATCTGCGAGTTTTTTAAGAATCATATCCACCGTGCTACTAATGTCTGCTTTCGCCTTGATGGGAGAATCAGATGGTGAAGGGTCCCCCTTGTTTTTTTTAAACTGCATTCTGGACTCCTTTTCAGCCATAGTAGCAGAGCTGTAATGGAAGGATATATTCCTTCTCAAATTAAGCCTACTAGCACCAGTAAAGATACAGGTGTTAAGCTGATAGTGATGTATTCCGTTTGGAGAGCACTGTATAACTGATCAGTGCACACAATAAAAGCCTGTCTTTAAACTTGATATTCCACTTATCAGAGCTTGTTCATCACTGATTTAACTTAATCAGAAAGTTATCTGTTAGTTCTTCGCCAACCTCACTAAATACTAATCTATCAAATGCTTTCCAAATGTAAAACTGTCAGAGAAATGGAGGAGTCACACCCATTTGTAGAACAAAAGCATGGCTCTGTGTTGAGATAAGGTCCCTCTCTGATTGAATAGCTGGCCGAGGAAAGGGTCAAATAAAAGCTTGCAATGACACATCCTTGCTCTCAATTCTTTATGCATTCCATAGAGCAGGTTACCAGCAACAGTTTGGGAGCATATAAACATAATCTATAGGAGCAAACCTGCTACATCTACTTCATTAAAAGATCATCCAGAGTACTTTCAGCAAGGAACACGCATCTGGCGAGCCATGAATATTGTTTCCAATGGATTTACACAATGTTCATTTCCTTTGTGTAGCCGCCATGTCAGGGTCAGGCATTGAAATCCGATGAGGGAGCATATATAGTTACAGCAGTCCCACGCTGGAAAGCTCCATAATTATTAGCCCAGCTACATTAAACATGAGCGCACATGCTCTCCTTTCTCATTGAGCAGTGCATTTAATGTAAAAAGACACTTCCCATTGACTGCGCAAAGCCGACATGTTAGGATCAGGTCATATTGCAATCAACTCAGTTCTCGACCCGCCGTTATTAAATAAATGTCGAATACCTCACTGGACGTATCAAGTAGTTGTAAGCACTTCGATCCGATATCTGTCACAGCTCAACATGAATTTGTTAGACAGTTATGGCTTCCGAATGATGACCAGCAGTGATCTGCCATTTTGAGTCATTTTGTTTCCTTCGGGGCGAAGTCGTTGAAGGTCTTATTACTTGAATTCGCCGACACCCTGTTCAGTCGATAGCACCAACAAGAGCAGCAAACACTCAGGGGCCAAATTCCATTTCAGCGAAGTATCGACGATGACATCATCCCTGGAGATCAGGAACTGTTTGTCCACACGCGACAGAGCGACTGGATCAGGCAGCCATTGGCTCTGCCTTCCAAGCCCCCGCCCCCAATATTTTGTCATTTTTAAACTTGTTAACTCTGTCTAGGCACTGGTTGCACCTCATTCGTACCAGTTTAATACCTAAATATTGCAATCTGCAACAGAACGGTGACAAGTCAACCTTTGCAAAGAGCCTTACACTGCAATGCCACAGTTCTTGCTACAATTTTAGTAACCTTTGTACCGTTTGAGCTAGGAATACATTTTTTAATTGTAAAAATCTGTAGACAATGCAGCAGAAGATGTATTATGTGGCAAATTCAGGAAATCTATAATTATGTAAAAATCACGGTGGACCCACAATCGCATGATTCCTGTGGCCCTGACTAAAGGGGATCCTCTTACATGGCTGTATGGCTGGTGTTTGCTGCGCTGGCAAACCTTGATATGTCACAGTTAACCAATGCATATTGTTTCTGCATAGAGACATGAATGATTTCTAACCCTTGGTATGGACATGGGCAACTTATTATGCATGTGTTATTGGAAGAGACACAAATCTGGCTGCAGAACAATTTAAAATCAATATGCATATTTTAAAGTAACACCTCTGCACATATGTGCCAGAAAGCACATGTGACCTGCTTACTCAGAAATGTATAACATGCACTTACATTTCTTATTTGAGTGCATCATGGGACTGGTCTTGCAATGCTTGCATCTTACATGCAAGTTCCTGTTAATGAAGTACTTTATTATTCAGCATGGATGTTATTGGTTGTCAAGTTGCTGTATGAAATTTCTGATTGCGTGTGCCCACACACTTTCCTCGAATTGGAAATAAGAGTAGTGGTGACTCAGGGTGGCACTGCCATTGCAATCAGACAGTAGTAAATTCTTCTGGGCCACACAGAAGACATAGAGCATTCTTTACAGCAGCTATCCATGATCCATAAATAACATGTGTATGGAATTAAGCTATTAATTTGATAGGGGGAAAGCCCTAACAACTTAATAAATTCACTCTGGTTAGGGAATACCACAGTTATAGGGTGACGCTCAGCCTCAGGTAGCTATGGCACAAGCAGTGGCCGCTCCCTATAGAAGTGCATTGTATATTCAATGAACACAACACAATATAATGACAGAGCACTTTAGAAAAATAATACATAATTAAATGGCCAAACAAAGGAGAACCAGAGATATGCGTTTTTAAAGTTTTAAGGCAAATAACACAAAGAATTGTGAATAACCAATTTCAACTTAATGTTTGTTTTTCACTGGTTAGTAGGCTTGATATTAGGTCGACTGAGATCGAGCAGATGTTGGCTACTCCAGGCAGGTCATCCTGGTCAAAGATTTTATCTTCTGATTTACTCTTTGAAGTGAAACTCATAATCTTCCCAAAGGCTATGGACCAAGTCTGTTGTCTGTGGAGTTGCCCGAAGTTGGATACCTTGTGCTTGAGCTGCTGCTGAAAACATTGATTTTGGCAAAAAAAATTCAGAGTGGGACAATCCAAAATTTCATATTCACTGAGATCACTTTGCCAGTCAGACACATTTGCCACTTTGCCTGGTGTAAGCATTTACCTTAGGACTGAGTCACTTATTTGGAAGTCAAAATCCTCCATTATTGCAAAGCTGAAAACTGAAACTGGGTGTGTACTGCAAGGTAGAATAGTAAGTGGTATGGCTGGGGGGCACTTACCATACAGTATTCTCACAATGCACAGAGATGATCCTTGGATTCAACAAAAATAATCCTTAGCTCAGTACTGGTAGTGTGACAAAGAGCAGTCAGGCATTACTGGAGGAACATGTGTTAAGTGTTAAGCCTTTTCCAATACCATTATGGTGTATAAGTAATTGAGACAACTCAAATGCAATCTGACACCAATTTATAAAAAATAGAGCTTATTTTTATAGAAATATAGCCAACAAAATGAGCTTTGTATCATACATACAACCAGAGTTGTGGATTTTTGAAGTGTTAAAAAATAAATGCAGTAAATCTTTCAAACTGGTACCATTGAAGTGAAAACACAGGTGGCACTCAGTCACTTGCAGGTTGAGTTCCAATGAACCCTCTTGTAGATAAGGTCATGTGTGTTGTTACTTTGCTAGCTTGCCCAGGGAGTCCAAGTGCAGAGGTGATTTGGCTGTCCCTGGTAGCTGTCAAACTTGCAGCACTTGACAAAACCACACTTGGAGATTAAGTTGTACTCTACCTATGGAGAGTAAAGGACTTTGGGGTCCTAGAACCTGGTATCAACATCTAGGTTTCTTCTACCATGCTCGGCGGCTCCGGGTGCAGTGGTATCTGGCAGCTGTCAATCACTGGGGCAGGTCGCGCTAAAGACGCTTTACCACACACACGACGACTCCAACTTCATGATGCAGGAACACAGCAGTGGGGTTGTTGCCAATGTCGGTCACCATCGCTGTGATTTGCTCTCATCCTGGAGATGTCACTCAAGGGGTTGATCACCCGACTGGTGATCAATAAGCCTTGGCTGTTGCAACTGTAGTCCACAGTTACTTCGGCGGCTGGAAGTTGTCAGGAGTTTTAGTGGCCACTTGAACCTGGGTGAAAGCTTACCTACCAGAGCTAACACCACTACTCTTTGGGCTCACTCTCGACAGGTCCAGCGCATTGCAATTATTTTCATGCAGCATTTCTAGATTCCAACAGCTTGCAGGGGACTGGTCTTACCAATGTAAGGGAGTCTGCTTCGGTTTCTGGCGTCCACTGAAGTTCCTCCTGCTGGGAGCAATAAGTTTTTGGCTCTGATACACATCAAACACATGGTTCCAGTTTTTGGTCTATTTCAGGGCACTTAACTGTCCTCTATTTGCACTGCGACAGAGTCCTGTTGTCTGTGATGATGTATTCTTTGTGCCTCTTCTCGGATTCAATGTCAGAACTGAGGTTCTCTTGTCAGGGGAGCCCCTTAAATCTTAGTTTAGGACATGTTAAGGGCGTGATGGACAGTGGCCAAAGGGCTACTTGTCCCTGCGGCTAAACTGTCCAAGAGGTGACAACATCCTGTGGGTGTACATCACCTTTATACCCAGAGTACTCTAATTTAGGGTCTTCCAACATGGCAGAAGCCTTCCTTGGCTGTACAGACCTCCTAGCCCACCTAAAAGGGGTGGCTAGCCTTTTGGAGGTGTACGCCCACTGAATAACTAATTTTCCCACCTGTCGGCCTGGACAGGGCGGGAAGGGCTTTGTCCTTGTGTGGGGGCAAGAAACTACACATCAAGGGTGGTGAAAGCTTTTGAGGCTCCCCGCCTAGATGACTCTAAACACTAGCCATCCTGCGAGGGAGGATGTGTGCCCTCCTTTCTGCCCAGGCCTATGTCACATTCCAGGAGAAGTGCTCGCACATCCCACCAAGAGGGCAGACTATGTTCTTGATGGCAAACAGCTCGGGAGGCCCACCAAGGCACTGGGTCACTATATGTTATGGGACACAATTTGGCCATTCCATAATGGAGAAGGCTATCTTGAGTTTTCTCTGGAGCTAGCCCATATTACTCTATGGATCACCGCTCACTTACAGTAAAACCTTGCTTTACAGTTTTACTGTAGGGATACATTTGTGTAAACATATATAATTACACCTTTAATGTAATGCACTCTACCTCCTAGGCTTAGAAGGACAACCTAAAAAGTGACTTACAATGCAATGGTTTGGCTCTGCAGCACGTGGTGTGAGCAGAGTCCCACTTGAACAGACAGGCTGCTTGTGCAGGGCTGCAATGACAGCTCTGCAGACACAGTTTTACTTGGGTCACACAGGGTTGCACCATCAATCAGTGCTCCAGCCCTGGTGACACCTTTACTACCCTTGTCCTGGGTACCACTGGTACCACATACTAGGGACTTGGAAGGGGGCAAAATACCTTGCAACTGGGTGTACCAATTCACATCACTTTTAGGTGAAAAAGCACAGCCACAGGGGACTGTTTAGCAGGTCCCAGTGCACTATCGGCATAAAAAAACAGCATTTAGCAGTCTAAAATGGGACAAAAGGTGGGGGAGAAGCATCTTCAGAGAAGCCCAGTTTCCAACAGTGTGGCTCTACAAGACCAGATACCTTTGCAGCGGGGTCCCACTAAACCATATTCCGGCACAGAAAACCTCTACAAGCAGGAAGAACCCATGTTTTTTAATGGCAGAACAATTCTGCCACCAAGCAGGCCTGTCTTCGTCACCTAAAACGTTTTTTTCTGCCAACTGTTCTCGTCCACTCCCAGATAGCTAATAACTGCTAAATAGCCAGCAATCAACAGCTATGTGCTCTTTGTTTGCTCAGAGGCAGGCTAGTGGCCTCTGAGCCAGAATTGTTGGCTCTCCCAGCTAGGGATGGATATTTCACCCCAGGAGGATCTAAGTGGTGCAACTTGTTTCAGGGTAGTCTTGGCTTAGGCAAAACAAAATACGTTTTTTAAGTTACTTTTCCTCAGAATCAAACATTTAAAACGAAACAAGCAATATGTTTAAAGCATTTTTCTGCATTTTCCCTGATAGAGTAAAGAAATAAAGATTTCAGTCCCTACTCTGCTTTTTCAAATCAAATGTCTAACAAAGTCCCTATATTGAAATAGGTTTTGGTTTTCAATTTCACTGTGAGAACACACTAAATCCTAGATAGATCATGCCCTGCTTTTATATAGTTGATATTAAGCAATGGGGTAACCCATTTAAATGCAGAACCTGGGGATCGATGCGTTGAACGAGCAGTGGTTCTGCCACAAAAATAAACTACAAGAAACTATTCTTCTGTTCCCTCTAAAAATAGGATTTCAATAATAATCCACATTTGTAAAGCGCGAACAATCACCCGTAAGGGTCTTTAGGTGCTGGGGGCCATCGGGAAGATTAAGTAAGCTATTGCCCAGAGTCACATGGTGCTGGGCTAATCTGCCGCCAGCACCGGGGATTGAACTGTGATTCCCAGATGCCGGAGTCAGTCGCCCTGGCCGCGGCACCTCACCTCTTCCCTTAATAAATGAGAAACACAGGGATCTATTTAAACACTCATTTTTGAAAAACAAACCAATTGCACCATTGAAATGTGTTTCAAGTTTATAAGAAAAAAATCATATTTTGATAAGAAACAGGACATATACACACAAAGATATAAATCATGCAACTCTACTTTTTGCATAGGTGAGACACTGGGAAAGTGAAAAAAAGGGTGTTTTGTACATACATCACAAGACAGTTGAAACATAGCAAATACTACATATAACAAAATAATACATTTAGGCTCAGCGTGAAATTGATGGTGAAAACACTCTCAACAAGACTAAGAATTTATCCTTAAATATGTGATGGTTAGGTTGGGCTGTAACGCTTATAAATACACGTCAAAGTTTCGACCCCTTTGAAGTTTGTGCAAGTAAAGAAACATCATCATGGGGTCTTCCTCAGGACTAAAAAGAATATCTGTGTATTTCATTATGAATTGGTTCCAAGTGAAAACCATGGGAGTAAAAAGTGTTGTCACAGCAAGGCAGCCTGCATATATATATGGCGTCCTCCTTATGTAGCGGGGATAGAATATCACTGGTAATTCACAATGAAGGGCTCAGCCTGCTCACACAGAATATCTCTGGCATCATGTGCTCAGGGTCATCTTTATGTTTGTATTCATCAAAAATTGTTTCAAAGTCAGTAGGGGCTCACAGCCTCCATACATATAATTAGGTAATGTCCAGGTGCTGGCTTGCTCCCTTGGACCCTCTGGCCATATGTGCTCAGAGCTTAATCGAGAAGCGTTATATAGTAGCACACTTCCCTGTAAGGCACACCCTTCGGGTGACTTATGAGTATAATTAAAAAATAATCTGTTCCTAAATGACAAAGGCACTTTTTCCCAACATGTGTCACTGCAATGTTTTTAAGCTGCAGCCCAGCCAGAGCACAACACTGCTCCTGTCAGACAAATATTTTTGTCATATACGTGGGGCGGACACCGGACCCTGACTCCCCACATGCTCCGGATACTGGCGGTGGTCTTCCCGGACCTGGATAGGCAGCTGAAGGCCAGACAGCAGCAGGAAGGGGGTAAGTCCATGCCTGATCTGTGTACTATGTCTGACATGCTAATAGCAGTCTTTTGGCCTGGTCACACTTCCACATTAAGTAGGTCCTGTATTCCAATACTCATGTCCCTCAATTGTGTGATGCACCCTCCTCATCTGTTCCACAGGTGTAGCCCCTACAGTCTGTTGCTTGTGTCACTAGGGCACTGTGTCCCTGCAGTCAGCTATGCTTCAGTTACCGGTCAGCATCTGTTCCCGAGACTCTGTTGTGTGTTTCATGGGTGGGTCAATTGTTTACGCCATGCCTGAGATCTGACATGTGATCTGTGTGTGCCCTTGAGACGTGTTCCAATTGCTGGTCTGACTCGCAACATGTGGCTGGGGTGTTCCAAACAAACCCATGCAGCAGGGGACTCCAATGTTGGGGCCTCAGGAGTATGTAATCAAGTATGTCACACTTGCTTAGCCACCTGACTACTGTCCAGGGCCAAACACTGTTTCACATAGACCTGGCCAGTCATGCCTCCTCAAGGGCATTTAGATACACTCTGTAATCCCACTCCTGTGTATGAAATTGCAGGTTGTACTTAGTGACATGTGCCCTCAGGTGTCTGCCTCTGTGTCATTAGGGTGTGGCTTGTTGTTACGTACAACTGGGGTGTCCATGATTCAGAGGGTCAGCATGACATCTGAGATGTGACTGTGAGAGACAAGACCTGTGTGACATATAGGTGTGTGATCATCTGACAGCGCACAATGGTGTATGCAACTGTGTCCTTCATGCAGCTGGGTTACATGCATGGCAGATTGTGATGTGTTAATGTACAGGGATTTGTGTTTGCAGAGACTCATATGTCTGATTTGCATGATGTGGGGTCTTCTGGGTCCTAGATATGTTGTTTGCATGGGATGGGCAAGTGCGCCGGTCATCTGCAGAGTTAGCTTTACCCCTGAGCTAGGATTGTGAGTCAGTGCATATTGTTGTTGTCTGGGTGCCCTGCCCCTGTGACAGGAGACAGTGTTGACTGACTTTCAGGGCATCCCAGTGCCATGACAATTAACTTGCTATGAGTGATCCTGCATTGTGTTCAAGTGTGCACCATGCACCCCATTGTGGCATTGCCCATCAGGACATGATACCATAATAGTGTGTGTTGCTGGCATGCATTCCAAGCATGTGAAATGAGTCTCTGCCCATTCCTTCATCCGGACACCTGTACTGAGTCAGTAGAAAGAGATGTGCTGTGTGTATAGTGACATACTCCTACATGTTCACTTGCATGTACAACTAATGTATGGGTGGTGCATGTTGACACATTGGGGTGTTAGCATCCAACATGCAACAGACATATGTGTGAAAGTCAAGGAGGGATATGTGTGCCATGGTTGATGTTGAGAATGGCAATTGTCTTATTCTAAACAGTGTTGGCACTTTGAGCTGTGTTCAGCTGATGATGCCAGAGCTTGCCCTGTGATGTGATATACTCACTGTGGTGTGTGCTGTCAGTGCAGGTGACTGATGTTGTTCTCTTACTTCCTATTCCTATCCAGATACATCCACGGCCACAGGAGGGGACAGCTCCATGGACCAGGAGGAGCCACAGAGCCTTACAGGGACAGAAGGAGAGGAGTCGGGTGGACCCAGTGGCACGGAGGGTGAGTGGAGCCACACAGAGGAGTCGTCAGCACTATCCCCCCAGCTGAGGGCCACAGAAGCTCTGAGGATGACTCCCTTGTGGAGGCAGGTGTCAGCAGCCACCAAACCCCAGCTAGTGAGGCTGTCCCCGACTCCGCCACCACCTCCACCACCACCACCATCCCATCGGCTCCCATCCCTGAGGTCCCTGTGGGCTCCCATATTCGTGAGCATGTCTCCTTTGTGCCAGGCTCTGCACCCCATGCCCCTGTGTCCCCTGCTGCCCTGAGTGAGGAGTCTGTGGACTTACTTAGACAGATCACACACAGGTCTGTTGACACAACTGGTGTCATTCATGGAGGGCATTTCCTCGGGCATGTCTGCCCTACAGAGGACCAATCAGTCCGTGGCCTCCTTCCTGGCGGCAGCAGTGTCCCTCCTTCAACAGTCCCGCACCCCTCCTACCTCTGTACCACCCACGATTCCTAGCAGCCTACCTGTCCCAAGCACAGAAACACCCAAACCAAGGTCTAGACATGCACACAAGCAAGCGCAGGGGACTGATACCACACTCACAGGGGCTGGTTTGCAGACACACACACAGTCATCCACAACCACTCCGCAGTCCTCCGAGACCTCTTCCTCCCAGCCCCCTTCCCTTGCATCACCTGCAACCCCATCTCCCCAGAAGCTCTTCCTCTGTGACCTTGGCCTCTTTCCCACCGACCCAGCAGATCCTGATTACAAGGGGAAGAGGAAGTCCCCACACACAGAGGGGAGCGCCCCTCACACCCAGACACCCTCCCCCAGGTGCAGTCAGACAGAGACCCCCACCCGCACGTACCCACGGCGCCAGAAGAGCAAGACCCCCCTGCCAGCACGTAGCTCCAAGGCAAAGTCTCCGTCCTCTATCCCCCAGGCCAACTCTCCAGAGGTTCCCTCGCCACTCCCTGCCCCGGGTTCCCCCACCCACAGCTACACCATCCCCAAAATGCTAAGGCCATCCCCCCCTAACACTTGCTCTTCCACACCTGGTCAGATGGTTAGTGCCACTGATGTGGGGACCGTGTCCCCCCTGCCCTGCTGACCTCACCTGCCCCCATTCCGCTCCCATGGATGTAGGCACTGCATTGGAGTCCACGACCACCCCGTCTGACTTAGGCACTGCAGTGGTGACCCAATCCACTCCATCTGACCTGCCCACTGGAGTTGTGCCAGCACCCACCCCATCTGACTTGTGCCCCACAGTTGTGACAGCACCCTCCACTTCAGTCAGCTCCACTGCAGTTGCAAGTGTCTCGCCTGCATCCACCACCTCTTCACTGCCTCCTTCTGCTGCACCCTGATCCTATCCCTGCGGTGCCTGGCCTGCCCCCATGTATGCCCCTCTGAAGGGATGAACCCGGTCCTTAGCAGTGCAGGCAAGCAAGGTGTGACAGTTGTCACTCTACTTCACTCCTTGGCATTTGGACATGGACTGGCCATTGGCCTTTTGTTTGAACAGACGATTAACTTTTAATATGCTGAATAAAGCTTTTTACTTTATCCCTGTGAACTAGATTTAGCTGTACATTATGTTGATGATGTTTAACATGCCCTTGCACCTGTGATGCTTGGTTTCCAATGTTGAATACTGATGTGTTGCTGTGAGGTACTCCCTGTGGTCCATTAGATATGTATCCTATTCTGGTGGGTATCCATGTCATCCTTTGCAGCAACCCGGGTGTGTCAGGATCAACTATTGTGGACATCTCTGTGAACCTTTAATTTGCATGGTCACATCTCTGGCTTGCACCCCTGCACATATGATATGCTTCCCATTGTCCAATTTGTCACTTCCACAGACTTTGTGCTCATCAACACTGGACCTACAGGTGTGGGCATCATTGGTATAGGAGCAACTGGGTCCTCTGTGCAACTTGATAGACATATGTTTTGGGTATGTGCAGATGACTTAGGGGAGACTCACGTACCCAGGCTGTTGTGACCAGAGCCTTCATTGTGTGGTAACTGATGGCTGACTGACCAAGTGTTCTGCAGACATGAGTGAGACGTGCGGTGAATATGTTTGGCACAGCTGGGCTTCCACAGGATTTGGGTCCCCTCAAGTAAGTGTGTTGTCCAGTGACATGGCCTGGGCCCATGGTGTGTGTTGTATGAGCATGTGTGTGTGTCCACATCCCTGTTCATACACAGACAGTGTTCCCTTGATATGTTCCTGTTGTTGATGCTTGCTGGGTGGTACTGGGTTCATCCCACTACTTTTCCAATGGGCTACCAGATGTGTGGGTGCATGACACACTACTGTTAATTGGTGTATCATCATTGGGATTTGTCAGTTCTGAGTGGTGATGATGTTGTCAGACACAGATGGGACACAGTCAGGGTTCCCCAAGGCACCTGTTTATTTGCTAAATCATGTAGTTGTTCATAGGTGGTACCTTTCAGTGATTGAGACATTTGTATGTGTGTGTGACTGCTCCCACTTGTCGGGTTCATGGCTGCGATGCTGGCAGGTGTCAGCATGTGTGCCTTGTGGTTCTCCTTGGCTTCTGCATTGTCCTGGGACTGTGGCAGGGATTCTGACGGTTACGTGAGCTTTGAAGTCATGGCCATGTACCGCATACTGTGTAGTATGTCTGTCATTCCCCTGGGTTGTAAACTGTCCTTGTGTGATGTGTCTGTGCACCTTAGTTCCTCCCAACATTCCTGTGTTTGTCATGGGTGCATGTGCAATGCCACCTGACCAAGGGTGTGTGGTGTTAAGGGTGGACTGATGTAAATGTTTGCATGGATGGTCCCCTAGCTCCCGTTTGTCCATGGATGAGGGGCCATGCTGAGTGATTTGTGTTTGTGTACGTGTGATGTACGTTTGTGGCACAGGACACATGTCTGGGTTTCCCAGTTTGTACGACATCTGCCTTTGTCATCACAGTGGAGGTGTCATGTACGCTTGTGTCACCCCAATGGCTGGTCCCTGGGGGTAGTGCTGTTGTGTGTCAGTCTCTTGCTGTGTTAGTTGGTGTTCATTCCAGCTTGTGTCACATGTGTCTGTTGTGCTCCCTCTCATCTCCCAATGCCTGATTGCCCACTGAGGGTGTTCCAATGATAGTTTACTTTTGTATGGCACTGTGTCCACATCTGTGTCACTGTGGTTCAGCCCCCCTCAGGTGTTGGGTAGTTGCCTGGGGATACTGTGACACACACACACACATGCTGTGTCAGATGTGCAGTGTGAGGTTGCCTGTTTGGGTGTGTGCATCTGCACCAGTGCATTGGTATTGCTGTTGTGGGCCTTTGTCTGGATGCTGTTTCTGTGATTTTGCCTGCTGTCCCTGTGAGTCATATCACATCATTCTGCACATTCATCCTGGTTGTTAGGTGCCATTGCTGGCATGGAATGTGAGTTTGTGAGCTGACACCTACAGTCTACACATGTTGTTTTGATTAGTGTGTCTAATTTCAAGATGTGTGCATGATTGGTGATGGTCACTTCTGTTCTTGTGTCATTGTACACTGTATGCATTGTCAGCCCCCATGTGTGGTGCTTGTCTGCACATGGCCGAGAGTGTGTTATGTTTTCACAGCACTGTTAGCCTTACCACATCTCTGTGGGAATGGGACACAACCACTAGTTTGCCCCAGAAGTGTTTAATGCTGTTTGTTATTTGCAGCTTTGACCATGATGACAATTACCTTTTGGTCACTGTGATGAGGGGGGGTTTAATCCCCATCACCACAATGCTGAAAATCTGCTGCATTTTGGAAGCCCCCACTTAACTTCTGTTCTACACAGTGAGGGGGTGTTCTTTTTACATTGCCACAGTGCTATAGTTATGCTTGCCTTGTGTATGTCACACTCATGTGTTGGTCACACATGTGCTGTTAGTTACATTGTATGTTCGAAGTAATAATCACTGTTGTGGGCACTTGTCACAGACTCCACACTGTTGTCATGATGTTAGGGGGGATGTATTTTGCTGACATACCTGAAATTGGAGTATGCTGGATGTGTGGCGTATCACCCATCCTATGGCTGGGAGTGGCAGGGGTGATGGGCAACATAAGCCCTATGGCTGGGTGTGGCAGTAGTGATGGGCAACATAATCCCTATGGATGGGGGTGGCAGTAGTGATGGGCAACAGGTCCCCTATGGCTGGGGGTGGCAGTAGTGATGGGCAACATAAGCCCTATGGCTGGGGGTGGCAGTAGTGATGGGCAACAGGTCCCCTATGGGTGTGGGTGGCAGTAGTGATGGGCAACATAAGCCCTATGACTGGGGGTGGCTGTAGTGATGGGCAACATGAGCCCTATGGATGTGGGTGGCAGGGGTGATGGGCAACATGAGCCCTATGGCTAGGGGTGGCAGTAGTGATGGGCAACATAAGCCCTATGGCTGGGGGTGACAGTAGTGATGGATAACATAAGCCCTATGGCTGGGGGTGGCAGTAGTGATGGGCAACATGAGCCCAATGGCTGGGGGTGTCAGTAGTGATGGGCAACATAAGCCCTATGGCTGGGGGTGGCAGTAGTGATGGGCAACATGAGCCCTATGGGTGTGGGTGGTAGGGGTGTTGGGCAACATGAGCCCTATGGTTGAGGGTGGCAGTAGTGATGGGCAACATAAGTCCTATGGCTCGGGCTGGCAGTAGTGATGGGCAACATAAGCCCTATGGGCCCTATGGCTGGGGATGGCAGTAGTGATGGGCAACATAAGCTCTATGGCTGGGGGTGGCAGTAGTGATGGGCAACATATTCCCTATGGGTGGGGGTGGTAGTAGTGATGGGCAACAGGTCCCCTATGACTGGGGGTGGCAGTAGTGATGGGCAACATACACCCTATGGCTGGGTGTGGCAGTAGTGATGGGCAACATAGTCCCTATGGGTGGGGGTGGCAGTAGTGATGGGCAACAGGTCCCCTATGGCTGGGGGTGGCAGTAATGATGGGCAACATAAGCCCTATGGCTGGGGGTGGCAGTAGTGATGGGCAACAGGTCCCCTATGGGTGTGGGTGGCAGTAGTGATGGGCAACATAAGCCCGATGGCTGGGGGTGGCAGTAGTGATGGGCAATATGAGCCCTATGAGTGTGGGTGGCAGGTTTGATGGGCACCATGAGCCCTATGGCTGGGGGTGGCAGTAGTGATGGGCAACATGAGCCCTATGGCTGGGGGTGGCAGTAGTGATGGGCAATATAAACCCTATGGCTGGGGGTGGCAGTAGTGATGGGCAACATAGTCCCTATGGGTGGGGGTGGCAGTAGTGATGGGCAACATAAGCCCTAGGGCTGGGGGTGGCAGTAGTGATGGGCAACATAGTCCCTATGGGTGGGGGTGGCAGTAGTGATGGGCAACAGGTCCCCTATGGCAGGGGGTGGCAGTAGTGATGGGCAACATAAGCCCTATGGCTGGGGGTGGCAGTAGCGATGGGCAACATAAGCCCTATGGCTGGGGGTGGCAGTAGTGATGGGCAACATAAGCCCTATGGCTGGGGGTGGCAGTAGTGATGAGCAACATATTCCCTATGGCTGGGGGTGGCAGTAGTGATGGGCAACAGGTCCCCAATGGGTGTGGGTGGCAGTAGTGATGGGCAACATAGCCCTATGGCTGGGGGTGGCAGTAGTGATGGGCAACATAAGCCCTATGGGTGTGGGTGGCAGGGGTGATGGGCAACATGAGCCCTATGGCTGGGGGTGGCAGTAGTGATGGGCAACATAAGTCCTATGGCTGGGGTGGCAGTAGTGATGGGCAACATAGTCCCTATGGGTGGGGGTGGCAGTAGTGATGGGCAACATAAGCTCTATGGCTGGGGGTGGCAGTAGTGATGGGCAACATATTCCCTATGGGTGGGGGTGGTAGTAGTGATGGGCAACAGGTCCCCTATGACTGGGGGTGGCAGTAGTGATGGGCAACATACACCCTATGGCTGGGGGTGGCAGTAGTGATGGGCAACATAGTCCCTATGGGTGGGGGTGGCAGTAGTGATGGGCAACAGGTCCCCTATTGCTGGGGGTGGCAGTAATGATGGGCAACATAAGCCCTATGGCTGGGGGTGGCAGTAGTGATGGGCAACAGGTCCCCTATGGGTGTGGGTGGCAGTAGTGATGGGCAACATAAGCCCTATGGCTGGGGGTGGCAGTAGTGATGGGCAATATGAGCCCTATGAGTGTGGGTGGCAGGTTTGATGGGCACCATGAGCCCTATGGCTGGGGGTGGCAGTAGTGATGGGCAACATGAGCCCTATGGCTGGGGGTAGCAGTAGTGATGGGCAATATAAACCCTATGGCTGGGGGTGGCAGTAGTGATGGGCAACATAGTCCCTATGGGTGGGGGTGGCAGTAGTGATGGGCAACATAAGCCCTAGGGCTGGGGGTGGCAGTAGTGATGGGCAACATAGTCCCTATGGGTGGGGGTGGCAGTAGTGATGGGCAACAGGTCCCCTATGGCTGGGGGTGGCAGTAGTGATGGGCAACATAAGCCCTATGGCTGGGGGTGGCAGTAGCGATGGGCAACATAAGCCCTATGGCTGGGGGTGGCAGTAGTGATGGGCAACATAAGCCCTATGGCTGGGGGTGGCAGTAGTGATGAGCAACATATTCCCTATGGCTGGGGGTGGCAGTAGTGATGGGCAACAGGTCCCCTATGGGTGTGGGTGGCAGTAGTGATGGGCAACATAAGCCCTATGTCTGGGGGTGGCAGTAGTGATGGGCAACATAAGCCCTATGGGTGTGGGTGGCAGGGGTGATGGGCAACATGAGCCCTATGGCTGGGGGTGGCAGTAGTGATGGGCAACATAAGTCCTATGGCTGGGGTGGCAGTAGTGATGGGCAACATAGTCCCTATGGGTGGGGGTGGCAGTAGTGATGGGTAACAGGTCCCCTATGGCTGGGGGTGGCAGTAATGATGGACAACATAGTCCCTATGGGTGGGGGTGGCAGTAGTGATGGGCAACAGGTCCCCTATGGCTGAGGGTGGCAGTAGTGATGGGCAACATAAGCCCTATGGCTGGGGGTGGCAATAGTGATGGGCAACATAGTCCCCATGGGTGGGGGTGGCAGTAGTGATGGGCAACAGGTCCCCTATGGGTGGGGGTGTTAGTGGTGCTGGCCATGCAACCCCTATGGTTGGCTGTTGTTAGTGGCCAGGATGTGGATCCCCTGTGTGTGTGTGCCATTTTGCGGGTACGTGTCGTTTGTTTATGTGGTAGGTGTCTGACTTACCGCCTGTGCCGTCGGCGTCGGTTCCTGATCCGGTCATAGATGTAGAATACTGGTATGACCTGCGCGATGGGATTCATGATATGTTCGTGTCGTACACGCTGCTTGCTGCTCCATCTCGTACCCGCTGCAAGCTGGTCCGTCTCGTTGCCGTGTATTGAGTTGTGGCGCGAATCGTAGCTGAAATGCATGTTTTCCGGATGCTGTGACGTCCCGTATGTGGCGACCCGTCCGGCGTGTAGGAAGTACGCATCGTACTTGTCATGCCGGAAACTGCTATGGATACTGCTTCCGGGTGACTTGGTTCAGCGTTAGGAGTTACAGGGAATGGAGCTTGAATCACAGCCTACGTGTCGGTCGTTTTTTTGGCAGTTATGCGCATTGTACTTACTCTACAGGACGGACCGGCAACAGGTACGTGTCGGTCGCACGGTAAGGCTACGGACAGCTGTCCGACCCGGCATCGGAATCGGCCGCTTGATGTTGTTTTGTAAATTGTATTGCTCTTTTTTGAGAAAAATCTTTTGCTATCACTTTTAAAGGATTCCAATATTAGAGATTATAAAACAGCTATGTATTATCTGCAATCTCTTCCATCTTTAAGTGTTGATTTGACCATTTGTAACTTACATCCAGCACGTTTTCAAGCATAGGTAATCTGTTTTGTCAAGAAACAATCATGTATTACTTTGAAAAGCTGCTATTTCTTTTAAGCTCATTTGATTGTGCCATGCTGATATCTCCTACTGTATATATGCAAGACACTTTATGACCTTTCTTTAATTGGTTCTATACTAGACCTTTGAGACATGATGATACTCTTGTCTTTCCTATGGAAATTACACTTTATGATACTCTCATAGACTGGCTTATATAGGAATATTGTTTTAATAATTGTGCTCTTGTGTCTAATAATGTATTTATCCCTGTATGTTTTTTTTATGTCTTTTATGGCGTTTAGCCATATAAAGCTTTTTATTGATGATGATTAAGTTATGTTATGTTAAATTATGTATATTAGTATAGCTCCCAACTCATCTGGGAGTGACTCCTTATGCTGAAGCAGGCCGAATGTGCTGAGCCAGGGTTGGTGACTAGGTGAAGAGACAGGTCTGCAGTTACTTGAGGAATTCAAGAACTGAGAAGGAGGCTCTGATAAGCAGGAGCCGGTCATTCCATGCTTTAGGAGCGAGGAAGAAGGGACGACTGCCAGATATTGTTTTGCTTTTCAAATCAGGCCATTTGACAACTTCATATTTCCAATTGGGAATGTCTCCAAGTATCAATCATTCAATCGTTCCAGAACCTTATCTTCAAGCACCCTACATCTCTCAAAGCCATCACATATCATTACAAATCGTACTTTCTAATGTTTGGGGTCATTTTTTTGTATCAGGTGACACATGGCAGAAGTAGTATTTCTGGATGCTTGAACCTTTGCAACCGATCACACATTTCTCTCAAGTGCTCGAATATTCTCAGTATTCTCCCTTTGTTGCTTCGCCAATATTTCTTTGGGAATATTGGAGACTTAATGTGGAAGGGATGACGAGGTTAGGGTATGCTGGGTAACATTTTGATTGTGTATGATGAAATTTTTTTTGTTTGCTGATGATGGAAGGCAAGGGAATGGGAACTGGATGAAATTTAGTTTACAGTTTTATATATGATGTTGTACCATAATGGCATTAGTATTTTAATAGAATATGATCTTGCAATACATACAATTATACTGCAGGAACATAGAAAAAATACAAATACAGGAGTGATGTTAAAGTTTCCAGAGTTGTGTATATTATTAATCCCTGTGTATGGGTCTCAAGATTATTTCAGAATATCTTCTCTTCACATTTCCTGAGTGCAAGAACAGAGGGTAGGGTTCTTACATCAACTGCAAGAGACTTCCAAATGAAGTAGCCTCCATTGTCAAGGTCTGACTTATCATTTGAAAGTGCCTACATTAATAACTATGTATAAGGGTCGTTCCTTCCGTCATCCTAGTCCGACATGACACAGCAAGGTAGATCCCCTGAGGATACCATTTTGGGTATATAAACAACATATCTTTGCTGAGGTTGGAAGAGGAGAAAAAAGACTTCAACTGACACACTGACACGAGACACTGAGGTTCCTGCATGCAGACACTCCAGCTCACAGTGGTCTGACATCCCTCTCGACCCCAAGACGGGGTCCCACTGTCTCTCACTTCAGGTAATGGGGTTGGCTTTATCCGAGGGGGATTCTTGGCTCTATACCTACATACATGCTAGGTACACATAGGTATATCTAGGTAGGGTTGCATCGTAGGAGTACGCCTTCTTATTGTCATGTATTTTTATACCTGCTAGTATTAATTGTTTTAGCACTATGGTAGGAATCTACCATCCTTTTACTCTATTGGTGCTTACAATCATTTATATCTGTTTCTGTCTTATGGTTGTTTCAGCACACCTATTTTACATTAGAATGATGCTGGCTCAATAAATGTTTATTGGAAAACGTCCCCACTGTTTATTCTGTGTATTTCTCTAAGACAAAGTGAGCATGAATGACTGAGCGAAAAGTACTGTAATATTTTAATGTTTCCTCAGGATCAGGGTTGTCATGTTCGATAGTTGCCAGAGACTATTCACTCCTTGGTAAGAGGAGTGCATAGAGGCACTGTGAGCTAGCCGAACTACTGACTAACCTATCCTGTGGGGGTATCTGGAATCAGTCGGGATACCAATCCCATAGTTTATGTTGTCTAAACGCGCAGATCCTATATAGATTTATAGGAACTACACAACAATGATAAATCCTCTTTAATGGTAAAGTTGGTTTTAACATTACTATTTTAGAAATGCCCCTTTTAGAAAGTGGATATTTCTATGCTCTTACCACTCTGTGTGCCTTGCAGCCTGTCTCCAATAGGTGGGTGATGGCTACACTTTGTGCATTCCATCTAGACAGCCATAAACACAGGAAGGATGAGTGTGAAAGAGAATTCATCTGCATTCATCAACATTTTGATTCTGTTCCTGGGCAGCAAGATGGAGGGCTGCTGACACTTACACCTGAATATGCAGTGTCATGTTTCCCACACAAAAGGTTGATTACCCCCACAGATTGCCTGGCAGACAGGGCTGGTATGAAAGGGGACATGTGCACTTCAAGGGCTTGCTTTGAGTCACTCCCACTTCAAAAGCAAACATTGGTATAAGTACTGGGGCTGTGGCCCTAACAAGACAGTACACTGCAGAACATGTGAAGAACTCTGCCATGAGCAAAGACTGCTGTGCCACAAGGATTGCCAATCTGCCTGACTGCTTCTCTGAAGGAACTGCTTTCTGTTTTGCCCAGCTGCCCTGCTGATCTCTGCCCTGCTGATGACATGGACTGGATCCATCTCATGTGAAGCCAGCGTGACTAAGGACTTGCTGTTTTGCCCCCTGTTCTGAAGTCTCAGGACCATCAAAGACTTCCTTCATTTGTGCGACAGCACCTGGAGTCTGCCATCTGTGAGTCCTACCATGCCAAGTGGTGCCAATCCAATCCTGTGCCTTTGAGAGTTGATTTCTGCTATCCAGAACTATAAAAACCAATGTAATGATGACTTTACACAGATCAGAAACTATTGCTCTTTGACACCAATACAGGAGGTGATTGACATCATCGCCTCGACAAACTACACAGCTCAACATCGACGCAGTACCTGCATCATAAAAGGATTCGATGCTGAAGACTTCAGCGACTGCAAGGATCAGTGCCAACCCTTTTACTTCATCCACAAGATCGACAATGATGTGGGAGCCCCTCAACTCCTATTGAATCTTCCATTGAATTGTAATTTAAAATCCTCTTTAATGGTAAAGTTGTATTTTAAGCTACTTTTCAGTAAAAATGCCCTTTTAGGAAGTTGGAATGTTCTTGCCCTAATGATCTGATGCCTGCTGCCTGTGTCCTGGGTCACGTTACTGTGAATATCTTGGCAGTTGCCCTTTGTGTAGTTCTACAAGACAGTAGGACAAAAGGGAGTTAAGGGTTGGCAGGATGGGACATCCAGCCAGGATAGCTGGGGCAAAGATGTCCCTTGCCCCACTTACTTTTCAAAGGGCTGCCTCCAGCACACAGACAAACCAGCCATCTGTGAGCCTTGACAAAGGAAGGGGAGATCCTTTCAGTGCCAGGTGTTGGGGTATTACAGGAAGTCCCCTCACTTTAAAGGCAAGCACCAGGTTTAAATAATGAAACTTCTCATCAGATCACTTCTGGACCTGTGGAAGACTCACAAGCAGGACTGCTCTGCTACCCTGTTGGTGGAAGGAACGATCTGCTGTTCTGATGCCGTAAGGACTGCTCTGCTACCCTGTTGCCTGAGGAAGGAAGGCTGGACCTGCTCATAGCATGACACAACTCGACAATGAACCTCACATTGAAGCAACTCACAGCTCCAGATCGGCAGCCTCATCGGATCTGATACAGCAAGATGAAACTTGATGCAGACCCTCACAACATAGCACCTCATATTTCCTGATCAGTGGCCTCATTGAAGCTGACACAGTGAGACACATATAGACCAAGCTCAATGCAGGACCTTGCATCTCAGCCCAAGTAGAACAAGGTACACATTCCAATGGGCGAAACTCAGTCCTGTTCCTAGCCCATGCTGCATCATGGTCGGTTTGAACTTGTGGCTTTGTCCTAGTCTGACTCGATTACCTAGTCCAGTTAGCTTTTTGACTCTACTTTTACTTCAGACTTTGAACTTGCAAATCTCAGGTTCTACTAATTAGATTGTTTTCATATTTGTGGCATTTTATTTATTAAAATGTACACTATTTTTATAAATTAGGATTTTTCTTGTGGTGTGTTTCACTTTATTAATGTTTGTGTGTATCATATATACTACACACACTACCTCTAAGTTAAGCCTGACTGTTTTGTGTCAAGCTTCCAGAGAGTTAAGCACTAGTTAAGTTAGTGACTTTTGTAGCTCACCCTTACAGAGATTATGGTTATGGATTGAATGGGGCTTCTACCCCCTCAACCAATAACCATATTTTTCACTTCAGTGGCAGCAGTGGGATCCAGCACTTGATTTGCCACTCAGTGATTTTGTATAACACTAAACCCAATGTATAACATCAGATTCAACCTCTTTTAAGTTTTCCTTGATTGGCCTCTTTTTTATTTTTCAAACTCACTTCCATTTCACCTGGCTGTGTGCACCTGACTGAAGATACTCCATGGCTGAGCTCAAATAATTTTGCAGGATGATGGGGCTTCCAGTAACCAAGAACTCCAAGAACCAGGAGCTCCAGAAGGACCTCAGGGCCTGGGAGGGGCCCCACCACTTACAAGCCACAGCTCAAGAGGAGGATAAGGAGATGGAAGAGCAAGAGGAGGAGGCAGAATATCTTGTGAGTGCGACCCCAGAGGGGAGAGCAGCGTCCAGCAGAGTGAGGTTCCCTGCCTGATCCAGTCAGGAAGCAGCATCTCTTCCTGCAGCCTGTTCCCTGTATAACTTGAGAAGAGAAAGTCTAAAAGGAAGTTCAGGCTGCAGCTAGTCAGACTTGAGATGGGGCAGGCTACTTCCAAGAAATCCACAGATGGGGCTGCTTCCAAAGAGAACTGCAGAAGAAGCAGCTGCCTAGAGAGCTCTAGAGGAGATGAAGGCTGAGGCAGAAATAGCCTTAGGCTGAAAGGGCATTGGCACAAAGGAAACTAATAATGGATCATAAAGTGAGTTGTAAGGAGTCTCAAGGATCTGGACCTGAAATCGCAACAAAACACAGGGTCCACCAACAATGGTGGCAGTGAAACCACAATGTCCAATGGATACAAGAGAGTCAGCATTCCTAAAGATATGATGCTTAGCTACTTTTTGATGGAGGACATTGACAAATGGGTTTCAGCTCATGAGGTTGCACAGAGGATACACAGGGTCCCACAGAAGGACTGGGTGTCAAGTGTCTGGAAGCGCATGCCTAGAGTGGGGAGGAATACCTTGCTCACACTAGAGATAGAGGATATGATGAGGTACACTCCCATAAAAGCAGCAATTCTTCTCACTAAGTTTTGGCTCACACTTGAGAAGTATCACAAACACTCTTGGGTGGATTTTCTGGATTACTCCACTAAGTCACGCAGTGGCTGGGTGAGGGGCAGTAATGTGAGTGATTTAATTGGCCTAATGACCTGATTTTGAGGGAGCAAATGCTCAGTACATTACTTGCTTTTTAGAACTGTGCAAACATCTAATTGATAGCAAGCTCTCTTCAGCTAAGAAGCTTGCCCAGGAGGCAGACCTCTAGGTCAGAACCAGAGTGTCAAAGAAGGGATCTGTGGTGAGAGGGATGCAATGAGGCAACATGAGTCGTGCCAACCTTAAGCTTAGAGGTCTATTAGGCACAGTCTCAGCAGTTCCAGTAGCAACTAAAAGTCATAGAATTTTCATCATCGCACACTCCTCACACCACATTCCACATTCCTGGAGGGATGATCTGCAATGTGGAATGTATTAACAAGACCATCACTACAATATTTACCTTCTTTACAAACAACAAAGTATAAAAACTTGAATTTCATACAAGTTGCATTACATAGACAAAATGAAGAGTGGCATTAAATTAGTTTATAATAAGTGAAAAATACCATATGTAATTGATTCTTCATTTTACAACATGAATACTTTGCACACATTACAATAACTAATTACAGTATCTAACTGGTTTAGGGATAACATATTTACTCTTTTGTTTGACAGGGTTAGTGCCCTCAGTTAGAGTATTAAGCACACTAGGTTTAAGACTCGAATCCCAAGCAACAAACTTGTCACCAGAGGGAACACCGTCATTATTTTTTTGCACAGGGACCGCTGTCCTGCTTCACTTTTACCACCTTGATCTTGTTCCACCACTTACCTCCTTCTGTGTGGACAGCCTTTCTGGCAACAACTTCCACTCTAACAGGTGCTCTAAATATAGATTTGCCTTTGGCGATATGAGTAGGATCTTTCATACGCACCCAATCACCAACTTGAATATTGTCTCTACTTCCTTTGACTTTGTGTCTGGCATCGTACTCAGCTTTCATTGTGGCTTGAAGCATTTCAACTCTAGGTCTTACAATCTTATCTAGAGTAACCATCCAATCAGATTTCCGTTGACACTCTCTCAACCAAGTGGGACATAACCTTGACAAAGGCACATGTCCCTTCATGATTTCCAAAGGAGATAATCTAGTAACAGCCTTTTGACTGGTCCGGTGGGACCAAAGCTTACATTCTACAGCCTCACACAATTCCACCCTGTTTTGTTCAGACCCAATAAGTTCACTCCACCAGTGTGCAGTTAATTTTGTCTACGAGACCGCTAGCCAGGAGGCGATACAAGGCTATGTGTTTGTGTTTCCTTGGGACAACTCTCTCTCAAAAACAAATTCTTCAAAAACCTAATGACACCTTAGGTGTTGGGTTCCTCCATGAATTTAACTTCCCACCACTTCCTATAATGATCTACAACCATGATGGAGAATCTAAACTTTCGTGGCAGGGTCCGGAAAGGACCAATGAAATCAATAGCAATTTTAAACCATACTCTCTCGAGAAGACAGATAGGCTGGAGAGGAACAGCATCGGTTTTCAAACCTTTATCGCTGGTGGCACATATAACACATGCGCGTACACTTGCAGCAGTTTCAATATCCATCCAGGGCCACCAGTAACTGTCTCTGATCTTCCACTTAGCGATTTTCTGACCAAAATATCCTTCATGCCCATATAGAATAATCTTATCTCTTAAACCAGTGGGAGGATCACATTTGTCACCTCGGACCAACATCCCTTTTTCTTCAATAACCACCTTGAGATAGGCTTTCAACCTTACTGGCATCGCTTTTTCTTTAGGCTATCCCCCATAACAAATCTCCTCTCACGCTCAAGTTCCTCCTCTTTTACTGTCTCATTATTCCACTCATGTTCTGTTAATGCATTGTCTTGACACCCATCTAATGTCGCAATTAAACACTCCTCATCATCTTCATACCCATTATATGAACACTCAGTAACATTAAGTGGTGAACATGATAAATAGTCTGCTCTCTTTTTCTTTACCCCTGAGATGTACTCTACATTACAATTGTATTGCAATAGTTATGAACTCAGCCTGGCCAACCTTGGTGTGTGATCCTTGATAACCGGCCCACCAAGAAGAACTCTGACTAAAGGCTTGTGATCAGTCCTGAGAGTAAACCTCCTTCCCCAAATGAAACATTTGAAGCGCTTCACTGTCCAGCAACAGCCCAAAAATTAGTTTTCTATGACTGAAAATACCTTACTTTTTTCTTGCAAAGACCTGGATGCAAAACCTGCAGTCATTTTGGTGGCTCCTTTCTCCTGAGTAATGGTGGCACCCAAACATCATTGCTAGCATCCACAGTGATGATACATTCTCTGGAAGGATCAAAAGGTGCCAAAACACTAAGGAAAACAAAATGAAATCTTTGAGTGATTGAAATTCACCTTGGCACCCATCACTCCAATCTAATGTTATGTTCTACTTTAAAAGTTCCCACAAATGAACTGTTTTTGCAGCAAAGTTTTCGATAAATGTTGCATAAAATTCACATAGGCCTAAGAAAGATGCCACATGTTCCTTATTCTTTGGCATAGGAGCTTTTGTAATTGCATCAAACAATCCAGGCATGGGTTCTACTCCTTTCTCAGAGATTACATGCCCAAAGTATTTGATGTTCTCCCTTGTAAACTCACATTTTTTAAGATTGGCTACAATTCCAAATTTTAAAGCATTTCTCAGTGCGTCATGCATACTTCTGTCATGACTAACGTCATCTTCACCAGACATCAGTATATGGTATTAGAAGATTTTCTTGCACTCGTTGAAAAAGAGAAGCGGCTGATGCAAAGCCAAAAGGCATCCTCTGAAATTGAAATGCCCCGACGGACAAAACAAAAGCTATAAGATGTCGAGATGACTCATCAAGTTCAATCTGATGGTAAGTGGAAGCTAAGACAATCTTTGAAAATATCTTAGCGTCTGCAAACATACTGATGATGTCATCTACGCGGGGTAGAGATTGGGAATCTACCCAAATTGCCTTGTTAAGACTCCTAAGGTCTATGCAAACTCTCAGCTGACCATTTTCCTTTCTTATTATCACCAAAGGGGACAACCACAGAGATGATTTGATGTGTTCAAAGACACCATCCCCACACATATTTTGAGCATTTCTGCTAGTTCATCACAAACAATGAAAGGTAGTTATGTTCCTTAGTTTATGCTTGACTGGGGTGACTCCACCTTGGTGCTATAGAAAGGCACCCCCTACTATATTTTATTTCAAAAAGGTCTGGGAGAAGGGGAAAAAACAGACCATAATTGCAGAGAGCGACCTCCCACGTGACCTATATCTCTTTAGGTTTAGCTTACAAAGTGCTAAAAAAATGGGGCTTCAATGATACTGATCTCCACGTGACAACTTCAATTTGCTGTTATTTCATATATATTTTTTTCCTTTTTTCATTTGTATCAAAATTTAGATCTTGACATTACAACATTTCATTTCCTTTCCACAATCAAAATTCAGTTTAGCATCTATATTCAGTATATAAAGAAAGTTATTATCATTAAAACACAAATAACAAGACTTGCAATAGAGAAAAATATTCCCCTACATTCACTCCTCATTCACATGACTCACACCCATATCACTGACATGCATAACACCCCAGACCAACACTGCATGCACAGATGGAAAGAAGAGGGGTGACAACATCCACCCTCGATTGCTGTGCTGGTGTCTGGGGCCGACGTACCTTTCAATAGACAATCTAATTGGTCTCCATCTTCATCAGGACCTTATGTTAATATTTATTTTTATAACGGGCGAAAGATTGGGGAATCTAAGGAAAGGAGATTCAGAAACAAGAATTTAATTATGAATATATTACTTGGTGATTTAACAATTTATGAAATTCCAACTACCCCATGGATTTTTATTAACATTGCTCCTTATGGAAATATTCTAAAATAAGTGAATGCTCCTCTCTTTGACCTAGTCATAAGTGACATCTCTTGGGATTGGAAAGGGTCCTACAAATCATAACACTGGTCATATATTGAGCAATAATTCTACGAAAATGGTAATAGTCATTAGTTTACTGCAAACCTACCAATGTGATGATGTGTAGAGATTGTATTACACACATTTATAGTGTTAAAATTGAGAGTTTATAGCTCTGAGGAAATATCACCCATTAGTAGTGCTGCCTTTGTGCCCCGGATAAACAGTGTGACGTACATAAGGCACCAACATTAGTACAATAAATAAAATAGGAGAATATTCAAACAGAAAATCTGTTTATCAGTGTAAAAATGTGAGGGGTAAATTTGGCAATGGAGTCATTGGTGTGACAGCCTATTACTTGGTCTTAATATCCACTATTTTTCATTTATTTATTTTCTACATCTACTTTTCCTTCTTGGTTTGATATAATAAAACAGGAGGACTAATCGTACCTTGTTGATTCTTGAAAGGTACTCCAATTGGAGTAATACAAACACAGTATGGGCATCCTAATAGTCTATGTCTCATGACAGACTGCTGGTTCCATAAATCTCAGGCTTCTATTTGTCTAGGAGATAGGTCTATGTTGGATAATACTATCTCTAAACCTAAAGGGCATGTGTAAAATATGAACATTTATATGTTATATTTACCGTAAACAAGTGCTGAATATATAACTTCTTTTATTTGTAGGAAATAGTTCTGTTGGGCACCCTGTGAGACATATGTTTTGAGTCCTGTATCTCTCCATTGTATCACTAGTAGTCCTAAACAATGTATGGAAAAGTGTGGGATATATTTTATTAAAATGATACAAGTATGTCAACTTGCTGCTGCTCGCTCTATAGTGTGTACATCTTTCCTGTTTCTGAATATGTTAGATGTATAACTCCTACCAATGGCGGGCTTACTTCTGTTATCTGCAGGAAAAATATCGATATCTACATCTTAACTATCAGTGTATCACAAGGTTTTCTTTACGATATATGGTCCTATCTCTGCTCCTAATATCAGCATGCATAGGAGTACTACGCTCGTATTGCTGGCATCCTACTATCAAGCATATCAGTGGTGGGTGCCTACCATGTTTTAAGTGTGTCCTTGCGTACATATTTAAATGACGCGCTTATACTCTGAGCAGTGGCTCCTGTTGTCCACACTTGAATGCGTGCGCTATTCAGTGTGCTGATTGATTGATTGATTGATTGATTGATTGGGAATTTATAATGCGCTACTTTGCCCGGAGGCGTCAAGGCGCAACTGATGGAAAACAATCAGCCAGATCTAAGATACGGAAGAAAAAGAGCATTAGGGGTAAGCTTCAGAGAAGAGCAACGTTTTAAGGCCTCTACGGAATAGGATAAGAGATTCCTGATTCCTGAGGACAAGGGGAAGCTCATTCCAGAGTTTGGGGGCGAGAGCAAAGAAGGCTCTGTCTCCCCACCTCGCTTTCACTTGCAGATTAAAATAATTGTCAAGAGAAACTTCCAAGTCTAAAGAGTCTTAAGGTTAGTTGTGATGGAGGTCTAGGGTACTAGTTAAGAACCTCTCTGCGCAAATATTCCCTTCTTGTTAAACTACCAATAGAGACCCTTCTATGCCATTAATGTTGTTCTAACACTGTTATCTAACCGTTGCCTACGTAGCGGCACTCACCTTTCTGGCAATGGGTCTGGTACTGACTGACTCCAATCTTCTCCGGCAGCACAAAGGACAGTACTATGGCGAGGGCCCTTATATATTCGCCGTAGCGGCAGCTTCTAAGCGGCTGCACTTGATTTTGCGTGATTTGTTATGGCTGGCTGCGTCAGAACGTGTTGTCTGGCGTCTCAATACTAGTACTTCCGTGTCCAAGCTCCGATCACATGCTGAGTCACGTGGTACTATATGGGCTTGCTCGCTACTCTGTATTGCTAACAGGTGCCATATTGGAATGGTGTTATGTTATTCGTGATCCTATGTATTTATGCACTGTCAAGGCAGATATGCTGACCATGTGGGGAAACAAAAAGAGTTTATAAAGAGCACATGATATCCTGCTACACTTATTCTTCGTTGGTTCACTAATCCTGAAGGGATTATAGAATATAATTGTTTTACAGCTGACTAATAAACTACAATGGTTTCAGCAAATACTTATTATTTCAGCTAGCCTAATGATTTACTTATTAGGGATGATATGTTTGTAACAGATTAGGGTGGATCATAATTTATGCTATCTCTCCATACTCATATATCATGTATTGCTCAGGCATGGTCTATTTCAGTGTCTAACTCTTGGAAAAAGATCAGGATATGTTTCTATATATATGAGCAATGCTGATAAGGTTTGGTTGCAAGCTGGAAACAGTCATGTTCTGAGTCATCAGAGTGTGTGTCTGTATTATATGTAGCTCAGGTTTTTATCTACTTCAGTGTTTAGCTCTCGATAAAAGCTCAGAATATGTTGTTTGGAAATATATATGGGCAATGCTGATACAGTTTTCTTGCAAACTGGAGACAACGTCATTCTCTGGAACTTCAGAATATGCATCTATGTATATCTAAGGAGAATCGATGCATTGTTTAGTCAGGTCTACAAAGGGAGACCTTGCCAACCCTACATGGTAAACCTCCCTTTTTCCTAAATTTAAAGCCAGAGTCTGGCCTTGTGTTTCAGTGATGGGATCTCTGAGCTAGGGGGTTATCAAAGGAGGCATTGTATATTCATGTAATTTGCATACTATCTCCTCATTCAAACCATCTTTAACATTGTCAAGCGTACAAATCCAAAAGGTTTCTCTACGTTTCCGTACTGCTGAGGTATCTTGTCCAGAACTACTTCTGACCTTTTCTAATATGAGCCATCTGAGCTCGTCTTCTTTATGGTTCATTTCCATGCAGTGCTGAACCATGGGTGATCTTAGTCTATGTGTTCTAATTTTTTGAGCACCTTGTAAGCCAAACCTAAAGAGATATAGGTCGCGTGGGATGTTGCTCTCTGCAATTATAGTCTGTGACTCCACCTTGGACCTTGATCCTATGCTTAAAATCTTCCATCCTTCCGAACCCCTCACAGAAAACTGACTTGAGGAAACCAGTCTACTTGGCCTAGGGATCAATTTCACCAGAAAGTTTTTAATTCAACGCTTCCTTCGTGATCAAAGAAAGTTAAACTTTTCTTCCAGGCCTTAGTGTCATTCCGAACAAACCCTGATGATACCACCCAAAAATGTTTAAAACTTTTTTCGAAACATGTACCTTATCAAAAATAATTCTAGTTTTAAACTTGAAGTGACATTCAAAATCGCAAGGCAGTTCAAATTTCCTCCCATCATACATCACTGGATTCCTATAAGGTGGGAGTAGATGCCTGTCACCTCATACCTCAGTTACCATCATCATCCTGGCACCAGAGTCAATCAGTAATCTCAAGACCTTGCCATCAACAATATCTTCATATGGATCAACGCAATTCGAGCCACCACCTTGGACGGCTAACACTAAGGGGCATATCATTAAGGACCTGCGATAATTATCGCTAAGCGCACTTAGCGCTAGGATAATTTTCACCGGGTAACGTGGAATTTTATCGCTGAGATAGCGTGCTATCAGCAACGCTTATCTCAAAAGCGATAAAATTCCAAGATTACTGCCAAATGTGAGATTATCGCTGGAAATCCAGCGATAATCTCACAAAGTTTGGCGATAGCTTGTTGATAGGGCAGGGCAGACTTAGCCATGATATCCACCTTACATTGTATATAATGGCTAAGTCAAACTAAAAGCAGGCATAAGGAAAGTAGCAATAACCAAGGTTAGCGCTACTTTTCTTATCGCTATGCCAGTTAGCGTGCCCATTGATAATTGGAGAAATGTCGGTTAGCGACATTTCTCTAGTTATTTTGGGACGGAACGCCCACTTTGCATCTCATTAGAGATGCAAAGGTGGGCGTTACATGAAAGGGTGCTAATGCGAGGATTCACACGATAGCGTTACCTTGCTGATAAGGCGATAAAATTATCGCCGCTTTTCCTCCGTAAACGGACCCAAAAGCGGCAATAATTTTTATATTGCCTCCTTGATGATATGCCCCTAAATCTTTTTCCATAACCTGTTCATCTTCAGAACTGCCACACAGCTCACTGTCCAGTACAGCACTGACTTTATTCTTAGATGACTGACAAACTTTGGCAAAATGCCCAACTTTACAGCATGCTATACACTTAACATTTTTCGCTGGACACTGCCGACTGTTGGGACCGTGATTAGGGCATCCACACCTGAAATAAATATCTTTCTGATTTCAAAAAATGGCTTTAGTCTCTTTTTCTTTTTTTTATTTCTTATTCTGACCATTTTGTTTGTTAATCCCTCTTTAATTCACAACTGACACTATACTTTATTCTTTCCGAGTTTATTCTTTACAAGATTTTCGCGATAACTCGATGCTCTTCACGACATTGTTGGTCTCAATAAGGGAGGGATTTTTCATAGTTAGTAATTTTTCCTGGACTGCTTTATCCCAACAGCGCACAACTATCTGTTCATGAATAATTTTTTACATAAAACTTCAAAATCACATTCTGTGGCAAACATACGCAAAACTGCCACATGCCTCTCAATTTGACTCATCCTGCTGTTGCTCCTTAGTAAAACACTTGTCTCTTAAGAATTAAACTACGCTGTACATTAAACTGCTTTTCAAGTTTCTTTACGGCCAACTGATACTCATCAATATCCTTTTCATTTTCTACTAATTCAAAATGTTGAAGGTGCTCATAAACAGATTGTCCCTCAAATCCCAAAATATGCTCCAACAAGAACCTTTTGCATTCTGGACAATATCTATTTCCCCCTATAGGTCCCAGGCACTTTGAAAACGTTCTGTACCAATTTCTCCATGGAATTGGTGGGTCACCTGTTGTTTGGCTGAAAAGGGGAAGGAGCATTAAAACTTTGCATAGTAGAAAACCCCTAATATAAATCATAAACACTCCTATGACTGGAACTGAAATTAAAAAAAAAAAATAATAATTCAATGAACATTGTTTTTACATGTATGATGCTCAATGATGTGTGTCTATACAGCAAACTTTTAAAGCAAGACACAACAAACTTCATTACATACGTACATACTGCAGTTGATGCAAAAACTTGAGCTCCAAACTGTAGAAATGTTCCTTACAGTGCACAACTAAATGTGCATGTATTTAAATTAGAGATAAGACAGCAAACATGCACATGTGCATATATCACAGTTGCTGGATGGAATGCACAGTATTTGTGTGTGTATCACGGTCATGAGGATCCATTGTCCCAGGATGCAATGTCACAAAACAGCATCACAAAGTAAACCACAGAATGTGTGCGCATCACAGTTGTGTGCAGAGGCACATAGTCGAAAGAAGAAATAAAACTCCATGATGAGGACGCTTTTTTCTTTGTGTGGATGGGCCTGTCCCCAAACCAATATGGCCGCCGACGTGCCCTACATGTATGTAGGATGTAATCACACTTGAGGATTAGCGCGCAGAATCAGCAGCATGGAAGGTTCGGTGAAGCGGTGACGAAACATAGAGTGCGCGAGCGCTGTTCTGGGTTAGATTCTGCCCTGAGAGACTCACATGAAATTGTTGGTTGGCAAGCAGAGGGTGCGTCACCAGGGAGGAGCTGCAGAGCTCAAAATGAGTACCCTATTTTTAAGGGGCCTAAAGCGGCAATCAGGTGCCCATATATTGTTACAATGACCTCTTGCATAGTGAGCCTAAGGTTCCTGGAGTGTTGGTGGTCCCCAATGTAACACGTCATCGCAGAAAATGCAAGTCCTTAAATGAGATTCACACAGCCACGCAAGGGTTTATTTGTGCTCCCCTTGTGACCTTATAAAGAAATGGTACTCAACACAGGTTTATGCACTGCATTACATTACATTTCCTTGTTTTCGACATTTCATGGTGGAGCATGGGCATTGCTGTATATATTCATCCACAGAATTTGACGCAATCCCAGATTTACTAAATGCAGTAAACTACGATTGTTCCAAAATGGTGTGACTACAAGAGAGGGGTAACGAGGAGAAATATGTTTACTTTCTCTTTTGTATGCGTGATGCATTCTGCATCACACATAGAAAGAGAAAATTGCCTCTTAGGATTTTCTTTTTTGCAGATAGGTATCCCTCCCTGAACAAAAACAAACCTGGTCATAGCGCAGGCACCCATGCAGCGTGGCACACAGTGCTTCAGTGCAAGGGCGAGAGCAGAAGTGCGTCATATCTTAATAGATGGGGCACATTTCTGCTCTCTTCTTTCAAGTGACGCAAACCAGCAAGTTGCTTTGCTGCGGTGCATAGCTTGAAAGATTAGAATATCTACTCCGATGTGTTTAAACCCTTTTTTTATTTTTAAACAAACAAATGTGTATACTTGAGAAGTCAATCTGTCCGGTAAATTAGAGCCCCTTGAAAGGGACTGGATTGTAATCTCAAGTGGCAGTGAAAACGGCCATCTCTCCAGGCAAATTGTAAGTGTTAACTCACAGTCCTGGACTCCAAGAAGCTTTTTTATAGTGTGCGCATTAATCAATAAGCACTTTTGGTTCTGTACCTCTTAGTGTTATAATGCTGCTCTTTCAAGGCGTGCTTTTCCCAGGGCACTCAACATAGTGTAGGAGTTTATTAGATAAGAACGTTGTCTCCATATAAATAATACAACAGAACCTTTATGATCCATTCCATGCCACAACTTAAATATTCTCAAAGAGTGCCACACTTCATCATGATGGCAGGATATTGCAGCTCGGCTTTTTATCTGTTGTTTTATTGATTGCCTAGTTTTCTGCATCCAGATAAGTTTAAATGCAGCGCATTAGAATTTATTTTGGTGCAAAATGCAGCCTGCATGCTCACAGTTAATGAGCACAGATTTTAAAAGAATCATGGTACAGTCGTGTTATACCATGTTTTTAATGGAGGCCAAAATCTATCACCATACCATTATTCCAGTTGATTAGCCTGCGTGCAATTATATATAGGTCTGTTGATCCTTTTTCACAAAAAGGAACACATTTGAAATGTTTTGTTTATTTGTTTTAATAAATCATCTGCTGTATCTTTATCTGTGAATGAAAGTCAGACCAGGTATCAAGAATTGGTGGACTGAGACACGGCACTGTCTAAAGCGGAAACACTGTGGGGCATATGTATACGGAAATGGCGCAGCACTGCAGCAAATTTTGCAGTGCAGAACTACATATTTTCTAATGTGTAGAGAAAGCTCTGTATTTACAAGACTATGGCGCACCCCTGTGTTTTCCCTAGCGCTGGCGCTGAAGATAGCTGCCTAGCGCTAACACAGGCACCCTTGCGCCATGGTGCAAAGGTGCCTGCATTGCAGGGATGATTTGCTGATGTGCAGGAAGGTGTCCCTTCCTGCACATAAACAATCAATAATGGCAATTTGCTACTTCTATGCAGCACACTTAGAAAAGGCAAAAACTGTAGAAATACCAGCATTTCTCCTTGTTGCGCCTATATAACACCTGCTTTTGCATGGCGTTAATTTTTGGTGCTGCCTCAGATTTACAGATTCTTGTAAATATGGGGTAGCATTAAAAAGCAATGGGTGATGTGGTGGAACGCCCATAGAAACACCCATTGCACGCCTCTGTCATGCAGATACCTGTGTAATATGTTCCCATAATAACAAAGTGGAGATAAGTGATGCAAAGTGGCTTAACGCCTCTCTGTACATATCGTGCAGGGCATTGCTCCACCGGAACGTCGAAAAAAGCGATGTTCCGCTGGGGCAACATATGACCCTTACTTTGGAAATTCTATGAGGTGGTGTATGAGCTGCACAGAGTACAGCAAGGAAACAGAGAGGCTACCACTTTTGATGAGTTTCATACTGTGCTATCTACAGCAGCTGCACTACCTCTGAGAATTCCTGTGCTATCCAAGCCTCATTGTATTTTAGCTTATTTTCCTCTTTAGCTTGATAACAAACAAAAAGGGACACAAATAGATACGAATTTAAAAGTTTCTTAGTGTACATTTGGTATGATTGGTGATTCCTGTGCACAGGACTCTGCCTCCCATCCAGGTAAGAGCTTTGTTGCCTCAGTACAAAGCAGAGTACTTCTTTTTTTGCCTTTGAGTTGTCTGAATTTCAGACATATAACTCAGAGTGCCATATCAAATCAAATGAGCATTGGGAAAGCTAAGTTAAGACATAGTTTTAGGCTGACCAGTGTCTTAAATTGTTGAATTGCTGAAGTAGCACTATTTTGCCATCTTTGACAATGGTACATAGTTGTTTGGCACAGGAAACTTAAAAGGAATGTGCTACATTTATCTACAAATGCAGCAGCATTCTTTGACATATCGATAGCAAAAAACAATACATGATACTAGAGGTGGGTGGAACTCCTGGAACCATTGAATTACATAAAAACTCTGCGAAATTCCGCAGAGTTTTGCCATTGGGCGCAAATAGGAATGTCACGCTGCTTGCACTGTAGTTTAGTGCCGGTAGCGTGTTCCATGCGGAGAAATCAGTGTAAACTGCACCACGCGGTGTGGCAGGATGCACAGCTACTCAAGCTGATTTTGTTGTCACTCAAGCAGATTTTCTACTTAAGCAGCAGCCTTCTGAACTTGAACGGTCACGATAGTCCGCATTAGAAAAGTCTAGCTGGATTTCCTACTAGCAACCGGCAATCGCTCTTGGCGATGCCAAATCTCGCTCATGCTCACCAACGTACCTTTATGTAGCCGCACGTGAGAAAAATGTCCACCACTTGGTGAATGGTGGAATTTTGCCAAAACTCCGCAATCCAAGAGAAATGCAGAGTTGACAAAGTTCCACCAATTCTGTGGGTGGATGGAATATTCATATATTGTATACAATATATTGTATACAATAGCATACAAAAGGTAACAAAACAGTACAATTAAAACACAATGGTACATCACAACAAAACAGAACATACATAACATGACAGCCATTGTAAAATGTAATAAAATCACATTGCAAAAATACATCATAAAGGCACAGCAACACAAAAAAGCAGCAGAAAGCATTCCCACAACAAAATACCACAGAAATGCACATAAACTGTCTCAGTTATACATTACTGCACCTCCAGAACCTGGGCCTGATTCACAAAGGGACACTTACTTTTTTGTGAAAAGTTTGCACTAGTAATTTTAGTACTTGTAATTTTACTAGTAGTAAAATTACACTTGTGAAATTAGAAGTAGTAAATTCACACTATTAAATTAGTAGTAGTTAAAGTGTACTCCTAGTTTGTGAATACCAACACAGTAGTAAAGTTACAACAGCAAGTGTAAACTTACACAAAAGTATACATTTACCTTTGTGAATCAGACCCCATGTTTTCCTTATACAATGGCAAAGGATCCTATTGCCTGACAAAGGATCCTAGAGCAAGCCTAACATACCATCAACGACATTAACTAGAGGTAGTCAAAAATGTGTTGTGATCTGACCCTTTATTTCTCTGAGTTAATGCATACAAGTTAGACAGAAAAAGTCCTAAACAGTGAGATGCATTCTCTGCTCACTGTTTTCATGCATTAACTCAGAGAAATTCCAAGTTACCAGTATGAAATGTAATCACCTGTAGTGTTGATTTTTTCAAAATGGCCCGTTCTCAAGATTATCAAGAAAATTGATACAGAAACTGTTATCACATTTATTGATGATGTTTTCACATCAGAAGGTACTCCGGCTAACATTATTAGCGATAATGGCATACAATTCACTTCAGAAACCATGACTCATTATTTATCTAAGTGTGGTATTGCACACAAGACCACTTCTTTATATTATCCAAGTGGCAATGGTTTAGTTGAGAGGTACAACAGGGTTTTAAAGAGTGCCATTCAGTTAGCATGTCAAAATAATGTTCCCTGGGAAATTCAAATCTTTAAAACCTTGTGGGCATACAGAGTTGCCATTGCTGATTCAACAAAGTTTTCCCCATTTTGGCTCATGAGGGGAAGGAAACCGAGGGCTAAATAGTACCCTGGGTGGATTAAAAATTCAGGTGAAGTATATTGGTCTTCTGTTGAGGTTAAAAATAACTTATCCATCAAACATGATAAGTATAAAAAATTATATGATACCAAACATTGTACAAAACAGGTCAGTCTTTCTGTTGGTCAATGGGTTCGAATCAAAAAACCTGGTTTTACGAAGAAAGGAGTCAGCAAATTCTTCCTTTCCCAGCGCATAGTGGCTTTAAGGAAAAATGCAGTTGTTTTGGATGATGGGAAGTGTTGGAGCCTGAAGAGAGCTGCGTTATGTAACCCTCCCAAGCTTAACAGTTCTGTTACTGCTCAATCCAGTATGATAAATAAATCAGTTGAAGTTCCACGTCAACGCCTTGCTGATAAAAAAAAATGGTCAACAGGGTTCGTCTCAAAATGGGGATGGAAATGCTAGAGCTAAAAGAATTATCAAACGCCCTGTCTCTTTGGGTGACTGTGTATGCGATTAATTTCTTTTGTTTTGTGTAAAGGAGGAGATTTGTAGTGTTGCTTGTCTTGTTCTGCTTTGTTCGCGTGCCTCTTGGTTTGGTCATCAGGAGAACAAAGCAGAGCGAAAACATGTTTATCTTTAAAATGCGCAATCTCGTGCACTCGTCCATGAGTCTACATGTGTATCTTTTGAATGTGCACGAGTCTACTACAGTTAAGAACTGGTGTAGCGTTCAAACATATGTACGTTAGGACTGTGATTGAATTGGCTGTTCGCTCCGGACAGGACGCGTTTAAGATGTCCTGTTGAGCACTTTAATAAATTCTTTATTAATTAATTCAACGACTAAGTGTAATCACTACACCACCTCTAAACCAAACCTAGTCACTTTGCCAGCACAGCTCTTCTTGAAACAGCCCCACAACAAATACTATCTAATTCATAAACAAACGGGTTTGTGATTGACCATCCCTAAGTGTTTGCATTCCTGCAGTGTGTGAAAGAAATAAAAGGTGATGGAAATGTTAAACCTATCATAAGAAGTTACGTTGTAAAATTCACTGCTGTTCAATCACGTGCCCGGGGTTTTCTCAGATTGCTCTGAGCACCCTCACAGTTCCTGTTTTATGCCTTTCTATTTTATACTATGCCTGCTTTCAGAGTCTCTTATTTTTAAGGAAAACATCATGCACTGAAATGTTTGCATCATGTCTACTTACTATCTAGACTGGCATATTTTGTTGTTTCAGTTATGGACGCTGACATAATATCATGGACCAAACTGTAGTAACTGACATATTTTTTTTATTGTTTTTAGTTATCAATATGTGAATCAAATTTATCACCATATGTTTGAGTTTTGTTTATACTTTTCTATCCGAAAGTGCAACTTTGTTTTTATAAATATAAATATGAGATTACCGATCGGATACTGAAAAAAACATGTATCTGAACATAAATTGAAGGGACTTCGCATTAGGCCTACCAAGCCAGAGATCATGCCACTTTGCAGCACCAGCCAGCTCCAGTCACAGCCTCAGTGTGGAGAAGTGGCCTGCAGCTCAGCACTGTTTGTCCTTTCTGTTCAAAGCTGTGATAGATAATGGCTGAGTAGGTATTTTCGTAACAAAAACAGGTATGGTGTATGATCCATATTATAAACATGAAGCAAACGCTTGCTATTTACTCCTTCTGCTAAAATGTACTATAGCGCCTACAAATAGCTTTAGGGTGGTAGGATATTAGGAACTCATTAACCATGTTAGACAAGTTCTTGTTTTCATTGACCATGGCATCCATTGCTGCATTCCTCTTTTAATTTTTTGTGGTTACTGATCATGTGTAGGCACTACACTAAGATTTTTAAAAAAACATTTTAAATTAGCTTTCTTTTTTCTTAGTCCCACTTTGAGTGTGTTATATTTACTTTATTATTTTATTCAACATTTTAATTACTTATCCGTTTTTCTTTCATTAGAGATGCGAACCAGTTGGGGAAATGGAGGGCACCAGGAAATCCTTAATTAAGGGAGAAGAAGACCAAGAGTATCTGTGAACCACTGGCTTACCTGGAAGAATTGAGTACATTTATTTACTGTTATGTTCTCTGCAATTAACTTTCCAAGATATTTTTGGATTTCTACTGGTCTGCCCGTGTATTTAATCCCATTGTCACAGGAGGTTACTGAGATGAAGAGAGGCAGCAATTGATAACAACTGATGTTTTTATGAATGCATGTATGGAAATGTTTATTAGAATGGCTGTATGAATATAAACCCAGACTTGTATTGAGATATGTCAATGAAAGGTTAAATGAAATTGTGAAGGAAGTCGATAGCTCTTGAAAGCAATCCACAGCTCTGACTCATAAAACGTTGGTGAAAATAAAAAATATGACTCCTGCTGTTAGAAATGGGGTATCTAGTTGGCAGAGGTATGCATCCTGTCCAAGTAGTGACAGTGGTCCCTACTTGGACAGGGTGCATCAGAGTAAGCAAGAAATACACTAAAAGATAACCTGTTGTCACTCTCTGGTAGATTGGCCCACTCTAATCAGACTAAGCTAGATACACACTAAAAGATAACCTGTTCTCACCCTCTGGTAGCTGGCACAGAGCAGTCAGGCGTTTCTAGAGAGACAATGTGTAAAGAATTTGTTCAACACACACACACAGTAACACAATGAAAGCACAGGTTAAATAACAAAATAAACAACACTTTTATGAATAAATCAAGACCAAAAATCCAATAAGTAGAACTGGAGTTACACATTTTTAAAGAATGTTTCAAAATATAGTGCTTAGAGCAACATGTACGACTACTTTTAGCAGTCAGAAATGGAGAATCGGGCTATTTGCGTCTGCTAAAATGGCTTTTAGCATGTACTAACCCTTTGTGCGAGTCAGTAACCTATTGCCGACTCGCAAAATAGGGTTTGTGAGAAGATATTAGGAAAGGGTGCCAAGGGCTTCCCTTCTAATAGTGAGTCGAAGGGGCATCTGTTATGTTATGTTATAGCAGCTTTTAAAGCGCAACGGTTACTCCATTAAGGAGTGTCCCCGTGTTGATTTCCAATCGAGGCTGAAAACATACTTATGAGGGAGGAAGCAGAGAAAAGCTAAGGGATAGGATTTCTCCTAAACAGCCAAGCTTTAAGCTGTTTCCTAAAAATATGTTCTGAAGTCTCCAATCTTATTTGCATTATGTTGAATTTTGGAATGCAGATCAAACCAATTCCGGCTGATCCTAAACAGCATATAGGGTGGTAGGAGTGTATCACACGGTGAAGATATTTCAGGCCCTTGCCCTGCAGTATTCTGTGGACATAGCACAAAGCTTTAAAGGAGGTCCTCTTCTCAATTGAAAGCCAGTGGAGAGTCTCCAGGGCATTACCAGTTGGCAACAATCTGGGGATATTTAATAGCATCCGAGCTGCTGCTTTTTGCACCTGTTGGAGCATATATATGCTCTTCTTTGGTGCCCCCAGATATAGTCCAATCTAGAGATCACCAGAGTCAAACCAGACTGCAAGATTTTTCACTTGGTGGCTCGGAAGGGGTGGAGACCCTAGCATACTAGGCCACCAACTTGATGACCAAATGGAAGGGTGTTTTCCTACCACTAAGATATCTATTATGATGGCATTAAGCCTGAGACAGCTGTGTTTGATCCAATTTGCCATGTCTTCCAAGCAGAGCTTGAAATCCTCTGCCGCCTTGCCATTGTCCTGGGCCAGGGTGAGGATCAACTGTGTATCATCCGCATATGATACTGTCCACCCCCTAAGTTTATTCAACATGTTTTCCAGTGGTCTCATATACAAGTTGAAGAGGGTTGGGCTCAGTGATGAGCGCTGCGGCACCCCCTGTTTCAGGTGTTTGATGGACGAAACATGTTGTTGAAGAGTAGTCTGAAAGGTGCGATCCTCGAGAAAACTCACCAGCCAGCCTAATACCATACCTTCCATCCCTGCCTGATGTAGTCTGTCAAGTAGCAAGCAAGGAGAGACTGTGTCAAAAGCGACACTTAGGTCAAGCATTATTAGAGCTACCGTTTGACCTTCAGCAGCAATTTTAAGTATTGAGTTTGACGCATTAAGTAGCACAGATTCGGTGCTAAATCAAGGTCTCAATCCAGGTTGTGTCTCGTAGATGATGTCATATTTCTCCACAAACTGCATTGATTGCTTATTGACACACTTCTCCGCAATTTTTGCAAAGTGGGGTAATAGCGAGATAGGTCTTAAGTTTTCAGGTAGTAGTGGATATAGATTGGGTGTTTTGAGTAGAGGGATGATCATAGCATGCTTCCACTCTTTTGGGACTAAGCCCATATGGTATGACAGATTCAGAAGCTCTGTTAGCACCGGTGCAATAGCAGCAGTGCCTTGTTCCAGGAATGCCGGCAATGCAGGGTCTAAAGGGGAACCAGATTTAACTCAAAGCATAAGGCTAGACGCATCAGTCTCTGAAATCAGTTTCAGGTTATGAAACTTACTCGGGCATCTGGCATCATGCAAGGGGCGATAGCCCTTTTAAACGTCCTCTCACTCTCAGGGAAGGAAATATAGATGTTACTCACTTTATCCAGGAAGGATAAAGCAATTTGGTCGCAACAGTCAGTAGATGGGGGAATTTTCTCGATAGTACATTTTAAGGACGTTAGAGACTAAGGGGCAGATTTACAAGCCCCTTGAACCGCAGGTGCATCATTTTGCATGATGCATGGTGGCGCAGCCTGCTTAGTGATATTTCCAGGAGAGGTAAAGTCACCGTGTGTGACTTAACCTGCGCTTGTAAATATCACCCCTGTACACGCAACACTTTGCGTGTTAGGGGTGTGACATGGGTGTTGCTGTGGGTGTTCCCACACAACACCCATGTCCAGTGATGCATTTCCAGATTTACGAGAAATCGTAAATCTGGAAATTCTTCAGAATGCTACGCCACCCTAGGGGTGGTGTAGCGAGGTGCAACGAGGAGAAATGTTTTGATTTCTATTTGTTTTTTTCCTCTTTCAATGCATGCTGCATTCTACAGCACACATTGGAAGAGGAAATCACCTCAATTGATTGTTTTTGTGTAGGGAGGTGCCCATTGCAGCGGGTGCTGACCCGCTGCGATGTTAAAAATGCATGTGCTGCATTTCACTGCAGTACATGGCAGGCACCACACAGTGCCTGCCACATAGTGTGGTTAACTGTAGGGGGGTATGGTACCCTCCAGTGCACCAACACCTCCCCCCAACACAAGGGGGGCCCACAACAGGCCCCGGAAACCAATCCCCGCAAGCCTTTCCATTGCGGTTTCGCCATCATAGAAAGGCTGCCGAAACCAGCATCCTTATTTGGTGCCTGCTAGGCACCGCCACCATTTTATTGATTGTCTGTGGCGGTCTGGATCCGCCTGCCATACAGTCGCAGCCTGGATCCGCCCGCCATCCTAATGTTGCGGGTGGTGAATCCACGTTCGATGGCGGAGGGCTCACCACTGCACGGCTGGCGGTGGCGGGCCCTCAGCCATTATAATGAGCCCCTAAGTAACTTTAATTTTATTGTTATACCTCACTTTTAATACTTTGTAATAAATAACACATTTTTTTAATTTAAACATCAAAAAAATAATTAATTTGAATTTAATATTTTCAAGAACATTATATTTTTTAATCTACTGTTAATAATTCTGTAACATTTTTATAGTGTGTTATGTGTAAAATAAATCAATAAAGACGTATTAATGTGTATAGTTCACATACAAATATTTATCCTGATATTTTAAACATTTTTAATGAATTTTATTTTTTTCCTATATTTTTTGCGATTGTGGAGGTCTCCAACAAGTGTGTGGAATGTCAAATACAATTATAAAATCACTTGTAGTTGTAACGTTATGATCATATTTAAAGTAACCCTGGGCGTAGTTCGCGCAGCCGCGCTTCGCGAAGCTTCGCGAAGATGTACTTGCACTACGCGACCTTCGCGTAGCTTCACGAGCTTGCGTAGTTGCTTGGTGCGCCCGTTCGCGATGGCTTTTTCTTGTACGGGAGCACGGTGAGCGTGTTCGGGGAGCTGTTTGCATGCTCGGGGGATATATCTCGCGATCTTACCCATGCGGTTGCCAACGTGCGCGGCCATCTTGTTTTTCTATTGTCCCGCGCGCTCGCGATGCCTTATTTCCTGTTCTGGGTCGCGGATAGCGTGTTCGCGATGTGCATTGACGTGTTCGGGAGCGCATTTTACTTGTTCGCGATGAATAGTACATGTTCGCGAGAAATATCACGCGAACTTACCCACGCGGTCGCGAATGGGCGCGGCCATCTTGTTTTTCACTCTAGTCTATGGTTCTAGGCCTACTTTTGTATCCTCCCTTTATCTGTTCAGTCCTTTGTCATTAAAACATTTATTCTGACTTTTTTTAGTTATTATCTATCTCTCTCTTTGCCTAAGTTTATATTTTGCATTTTATTTCTACTTTAACTGTGTTTTTGTTACTTTTATAAAGATCTTTCTATCTTCTTCCCCCTAACTTTTTTTTCCCCTTCTAACTTTTCTTTTCTGCTTCCTACCCACCCCAGAACCATGGCCAAGGGCAGACCGAGTGCCAAGGGCAAGGGACCTGCAGGAGCAGAGAAGGGCCGCCTGCCTTGCGGCAGAATGCGTCCTGCAGGAGTGCAGGCCCGGCAACTGTTTGGGGAGGAGGAGGTGGCCGCCCTTGTTTTTGTCATCCAGCGCCACCTCCCCTTGACCTTGGCAGCAGGCGGCAGGCCCGGCTCCGGGTGCGCTACCCAGGAGCGGCACCGTCGGTGGGCGAAGGTGTGCCGGGTTGTGTTCCGGTGCTCTGGGGTCCGGCGCACCCACAATCAACTAGCCCACCGGTGGTCCGACATCCTGGACCGGGAGCAGGACCTGTTGGACCTGCTAGGTGTCGAGGTCGGATGTATGACGTTACAATGCATGCTTTTACACCGCATGCCGTTACAACGCATTTTTTACACCGCAAGATCTGTTACAACGCCAGCCTTTACAACGCATGCTTTTACAACGACGTACACTAGATGGAGTGCTGACATTAGAAATGTATAATTTACTATTCTAACTCCAGTCCACGTTGCAGTAGGGAAGGTGTTTGGATAGTAAAACTACACTATTTCTAATGTTAGCACGCCATCTAGTGCATTTCGTTGTAATAGCATGCGTTGTAATGGCATGCGTTGTAACAGATTTCGCGTTGTAATAGTTTTGTTGTAATGGTAGTGCGGTGTAAAAGTTGCGTTGTAAAGGTTGTTCACCGTCGAGGTCGTCGGGCTTGGTGAGTAACTTATTGTGTATATTAAATTTGATGAACAAGATTACTGCTGCGTGCCAAGCGTTGCTGGTAAATTAAGTTCAAAAAAGCAAAATGTTCTTTGATTTAACTAGGACCCAGGTGCTCGGTGGTACTCTTTCTTGTTTGCAACTTAGTTTGCGCTAGCTTGTGCTGATGCTGATTATATAAGAGTTTATTTTACAGAACTGAAGTTAGGTAATGCGATTTGCTAGAGAGACTCTAGTCCTTCCATTGTCCTACTGTGAAATAGTGGTGGATGGATATTTGATACTAGGTTTAGTTTGTTAGTATTAGTTAATAATTGTTTTATGCGGTCTGCGTGACGCCTCCTCTGTCACTGAGTGCTGCTTACCCCAGTCCTCCGTCGAACCTTTTGTACTTTGTTTAGTGAGTGGTAGGCTTAGCATGGTCAGTCAGTAGCAGAACTAGATCAGAATCATGCAACCAACCTACAATTTGTTGTATGTATGTATGCACTAATGTATGCATGTGTCCTCCATCTCATCTATGCATTTGATGGCTGAAAGAAATGGAAATGCAGACTTAGTGAACAATTGGCCCGTCTGGAATAGGTGGTGTAGGTCAGGTGGTACTTACTAGACTTCATTAGTATTTGTAATCAGAATGATTATGGAACACTGGAGTGTTCATAAATAAGTAGACGATCCGTGAATGCAGGAAGAAGCCAGTAGTCAATCCATCTGATTAGATAGGTCAATTTTATTGCAATTGTTGTTTCCTAAAATGTTGTTTGACTTATTTTTCCCAATGATTTATTATTATTTCTTTCACAGTACTCCTTAATGTTTGTCTCTTTCTTTATTATATTTTACATGATCAGCAGCACCACCCAGGGGCAAGAAGATGGGGTCGGAGTCGGTGGGGGAACCAGAGGACCGCTCCTCTACCGAGGCTCCTGCTGCTGGCCCCAGTAAGTCCTCCAGTGGTTATATTGACATTTATATTTCCCTAACTTTTACTGCATCTTTTTTTTCCGAACTATAAATTATGGTTGCACTTTCTAATTATATTTTTTACAAAAGCTTACTTCTTTGACTATCTGTTTCCAAATTCTGTTTATCCCTGTCTCTAACTAAGTTGCTTCTAACTGCCTCTGCTATGACTCTCTGTACTACTACTACTACTACTATTATATTACTCCGTCTGTAGCGAAGGTTGCACAGTTGCCCACTCTTTATAGAAGGTTTTCTTTGGAATAATAAAACTCTGATTGACCAATAGCTCTAGCCACTGTGTCCTGTCCTTTGGGTTGTCCTCTTCAAGTCTTCTCAATGTTGAGGCTTTGACAATTACCACAAACAAAATGGCTAACCAGATATTTGACTAGTATTTTTGATCGGATAGTACATGATACAACTCTTGTCTAGTGATTCTGCAGAGCCACATACAGAACTATGCACAACAAAATAGGATGTTGCTGATGGGAGGTTGGACCTTACTGATCACACCTCAGTCCGAAGAACCCAGGATCCCCTGACCGACTAGCTATAGTGTCTCACATTAGGGTCCCACTCCCGACCCCCCCACGAAGAAGATACACAATGTTGATGATGACTGAGACAGACATCCCAGAACATAATAACACCATTTTGCTCACTCACTTGTATAAGTCCACCCCACCACACCAAATACCACAGAGTCTATGTGTAAGTTCAAAAGGTTTATTTGAAACAAGTATCAAACTCTGTACATCGTTAATATGAAATTTAATTAACTACAGCCATAGTCAATAAGCCAGCAAAAAGCCTAAGATTAAAACAGTAAACATTTACAAGTGCATGACAACAAGAACAAGAGCCAAGATCTTTAGAATCCTGGAAGACCCCTCACCGTAGAACGTAGAAATACTGGTTACATCATCTTGCATCATAATATGTTCTGTAAATCTCTGGTTTGTAGAAGGGAATCTTCCGCCTATTATATGAGAAAAATGCTGCGAGTTAGCCGTTAGATAGTATACTGGTGAATGCAAGCCTTTTGCAGTCATGGCAAAAAGTGTAACATGTATGTGATGGCTAAGCAATATGAACTAAACAAACTCAATAAGTGTTTTTTTTTTCCGACCTCTTCACTTGTACGCAACAGTCAAGTGGCCTCAAAAGCATCTACTGCACATGTCAATAAGCTGGCAGGTATAATTAAATATGCGCCAAAAGAGTAGTAGTCGACATGATGAATCTAAAAGGGTTACACATGGCTCAGGCTAACTTTCAAAAGAGTAGAGTAGGACTAGATGAACCTAGGAAGTGGAACCATATCACTACTACTAGTGTCTGTCTACTGACTGTACTTACTGTCTAGTGCTGATGTATGTTGTATTAACATTTTTTTTCAATGTTCCAAGTGAACACTTAAAATAGGGGGAGGTTTCCAGGCATCTAAAAATGTGTGATGTTTTTTTCTAGGCACACTACCATCCACCAGTGCCGTCAGGGCCAGCGATGCGGCCATTCCGGAGGGGGCAGGCGAACTGGCGGCACCTGCAGGAGAGACAGGGGGGGATCCAGCAGCAGTGGCCAGCGGCGGTAAGTTATATTCATTACTTCTTGACATTACTACTATATGGAAGTGTGTTCACTATTTCACTGTACTGTGCGACTTATTATTATACAACGGTTGAAGAAGACACCCTTTACTTAGAATTAGCAGCGTGAGTAGAGTAACCAATGGCCTCTTTTATTTGACTCCAAAATCAGCTGTGAAGATTTTATGGAGAAGACAAACTCAGATCAGATGACCTTGACGGATGTGTTGAACAAAGAGGGAAAGAACTAAGGGTGGAAGGACGGGCGAGATAAATAATATGACTGACTTGCAGAGAAGGATATGTTGTTGGAAGCATGCATAGGTGGCTGATAGTAATTCGATCAGATGCATGGGTTGTTGAAGGATGGGTGGAAGGTGAAAGAATGCCTGCCTGGGTGGGCGGCACAGTATGGGTGGATAGTGCTAGATAGCAAAAATCAGCGTTGTTTGGTTCAAATTCAAAGCCAAGGCAAGCAAGGAAGGAGCGGAAGCATGGGTGGTTGTTGGTGAAACCAACTAAGTATGAGAGATATAAAAAAGAAGGATAAACGTTTACTTTAATGGATGTATGCCTGGATGTACTATCATCAATAGACAGTATAGGTGGAAAGTGTCACTGGAGATTCTTACTTTGAAGAAAATGTAAAAGAAACTGCACGACAGTAGCAAAGCCTAGGGGAATATAGGTAGTATTATCAGAATACAGTACACTTGCAGTAGTTTGCAAGCACGTCATATATATATATATATATATATATATATATATATATATATATATATATATATATATATATATATATATATATATTCACTGAAAAAACCATGGGTTTCACACACGTTATAGTTAGGAATTAGCATTTAAAAAACCTTAGAAATTCAATGAAAAAACCAAAGGTTTCACACATGTTATAGTTAGCTGGACATTTCACTCGTAAAAAACCAATGAAATTTCCCCGTTATAGTTAGTTCAGCTAACTATAACTCGCGCGCCAGCAATGCACTACTGATGACGTCACATATTACATCACTCATGACATGGTCACTGACATCACTCATGACATCACTGATTACATCTCAAATGACATCACTGATGACATACGGTGCGCCACTTGTCATGATCTAATTTGTTATAGGGAGACCAGTATTTCCCTAGTGAACAATAAAATAGATCAGCACACTTGTCGTACCGACTAATATTCCCACTCTTTCTTTCCTCTGTCCCTGCATGAACACAACGGCTCTTTTAAGAGCCAACCTTACCTTTCAACTTTTTTTTATATATTTTTTTAAACTTTTTTTTTATTTATTTTTTACCGTACGCGTACGGTACGCGTAATTATTATTTTTTTTTTTTTTAAAAAACACTAAAAATCAATTATCACATTACAAGGTCCTTGAGAGACTACAATGAAAAACTGAAAATATGATTGTGGAGAAGTGGAAAAAAGGGACCATGAAATTTTTGACTTACCATACCCACTCAAAAAAATATTTATTCATTTAAATTTATTTTTAATTGCTTTAAAAATGGTTCTAGTTTTCGGAAATTTTCTATCTCAATCTGAAAAAAAAGAAAAAAGTATTAATATTTAATAAAACATTTTATAATACAGTACACATATTTACATATTTTTCAAAAAAATTTTTTGCCTTTTTTTTGCTGTTTTCAGAATATATTGCATTTCACTATAAATTGTGAAAGCAATTGCATTCATCATTTAACAGCGGGCAAAAAAATAATTAACAATCTCAAAGATTGTTTTAAAAAAGCCCACAAACTCTTTTTGCATAAACATAACTTTATAGAAATGCATAATATTCTTAAAAAATATCATCTAATATCAATACTTAATTCTTTAAAATACCGTCTGATATTTTTGTTTCAGAAGTATAATCACAAAAATATATCTCAAATAACTCCACAATACATCTGATTCCATTTCCTTTAGGCCAAATAGTAATTTTAAAATTCTTTTTTGATTAAATTTCCAATGGTAATCCAATAAAAATCTAAAGTTTAAATTGTATAGATCTCACCGATTGTCTGTCACATTTTGGTTTCCGAAAGATTAATTAATAATTAAATAAGTCCACAATAGAATTGTTTACCTTTCCGCATGGCCAAATAGTAATTTTAAAAATCTTTTTTGAATAAATTTCCAATGGCAATCCAATAACATTCCAAAATTTAAATTGTGCAGATGTTACCAATTTTTTCTAAATTTTTGGTTTTCCAAAGTTTCATTAAAAATTGAAAAAGTCCACATTACAATTGGTTACCTTTCCATTAGGCCAAATGATAATTTGTAAAATCATTTTTTTTGAAAATTCCAATGGTAATCCAATAAAATGGTAAAATTGTTTTGTACTGATCTTGCCAAGTCTCTCTAAAATTTTGGTTTCAGGAAGATTAGATAGGAATTTGCTAAATCAAAAGGCAAACGTTGCTTAAAAATCAATTGGGAATCATTACACAGTGTCCAGCCTTTTTCACATTTAAGATAAACTGTGTAATGACCAGAAGTTACAGTAGGTCCATCATGGAATATTATTGCAACTGTTACAAAAGTTTTTCCTGAAATTGATAATTGCTGTCCTGTAAACTTCTTTATTAAAGTATCTAATTTTGAACCATCAGCTTTACAGCGTTGCATCATTAAAATTACATACTGTCCGTATTCCTTTAAAATTAACGTTGAAAACATGTCAGTTTGACACTCACCGCATTGCATGCTATGATTAGCATCTTTAACTAATTTAGCAAAAGTGACTGTTTTACTCTCTGGCAATGTCAAATAAATAAACCTTTCATTATCAACATTAGAGCCACATATATTATAACAGTTTTTACAACTATGTTCCCATTTATAAGAGAGACCAAATAAATTATCAATTGCAACTTCTTCTTCTTCCAGTACCTGAAGAAAAAACATCAAAAATTCGTGTGCATCTTGCTGTTCATTTTGAGAAAAGTGTGTTCGTCCTGAACATACATCTAAAAGTTTTCTAATTTCAGTAGCACTTTCTATTTGAGTTTTATCATTACTCAGCTTTTGAAAAAGGAGACTCAACTCAGAACAGAATCTTTTTCCCTGATTTACTATTATCTGCTCTTGCAAACTTTCCAGATAAAATGCAACATTCAGCACTACAAAAAGCTCTGGCTGGCAAGATGGCGGCCGCGTGATTCCGAGCGAAGGTCGCTCCCGTTGCCGGGTCTGAACTGCTGTCTCTCGCGTACCCGATTATGGTTTAAAGACAAGTCTTTTCCCCGGTCTACTACTGCGATAACTTGCTATTGCTCTTGCTGACGGATACATCATTATTGCTGACGGAGCTCTTATCTCGCACAGATCAATTCAAAACCCGGAGGGGGAAAAAAACACTTCATGCTCACCGTTCTTTGGGTCCACAAGCCCTGGCTGCGGGCGGTCTCCGCCTCTCTGAGCCGTGCACACCTGAAGGCCTGGCGGGTGTGGCTTGCGGCAGGAAGGAAGAACGAGGATTTCGGGTTTGGTAGGATGCCTACCCGCAAAAACGGAAATTCTGCTGCCGCTGCTACTAAACAGTCAAGTGAGCTGCCGACGGCTGGTTCTGCTGCTGGGGGTAAGAAAAATCCGGCTGCTGATAGAAAGGGGAAATCGGCAGGAAAGACGCCAGTGGTGAGTGCGAGTATGATTAAAGTTTCCCTGGCTAAAGGAAAGCTAGGAGGCAAAGCGGACAGAGTCGCTGAGAGACCACTCTGTAATAACCCTGCCAAGGCTGTTAATCTAATAGGAACAACATCCCCTATTTTGGAAAGCTTTGTGCTGGCGAAGCCGTTAACGGTTCCCGGGATGTTTACGGGGAAGAACAGGGTTGCCAAAAATCAGTCAGAGGTCTTTTCAGTGCCTGCTACGCAAACTGCAGGCTTGCTAGCACAGGGAAATGAAAGTACTTTGGGTTCGGTAATTGAAATGAAGGAAGGGGATGCTAAACCGGCTGGTGGTTTGGACAATCTTGAATGCCCTTCGGGATTACCAAAAGCTGATACTTCTCAAGCAAGCGGCGGAGCAATCAGGAAAGAGAGATTTGAAGGGCTAGATGACTCTGCCACAAATTCTCATGCATTTCAAACCCCCATAGGCGAGAGGGCGGGGGAAAAAATCAAGGGCCCCCCGATGGAACTGGTCGATGGCGACAGCTTCTTCTCTGTTGCAGAAGAAACGGAGGCTGAGCCTGAGGGAGAGTCTGAGGGAGAGTTGTTAATTGAAAGCTCCATTTCCAGTAGTGAACCCGAGAGCCTCCCGAGAACCGTGAGCACTTCGAAGAAGGCTTCTACCCGGGGTAAAAATCTTAAAATGGCGTTAAAGAGCGGTATAGAGGATGAGGATACTGATGGCTCAGAAATCAGCAGCAAACTTCAGTGGGACTATTCTCAAGCCGCAATGAGTTTGGCAGCTGTGGGGGGGGACAAAAAAAGTGAAGATCATATGGAATTCAACTCTCCTCCCTCTAACTCTGCAATTTACGCTCTGTTAAAAACAATACAAGTGGAGGCTCGACAAGAACATAAAAGGGCTCAACTTGCTACTATGAAGATTCAGGGCGCTATCCGAAGAAATACTAAAGCATGCTCTGAGGTTATTGCCCGGACCACCGCATTGGAAGAAAGAATTGTCGACCTTGAGGCAGGACTACAAAAGACTGATACTAAAACTTCCTCAAATGATGATAAATTGGCTGACATAATGTGGAAACTCGAGGATTCAGAAAATAGGCTGCGAAGAAACAACCTTAGATTATTGGGGATAGAAGAGAATGTTGAGGGTGTGGATATCAGAGGTTTTGTTTTAAAATTATTTAAAGCCGCCTTTCCTGAACTCTCCCATTGGGCATGGGACTCGGAGATTCAGAGAGTCCATCGGTTTCCCTTAACTTTGAAAAAGAGCCCTGAATCGGGAGCAAAACCGAGAGCAATTTTGATTTTCTTTGGGAATTTCCTACTGAGGCAAGCTATCTTTGAGAAAGCCCGACCTGATGCTAAAAGATCTGCAGAAGGGCACACTTTTTTTGTTCGCCCTGATTTCTGCCACTCAACAGTTGAAAGGAGATGGCGACTCCGATCACTGATTACTCCTTTTCAAAAGAAAGGGTGCGAGGTGTTCTTAATGAACCCCGCCCGTCTGAAGGTTATATTTTCTGGCAGAACACGGGTGTTTACTTCAGAAATTAAGGCTGAAGAATATCTTAAGGGACTTGGGGAAGGCTAGAGATCTCATTCATGTATTATACACGGGGTTTGTTTATATTTTTGTCTTTATGGTATGCTGAATAGTGGATTTTAGAGGCAGGGAGCGGCCTCGGGTCACTCGGGCAAGGGCAAGGGAAGCCATCATATGGGTCATTCGACCTATTTTGCCTGTTTTTCGGGGGGTAGGGGGAAGCCTTTGAGGGGGGAAGGGCTGCGGACAGAGATTTGTTTTGGGAGAAATCAGGATTCGACGGTTATTATAATTCAACCAAAGCTGGTTTTGTATAAGGGGTTTGGAAACAACGACTGGATGTATCTTTCTCTTTTTTTTTTGTATGGCTAATTTAAGAATCTTATCAATAAATATTTGTGGTCTTAATAATCCGTCCAAGCGACGTCGGATAAGTGAAGATTTGCGCTTTTTGCGGGCGGATGTTCTCTGCCTACAGGAAACACATGTGGAGGCCAGCCAGCATAAAGTTATGAAGATTGAGGGATTTCAACTTGTGTCATGGACTAAGCTTGAGGCTAAGACCAAGGGTGTGGCAATTCTAGTTAGACCTGGAAAGGTTAATATTATTCGTTCTGCTGCGGACAACTTAGGTCGTTGGGTAATAGTACATGGTAACTTTCAGGGCAAAAATATTACACTTTGTTCTATTTATGGTTCTGTTCTGGATGACCCTACTTTAGTTAATTGGCTCAGCTTAGAGCTGATAGGCTGGCCATCTCCGTTTATTATTTGCGGAGATCTGAATATCAATATAGAGTCTGGCACCTTAAATCAATTAGAGAGTGTCTATACGGGGAGGAAGCCTAGGGTATATCGTGCTCTAAAAAACTTAATAGATCTGCATGGTTTAACTGATGCATGGGCTTTTTTTTATCCGGCTGACCCCGGCTTTACATATTTTTCTGCACCTCATAGGATTTGTTCAAGGCTGGATTATTTTTTTGCTTCACCTGTACTACTTCAGGGCTCTGGTATTTTTAGATTTCCACGAGTAATGTCTGACCATAACCCGCTCTTGCTTGAAATAAACACTATGGTCTGTAGGACTCAAATTAACGCGTGGACGTTCAACCGTGCATTACTCAGGGACATAGGATATATCGATAATATGTCTGTATGGATTCTAAGGTTTTTAGAAGAAAACATTGACAGCACAAATATACAGAATGTCTGGGATACATTAAAGGCAGGGGTTAGGGGTGAAACAACACGGTTTGGCTGGGAATCTCAAAGGAAAGAAAAGGCGGAACTGCAACGATTATATATAGCACTTGCAGAAGCAGAGCAGAATCTGGTTGGTCAGATAAGGACGGGTGGTGATAGCGATGCTGCCCAAAATCGGATAATTTTAGTAAAATCAGCTATAATTGAAATCTCTCAGGCTAAGGCAGCTAGTAAATTTTTAATCTGGAAATCCAAAATGTTCGAAAATAGTGAGCGAGCAGGGCACTTGTTAGCCTCAAGAATCAAGGAAAGAGAAATAGCCACGCGTATTCAAAACATTCAAGATCCAGATATTGGTTTGGTGTCGGGGGATAAGGATATTTTGTATGCCTTTCAAAAATTTTATCAAAATTTGTATAGTGAAGATATAAGTGATAATGATTTGCATCAGAGGAAAATACAAGAGTATTTACGGGAGGTTGTGGTTGACACACTACCCCCGGAAGAACGTGATGCATTGGAAGCTGAAATAAGTATGGAAGAACTTTTGCAAGCTATAGATCTGCTTCCGGGCGGGAAAGCTGTTGGTCCAGATTACATACCAGGAGAGTTCTATAAAGTATTCCGTTTTCAATTGACTCCTGTTATGTTGGCTCTTTTTAAGACAGTCCAGATGGGGGAATCTTCCCCTGAGTCCTGGCAAAAGGCCCGAATTATAACATTCCTAAAAAAAGATAAAAATCCTACAGACATGGGCTCATACCGTCCTATTACGCTTATTAATAGCGATGTTAAAATCTATGCTAAGGTGCTTGCCATGAGATTCTCTGGTGTGATTAAGTCACTGGTTTCTGTTTATCAACACGGCTTTGTCCCAGGTCGGGAAACAATTAATCACATTCGTCGTACTATTACTCTTTTTGATTATACCAGGGTTACAGGGGACCCTATGGCCTTAATCCTGCTAGATGCGGAGAAGGCGTTTGATAGGGTCTCCTGGCCCTTCTTATGGGCGGTTTTGAGATACTATGGGTTAGGAGAAAGATTTATTACTGCAATACAAATTATGTATAGACAACCCACCGCGCAAATTTCAATTATGGGCTCGCAATCGGGAACTATTAATATTTCAAGAGGCACTCGACAGGGCTGCCCCTGCTCCCCTTTATTATTTGCCATTTATATAGATCCCTTAATCAGAAAATTTCTTTTGAACAACCGGATCAGTCCAGTAAGATCTAAGGGTGGGGAAACTAAGATACTGGGCTATGCAGATGATCTTGCTATTTTAACAGATTCACCCGAAACTGCTTTAGTGGAAATTCAAAAAATGACATTTCAATTTGGCAAATTATCTGGCTATCATTTAAATGAATCCAAAACCCAAATTATATGTAATGATAATATCGTACTGGTGGACTATAGGGTTACTGAGACTGCTAAATACCTTGGGATTTTAATAAATCCAAATCCAGAGGTGATTGTGGAGATTAATTTGAATCCCTTGTTGGGTAGGATTGAAAAAGATGCCCGGCGGATGAATAATCTTTACCTAACACTTATGGGGAGATGCAATGTTATAAAGATGCTTTTTTTGCCAAAGATTTTGTATCTCCTCAGAGCTATCCCCATGCTATTTGATTTAATATGGTTTAAAAAAATCGAACGTATTATTTCATGGTTTCTTTGGGCAGGGAAAAGACCCAGACGAGCCTTTAAATTTATGACTTTACCCAGAGAAAGGGGTGGCTGGTCCGTGCCCAATTTTCAGATTTATTACTGGGCTATCACTTTGAGACATATTCCTGTATTGCTAGATTGCCCTGATTTTGAGGAGCGGGAAAACTCAATATATAAACTGGTGTATGGAGAGGAAATCTCAGGGGTTTTATTTAAGCATATAGATTTTGCATACTTTAAACGTGTGAGGTTTAAAGGTCTATTTGCGGCTTTCAAAATTTGGACATCTATCCGCAAACTATTCAATATTGGTAGAATACACTTATATACTCCAGTAATTAGTAACACTCTTCTGCCCCAAATCTTTTCTGATGGATACTTTAGAGAATGGAGGGCCCACGGGGTCAATAGGCTAGGGGACTTGGTTTCGGTGGATGGGGTAAGGACTTTTGAATACTTTAAACAGAAATTTACTCTCGGCAATCAACATTTTTTTAAGTTTTTACAGATTCGGGATTTTCTTTCTCGGAAGATGGTTAGCTGGACTGTTATTTCGTTACTTGAGGCTATTAAAGGTGGGCACTCCACAATATCTTCAATTTATAAAATGATTAATGAAAAAAGAAAAGATGATTTGGATAAGCATTTTGGCAGATGGCATACAGGATTGCAAGTTGGGCAGGAGATCTGTGAAAAATCACTACGGCTCAGCTACATTTCTACTATATCCGCAAACCTCCAAGTTCAATGCTTTAAAACCTGGCATAATCTGTATATAACCCCGCAGCGTATTCATCAATGGGGGGGGACTATCGGAGCTAATTGCCCCAGATGTGGTGAGTTTGCGGTTGATATTATTCACATGTTCTCTTCTTGCCCCAATTTGCTTCCTCTGTTCAATAAAATTGAACGATGGCTGGAGATATTGTTTCACCGTGTAGTTCCACTCTCATCACAGGCAGTTATATTAGGGGTAACTGAAGTGGATATGACGCCCCACGAGCAAAAGTTATTCTTTGTCTCAATGGCTGTACTTCGATTATGTTTAGCAACTGTTTGGCTAGATCCATCCCCTCCATCGGAACATGAATGGTTTAGCAAATTTCTAAATACAGGGAAGTGGGAGTTGTTGGTTTTTAGAAGGAGAGGCCCTAGAGCCCGCAGAAATGGGGAATTGATTTGGGCTCCTTTGATTAATTGGTTGGATTGTGTAAATCATTGATTCTTGAAATGTAGTATGATAGTAATGTATATTAACTATGTTTGTATCATGTATATTATCTAATTAGTTATGAATTTTACGGGATGTTTTCTCTCTTTTTTCTTTCTTTTATCTTTAGCTCTCAGCCCTCAAGGGTAGTTGGGTGGGTTCAGGGTGGGGGGTGGGTTATTTTGCTAAAATCAGAGTCATGACGCAGATAAATGTATTTGATGAAAATTATGGTTGAATGTATGAAGGATCGCTGTGTCATGTTACTCGTCAATAAAAAAATTAAAAAAAAAAAAAAAGAAAACATGTCAGATTGACACTCACTGCATTCCATGCTATGATTAGCATCTTTAACTAATTTAGCAAAAGTGACTGTTTTACTTTCTGGCAATGTTAAATAAATAAACCTTTCAGAATCAACATTAGAGCCACATATATTATAACAGTTTTCACAACTATGTTCCCATTTATAAGAGAGACCAAATACATTTTCAATGGGAACCCCTTCTTCTTCCAGTACCTGAAGAAAAAACATCAAGAATTCTTGTGCGTCTTGCTGTACATTTTGAGAAAACTGTGTTCGTCCTGAACATACATCTAAAAGTTTTCTAATTTCAGTAGCACTTTCTATTTGAGTTTTATCATTACTCAGCTTTTGAAAAAGGAGACTCAACTCAGAACAGAATCTTTTTCCCTGATTTACTATTATCTGCTCTTGCACACTTTCCAGATAAAATGCAACATTCAGCACTACATTAGCGTAGCAGTTGACACCAGAGCTATTTTCAAAATGACATCCTACAACCTGTTCTTCATTTTCCTTTTTCTTTTTGCTTGCAATTACATCACTCCTCTTTTTTTTCCTCCTCTCTACATCTTCATTACAGATATTCTCATTTCTCCTTTTACGAGAAACTACACGTTTCTCCAACACAGGATACTGACCTAAATGAGGAGCATAGCTTCTTCTTAATCTATTATACTCCTTTACACAATTTGTATCAGCACTAACTTTTGAGTCATCAAAGTCTATCATGAATAAACCTGATAATGTTTTCACTCGTGACAAAGCAACATATGCCATACCTTCTTTGAACACAGTTGAACCAATGTTCACAAATGCACAATCTACAGTCAATCCTTGAGACTTGTGAATAGATACAGCATATGCTAGAGAAAACGGAAACTGCTTCCTACGTACATATAAGTCTTTCACAAGCATGAAACGAACTGAACAACGACAAATATCTTTAACTTCTTCTATCTGATCAAATTTTATTTTTAAACATTCAATTCCATCTTTTTTCTGATAATTAATAAAACCCACAACTCTTCCCATAGCTCCATTAACTAAACCTTTTTCAACATCCAAATTTCTCCTTAAAAATACTCTACAGTTCATGCAAACATATAGATTTTTTTCTAATCCAGCTGTTTTGGAAATGTTCTTCTCTAGTGAATCCAATTTATTTTTCAGTGTGCCTGTTAATGTGATAGTAATTCTTCCATCCTCAATTTTGTCCACTGCTTCCAATTTCCTGATATCTTCCTTTTCCAATTTCAAAAGCTCCTCATTGAATATTGAGCATTCACGTAGAGTTGGCATTAAGCAGATGACTCTTTTCTTTTCTGCAATGTTCTTGTATATCTTCTCTGCAACTATTTCTTCCTTTGGAAATAAATTATGTAGCAACCGACTCTGTAATGCTTTTGTGCCAGCTTCAGTGAGTAGTCCAATTCTGATATCTTTCAGAATACTTCCATATTCTTCATCGTTTGCTTGCCTCATATTAGTAGTAAGTTCCTTGTACTCAAAGAAGGACCAAATATTTGCTATACCGATGCTTCCCAATGACTTCTTTGTGTCTTCATGTGTCACAGTATTAAACACTGGTTGTCCTTTAACTGGAGTAAGCTGTAGAAGATCCCCAAAAACTATGACATGTTTTCCACCAAATAACACGTCATAGTCTGTCCTTAGAATTTGCTGCATTCTTAAATGCACAAAGGCAAGCATTAAGTTTGATACCATGCTCACCTCATCAATAATGAGAACTTGCATCTTCTTCAATACTCTTGAAACTTCCAAGCATGCTTCTCCAGTTAGCTTGTTGTTTTGTATTTTGTTCTCATGCTTCACTGGTAACATTAGCAAACGATGTAAAGTGATTCCTTTTATGTTATATGCTGCTAACCCAGTTGGAGCAGTAACCACACAAGACAAAGTTGAATCCGTTTTTTGCTGTAGGTAGCTTCTGATGACTTTTATTAAGAAACTTTTTCCAGTTCCAGCTTGTCCACTTACATACATCCTGATTGGATGAAATGATGTGCATGAGCACTCTTTTTTTTCATGTAGAAATCCGTGATCAATTTTGTTTCTGATCTCTTCATAAATTTGTTGCTGCTCTTCGTTCAGTTGTCTTTCCAAATTTTGTAAGTCTATAAATTCTTCTTGAGCTTGATTCATAGCCGTTTCCACTTCATTCATGGCTATTGATGCTTCATTTTCAACGATTGGTTGTCCTAGGGGATCTTGACTGAGTGTTCCTGAACTTTGGCTGTCCTGAGAACTGTCTCTAGCTACTTCTGCTGCAATTGTAGTTTCCTGTTCAATTTCTTCATTTAACATTTGCAGATAAGTTGAGAATGTACTGCATTGTATGCTGTCTTTGCAAGCATTAAAAGAATCTTCATAGCTTTGAAATTCTCCCAGTAGTTCATCCTCTGTACGCCATGGTTTAAACAGCTGTAAAAGAGCCAAGTAGTAAAATTCCTTTTTGTCAGTACTGTCGCAACTCAGCTTCCTGTGATTTATCAAACTTCCTTTTGTTTGCTTCACCAAACATCCTTCCTCACCAATGACTTTATATTTTCCATTGTTGATGTCTTCTGCGGCTTTCCGTGAATAAATGTAGTTCTGCAGCACTTCATACAGACACATGTTCTCCAGATGATGACTTCTCTTTGGGTAATATGTGTCCAACATGTTTGATTTCAAAATATCTGTACTTTCTGGGTCATTCTCGGCCAAATATTCAATTTCTCCAACAGATTTCAGTACCCGATTTCTCATTGCTGCAAGGCCTAATCTTGCCCAAATTATTCTTCTTGATTTCGAGTAGAGACTTGCAGAAGATAACCTATCTGAACATTCGTAGGATCCAATTTCTCGATGCGATAACATCTTTAAACTGAAACTGTACAGCTTCTTACTGACAGTCTTCTCGTGAGAAATCTCTTCCCACATTTCCTTCAATTCTGTTTTTTCTGATTTCGTAATGTAAGACGTTACATATCGAGCAACAGCAATGGAATTGTCAGCTACATACTGTATATCCATGTTAGCATTCCACATGGATAAAATGACTGGGTTGTAGTCATTTATATTTTTTGATTCTTCTTTTCTTTTAAGGTTGTAGGTATTTTTTGGTGATTTTCTTGTGATAGTATGTCTCACAGATGACATAAAACTGTTTACTCTTCCATTTGAAAGAACAGGTCTAGGAAATCCAAATCGACATTTAGTGTAGTATTTATCTTTGCTCTTGTATTTCCGTCGACAGTATTTTCCACACCGATGACTTTGGAAACGTAAAACTTGCTCCTTTAACTTTTTCTCTGCTGTGCTTTTTGGTATAGCACATGTTGCATATTCTTCAATGTAAGATAACACTGCTTCATCAGCATCTGTTCCAAACTTTGGGGCATCCTTGATCCACAACAGCATATGAATATGAGGAGCACCTCTTGCCTGGTACTCTTTTCTCCAAAAGAAATTCACTACTTCTCCTAGAGGTGGATTTTTTTTATTGCAGATGAAGGACATCATAGCCTCAAATCTATGATTGAAATATCTGCAAACATTAACCGGATCCAATGAGCACAGTTCTCCTGCTGTCTTGTATTCGATGTTTTTAATGTTTGAATTTGCCTCTCGTAGAAAATCCAGTAAATCATCCCAAGCGTACTCAGCACAGCTTAGGGTAACGAACCATGTTGGTGTTCCTAAATTCCGTAACATGCATTTTAATTCACCATGGCGTCGGTACCAATATTCATTTGTCCCACGCTGACAAGCCATCAGTTTGATCAGTTGTGTTTCCAAATGATCATCTCGGTGCTGCACTTTCTCCATAAAATCCTTTGCAGACACATTTTGTAAATGTACTCCACTTTTTAAAATGTGATTTACTGCATAAGACAGTGCAGACAAGTCGCTTTCAAATAAAAGATGGAACAAATAAGGAATACTTTGTCGAAATCTGGGATCTTCAGCATATAGTCTTGTAGTCCGATACTCAGAAGCTGGAATCTGTTCTGGACGTTCATCGTATCGTCCTCCTTTTCCTTTAGGAAACAGCTGGGGAAAACATCGAGATTCCAAGCTCTCCTCCCATAGACTCACGGGAGTTCCTTTTGCTTTCTTCATCTGAAACAGATCAATATTGTCTCCCATAACTTCTTTTGAATGAAGAGGATGTATGCTAAAATGTTCATAAATTTCTTCTTCCTTTGACTTGTCCACTTTTTCAATTTGTCCAGTTGGTGTTTCTGTGTCTTCTTGTAAATCTTCTTCTTCTTCTTCTTCTATATAAATTGATTCATACCATTTGTTATTCCTTTTCAAATACAAATTTGCTCTTTGTACTTTCCGTACATCTACCAGCTCCTGCCAAATCTTCTTATTCTTTGTAGGTACACCATTAACCAGAATAATTAATGGTTCAGTTTCCAAAGTATCCGCATCAATAGTTTCCATATTTTTTTTCAAATCCAAGGGCAAATACACCACTCTACCTTTTAAACCTCTCAGTAAATCTGAAGGAGGTAATTTACCAGTTTTGGGCTCCATACGTACTATGGTCTGGAACGGGTGAACACATTGAATGAGTATAGACTCATATGTATTTAATTCAGAAAGTTCAGCAGGAATAGCATCCAATTCTAAATTATTATGTACAGCTCTGGTCGGCATTCTATTTTCCTCTAACTTGTTGTAACAGTATTTACAAATACGCTGATCTTCACCCAATTCAAAACAATTTTCAAGAAATATATATGTGGCAAAATCCTTCCACTTATAATTATCTTCATTTTCACTCTTTCTGTAGAGATCAACATTCCTAGTTTGTTTTCTATAATGAGTTCTGCGGCAACAAATACAAGTAATATTTGGTCTTTCATTAGAGATTATTGCAAATTTTGTTATGTGATCATTAAATGTCTTACTTACAGAGGGTTCTACATTCTCTTCCACTTCTTCCTCATTTACTGTGTCCTTTTCTGCACTGTTTTGTTCAGGACCAAAGTAACAAAACTGAATTTCATCAACAACCTTCTCTACATCTGATACCGATCCACGGAACAGAGCCCTATTCAATTCATCTAACTTTATTGCTGGACTTTTAGCAAAATACAACCGTCTCACAAACTTTCTCATTTCAGTATGATGAACAGCCAGCATTCTAAAATGATGGAAAACACTATTACACACTTTTCTAGATAGACAAGCCAGAGAATGACCCTGCAAACCAGTATTCTCTCTCACTCTGCATGGATCTAGACTTTGAAGCACCTTAATCTTCTGTTTTACACTTTTTTTACTATATTCTCTTAGAAACTCACGAAATTTATCAATAGATTCCTGACGCACAGTGCAAATACTACTACAATTCCAAGTGTACACTGGGGCTTTAGGACGTCTCCCCATAGCCTCATCCGCCATCACTTGTACCTCATCTCTTGGAACCATTATCTCCTTCTCCATTATGCAACCATTTTTCACTTCGTAAGCACGACCTCTGGTGTCAACTGCATGCAGCAAACTATTACTTTGAAAATAGCTCTCTTCATTAAAAAAAGGTTCACTACTTGAACTATGCATCCATTTTCCTAAAAACACTTTACAAAAGTTTGTTCTGTTCACTACTCTTTTCCTTTTGTTTTGTGATTTCAGTACATTAACCATTTTATCTAATGTACGCATCCTATTCAAAATTAAAATGAATAGTTTCCTTTTTAATTTTAATGGCTTTGCTGCAATGGCTTCAATTTCTTTTTTTCTCTTGTAAAATTTAGCCTTTTGCTTATATTTCTTCACATCCTTTATCAAATTGGACATAACTCTTCTCTGAAACATTTTTCTACGTATCTCTTTAAACGCTGTTTTTCTGTTTAAGTTAATCTTTATAGTTGCAGAAGGTATATTTGCATTAACTAAATTCTCAATTTTTTCCTGTCCTTTTCTATTGAAAACATTCTTTCCAGTACAGACATTTTGTACATTTTTCCTTTTTTTGAATATGTTCTTTAAAAAATCTTTTGTCTGCTTACCAGAAGATTTTTTCTTTTTCCCAACATGAGCATCTCCAACTAACTTAGGTCCTCCAGTTGTCTTCAAATATAGGTTTTTTTTGTGGTCTTTCTTCACTCTGGATTTTGTAGGCATCTTAAATTTTGTTCACTGCTCTTCAGCAATACCTGAAAAAAACTAAAACAAAATTCCTTTTTTTTATTTAAATATATTACTACATTTTTTATGTTCTTTAGAAATCTTAAAATACTATAAACCCCTTTCCTATAAATGAAAATCACAATAACACCTTCACAAATTAAATATCTAAAAATAATTCCTGTGTGCACACAAAGTCATGCTTTGAAATTAGACAGAAAACGAAATTTCTTTGCCAATTGCAAAGCATATTTTCTACTACTTTTTAGGCAAGTGAAAAGTACTTTTACAGACTGACACATTATGAATCCACTTTTCAGATTCTGATAAAAGCACATGTCCAAACAGCTTTTTCAGACCAGCACCATGTGTAACCTGGGTGACTGACTACACTCCAGCAAGGGCAACCAGCCTTAGTGATGCTGAATGTATTTGCATTACTGACTGAAACCTCAAACCCCACTCGCTTGTGAATACTGTGCATGATTCCACAGGGTAAGCAGCTGGGTGTGTGCTAAGAGTGTGCTTCTGCACAAAAAAATGGCTCCCCCTTTCCATCTAATGCAAATGTGAAATCACCAGAGCAATCCGCAATAAATCTCTGCCTGTAATTCCTCTTTGCACACAGAGTCATGTTTTCATATTAGTCACAAAACGAAATTTCTTTGCCAATTTGAAAGCACACTTACTACTCTTTTTTTTGGCAAGTGATAAACACTTTTACAGACTGACACATTTTGAATCCACTTTTCAGATTCTTAAAAAAGCACATGTCCAAACTGCTTTTTCAGACCAGCACCATGTGTAACCTGGGTGACTGACTACACTCCAGCAAGGGCAACCAGCCTTAGTGATGCTGAATGTATTTGCATTACTGACTGAAACCTCAAACCCCACTCGCTTGTGAATACTGTGCATGATTCCACAGGGTAAGCAGCTGGGTGTGTGCTAAGAGTCTGCTTCTGCACCAAAAAATGGCTCCCCCTTTCCATCTAATGCAACTGTGAAATCACCAGAGCAATACGCAATACATCTCTGCCTGTAATTCCTCTTTGCAAACAGAGTCATGTTTTCATATTAGTCACAAAACGAAATTTCTTTTCCAATTTGAAAGCACACTTACTACTCTTTTTTTTGGCAAGTGATAAACACTTTTACAGACTGACACATTTTGAATCCACTTTTTAGATTCTTAAAAAAGCACATGTCCAAACTGCTTTTTCAGACCAGCACCATGTGTAACCTGGGTGACTGACTACACTCCAGCAAGGGCAACCAGCCTTAGTAATGCTGAATATTTTTGCATTACTGACTGAAACCTCAAACCCCACTCGCTTGTGAATACTGTGCATGATTCCACAGGGTAAGCAGCTGGGTGTGTGCTAAGAGTCTGCTTCTGCACAAAAAAATGGCTCCCCCTTTCCACCTAATGCAACTGTGAAATCACCATAGCAATACGCAATAAATCTCTGCCTGTAATTCCTCTTTGCACACAGTGTCATGTTTTCATATTAGTCACAAAACAAAATTTCTTTGCCAATTTGAAAGCACACTTACTACTCTTTTTTTTGGCAAGTGATAAACACTTTTACAGACTGACACATTTTGAATCCACTTTTCACATTCTTAAAAAAGCACATGTCCAAACTGCTTTTTCAGACCAGCACCATGTGTAACCTGGGTGACTGACTACACTCCAGCAAGGGCAACCAGCCTTAGTGATGCTGAATGTATTTGCATTACTGACTGAAACCTCAAACCCCACTCGCTTGTGAATACTGTGCATGATTCCACAGGGTAAGCAGCTGGGTGTGTGCTAAGAGTCTGCTTCTGCACCAAAAAATGGCTCCCCCTTTCCATCTAATGCAACTTTGAAATCACCAGAGCAATACACAATAAATCTCTGCCTGTAATTCCTCTTTGCACACAGAGTCATGTTTTCATATTAGTCACAAAACGAAATTTCTTTGCCAATTTGAAAGCACACTTACTACTCTTTTTTTTGGCAAGTGATAAACACTTTTACAGACTGACACATTTTGAATCCACTTTTCAGATTCTTAAAAAAGCACATGTCCAAACTGCTTTTTCAGACCAGCACCATGTGTAACCTGGGTGACTGACTACACTCCAGCAAGGGCAACCAGCCTTAGTGATGCTGAATGTATTTGCATTACTGACTGAAACCTCAAACCCCACTCGCTTGTGAATACTGTGCATGATTCCACAGGGTAAGCAGCTGGGTGTGTGCTAAGAGTCTGCTTCTGCACCAAAAAATGGCTCCCCCTTTCCATCTAATGCAACTGTGAAATCACCAGAGCAATACGCAATAAATCTCTGCCTGTAATTCCTCTTTGCACACAGAGTCATGTTTTCATATTAGTCACAAAACAAAATTTCTTTGCCAATTTGAAAGCACACTTACTACTCTTTTTTTTGGCAAGTGATAAACACTTTTACAGACTGACACATTTTGAATCCACTTTTCAGATTCTTAAAAAAGCACATGTCCAAACTGCTTTTTCAGACCAGCACCATGTGTAACCTGGGTGACTGACTACACTCCAGCAAGGGCAACCAGCCTTAGTGATGCTGAATGTATTTGCATTACTAAGTGCAACCTCAAACCCCACTCGGTTGTGAATACTGTGCATGATTCCACAGGATAAGCAGCTGGGTGTGTGCTAAGAGTCTGCTTCTGCACCAAAAAATGGCTCCCCCTTTCCATCTAATGCAACTGTGAAATCACCAGAGCAATACGCAATAAATCTCTGCCTGTAAATCCTCTTTGCACACAGAGTCATGTTTTCATATTAGTCACAAAACAAAATTTCTTTGCCAATTTGAAAGCACACTTACTACTCTTTTTTTTGGCAAGTGATAAACACTTTTACAGACTGACACATTTTGAATCCACTTTTCAGATTCTTAAAAAAGCACATGTCCAAACTGCTTTTTCAGACCAGCACCATGTGTAACCTGGGTGACTGACTACACTCCAGCAAGGGCAACCAGCCTTAGTGATGCTGAATGTATTTGCATTACTGACTGAAACCTCAAACCCCACTCGCTTGTGAATACTGTGCATGATTCCACAGGGTAAGCAGCTGGGTGTGTGCTAAGAGTCTGCTTCTGCACCAAAAAATGGCTCCCCCTTTCCATCTAATGCAACTGTGAAATCACCAGAGCAATACGCAATAAATCTCTGCCTGTAATTCCTCTTTGCACACAGAGTCATGTTTTCATATTAGTCACAAAACAAAATTTCTTTGCCAATTTGAAAGCACACTTACTACTCTTTTTTTTGGCAAGTGATAAACACTTTTACAGACTGACACATTTTGAATCCACTTTTTAGATTCTTAAAAAAGCACATGTCCAAACTGCTTTTTCAGACCAGCACCATGTGTAACCTGGGTGACTGCCTACACTCCAGCAAGGGCAACCAGCCTTACTGATGCTGTATGTATTTGCATTACTGAGTGCAACCTCAAACCCTTAAAGTATTCCTTATTTTTACCAGTACACCTTAATTTATCGTGAAAACATAGTCCATATTATTCTACATGTTCCTCACATTTAAATTTCTCCCAAAACAGAAAATGATAAACACAACTTCAACAAAAGGAATTCCATTTCTATTATTCATTTCTTAATTTACCATATACATCCCCTCTCAAACTCTAAACTCACCTTTAAAATTAGTTAGCTGTGAAAGAAATGTGGCACTCAAACAGCAGATTATCAGAGCCAGGATCTCTTTTCTTTACACCTCTCTCCTCTCAGCAGAACCAGATAATGGCAAACTTTCCCTCTCTTTTTCCACACATATACATGCTTTGCCAAATGTAGACATTAAATGGATTGGTCAGAGAGGGTTAAAGTGGCACCAATTGATGCCATTGGTGAAATCCTTCATGCAAATCCAACACCCTGACCTCATAATAGTGCACTGTGGTGGCAATGACCTAGGCACTTTGACTGGGGTAGGTCTGGAAATGCTTATGAAGGACACCTTTGCACAACTTTTTTCACTTTTCCCTAAAACTGCCTTTGTGTTTTCTAACATGTGCCAAAGGCAAAAATGGAACTGGTCCAATCATTTCTGTCCGCAGATTGACAAAGCAAGAAAGCACGTCAACAAATCTGTTTCTGCTTTCCTCCGTGACTATGGTATGGGTTCCATTTACCACAACAACTTGCGTTACGACATGCAAGACGTTTATAGAGGAGATGGTGTGCACTTCAATGATGAAGGGAACAGAGTCTTCCTCTTGAACCTTAGACTCTGCATCGGTACTTACTTGTAGGTACCACTAAAAAATCAATTCATAAACACAACGGCTCTTTTTAGAGCCCCCTAATATCTAAACTCTTAAATCTGCATTTCATTTCTTTTATTTTATTTTTTTTCTACCGTACGCGTACGTTGAGCATACCGTACGCGTACCCCGCGATTTTAGCTGGCTCAGATATATATATTGATTTAAAGGCTATTTTCTCAGAATCTACTGAACAGATTTACACCAAACCTACAAAAGGCACTTCCTTGACCTGAGGACTACCTCTCTGCCAAATTTCAAGTAATTCTGTTCAGCCGTTCGGGCTGTAGCTGTGTCTAAAGGTCCTATGGAAAAATGCATGGGAAAAACGCGTTTTGGAACCCCCCTTTTATCTCAGCCCCCGCTTGACGAATCCCCCCGAGACATTCAGGGTAGGAGCGGAGCGTAGCGCCCCACCTATTTTGAAAAATTCGCGAGGATTCGTCAACCGGCGCCAAAGTTATTCAAAATAGAATGTTGCGGATTTCCTATGGAAACGTGGTCCCTATAACTACCTACTGGCGACCGCCAGTAGGTAATATATATATATATATATATATATATTATCAAGCGGAAGCCCCTTCCTCCCACTCTGGGGACCACTCCCTACCTATTATTATTAATGTATTTTCGATTGGGGCAGCCAGCCTGCAAAGGGTGGCCTATCTGTTGTTTATGGTTATTGGTTACACAATCAATGAAAGCAAAGTACCCTCTGCAGTAGCGGTTGGTGGTGGGAGTGTTGGCGGGCGGTGACATGGGGAGGGGACGGGTGGGTGGCACTGGTGAGTAAACTGTGTATTACGGCCAAATACAGGTAATCAACATAAAAATAAAAAAAAATATTTTCAATGTGAGCACTGCACCGCCGAATGCGATGCAGTGCGTGCAACAATTTTTTTTTATGTATTGTTTAATTACCTGTGATTGTCCTTAATGAATCCATAGTTTAATATCCCCACCCTGCACCTTCCCACGTCACCGACTCACCGCCGGGCAGCACTCCCACCACCGACCGCTACTGACCTGATGTCGTATCTTATTAGCATCTATACTATGAATATAAGCAATGATCATTGGATCAGATAAATAATCAGCCTTTTTGTAGTACCCATGGCAGGGTGTAAGTAAAATTGTGCAGGTTATGTAATTGGGCTAAACTACAGATAAGAACAACACGACTGGTGTACCGGAGTACATAGTACGATTATATTTATAATGTCGGAAACTCCCACAAATGTTAGAGTCCAAGGAAGTAGGAGTAGAGATACTTACCACCAAATCACAAATGTTATGAACTGTGCTTGCTAGTGATACTGTGACACTATGTGTTGAATGATTTTAGTGTTTCTGTTTTGCTAAGAGTATTGGCTACAACATGTTCTTTTTCTTTCTTGATATAGATACTCCTTCCACATCCACTAAACCATCAAGGAGGGAGTTGGCTGCTAGGGCCCGGCGCCGGAAACTGGAGGCCATCTGCGAACATTATCGCCGCCTGGTGGCTCAGGCGGAGGAGGAGGAGGAGGTGGCTGCAGCTGCAGCCTCCTCCAATGCCCCGGGCCCCAGTCAGGCCCTGCCTTCACTTTCACAGCGCCGTGGTCCGGCATCCGCCCGCCGCCGCGCCTCGATTTCAAGCAATGTTGCCCCCCACCCTGCATGTAACTGCAGGGCATTTCGCCGCTAGCTGCTCCGCCGGATGGCCCACTTAGAGGAAAACCTGGTGGAGCGGGTAAAGATCCTGGTGGACAAACACCTTAAGGCCCGCCGACAATAGAGGACCTCGTCATTTGCCCCTTTTTTAATTCCTTTTGTTGGTGGGTGGGTTTTTGGGCGTTGGGGATTCTTTCGAACATTGGGACTCTTCAACTTTCGTTTCGTTTTGGACATTGGTTGGGGTTAGGGAGGGGGGTGGGTTAGGTCAGAGTGGGGTAGTTTATTTTTGTTAGGGGATATTAAATTATATACTATTTACTATTTACTTATACAAAGTTAATGTTTTGTGGTGGGTTACAGTTTTCCGAATTCAATCTAAGTTACATTGTTTGTTACTTTGTTTCCGTGCTGCTACATGCCCACAGCCAGTGTTTGATTTAAAAGATCTGCCGATTTTGTAACACACAAACCGATAGATGCAGTACCCCTCACTGAGTTATTTTTAATTGTCATAATAGTACTGTCAGTCTCTCCTCCTAGTCCATACCTCCCACCAAACTTATCTTACCTGTGATTGATGATGAAGTTCGGCACACTGATGGCTGCATGGTTGGTTTCCCAAATTAACGGACAAGATGCCATTATTGTGGTGGTAGTAGTAGACACTGGCAATAGCATTTAAAAAAAGAAATAGAAAGTCACTTGACTGAGAGACTGTGGGAGGAGGAGTAGAACAGAACACAAAGTAAACTACAGCATGGGTGGGCAAGCAGAAGAAGATCCTTGCCCTGCCTTAGTTGAAACTCAATTAGTGTTGCTTGCACCACATCTGCCCCAGCAAGCGTGTGATCAATTGGTGTACATTTAATGTAGTCATCACATCACACCTCAATATAAATCACACAGCCCGGGGGAAGAGGGTTGGGATTACAGACCGCCCGGACCCAGAGCTGCATTTATGGAGGCGATCCAGGCTCACCTAGAGTCCTGTACTGAGTTTGAGGGCTATACGATTCTTGGGGATTTTAACTTCCATTTGGAGGATAAGAATAACTCGGATACTACTAGACTCCTGGATAGCCTGGAGGCTTACTGACTGCAACAACTGGTTTCAGCCCCGACTCACAACGGTGGCCATACGTTAGACGGCCTGTTCTCCAGCCACCCAGATTTACTATATCTCAGGGAGGAGCCCCTGACATGGACCGATCACAGGGCCGTGGTCTTTAGGATAGGGGTAAAAACAAGACCAATAGGTATTTGTCGAACGGCTTTAGGCGCTATCGTCCTGCCCGCAGCCTAAGGTCCTCTAATCAAAACCTCCTAGTGACCCCTAAATTCAGGCTCTCCAGTAAGGGTGGGAAATCCCTAGCTGTAATCGGCTCCAGGGCGTGGAACAAACTGCCACCTCAGCTTCGGCAAATTTCAACAGAAAAACTCTTCAGGAAATCCCTGAAGACTTGGGTTTTCTCCCTTACAGACACTGCATACAAAGCCCTAGTATAATATGCACAGGACCGCTCGAACAACATCAGTTAGCCAACATGTTCCATCTATGTTGACACCTAGCGCCAAGATGCTCCTTGGAGTGATAGCTGCGCTTTACAAATGTACTTTCCATTCCATTCCATTCCCCAAAAACCTAGCAGGATCCTGTTTAGGAGATGGACTAAGGTCACACGTGCATCCCTCACTGAGGCACTAGGTAACCCCCCCATACCTTTGATACTAATAATGAGAGGGCTGTTTTCCAGTTCACCGATTGGATCACGGAAGCAATCAATCAGGTCGCCCCTCCCCAGTCAGCCACCTGGAACAGGCGTCCCCCTGGTGCCCCGTGGTATGACCCAGAGCTCAAACTATTGAAGGTTGAGTGTAGACGGCGGGAAAGGCTTTGGAGAATGGACTACAACAGGGTCCATAAGCAAGCCTACAATCAGTCATTGCACAACTATAAGCAGGCCATCCAGAAATCCAAGAGGGATTATTTTTCCCGGAAAATTTCGGAGGTGGGGAACTCCACCAAAGAACTTTTTAAAACTGTGTCTTTCCTGGCAAGTCCTCAGCAGACCAACCAGTTTAGGCCGAATCAGTTACTCTGTGATCAGTTGGCTGCCTTTTTTCAGAATAAGGTGGCCACTATCTATGACGAACTGTTAAACTCAGCGGGACCAAAAACCATGCACCCTGACCAGGAGTTACCCGCATGTAGCCTGACTTTCTTCAATCCCCTGTCCAGCAGTGAGGTCCTGACGCTGTTAGGCTCTATAATGTCTGGGGCTGTCTCAGACCCCTGTCCCGCGCATATAGTGCACCTGGCGGCGGATAGGATCACACCTGGACTCACGGTCCTGATCAATCAAGTACTAGCAGCAGGACCCTACCCGGCTACCTGGAAAATGGCGAGTGTTAAACCCCTCCTTAAAAAAGCCTCTTTTGATCCCTCTGAATTTAAAAATTATCGCCCCATCTCTGGCCTCCCTCTGATGGCCAAGGTCATGGAGAAGGCCATAAATCGGAATCTTATGGACTATTTGGGCAAGAATGCCCTGCAGGATAAATCCCAGCATGGCTTTCTGCCTAGGCATTCTACAGAGTCTGCCCTCTTAACGGCAGCTGAGGGTATCCGAGCCACAGTGGATGGAGGGGGGAAAGCTATTCTTGTCCTCCTGGATCTGTCCGCTGCTTTCGATACCTTGAATTACGCCGTACTAATACAGCGCCTAAGAGAGGTAGGGATTGCAGATCGGGCCTTGGCCCTTCTCTCTTCCTTTCTGGATAATCGAAGACAAAGTTTAAACTGGGCTGGCTTTCACTCGGCTAACTTTGCACTACTGTGCGGTGTTCCGCAAGGGTCCGCTCTCTCTCCGATGCTTTTTAACATTTATGTGAGACCTTTGGCTGGCTTGGTCAGGAAACATGGTTTCAGGTTGGTGTCCTATGCGGATGATTCACAGTTAGTGATATCAGTTGTGGATCACCCTGATGAAACAGCAGTTAAATTCCATGCTTGCCTTTCTGATGTGATGGAATAGATGCGCTTGAGTTTTTTAAAGATCAACACTGAAAAAACTGAAGTAATGGAGTTTGGGAAAGGCCCCTCAGTCTGGGACACCTTATGGGGGCCGTCGGCGGCAGGGCAATGTCCCCTCCCGGTAACTAAGGTGAAGAATTTGGGGGTGCTCTTTGATGAAAAGTTGAACATGTCAGCCCAGGTCAACAGCCTAACCTCATCATGCTTCCTATTGTTAAAAACTCTGCGGAAAATCCTTCCATACATCCCTTTGGCACTTCAGAAAACTGTGATGGCCGCCTTGTTCATGTCCAAACTGGATTACTGTAATGCCTTGTTTCTGGGTATCGACAAGTTCCAGGTGGGAAAAATCCAGTCTCTACAGAATGCCGCGGTTTGTGTTATTCTGAACCTGCCCAGGGGCGGTCCTACCTCTGCTGGCAGGAAATCTCTTCACTGGCTTCTGGTCAAACAGAGAATTGAGTTCAAGGCACTCTGTTTGGTCCACCGGGCCCGCTTCAGTGGCGGCGCGGAGGATGGTATTAATAGGTTCTTACCCTATATCCCACCTTGTGCCCTGCGGTCGGCCAACCTTGGTCTTGTCTGCATTTCCAGATTTAAACTAGCGAGATGGGGCGGCCGTTCTTTTGCCATCTGTGCAGCTAGGTTATGGAATGATCTACCAGTAGAGATGCGACTCCAACCCAGCTATGCCCTCTTCAGAAAAATGCTCAAATTTCGCTTATTCCAGGCCCAATAATCTTTCCGTTCCCCGTTGATCACTCACACCACAGTGCCAAGACACCGTCTCGGTATTCGAGCGCTTTACAAGCTTCTTTTATACTTATACTTCTGAATGGATGGGCAGTGGGGTTTTGGGGAAGGTTTGAGAAAGAAAAACAGACAGTATGCATGGACACAACAAAAGTAAAACACAATCTTGTAAGACAACCATGATCCATTATCAAAGAAATCACAGTATAAAGTGAGAAAAAGCAAATGCATGCATGCTGAGGAAGAGAACTTGATGGTTAAAGATAATGAGTTGTACTTACTATAACTACTATTACCCAATGAGACAGTACAGTCAGGGAAGAAATAGAAATTTGCCTTGCCTGTCTGACGCCCTCAGAGCTCAGACCGAACCCAATTACATGCTGTACTGGGCTTACTTTTATTTTTCAAGCTAGCAAAGAAAATTAAAAAATTGTTGTAGGGATCAATTACCAAACAAACCACAACACACAGTCGTAATGATTGAAGAGAAAAAAGCAATCAAATAAATTTAAAGATGAATGATGAATGATACTAAAGTTACTGAATTATCCTGGTCCAAATGTGGAGTTGCATCATTCTCGTCATTCCTCTTGGTCCTCCCTTCCATGGACACTCCGCACATCAATCTTGGGTACCACTGCCTGCCTGATGCGGATTGGTAAGGTAAGTGTGAGTCGTTTCTCCCACTATAGCACAGGTTAAAGGCCGGCCTGTAAGTGTAGATGGAAAAACAAATGGGGTATTGAAAAATTACTGCATTAAAACAATAAACTCAATTACAGTGGAGTGCAAGACGAGAAGACAACACTCTGGAGAGAACACTTTCAGACTGGGGCAGCTTGGATAAGATACATAGTGTCTACTCTACAGCATTAAGGTACAACAACAACGGGACAGGACTCAGGAGCCAGCACAGCCACAGAACAGGAGAACCGCGGCACAGGCCAGGCACCCTACCCCTTACTTACACTTTGACCGAGCCAGAGAAATGTCATATGCACTGAAGTAGAACTTGACTGTGGATGCCCTGCAGTAGTTTTTCTGCCCTGGGGGGGCGGGCCTCTAATTAAGATCCTTTCATTTTCAAAGTCAGTGGCTTCCTCAGCTATCAAAGTTTTATACTGGGCAACATCCACTTCTTAAAAAGGAATTACTTCATTACTGCGCAGCAATAATTTGTAACGTGGATCCAAAATTGAGGCAGTAATGTAATGTGGATGTCACACAATGTTATTTTGAATCCTTGTATTGTCAGATAAGCGAGCGACTAAGGTGTCTGCCAAATAATATGCGTCTACTTTGTCATCCACACCTGCGTACATTTCTGACACCTCCTTCAGCTCTTGCTCTAGCATGTACAACAATGGGATAGCTTGGCCCATAGTACAGACCTCCCTGCTCACTTCACGTGTGAAGACCTCAAAAGGAAATAGCATCTCTGTCAGGCATTTGACGAGGTCCCATTGGGCCATCTCAACTGTCATGCCTTTCACAATAGGATCCCCTGACCTTTTCATGACATAAGCATTAAGTGGTATGTACTGCTCAAACAGACGCTCTTGTAAGGGAAGGAGTGCATCCTCTATTTCCACATATATGCAAACAGACGCTCAAGCATGTAATACGTTGAGTTCCAACGTGTTGGCACCTCCTGGATGAGTGCTCTGACTGGCATTTTATGCTCACGTTGAATGGCCCTCAGCAGCTTCCGGGCTTTAAAAGAATGGTTGAAATGTGTGCATATTCTTCTGCAGGTGGTCAGTAAGCTGCTGACTTTGCTTTCATTTTTCAGAAAGTCCTGAACAACAATGTTAATGCAGTGTGCCAAACATGGCACCCTGAAATAGCCACCATCTTTCATGGCCCTAACTACATTACTGTCATTGTCCGTGACAACAAAACCAATGGTAAGCCCTCTTGGTCGCAGCCACTCAAACATGGCAACAGTTGCATGTTTGCGAGTGTCTTTAAAAATCTCAGCGGTGTCAACAACACCGTCAGATATCTTATCTTTAACACCCGAAAAAGAGACCCAGTGTGCAGTGATGCACATGTAATCAGTGGCTTGGCAACTGGTCCACATGTCTGTTGTCAGGTGTATACTCTGAACAGCACTCTGTTTTAAGGCTTTTCCAAGCAATTCCAGCAGCCGACACTTCCTGGTTTCGACCGATTCGAATGTTTACCGACATCTAACAACCAATCAGAATTGCGCTCGCGCACGGCAGGGTGAGCGCACAGTGCGCGCTCGGTGCGCGCGTATAGATATTGATATGCTTTTAAATGCTATTTTCTCAGGAAATACGGAACAGATTTAGACCAGACCTGCAAAAGGCACTTCCTTGACCTTATGGCTACCTCTCTGCCAAATTTCACGTAATTCTGTTCAGCCGTTCGGGCTGTAGCTGCGACTAAAGGTCCTATTGAAAAATGCATGGGGAAAACGCGTTTTGGGACCCCACCTTTTTCTCGGCCCCCGCTTGACGAATCACCCCGAGACTTTCAGGGTAGGAGCTGAACGGAGCGCCCCATTTGTTTTGAAAATTGTGCGAGGATTCGTCAACCGGCGCCAAAGTTATTCAAAATAGAATTTTGAGATTTCCTATGGAAACTAGGTTGTAACTATAACTATCTACTGGCGACCGGCAGTAGATAATATATATATATATATATATATATATATATATATATATATATATATATATATATATATATATATATATATATATATATATATATAAATATAAATATAAATATATATATATATATGTAACATGAAGTAGACCGTAGTTATACCATTTAGCGGGTCTGAAAAGACTACAAGCTGTGTTCTATTAAGTAAACGGCATGTAATCCTTAGTAACATTAATGTACTAACCTTTGAGTGTCACGAGGTGCAAAAGAAGTAACATTGTTTGATTTTGCTCGTTCATATTCGTTTATGTGCAATGTGACCTCTTCTATGTTTATGGATAGTGATTGGGTAACCATGACAACGGTGTATTTAACCACGGTAATGGCTGCATACCTGTGTTAGTGACCAAGGTGACAAGACCGTCGAAACGCGTCTGGCCTTAGAGTTGAGAATAAAGATTTTTCTTTGACGGAATCTCCCACGGTGTCAGCGCCTCTTCAATCATCGTTTGAACTGGATTGCAAAATATACAGAGACCGGCCGGAATCTCACACGCTGACCCTCCTTGTTCAGGAGCTCTTCGTTACCGGTGAAAATCAGTGGTGATTCTTTAAGCGCAAGGAAGTCGCAGAGCCCCCGACGAGCCGAAACACAGGAAGCAAGCGGATTCGGAGCACTCTCACGGAATCAGGCAAGCCGAGCCCCGAGGTCGCTGGAGGGCAATCCGGGTTTCAGGTAAGCCTGCGAGTGAGTTGTGTATACGTGACGCGATCCTTAATCAGTGGCTTGTGGGAAAGGTAGTTCGCAAGCTTGTCATTGCGAACAGTGGGCGTCAAAGACAAACGTATAATTCTCAACCATGGCAGAGGAGTGGATAAAAAAACGCGAGGAAGAAGCCCTGAACATTTTCAATGATGCAGATACAGGCAACTCTTCAGCAACTACCAGCAATACAATGAAAGATAAACAACCCATGAGGGATTTAAAGAAGCTTACAAACGAACTAGAAAAATTAAGGAAAACGGAAGTTTCGAAGTGGTGGGAATGCAAATCATTGCAGAGGTATTTAGATGTTGGGCGCATTCCCAGGGGCCTGAGAATTTTAATTGTTCCGACATACGAAAATCCAGATCCCGCCATGTTACAAATGTGGGCGGAAAATAGTGCACAGTCATCCAGAAATATACTACAAATCCTGATCAAGTTCGCTACAAGTGACCGTGAAAAAATTATGGAAAGAATCAATCAAGTCCTTAAACAACTGCAAGAATTTGATAATCAAGAAGATGTGAAGAAACACCTCACTGAAATTGAAAATAAAATATCCAAACATGAACAAACAATAAAAGAAAGGAAAGCTATGAAGTTCCAAAGAGACAGGAATGATTATCTCCAAGGGAGAATTTACACATTTTCAAAGAAATTTGATAACATCAGGAGACAACAGTTATCCTCATCAGCAGACAACATCCCCAGAATCAGTGACCCGAGTGAATCAGAATTAAGCTCAGAATTGGAATCAGACCCTGAAGGTGCAACGTCAAGGGAAACAACCCGTAATGCCCCCACACCCATTCAAGAGTTTGTTTTTTTACGTTTAGAAAGGATAATGAGTCTGAGACCGAGAACGTCAAGACCAGACCCAAAACAAGCAAATCAACAAAAAGAAGGCGAAGGAAAAACAGGAGGTGGGGCAAACGCTCTGCAAAAGACAGGGAAATCAACCTACAGGAAGAAGAAACGCAGATGAGCACACGTGAGGAAGCAGATAACACAGTGATCAATTTAACAAATATGGAATTAACAGACAACGAAAATAAGATTTTATCGTTAGGACTCTCTTTTTGTACGGTCACAAATCTGGACTACACTCAGACAAGGATAGACATATTTCAATACATCTGGAAACTAAAATTGTGTAAACACTTTTATAATACTAACAGAAAGCAGACACAAATGCCATCAGCGGACAACACTGATATCACCACAGGTATTCTATCAGTAGCGGACATGTCTCTCTTACAGAACTTAGAAGAATTGAACCAGGAAGTAAGCCAAGTGTCTCCTATAGATGCAGCCATTAGTTTGAAGATAAACATATATCAAAAGATACAAAGCCCCTTTAAACCTAAATCCATCTTTCTACCCATGATGCCCAAAGATGGCATTGACACATTTTCGGAAAATGTTATTAAAGACCTTAAAGAACTAGCCATCATGAGCACCAATCACTTTATCAAAAGTAAACACAACAGAATCTTTGAATACAATAATTTAATGAAAAAAATCAAATCAAGAAATGATATCGTGGTCAGATGGTCTGACAAAGGAGGCAACATCGTTCTTTGGCCTATGGAAATGTATCAAAAAGAAGCAATGGAACAACTTCAGGACACTAATTGTTATTGTCGCATCAGCTCCACATACTCCAAAGGTGTGAAAGAAAGATTCCACGCAGCTTTGTATGAATGGAAAAGAACCGGACTATTATCCAAAGATGAGATGGAGTTTTTGAAGAATGATTATCCAGTTACACCTCAATTATACCTCATTCCAAAAATCCATAAGGATCCAATTTGTCCCCCCGGAAGACCAATCATCTCAGCAATTGGGGGTCTTTTTGAAAATACCAGCAGGTATATTGACTTTTTCCTTCAACCTTTAGTTCGGGACCTGCCAGCATACATTGGAGACACAGGTGACTTTTTGAGGAAAATTCAAAACCATGAATGGAATGACAGTTATGTTTTTTTGACACTTGATATACAGAGTCTATATACTAGTATCAAACACAAAGATGGTTTGAACGCCTTGACATTTTTCTTAAGTAAGAGAACACTGGAATTCCACCAACATACAGCCATGCTATTGGACATGGCGGAATGGTGTTTAAGCAATAACCTCTTTTTGTTTGACAGACTGCATTACAAACAAATTCAAGGTACAGCCGCCATGGGTACTTGCTTTTCCCCCAGCTATGCTAATTTGCATATGGGCTGGTGGGAGGAGCAAGTGCTCATGGCTCAATACCCTCGAGAAATGTCAGAAAACATCAAACTGTACACAAGGTACATTGATGATATTTTCATTCTGTGGCAAGGCACTGAAGAAACTGCCACAAAATTTGTTAAGGATTTAAACAATAACAACTTGAACTTAAAGTTCACGGGTACCACTAGTAAAGAGGCAATCCAATTCCTAGACTTAGAATTGTTTATTGATAATGGAACCATAGAGACCAAAACCTTCAGAAAAGAAACATCAGGGAATACTATCCTACACGCGAGTAGCTTTCACCCAAGCAAACTCATTGAAAGCATTCCTTATGGGGAATGCTTGAGAATGAAACGAAATTGTAGTTCAGTCACCAGTTACAATGAAGCTAAGAAAGGACTCTTTAACAGACTCAGTAACAGAGGGTACAACAGACAGATTTTGCAAAAGGCAGAGAGTAAATGTGCAGGAATCCAGAGAGCAGAGCTGCTACAAACAGATAGGAGAACACCTCATCTAACTGAAGATTTCCAGAGAAATACACCACCTAGATTAATCACTGGTTACAACCTCTACCACAATAATTTAGGAAAAATACTAATGAGGCACTGGCCCTTAGTACGTAGTGACCCAGTAATAGGGGAGTTATGCAAGAAACCCCCGCAAATTACATACAGACGTGCTAAATCTATGCGTCAGGAACTTGTATGTAACTCACCTATGTTGAATGTAAGAACGGAATGGCTCAAACCGCAAAATGGATTTTTCAAATGTGCCAAGTGTAAGGCATGCAAATTTCGTATTAACACCCGCAGCCTTAAGTTACCATTCAGAAGCACCCCTTTTGAAATTCGTAACAATTATTCATGCAAAACGGACTTTGCGGTTTACGTCTTACGTTGTACCTGCAATAAATTTTATGTGGGTAGTACCATCCACCCGGTACACGTAAGGATCTTGCAACATCTTCGTGCCATAAATAATGATGATCCAACATACCCTGTGGCACGACACATAAACACTACACACAGTGGTAGAAGCGAAGATCTTTCATTTTTTGTAATAGACAGTGTCCCGAAGAACAACAGGGGAGGAAACCGACAACTGTCTTTACGAAAACTAGAATCTAGATACATAATGTTGCTGGATAGTAAAATTCCAAGAGGAATGAATGCTGAGGAAGCCTTAAACGTACATCTGCAATGAATACTTTATTCTAAATGGTATCGGGATTCCCCTTTTTAGATTTTCATCCACTCCAGAAATCACAGGTAGAGCCACTAGCCATATAACAAAGTTCTTTTTTGTCCTTCCCACTTTCCACAACATTGTTTTATTTTTCAGATGTCGCATTTAATCAATACCCACTAGGGTAACATGAAGTAGACCATAGTTATACCATTTAGCGGGTCTGAAAAGACTACAAGCTGTGTTCTATTAAGTAAACGGCATGTAATCCTTAGTAACATTAATGTACTAACCTTTGAGTGTCACGAGGTGCAGAAGAAGTAACATTGTTTGATTTTGCTCATTCATATTCGTTTATGTGCAACGTGACCTCTTCTATGTTTATGGATAGTGATTTGGTAACCATGACAACGGTGTATTTAACCACGGTAATGGCTGCGTACCTGTGTTAGTGACCAAGGCGGCAAGACCGTCGAAACGCGTCTGGCCTTAGAGTTGAGAATAAAGATTTTTCTTTGACGGAATCTCCCACGGTGTCAGCGCCTCTTCAATCATCGTTTGAACTGGATTGCAAAATATATATATATATATATATATATATATATATTCACTGGAAAAAACCATAGGTTTCAGGCACGTTATAGTTAGAAATTAGTATTTAAAAAACCTTGGAGATTCACTGAAAAAAATATAGGTTTCAGGGGCGTTATAGTTAGTTTGACATTTCACTCATACAAAACCATAGATATTCCCCCATTATAGTTAGTTCAGCTAACTATAACTCACGCGCCCGCAATGCACTGCTGATGACGTCACATATTACATCACTCATGACCAGGTCAGTGACATCACTGATGACATCACTGATGACATCTCAAATGACATCACTGATGACATCACTGATGACATCATCCAGTGAATGTGAGTTTTTCTGAAAATTAAATATGTTTTATATATGTACATCTCAAGGTCTATCGAAGAATAAATGGGTATATACGTGTCTAAATGGTTGATTTTAAGTGTACCTTAGTGAATACATGGGTTAGTGAGTAATATTTAAATATGTAAATATCTGTTACCAAAACTCATTCACTACTCTGGAAGAGTTAATGGTACTGCACACAATCTACATATTTAAGTACACCAGATCAGTGTCAAAGCATGACTCATTTAATCAACGCATAAGCAAAGACTGGATTCTAATCCTACTAAAACTTCACAACATGACAGGTTTTTAAAAAGTTATCTGTCAGCAAATACATGATGTTACCAAATGCTTCTCTCACAGTGATCCCAAATAAACACTAACTCACAGTGTGATTCTAGACAAGCACCACTATCCCTATGAGTTTACCAAAACTCATTCACTACAGTGCAAGTGGTAAGGGAACTGCACACAATCTACATATTTCAGGACTGCACTTTTCTGTCAAAGCCTGACTCATTTAATCAAATCATAAGCCATTACAGTCTTCTAATGCTACTAAAACTTCACAACATGACAAGTTAAAACAGTTATCTGTCAACAAATACACAATGTTACCAAATGCTTCTCTCACAGTGGTTCCCAAATGCACACAGACTCACTGTGTGAATCTAGACAAACAACACCATCCCTTGCACTATACCAAAACAAATTTCTTCATCTAGAAGTAGTACTACATTTTTTTTAGTATAGAAACATAACATAACTCATTTCACAAATTCATAAACAATGACTGGTTTCTAATACTACCAAAATATAAAAACAGCACAGTTATCTGTCTACAAACACATGAAAAACACAAATGCTTATCACAGAATGGTTTCTACATGCACACACATTGTAGAGAATAAAAGTACTCCCTACGCTTTAACAGGAAAAATACATCAGTCTGATTAAAATCAAAATAGTCTACATACATCCCCTCACAATTAAATAACTCATCTTTCAAGTTCTTTTGTAGATTAAGAAGTATATCAATCACTCACCATATTTTCTTTTACAGAATCTCTGCACTGTGCACCTCTCAGCAAAAGCAAAGAATGAAAAAGTTTTCCTTTCATTTTCCACACATATACATGTAAACATCAAATTACAATCCTTCGCACATAACTCAAAAGCAAAGACACATTTCTATTGGTTAAACATTTCAACCCTTTCCAACTGAAATACATTTCAACCCTTCCCCCAATCTGCCTTCTGCCTGTTACCATAGAAACAGGTCATGGAACACTGCACTGAGCTCACAGGTCACAAGTTCAGCACACAATGTTCCTACACAAGACAGGAAGTGTGCTTGACTTTTCAACATATCAGCTTATCATATATAATGTTCCTTACAATCTGTTTTTTTTAACCAATAACAATCATACTTTTAAAAAACAGAAATATACACCCTACCTGTCAGTGTAGAAAGTTGTCATACAACCAGTGATTTCTTGTCGTTTATCAAAAAACGTTGCCATGGATCCGCGCACCCACCGCGAGAGAATCCGTTCACCCAATGCGATAGGATGCGCGCACCGTGCGCGCATTTTCCTGTGTTTTTTTTTCTTAAAAGGGGGCCCCAGGGGGTCCTTCTGGGACCCCCTAAGCACCTTTAGAGGGTCAGAGTATTTCCACTCTGCCCCCTTTATATGTTTTACACACTTATTCCCCTTACATCTTCAGCCTCGCTTCTACTGAGGCAGAAAATGGGCGCCAACAGTTCCTGGTTTCGAATGTAGAGAGACACTCGACAGCATTCAGCGTGCGATGAGGAGGGTGCGCGCTCAGTTCGGGGAGGTTTCGCTTACGGTGCGGGTAGGGTGCACGGATCCTCCCCAGCCATAGATATCACTAACTTTTTTACCCTAATTTTCTCAGGAACTACTGAACAGATTCACACCATATATGCAAAAGGCATGAGTCCGAACTGAGGACTTCCTCTCTGCCAAATTTGGTGTCATTCCGTTCAACGATTCGGGCTGTAGCTGCGACAACAGATCCTATGGGAAATTGCATGGGGAAAATGCATTTTGGGACCCCCCTTTTTTCTCGGCCCCCGCTTGACGGATCAATGCAAAACATTCAGGGTAGGAGCGGAGCGGAGCTGGCCAAAAGTTTGGAAAATTTCGCAAGGATTCGTCAACCGGCGCCAACGTTATTCCAAATAGAATGTTGCGGATTTCCTATGGAAAATAGGTCCTAACTATAACTATGTACTGGCGGCCGCCAGTAGATAATATATATATATATATATACATATATATATATATATATATATATTATCTACTGGCGGTCGCCAGTAGATAGTTATAGTTAGGACCGTGTTTCCATAGGAAATCCGCAACATTCTATTTGGAATAACTTTGGTGCCGGTTGACGAATCCTCGCGAAATTTTCAAAATAGGTGGGGCGCTCCGCTCCGCTCCTACCCTGAAAGTCTTGGGGAGATTCGTCAAGCAGGGGCCGAGAAAAAAGGGGGGTCCCAAAACACGTTTTCCCCATGCAATTTTCCATAGGGACCTTTAGTCCAAGGTACAGCCCGAACGGCTAACAGAATTACTTGAAATTTGGCAGAGAGGTAGGCCTCAGCTCAGGGAAGTGCCTTTTGCAGGTCTGGTGTCAATCTGTTCAGTAGTTCCTGAGAAAATCAAAAGTAAAATCATATATATATGTGGGCGGAGCCTAACCACACATCCCAGAGTGTTCCAAAGAACAACTAGAGCGCTAACAGTCCTACTTATGATAAACGTATGGCACACCTGAAGCCATCTTGCTTGGATTAAGGTGGTAACTCTTAAAACATTTAATTTAAAAAGGAACAAAATGAGGGGGTTCATTTTTCCATAAAAAGTATGATTAGTGCTGCAGAAAGAAAAATTAGGGCACATTTTGAGTGACTTCTCAAATCCTCTTCTATTTCATTAAAAAATTCTGACATGCAGACTGAAACATGCACTTTCAATACCAGCAGCAGTTTTCCCTGGTGAGCAGTAGCTTTACTACGGTGATCTAATGAGCAAAAAGAGTGCTAACATTCTGAATTTATGGCAAATGTGTGACACATCTGAATGCCTTCTTGATGGAATCAAAGTAAAAAAACGGAAAGTATTTCCAAATGAGGAGACTGCAGTAAATGAGGAAATTAGGAAACTTTATAACAAATAAGTCTCCCAAGATGGCCACCAGAGACAAAAGAGCCCAAATGTAGCACAAATATCACCCAGATGTAGCCCAAGTATAGCCCAATGACAGAATGTCCCAGAGTGTTCTTAAAAACAACTAGAGCGCTTACTGTCTTCATTATGACAAAAGTATGGCACACCTGAAGCCATCTTGATTGGAATAAACTGGTAACACTTAAAACATTTAATTTAAAAAGGAACACAATGAGGGGGTTCATTTTGCCATAGAAATTATGATTAATGCTGAAGAAAGAAAATGAGGGCACATTTTGAGTGACTTCTCAAATCCTCTTCTATTTCATTAAAAAATTCTGACATGCAGACTGAAACATGCACTTTTAATACCAGGAGCAGACTTCCATGGTGAACAGTAGTTTTACTACAGTGATCTAATGAGCAACTAGAGTGCTAACATTCAGAATTTATGGCAAATGTGTGACATATCTGAATACCTTCATGATGGAATCAGAGTAAACAACTGAAAGCATTTCCTACTGAGGAGACTGCAGTACATGAGGAAATTAGGAAACTTCATAACAAATAAATCTCCCAAGATGGCCACCGGAGACTAAAGAGCCCAAATGTAGCCCAAAATCACCCAGATGTAGCCCAAATATAGCCCAATGACAGAAGTGTGCAAAACACCTATTATTTTGTGTTTTTGCAGTGTTATATAGTGCAGACTTGTCAGGTATTGGAGTGCTTTACATGAGCATTGGTTACATTACACAAGAACAAATTCATTTTGGTTGTAGACATGGGGAGACTAAGTGATTTGACCAGAATCACAGAATGTCGAGCTGAAGCACAAACTCCAACCTGGTTCCCCAGTTGCAAAGTCTGCAGTTCTGGAAGTAACACCACATCCACTCCCCTAAGTGCAACATTTAATCAAGTGGTCAACTGTATAAAAAAACATAAAGATAACAAATAATTTAAAAGTGCTTTGTCGCTATTTGAAAACTCAGAAAATATGTCCTTATTTTAGTCTTTTAGAGCACTAACCATAATTTTGATGCCAATAAGACCCTCTCATATATGTAATTTCTAAAGGAAATGCTCTAGGTATTACAGTTTTGATTACATCAAGATGACGTCAGGCGTTCCACACTTTTGTAATAAATATAGAATGTTAGCAATCTAGTTGTTCATTAGGATACTGTTGAGAGGCAGAGGCCAGGGGCACGGACTCTGAAAATTGAAGGCAGGTAGGAGGGTGCAAAGGCAACAATTTAACCACACTGAGCAGGCAGGAAGGGCCGTGGCAGCACAACAGACTATGGAGGGCAGTGGAAAGGGTGGCAGGGACAACAAACCAACAATACAGGACTTGCAAGAGAGGCTGTGGCGATGTAATAGACCATTGTGGGCAGAAGGAAGAGGCAATGGTAGTACAACCATACATGCCAACAGACCCGATTCAGCCAGGAAACGTCCAATGTTTTTAAGCTCAAATGGGCTTTATTTGATCTGTATCTTGTCTACAATCTCCTCTTTTTCAATGTAACTAAAAGGGGAAAATCAATACCCCAGTTTTTTTTCAAAATCTCCCTCTTACCAAGTTGAAAATGTTCGCAAGTATGGTACATTGGATCATGGAAGGAAATGGGGTAGGGACATGGACTTGGATAACAGAGGACAGGAGGGACATGGAGAGGTGCACCAAACTGACCCTGCAGGGCAGGCATCAGGGTTTGCAGCAGCACAATACACCACACAGGGCATGCGGGACGGGAGTGCAGCACAACAATCCATAGAAAGCAAGAGGGAGGGGACAGGACCATGCACATGGACAACAGAGAACAGAGGGGCAAGAGGCAATGGTAGCTAGCTGACCATAATGGACAGACAGGAGAGAAAGCTGCAGCATAACAGACCATAAAGGGCAGGAGGGACGGATCACGGGCATTACAATGGAACAGACACGCCAGGAGGGAGGGAGTAGGGGTCTGCACATGTAAACAGAGGGCTGGGGGCAAGTGGGCAGGGCAGGAGCAGCAAGATAGCCATGGAGGTCAGGCAGGATGGGCACTAGAAGCAATACACACCATGAAGAGCAACAGTGAGACTGTGATGGCATACACACAGACCATGGAGGGAAGGTGGGAGGGGGTCAGGGGCAGCTAACTGACCACACAGGGAAGGTGGGAGGGGCCATGGCAGCACAGAAGACCATGCATGGCAAGTGGGAGAGTTAGTGGCAGCACAATGGCTATGATGGGCAAGAAGGAGGGTGCAGGGGCATGCACAAAGGACAATGGAGGATAGAAGGGAGGGTCAGGACCTGTGCACAGACAAGAAAGTTCAGGGGAAGGGGCCTCACAACAGACCACACGGGGCAGGCAGGAGGAGCAGTTGCAGCACAACAGACCAGGGAGGGCAGAAGGGTGTGGCAGTACAATGGACCATGTAGGACAGGAGGAAGAGGATAGGAGCATGGCATGTGGACAGGCAGGGTGGAGGTGGCAGGGACAGGTTACAGTCATCTGACAATGCTAGGCAGGTGGGAGGGGAGTGGCAGCTCACCAGAACACTCAGAGTAGATAGGAGTGGCAGATCCGTGGAACACGGTGGGCAAAAAGGATGGAGCAGGGGCATGCACAAAGACATCGGAGGGCAGGGGGAAGGAGAATAGGGGCAGCAAGCTAAGCACAGAGTTTAAGCAGGAGGTCAATGATGGGGCATTGAATTGGGCAATGAAGGGCAGGAGGAGTGGACTGGTACATCATACTAAATTGAGGGCAGTGGCAGCACATCAGACCATGCATGGCAGGAGGGAGGAGGCTAGTCTATGGATTCACACAACAGAGGAAAGGGAGGAGGGGGATGGGGCAGCAAGCTAACTGTTCAGAGAAGGCGGGTATTAGGAACTTTATTGTTTTTAAAACGTGTGTCTGTGCGAACTACTTAAAATATGAACAAGTATGCAGCATAATCTCACTTTTATTCAGGAAGAAGAGGACGTTTGTGACTGTGACTCCGGGCTCACTTGGCAGAAACACCCCCTGACCCTCCACCCCCTATCGCAAAATGTAATGCCCGTGAAAAGGGTAGGTGAACACAGTGTTATATAGAACATAGTCCTGAGAGCACGATTAAAAATGAAAACTAGATATAGTGTATGGTATAAACTATGCACCAAAAAGTGTGATATAAGATGAACCGGGCGTGAAATATAATATGCAATACATTGTGCGCAATGACAGATTCATTGGAGAGCACGAGATAGCACAGGCGCTAGCGCGTGCTATGCGATATGCGCCTTGGAATGTAATATGCACAGGGCAGTGTTGTGTAACCTAGCTAGTCTCTAAAGTTGTAATATAAAATATGTGCTGGGGAGTGTAACGTTGCATATGCACTGTGACAAAGATATGGATCCCAGATTGTAATATGTATGGCACAGCACTGTGCGTTATAACATAGGCATCGAGGAAGGCACGTTAGATGGGGCAATATAACCCGTGCGAAGACAAGTGTGGCATGACATATTCACGGGGTGGTGTTACAGTGCACATGGGCTAGAGAGTGTCATAGCATATGCACTAGCTAGTGGAATACAACACAGAGGTGTGTGGCACTCAGCAGGCAATGGTGGGTGTAACACAGCATTGGGCTCTGCCAGGAGCGCGCTGTGACTCTAAAGTGATGTTCGTCCCCTTTCCAGAGAGTAAAATAAAAAGTATTACACATCCGGCAGTGGACAAGTGTTTTATTAACCGTGAGGGGGGTTTCTTGCATAGTTTTGGTCGAATTTTTGTTGAATACCCTTTGAATGTCTTGGTGTGCATGTGTATTAAATGTGCTCGTCAATAGCTACCCATGTTTGTATAAATAAACGACAAGGGTGTCTACCGGGATTAGGCACGGTAGGGCATCAGACATGTCAGAGCTTCACTAGTGGTGTAAATACATTCCACGTGGATTTATTGTATGCATAGTCGCCTTTTAATGAATATCACGCAAATCTTCATGGTGATAGGTACGTACGGTTTGTCCAGCATGTCCTAGATGTGTCTATAAATATATATTTTTTAAAAATAATAAAAAACAGTGGCCGGCCCTGGGGATTGGGGTCAAACAAATATAATTAGGAGACAGGCCCTGGGGGATGGGGTTATCAGGGCCAATAAATTAGAATAAGAAGGGGAACCACACAGCCCCCCTTCTTAAAAAATTAAAATAAATAAAAGACTGGCATCGTGCCGGAGGCCACGCCCCCTCCTTGCAGCACTCTGCAAACGCGCCCCCTGGCGAGTTGTAAGTTGGGGAATTAATTCCTCTTCAATACTGAGGGTCCCTGAGGGCCAACTAGCCCAACAGGCATCTCCAGTATGCGCCAGGGAGCTGCGCTGCAGACAGGTGTTCTGAGGCCAAGCCCCTTTTTACACAGCTCTGTGGCGCTTACTGGAGGTACCTAGTGGTCTAGTTTAACTGATTTAATGAGCCATTCGCAGTTTCACTGTACCGGCCGTGTGTACTTACACGTGCATGGCTTAATCTTTGAGACAAGCATATGCTACTGGCAGGATCAACCAGGTAGCCGCACCTGCTGACAGGGTTCGGGGATGCCGCGTGCCCATCTCCCCGACCAGACCACCTTCGCGCGCACCCCTCCCTCGAGGGGGGGGGGAGGAGCCCGCCCGCCTGGGCGGGAGGGCTGGCCGGAGGGGTGGAGAGAGAGGTGGCAGGTCGCATGGGCAGCGGCAAGCCCAGCCGTCTACCCCGGGAGGGAGAGGCGGGCCGAGGCGCAGCCTGAGCGAGACGCAGGGGTGCCGGGGCCTGGCGGCGGCGGCACCCCTCGGAACGGTCGTTCCGAGCTGCTGCAGAAATGTGCTGGGCGGAGAGGGGTGACGGCGTGGCGCACGGGGCCTGGTACGGACCTGCTGGGCAGCAGCGTCCGAGGGCCTGGCGCCACCCGACCCCTTCCGCTCTGGGTCAGACCACTGGGGCCACGAGCTGCCGGGGCCGCTCGGCCTTCGCTCTGCTGGGTAGGGTGAAGGGCCTCCCGCCAGGCGGCAGGCCCTCGAGTCGGACGGTCCATGCGGGGGAGGAAGCTGATTGCTTGAAACAACAGCCGAGGCTGGCCAAGCAGTCCATCCCTAAACGGACCGAGAGTGCCCAATCGATCAGAGTACGGCAGGGGCATCCCCTCTGCAGGCCGCCCTGCGCGGGGGGGGATGCCGATTCGGGGAAAAAAAGGACCGTCGGGAAGGGGCCTGAGAGGCAGGTGCGTACCCGGGCCCCTGGGGGCCCCTGGCGGGGCAGGCCCGGGCGCTGCCTTCCCCATCTCACCATCGCCGGACCTCACGGAGGTCCGACCCGGCAAACCAGGCGGAAAAAGGACCATCGGCAAGGGGCTGAGAGGCAGGAGCGTACCCTGGCCCCTGGGGGCCCCGGCGGGTGGGCCCCGGGTCTGCCTTCCCCCTTCTCAGGATCGCCGGACCTCACGGAGGTCTGGCCCAGCAAACTCGGACAAAAAGACCCATCGGGAAGGGGGCTGAGAGGCAGGTGTGCGCACCCGGGCCCCTGGGGGCCCCGCTTCCGGCAGGCCCTGGTGCTGCCTTCCCCTGTCTCGGGATCCACGGACCTCACGGGCGTCTGCCCCAGAAAACTCGGAGAGAAAGGACCATCGGGAAGGGGCTGAGAGGCAGGAGCGTACCCGGGCCCCTGGGGGCCCCGGCGGGCGGGCCCCGGGTCTGCTTTCCCCTGATTCAGAATCGCCAAACCACATGGAGGTCTGACTGACCCTCTCCCTAGTAATCCGGAGGAAAATGACCCCCTTTCTTGTAATCCGTGCGCACGAGGTGACAGAGGGGACCCACGGCGCGGATGTACCCGACCTCCTGGAGCCCTCGCTGGGATCCGGGAGGCAAATGGACCCCCATCGAGACTTCCAGGCCAGCCCGGCCATCTGGTCGCCCCATTGGAAAGCATTGCGCGCGACCAGATGGCCGAAGGGGCCTGAGCGACCAGATGGCCGAAGGAACCTGCGCGGCCAGATGGCCGAGGGGACAGGCGCGACCAGATGGCTGAGGGGAAAGGCAAAAGGGAAGGGGAAGCCTCCCCGGGCCCTCCGGACCCTGCCCCGGGCACCCTGCCATGCGGTAGGACCAGGGACGGAGCCCGGGGCGGGGTGGCCGCCCTCCCCGGGGCCCCCAGAGGCCCGGCCGGAGCTCCGGAACCCAGACGAGCGAGAGGAGGGGGCCCGGGGACAGAGACCCCGACCCAGGGCCCGGCCGGGCCCCTGGACCCAGCCGGGGCTCCCGGGCCCGGAATCGCAGGGGAAGCCTCCCCGGGCCCTCCGGACCCCGCCCCGGGCAACCTGCCACGCGGCAGGACCTGGGACGGAGCCCGGGGCGGGGAGGCCGCCCTCCCCGGGGCCCCCAGGGGCCCGGCTGGAGCTCCTGAACCCAATCCAGCGAGGTGAGGCTCCCCGGCCACAACAGAACCCCGTCCCGGGCCTTTGGCAGTGCTGCAGGCCGGGGGACGGGGCCCGGGGATGGAGACCCCGACCCGGGGCCCGGCCGGGCCCCTCGACCCAGCCGGGGCTCCCGGGCCCGGAGACGCAGGGGAAGCTTTCCCGGGCCCTCCGGACCACGCCCCGGGCACCCTGCCACGTGGCAGGACCCAGGACGGAGCCCAGGGCAGGGAGTCCACCCTCCCCGGGGCCCCCAGGGGCCGGCCGGAGCTCCTGAACCCAATCCAGCGAGGGGAGGCTCCCCGGCCACAACGGAACCCCGTCCCGGGCCTTTGGCAGTGCTGCAGGCCAGGGGACGGGGCCCGGGGACGGAGACCCCGACCCGGGGCCTGGCCGGGCCCCTGGACCAAGCTGGGGCTCCCGGGCCCAGAGACGCAGGGGAAGCCTCCCCAGGCCCTCCGGACCCTGCCCCGGGCACCCTGCCATGC